>NW_027210658.1:999166-1673333 GCF_029030835.1 Brachyistius frenatus
GTTCAGACCAAAAATGCTCATTTCAAGGAATTTGTGTTTTGTGTAGTTTATTCAGTTTCAAGCCAATTAATATTAAAAGTTTGAAGTTAAATAATTGACAACTAAATTAGCTCTATTCAGTTTTATTTCTTTTGTAGCAAACCATGACGTAGAAGAACACTTTTCATCGTAAGGTTGAGACCTTACAGTAATACAGAAGGTTCGGGCTGATAGTTTGCACACAGAGCACAGCACCGGGACGTGCACGGAGCAGGACAAAGACAAAACCCTCATGAGTAACTGGTACAAATTTAATTGCTTCAGCGTCATCAGTTCCTGAGTGACACGTTTTTGTGTTCTAATTGCGTCTGCGATGTCTTTAAGCACCTGAGACTTGAGCAGAGAGCGAACATCAAAGTTTGTGACGAATTACTGGGGAACAGAGAGAAGTCACGGAGAGCCAAATCCAGTGAGTGGGAGTGGTTGGGAGCGACGGTTGTGTTGTTGTGGGTGGGAAACTTGTGCGTTTTCATTGCGCATTGTCATGTTGGAGAACCAAAGTGCCGTCTCGCCACAGTTCAGGTCATCTGCACTCAGACATCACAGAAGGTCACGGGAGAACTCTGTCGACAGTCTGACCCGCCGGAGGACGAATTCACGGCACACAAACCCTGAGAATGACAAAGAAACACTACTTGGCCTCAGCTTCCAAACTAAACACACTAAACACTGAACACATTGTCCCTCATATCAGGAAACTACAATTTATTCTGAGTATGTGAGATATAAAAGGAAAACAGCATCGTAAAGGAGCACTGGATTCCTTCAGATGTTTGGATGGTAAGAGATATTTATTCTGTTAATGCAGATGAAGTTTCCGCATTGGTTCTGAACTTCTGACTGACCTCCATCCCTCACAGAGAGGACAGGAAATGTGTCCTCAGCGGGTGGGAGAGCTCTCCTGGGTTTGCCTCACCGCCTCTGTGAGCAGCGCCGTCCTCCACCGGCAGCAGATGGCTGCTTCCACTGATGGTTTTAATGAGTGCTGGAACAGATGTGGCAGGTGTCACTCATTTTCTACAAAAGACTCATATGAAAGCATCAGTGGAGCTGTTGATGTGCAGATGATCATTACTGACTCCTTTGCTTTTTTCCCTACATGCATCTCCTGAACATACATACTGACACGCAGCTTTTAAAGCCATCAAAGTTTTTTAACTTTAACTTTAAGTTTATTGTAAATAGCATATTAACGGAGTTTCTGGAATTGCAGGGTTCTTCAACATCCTAGTTTCCATGACTATGTAAAAAAAAAGTGATTTTTCAGTGCCAAACAGAGCACTGAGAGTTTAGGAGAACAAACTCACAGCTGCCCTGCCATAAACTGAGTCCCTGTTATGAATATAATAAATATATAGATATCGTGAACTTAGAGATCAATGATAAGAAGCAAGGAAGGCGTGTGTTCATATATAAATGTCATTCTTTATCAACCTAAATGATTGTGGTTTGGGTGGCGGCGGTTGTGCGTACTTTGTTCAACACTCACTTACCTGGGTTTGTGTATCTGACAATAAATCCATCCTGTGACACAAAGAATAACCGCACACCATCAGTGGAAGGCTGCAGCTGACCTGGAGAGAGTGCACACATCACCCTGCCAGCGCTGCTCGGGATTGGACTTCATCCTCGATAATTTGGCTCCCACTTTCTCTCTCTCACTCGACAGTTTACAGCTTTCAACTCCGGAGAAAGCAGCCCAATAAACACGTCCGGGGAGGGCAGAGGTGGGAGGAAACACAGTCCTTAGAGGAGACAGCTTCGGGTGTTTTCTTTACTGCTGTCTTCCAATGTCATTTTACACAGGAGATTTCAAATAAGCCTCGAAGGAACTCTGTCAGGCTTCTGCTCCTTCCTCTGTTGGCCGTCACAGACGCTTTCACCTCCCTGCTTTCATTCAACACTGATGATTTTTAGTTTAAGAGATAAAGATGGCTTAGCAGGGACTATCAACCGTTCACAATTATCTACAACTCAGCTCATCTCGAGGACTTTGTTGTTCTGGAAAGCGCTGGATCAATGACTAAAAGAAAAGAAAGGCTAATGGGGTTGACCGACACAAATTGTGACATCTGACACTAGGTTTTCTCTCAGTTGATTTTTGCCATCTGTAATTACAACCAAATCAGGTCATGAGCTGACCACAGCAGTCTGAAACCAAGGTGCAGGACGTCCGTCTGTCCGACAAGAAGTCAAAACCAGGATATATCAGAAACGAACCTGTGGATCTCCAAGACCATTGGTTTCTACTAAAAAATGAAAATCTTTGAACACGCCTCATAATATATGGTTTAATTTTAAAAGACAGTCTTAACAAGCAGAAGGAGAGGAAGATTGTGAGACAGGATTTGATCTAGATTCCATTTTATGGTATTTTTGTACACAGATGTCAACCTAAGAACAAATAAGACGTGTACTTATATGAAAACATGAAGTATGAAATACAACACAATAATTTATAGGAAAATATTTATCGTCAAATCTCCCCATGCCCTAATGACTATAGTATTAGAACCCTGTTAATGTACACATTCATACAATCTGTGATATATTTATTTTTGGCCAGCTCTCCTTCCTGCATTTGGCAGCCTGGAGTATGTCTTTAATTTTTGCATGAAATTTGTCGCTCTGCTGCCAGGACACCTGCTCATGTTTGTGATTCGTCAAATGCTGCCAACCCCGCCCCTTTTAACCCGCTTCATGTGACCGCTTGGTGCGATTCCATTTGTTGGACTGAGTGAAGCCAGATAAGGGAGATGTCCTGTGGTGTTGAACCCGCTCTGTTGTGCAGACACCACACCATCTGTTGACGGACTCCATGTTCTTCATGAAAAATATGATCTCATCGTTTAGAAGTTTGTTTACATTTGTGTGTGTTTTTTTTTTTGCTGTAGCTGTTAAAGCCTTTTAGATGACAAAATAAAAAAACATCAATCTCAGATACAATTCAAAACGATATCAAAGTTGATATAAACAGTATTTCCCGTGCGCAGAGCAGCACCTTGCTTTTGTTTTCCCAGGTTAAGTTGAACAGAACACTTTGCATGGTGATGCCTTTCTGAGATGATGAAACATTATGTATGCATGAGTCTCACTGCAGTTACACATGACACCAACCTGTATGTGTGCTTCCATTAAAGGCAACAAAAGTGACTGCATGTGTAACGTCGGTACAGTTTGACTGTATTGATGAGGGAGACTGTCGAACGGTCTGAGTGCTGCAAGTTGTGAGGTTTAGGTAACGTGCTGGATCATTTATGGAGGGATTAGAGCTGTATAAATCTCTTACGCAGCATTAAGCCGACAGGTTCATTAATTATGAGGCCGATGCGGCGTGGACCATCAGATGCTCCAACCTCTGTGGTCCGCAGCAGACTGACCCACTTTCCTCACAGCTCTTTATCACCTCGTTTTTCATCAGCTCCACCGCCTGCCCTGGCAAGCTGAAGTTTGTCGACTGTCTGAGACTTGATAAATTGTTAGTGGGGTGTGTGTGTGCATGTGTATGTGTGTGTGTTTGTTGCAGTGTGATAGGTGCACTGAGCCTGACAGGCCAACAGATAAAAGGTAAGGGTTGACTGACTGGGTGATGCTGATGGTTTAGTTTGTATAATACTTTAAATTCTGTATCAAAACTAAAAGCTCTGCATTTGAAGACTCACTTTAGTTTTTGAAAAAGCAACAGTTACAGAAAGTACCTCTCGCTAAAATATAAATTGTGATTGTAGGCGTGTGTGTGTAAATAATCAAACCATAAACACCATCCCATCAAATAACTGAGTGCTGTCTTGTGTCTTGAAGAGGAAAATGGCAGCGTCATCATGTTCTCCTGATACAAACCCAAAAGGTCATTGAGGCATTTTCTTCGGGAAAATGAATGAATAATAAATGATTAACTATATTCAATCAAGCTTTAATCTTACCCTGAAAACCAAACGTTATTTTTCTTCCACAAGACAGTAAATAAGGTTCAGTTGCAAATTTGTTATCTTTTTTTAATATATGGTTTTGCTTATTTTACAATAGAATCAATTTATGCATTTGAATCCTAAGTTAAAAATTCATATCTTAAATTATTATTATTAATTATTATGATCATGTGGGGAGGGGGTATTGTGTGTAGAATTTTGAGGGAAAAAATTAATTTAATCCATTTTGGAATAAGGCTGTAATATAACAAAATGTGGACAAAGTGAAGCGCTGTGAATACATTCCAGATGCACTGTATGTGGAGCATGGATGTGGAGGCGTGATCCAACTAAACTGTGTTTGATATTTTGCAAATAAGCCTGTATGTAACAAATACACATTACTATAGTGAAGTATGGATGGAATCCTTTTGCAAAACAAATGTTGTAAGTGATATATAGTTTATTAACAGATATGTCAAGTAATAAACAAAATACACATTTAGTAGGCTACTGTATGATTTTATCAAAAATAAATAGATTAAGTAATGTGTACAAAAGTATGCACTTACTAAATGTCTGAGATATGTATATCTCCTCTCCCTCTTTAAATATGATGACATCACAATGGGGTCTGATCCTCAAAGACTCTCACATCCTTCATATTACTCTCCTTGTTCTTTTATATGGCAATCAAATCTTGGATTCATTCATTAAGATCGAGTGTCTGCAGATTGAAATCACCACTGCACCTAAAAACAGCCTCACAAAATTGACCTCTGCTTAAAAATACAGGCTGGATAGAATAAATGACCACAAATTAAACCAGTAAAGTGGTAAAAAGATGAAAGTATTCCAGTCAACCCAATGATGTTTAGAAAGACTCCTGCAATCAGTCTCATCTCATCATTGTTGGAATACAACCTTAACATTATCTCAGTTGTCGTTCATTTCTTGGTGGCAGTGTGACAATGATTGATAAAGCTTCTTATTGAGAAAGTTCAGATCAAGGAAATACTTTATGTGGAGAAGAATCTGCATGTAAAAACTATAAGCAGCAAACATTTATTTTGCTGTTTGCTTTGAGTGCACAGCACTGTGTTGTTTCAGTTACTGATGATTTAGAATAAAGTTCCAAATCATATCGCTGTAGAAAATTGACATCAACCTGATTTTCATCATCTAAATATTTTAGTCTGACATTACCTCAGTGGCTGCATGTGTTGTTCACAGTCCCCGTACATCTTAAAATATTAATCAGACACATGAAGCTGAATTAATTATAGATAGAAAGTGGAATATTGTCCACGTGATGCTGAAATCTACTCTTCATCATCAAATCTGCGGTGATCATGTGAGGTATTGTTTTTCTGCTGGCTGGACATGCTGAGCTGCCGAGTAACAAAGTATGACATATACGTACACTGTGCATCACCTGGGTCTCACGCCAACGTCTCCACTCTCAAGGATTCATTTTAAACAGGCATCAACTATAGTAAGTCTCTTTAATGCTGATGTAGAAACTAACAGGACTCAAATGCACAAATCCAACAAACAACATGTAAAAGGGAAGTCTTTTTCTTAAGTACATGCAGACAAGGTGCAGGCGGACAAAGGAGCTGTCAGTCTAAACCAGGGAGCAGAGAGAAGATCGGAAACCAGGAGACCAGACACGAAGGAAAAAATAAAGACTGATATGCTGAGCACATCTGGAGCTTGGAACAGACTCCAAACACAAAGGAGTGGAAAGACAACTGGACTCAGGTGGAAAAAAACAGGGTGGGGCGGGCAATCAGGGCCCTGTTTCACAAAAGCAGGATTAGGATATCCAGGATAACAGAGAAAAGCCAGGCTTAACTGAGCCCAGTCACTGCATTCTGGCTTCAGCTGTTTCACAATTGCCAAGCCTGGCAGATCAGGTGCCGCTAGTTCAAGCCAGGTGTAGTTAATCCGGATAAATACACATTCACGGCTGTCTTCAAAAGACCACGAGGTAGGTCACAGATTCACTGATGATGAAATGGAAAAGAGACGTGATGATGCTAAAATCTAGTGAGAAACAGCTTTTAATGGAGGCACATGAGGAGGAAAAAGGACAAAATATGTAAATAAAGGAAACACTGCTGCTTTAATTAAAGAGTGTAAAAAGGTGTGGTAGACAGCAGTGGACTGACTGAATGCGAAGTTTCCTAAAATTAAACATTTGTCCTAAAACTGTCATTACTCTATAATTCAAGGAGTTAATGGCTCTAATTATCAGTTGGACACCTTAAACGTGAGCAGAGGAAGTTAATATAACTGAAATTAACTGCAATAAAATATTAATCAAACCTCAAGTAATAATATAAAGAGTCGGTGTATAAAAGTACAATGAATTGGAATCTATATCTGTCATATAAGAATGGTCAAGGAAAGCCAATGTTTATTTGGTCTCTGAAAACTCTTCCTCTCTAAAGACCCTCTTATGCACATATTGAGCTCCACAAGATCTTCTACCCCTTATGATTCCTTTTACCAAGAGAATTGAGTGATCAGTAGGCGGTAGTTTTAAAACAATTTGCTGCTGCACTGCTGCAGGTTAAGTTATCATGCCGATGTATACCAGGTGTAAAACCTGAAGTAACCTCGCTAACTCCAAATCCTGCTTCATAGTACCGATCTCTTGAAACTCACTTGATGAGAAAAGTATTGGACTTCCCCTTTGACCAGTAAATATGGTTTATCAAACTCCAACATTATGTCTAACTTCTTGCTACTGGTCCTATTCCAGCTTTGGGGAAATGGTGTAAAGTTTTAAGCAGCTTTATGGGTTTTATCAGTGGCTTCAGATGCTGTGCTCTGCCACCATTTTCAGTTTGATTGATAATTTTAAATAGTTTACTTACATTTGACTGAGAAAAGATTATCAGCACAAATATAAAAATGACAGATTTACTCACTTAAAAATTTGCTTCTTTTACCTCGTAACAATACCTCGTTGGGTTTATTACAACCATTGGTGGCAAAAGACTAAACATTCGGCAAATGGGGCAACATTTTTAGTTCAATTTTACATTAAGGCCGGGCTTTATAAGTTTAATGATCTTAAACCACAATAAAATAATAATAATAAAAATAATATATATATTACAACCCCATTCCCCCAAAAAGGTGGGAAGCTGTGTACAATTTGTGGATGCAGTGATGGTTTTCAGAAGAGTTCCTGAGCCCATGCAGTGATTTCTACTACAGAATTGTGGCTGTTTTGAATGCAGTGCTGCCTGAGTGCCCGAAGATCACCACCATCCAATATTGTTTTCAGTCTAGATAAACTGATTAATCTCTTTCTTATTGACAGACTTTTTAAAATACACTTTGTGGTCTGAATGGGTTCAAAGTTAACAGTAAACGTCATGTGTTCCATACTGCTGAGCCAATGCTGTCACTACAGGCTTCCATGCAGGAAAATTAAACCATTCCTGAAATTGGTGCAGAAACAGAGCTTAAGAGGCAGTAAGCTTAGAGAGCTCCAGGGACTGTTACTCAGCTTGGTTAAATCAGATAGTTGATCTCTTTCTTCATCTCTCTTCTCTCCTGGACAGGCATGAGAAGGATTCGTTTGGAAATGAGGTCACACTGTTCAAATTGTCCCTAATCTGTGAAACAAAATCCAATATGTCAGTTGACCTTCAGTGGGTTAGGAGCATTGTGTCCACTCATATGTTCTGCTGTGCTGAATCCATCACGAATCACCATCATGACTGGCAAAAAGAACAAAAGGCACTTAATATGGACATCGATGTGATGCCGCTTTTTACGCACACTACGTGACTCTGGATGCTAGACACTGGACAGTGCATGAGAGATACCTGAAAAATGCAGTCTGTTTAAAAGTGATATACAGGAAATGTATTCTCTGGTCACTCTGCCCATTTTGTAATGGCCCAAAGCTGACAAAGTACTGAGAGCTTTTGTCTTTCAGTTGCAACAGACTTCAGAGTGAATAAGAAATAAATATATAAAAACATGATTCAAATAGGTTGGTAGAGATACTTTCATATCTTACAAGTACAAGTGCAAGGCTTTAGTCCTTCAATCAGTCTCTGTTGTGGTTATATTAACATACAAAAGTACAATGAAATGGAATTTATAACTCATAAAAGAAAATCATCAGGGTGAGCCAAAGGGTGGTTCCTTAACACTCTGCCCTCCACAGAGACCCTCATACTATCCTTGTACTGAGCTCCACAGTCTTTGACGTTTAGTGATGCAATTTTCCAAGAGAATGAATTGGTCAGTAGGCACAGCTTTTATACATTTGGATGTGTTATCGTGAACATTACATGCTCTGGAGCAGGTTAGGTCTGCAGCATAATTTATGATGGCAATGCACCCCAGTTAGTACTGAACCACCACAGAAACCTTGAAAACCCAGAGTTAAACCTGGAGATACTTTGTTAACCCCAAATCCTGCTTTGAGACACAGGCCTCTGGCAGACAGCAGAAAGAAAAAAAAAAAAAAAAAAAAAAAAAAAAAAAAAAAAAACTTGACAAACACACAGGGCCCAATGACAATAAAATCAAATATACCGTTAAAGCCTTGGACACTTCGACATGAACTTCATTAACAAAAGCAAATACATTTTTATTACACTGACTAAACACCCAGGATGCATCCGCTTTACATCTCTGTGTACAAATTAAATTAAATTCATACATATTCATCAGTGTGCTTTAGAGATACTTTAATGGCTATGTTTGAAGAACTTGGCCAGCTGATTACCTGAATTCTAATCTTTCTGCTAAGCTAGTCTAATCGTATCTCAACTACAGCTTAGGTGTACCTAAAAAAAACAATAATTTCCCAAATTATTAAACTATTCCTTTAATGGAATCTGGGCTCAAAAGGTTTGCTCTTCTCACAATGATCTATATATATAAATTATTGAAGAAGAACCATCGCAACTGGGAATTGAATGTTTTTTCCAGAACCGCACCAACTGAATGAGGCCAGCTGGTCACCGTGCTAGTAGGCACAACAGGAAGCCCTGAGAAAGAGCCTCCTCAGAAGATGATGCACGTTTTGCTTGCTAAGAGCCTTGCTGCAGCGAGAGTGGAATAGCTCAGGTATTGACTGAGAGAAAAATAGTTTATTGCATTGTTCTTTGTTCAGATGATTTACAATGGAAAGTGAAGCTGTTGTGTTTCAGGTGGTAAGGGCTTAATTGAACTAAAGTTGTGTGCATATCTGCCATCACCTGAACCTGCTAAAGACAATTTATGTTTGGAAACTTTATAGTTTTGCAGCATATATGAGCCCTGAAGTTTTAACAACAGGGCCACTCTGGGGAGGTGGAGGAGATACGCACTGAGCTCAATGCAGATTTCTACTGAGAATAAGTCACTTTAAAGCACTTTGCAGCATTTCTTCTAAAAAAAAAAAGGTGCTATACAAAAAGATTTATATTCGTATTTAATCCCTGAGGCATTCAACAATTTTGGAGTTTCATTAGGTGTTATAAACTCCCCCATACTTTTTATGTGCAATATGGATGTTTTATGGAGGGAATCACTACACCCACAGACTTTATTTAAAATCCGAACATTAACTCTGCCCCAGCTGTTTTTTTGTACAATTCAGACAGATAGGAAAGATAAGCCCTTTACAGATGTTGTCTATAGAACACATATTGACCCTCGAAAGGCTGCATTCATTTAAGAAACAAAATGTTGATTATTCACAGCTAAAGTTTGTGCCTCATTAATACCCCACACCAGATAATATCCCAACCTATAGTATGTCCTCTGATGAATGTTTGTAAATGAATAAACTGAATAAAATGTATCCAAGCGATACGACATGGGTTGTGAGCTATTGATGATCAATGGTGAATTTAAAGCAGTTAGTATTCAACTCCCACTTCCAGAAGAGCTTCTAATGCATCCCAGGGAAGGTTGGGGACATGGATTCAGCCTGCACCATGTTCAAAGCCTTCATTGTGGAGGTGGGCGCTAGGAGATGTGGTCAGAAGGTCATTGGTGCCTGTCGTAGCGGGAACCCAAGAACCCAGAGGTGGTCACTGGAACTGAGGGAAGCAGTCAAGCTGAAGAAGGTGGTCTTTTGGGTCTGGCAGGGCAGGGGGTCTCCCAAAGCAGAGGTAACAGCAAGCCATATGCAAAAACTTAGTTGTGGGAGGAGTTCAGAAAGGCCATGGAGATGGAGTTTCAGTTGACCTCAAGTAAGTTTTGGCAAACCATCTGACACCTCAGGAAGGCTGCACCGCCCGGGTCAAACTGATGCCAGAATGCAGGAAAGGAGGTTCCAACTGATTGTCGAACCTTGGATTCAGGAGGAGCAATGCAGATTCTGTCCTGGCCGTGGGGCAGTGGACCAGCTCTTTACCCTCGCAGGGTTATTCAAGGAATCCTGGGAGTTTGCCTTTCCAGTCTACATGTTCTTGGTGGACTTGGCGAAAGCCTACGGCCGGGATTTAGTGGGGGGTGCCACACGAGTATGGGGTTCTGGAGCCATTGCAATAGGCCATTTGGTCGCTGTACAACTGCAGTAGGAGTTACGTTCCTACTCTGCAATAAGTCAGCCAGTTTGTGGCCAAGTGTCAAGTGGTAGGGCTGAGGGTCAGCACTTCCAAATCTGACACCATGGTGCTCTACTGGAAAACAGTGTATTGCTTGCTGGGGATGGGGAGCCTGCCCCAAGTGATGTATCCCAGGGTCTTGTTCACGAGTGAGGGTAGGATGGAGAGGGAAATTGATACGTGGATTGGGGTGGCAGCAGCAGTAAAAAAAAAAGGCGCTACACGCAACTGGAAGGAGACCCCGGGGTATACCTATGAACACGCTGGAGAGATTATATATCTCTTGTGAGATGGAAAATATTGCCGGGGAGAGGGAAGTCTAGAAAAACTTGGTCGACCTGCTGGCACCGTGATCCCAGAAAAGCGGAAGAAAATGTTTGGATGGATGGATGGACTTAAATCTGTCCACAGCATTACCAGATATCCAGATTACCAGACATCTACTGTAATGGCATAGATACCAACATACTGTGTAGTCCATTATTGTAAATCAGAATGTTATTTAAAATGCTCTGAAGATCAGGTTTTGAGGAGATATTATTGAATGTTCAGATTCTATCCCATATGTCAGAACAAGAGCAATGGTGTTGCTATAACAATGAGTGGCTTTATTTCCATTTTGACAAAAGCCAAATGAAGTAATTAATTTGTCGTCGTCAACATTAACATAATTGTTAAAGCCACCCACTATAATTACAAGTTTGGCCTCTGGTTGATTGATAAGCTTGAATGGAAGATTTCTGCCACTGTTCAGCCAGAAATTCAAGGAATGTGACACATACAGAGTTTCCTGGTGATTGATTTTCAGAGTCTAAAAACATAACTGTTTGTCTCCACTGCTACAGGTCTTGTATCAAAGATTAAGAGCTGAAGGTTTTACCTGGCTATGAGGTAGAAATGCACTTTTATGAGGTCAAAAAAGGTTAGGTCTTTTTATAAAGTGTTCTTATCTGGGCCAGCAGATGAAATATTTTGAAAAGGTACCAAATAAGCAGATGCCAAGGTGCATTTGCGCAGCTGTCTGAATACTGGATTGCATTGCATGAAATCCCTCCGGGACACAAGCCAATTGGGATTATTGGAAGTGGAGGATATCACAAGCAGTGGTGCTGCAGTGACTACACAAACAGGTTGAGGCCAAGCCACTATAAAAGTGAAGAGAGACCTTGTCAGAAAAAGCATCTGTGGACTTAAGACTGGGGCAGCAAAGAGACAAAGCTCCTGTTTTTCTTCATCACCCAATTAGCAAGGCGGAGACGAGCACAGAGAGGGATGGTAAAAATAGCAAACCCTGGCTTGTTCTTCTAGGCCAACAGTGTCTCAGATTACTGCTCAGCAACAGCCGGCTGATTAAGAGTTTCTGCATCTGGGCTTTGAAGGGACAGACAGAGAGAAAGAGACGGAGGGGATGACAGGAGAAAAAAGTTTCTGAGAGGGAGAATATTTGAAATTAAAATGAGAGTGTTGGAACCAAATTAAAGGAGTCTGGACATGAAAACAAGCAGCTCTCTAAGAGCAGCAGGAAATGAGAGAAACATGGAACAAAGAAAACAAAGCAGACACTTTCTGACAAGCATACGTTGTTTCCTTGAGGTCTGTTATGTGTTGACATCTGAAAATGGAATACATTAATCTTTGAAATTGTTCAGTGGTACAAATAGAGTGCAAATTAAGCACCAGGTATCACAGACACAGAATTTTGTTTTTTGCGTCAGTTGCCTTAAACATGAATTATTATTATAAAACGTTCTCCTCCCTGTTCCTTTCTGCAGGTTTTTATGGCCAATGCTTGACTCTGATCTGCAGTTTCTGGCTTTCTGGTTTGTTCTTCATTGATTCTCTTTGCTGTCCTTTTCTCTCTCTGCTCTCCCCTCACCCCAACCGGTCAGGGCAGATGTCCGTCCACCTCTGAGTCTGGTTCTGTCAGAGGCTTTCCCTATTAAATAAGAGGTTTTTTTTTCTCCCTTCTGTCACTCTTATGGGAATTGTTGAATTTTGTATTTCTGTCTCTAATGTTGTAAAGACTCAACCTCACTTTGTCAAGTTCACTGATATGACTTCAAATGTGATGTCACATAAATAAAATGTAATTGAATCCAGTGACTCTGTTATGCTGTGGGGGACATTCCCATGTGCACACATGATCATCACATGTAGGAAACATGTTACCACATGTTGCATTATTTGATATCGGGGGGAAATTTAGCGTATGTGAAAAACATTTTATCATATTTTGTAGTGTGTCACAAATACAGAAATACGTACTCACCAACACATTTTCCACAGGTGCAGTAATGTGAACACTGATAAACACAAAAGTTTGGCAGTATAGATAAATGATATCCACACTAGCAGAACCATTATAAATCCAGTAAATACACCACATCATCACAGGAAAAAAAAAAAAGGGGGATTGTCGTTGAGAGAAGACAGAGCCTTAACAAAGGCAAAGTGAACCTCATGATTGGTGAGCATGCCAGAATATTGTTTGGGTTGGACGAAGTGTTCTTGTATCTGCTTGTTAGCAGATGGTAGCTCCTTTTCAATTATTTTATTTTTTATTCCCAATGCAAACTGACATCAGCCATTCTCAATAAAATATGACATTCCTGGATCAACCATTGACATTCAACACAATATGAATAAATGAGGCTCTTTTTGGCATCTGATGCCAAATTTGCATGGTAAATTGTTTCATATTATTTTGTCTAAAAACTTCACAGAGGCATCAGAGAGACTGAGATCCAGGCTGCATGGCACAAACATGGACAGAGGACAGCAAAACAAAGGTGACCTGTGTACACTGTATATGCCAAGTTACTAATGACTGCATAATTTATCAAATCCAGCTTTAGACGGCTATTAGAGGGCTCGCTGTGGGTCTGCATAGAATCTGTGAATTTGCATATTAGACTACTCAGAATACATGGATCAGCCATCACTTTAAAATTAATATAAGCAATCCTGAAAACCAGATAGAACAGAAATTAACCTTTTTTTTTTAAAGAATAAACTGAGGAAATGCACATGCACCAAACACATTGCAAAAACCCTTGATATGTACATATTTGTTTAATCTTCTTTTGTTGCAGTTTGATGGTTTTCTCATGTAATCCAATATATTTTACATGGCAGAACACATGGGTTTTACATGTGCAAGAACCTGTTCTCTAAATATTTACCATGTGCTAAATCAGATGTGTATGTGGTCATTTGTGAAATTCCTATTTTTCTTTAAGAGTTTGCTGACATGGTCCACTAGACCCCTCAGAGGAAAACAATGCACAGAAAATAAATCAAAGTTGTTCTGAGTGATCAACTTTACTCTATGAAAGTGTGAAATTATATCCACGTTCAGAGGTGAGTAAAGCTGCAAACAACCACCCACGATAATAAGTGACAGTTACAACAGTTACAATGTCGCATTGTGATTCAACATGGTGGTGATGCTACATAATGTTGTTACAGTTATATTACATATTTGACCAGTGTTCCATTCAGAATCATGTCACATCTTCTGAAGACTCTGCAGCAGTTTAAAAAAGTAATCCAGATGACGTCGTAGTGATGTCATCAGGGTTTGCTGGGTTTTGATTGGTGAAAGTAACACCTCTAAAAGAAACTACTGTTCCCATCTCGGTGTCTGACCAGAGTTCCACCTCCACCCCAAACTTTACACCCTTACAGTACTTTTGGCAGACAAACAGCATTACACCACCGCCATTTGTGCACTGATGAATTATTTTCTGGGGAGACCGGACTAAATATGCATTGAAACTGAGACTGTAGATTCGGATAGAAGCTTGTGAACTTTATGCCGTGCAAACAGTTGTACCCCTTCAGTCATCTGCAGAAATAGAAGCTCTCCTTTGACAGAAGCTCTCCAAAGCAAACAGATGATAAACTCGCAGGTGAGATGTCCACTGTGAGACTCCGCCCCTTTGTGTGACCTTGTCAGCTTTCCCTGTATTAATCCTCCTTGCAGGTCAGAAGGGGTTGGAATAATCCCATGAAAGACACAGGATTATGAAGCCGCATTTTCTGCATTTTATTTTAATCCCACACTCATAAAAAAAGAATTGATAACGTCCTTGTGTCATAGTGATTACCAACTTTAATCAACATGGTTACATGCAGACCCACGTGCACACACACACACACACACACACACACACACACACACACACACACACACAGAATGATGTGTGCTGTAGTCTGTAGAAATGTGCACTGACCTGACATCAGGATAAAGAAAACACTTCAGTTTTATAATACACTGTATTTATTAAAGTGTTTATTATCTTTTTAATTTATTGTATTTGTATTACTAGTATTGTACTCAGTTAATATATGTTGTTGTCTGCAGCACTTTTCAGACATGAAAACATTCATCTTCATCTAATAACTGAAGTCAAGGTTGTTATTGTTGCAGGCGACACTCACTTCATATTCAGCTTCTTGCGTTATGTGGTGGGTGTTTTACCAGGACCCAAATGCAGGCTCACAGACTCGGGTATCGGTTCCAAAATACAGTCTTTATTTCCATAAATAAAAACAAACAAACGAACAAACAAACCAAAAGGTGGCACCTACAGTGTCCACTTGCTTCCAAGTCAGGAGGGCAACTCAAACGACTGATCCAGGGAGACACGGCTGGCAGGGCCGCTGGAAAAAACAGAGTCTATAATCCTCCGAGTCAGGAGGGCAACTCCACCGACTGGTGACTCCGACAGGTAGCTCCGCAGGTGGAACAGGAATGGGACAGACGGGGGACGGACGGACGTAGGACAGACGGGTGACTAACTAAGACGGGTGACTAACTAATGAACCGACAACCAGAGAAGGGCAGGGGCAGGGTACATATAGTCCGGGGAGGTGATCAGGGAGATGCAGCACACCTGCAGGTGGTGATCTGGGGTGAGTGGCTGCAGCTGCTGGGACCGGTGAGGGGCGTGGCCATGGGAGGTGAGGAGAGGAGGACACAGAACAAGCAGACAGGGGACTGAGGGGACACAGGAGGAGAGGAGATCGGGGGTAAAACAGGAAACAGGAAAACAGGACTCCTGACATCCTGTTCACAAAGAGAGAAGTGTTCCCATTGAAGAATACAAATCTTCAACACAGATGTATCTCAGAATTTTACAGGTGAATTATTAATTAATGTCCATTGGAGAAGTAAAAGTAGCAACACCTAATTAAAAACATGTTTTAAATCCATATCTATTGGGCGTGAATAGGATCCAGAAAAAGAGATTTGACAGTAAGAACACATGCAGCAAGAGATTACAGCACAGCTGCCCTGTTTAATAAATATTAAGATCATTACTTCCTTATTGTGTGACATAACGGTGGATTTAGTCTTTCAGGGCGTATATATGCCTTTATTAATATGTTTATGAATGGGAAATGTGCCAACACAGCTTGGTGAAGCCAGCGTCAGGTAGACAACCTGAGTTTTTCTTCAGTAAACAGCTGCTGAATAAATATTATTTCAGTTTGCAGTAAATCTCTCTTATTTCCTGTACAGTTCAGCTGCACTCAGTAGAATCAAGCAGAACAATTTTAGAAACATTAGGGAGAGATCTTCAGGCGTAAGAACTGTTTGAGTGGAGGGGGGAAAAAAGAAAACCATCTAAAACTACTGACAGTAACACGTGGAAGCACCAGATCAGATATATAAACATAGGAAGGTGGCACTGAGAGCAATTCTCAATATTTATATTTGCTTATTCAGAGGACATCATCTGGTGTCCTTTACTGAGGCCGACGATGCATTTATGTTCACACTGCTAAAGCAATGTGATCATTGCCAGAGCATTCCAGACCATATGGACGTAGCAGTTGAGGGGGGGGGCAGTTTTTGGACAAAACACATTTTCACTGAATTTGTACTTCATGAGGCAGCTGTAGGGAAGGGTATGATTAAAATTGTATTTTTATTTATCCATACTATCATCAGTCTGGATTTGAATCAATACTCTTGTGGTTTTTCTTAGCATATGTATAATTTAAATATGATAAAATATATTATTTTTACAGCACCAACACAAATGTCCCCATAAACTCAATAATATATCAATAATATTCTTAACATCAAAGTAGTGAGTGAAGTTTAGACAGGTTGAAGAACAGACATCAGTCATTATTATCAGAACCTAAACAGTTTGCAGTCACTCCTCTGTCATCCTGCAGGTAGACGGAGGACGGGCTGTTCAGACAGTTTTAATGAACATTAATATCTCCGCTAGGTCTGCCTGTTTGAAGCAGATGGGACAAACCTTTGTCGAGCCATGCGAGGGACAAACAAACACACAGTTCTCTTCAATTATATATAATAAGATGAGAGAAAAAAAAATTAAAATTGTGAAGAGCTCGTGTGTGGGGTAGCCAGCTGGCTTGGAGCAGGATGCTAATAGTTATGGTATGTGGGTTTGGACACATCACAACCTGAAGAACCTTTTGTTGGACTGAATCGAGTACCATCTCTTTGCTCAAGTGTTAAATTCTCGTGTTACATGGTTGGCGTTTGTGAGGCTTTTCCAGTGCATTTTTAAACCAATCCATATGCATTTTAAGAAGGTCTTTTTTATTTTCCTGTAGCATACTGGATGGTGTTAAATCTACACAGGCATCATTTAAAAATCGCACAAAAATATTAGTTGTTCTTTTAAGAATGAATGAAGGCTCCCGGTTTCACTGTTGGATGTTTACTTTGTAAAACCTTTCAAACGTGTTCATCTGACAGATGATTTTTCCCACAGAAAATAATCTGGGATCTTACAATTTTACTCAGCTTTCTAAAGACAGGCTTTTTTCAGTAATGGCAGTTGAGACATGAATAAATGACAGAGGTTGGAGTTGGCGAGGACTGAACAGATGGACACTTCAGTATCTCTAACATGCTGCTCACGCCTGCTGAGAGTTTGGGATGAGCCAAAGATGGTGGGTTTAAAGATAGCTTGAATACAAATGACTGAGTGGATTGGGAGCATAATTTTTACTTAACTGCTGTCTTTTCAGAGTGGATGTGTTAAACCATTAATAATTCAGTCACTAATGAGCCCTCAGAATGCCCTCCATTTCCACAGTGAAGCTTCTCCACAGACAGTGGTGAAAGATTGAGCAGCCGAGAGGCTCTCTGTTCTACGTTTATGTGTTAATGGCTCCCCCACTTTAGGCAGCTCCCGATACCAACACTGTTAATGATGGTATCTGAACCTGTAGCTTTTATAGTAGCTGAACTGAAGCACTAACGCTAGCCAGCTTCACTCAACCACGCACACTCTCTTTCTTTAAAATGATAATGTGTTGCTATCATCATTTCAACCTTCTCCATTATCTTTAATGATGTCTGATGGGGAAATGTTACTGCTGGCAAGTGTTTTAACACAAAAGCGAAAAGACGATAAAAGAGGAGTTCAAAAAAGGTATGGATCAAGGTAATTAGAATTTAAGTTACTGGAGGTAGTGCCCTCTCTTCAGTGTGTTACACTGAAAATACTTTATTTCTCTGAGTGGTTTGAAGGGTTTTAATATTTTAGTAAGACCTGCCATAACCTGTCAATCATCCTGACAAGGCTTCAGACAAGGACATACAATAGTGGAGTCTGTAACTGGATAAATGAACACATGCCTGTGTAGATTTAACACCAGCCAGTATGCATACCTACCTACCTACCATCCTACTCTTCAGAACTGATGCATTGTTATAAAATGGTCCAAAATAGATTCCCCTTCAATGGCAAGCTAGATTCTGCACAGATTACCCTCTAATCCTCCTCTCCGTTAAATAAACTTTTGAAAGAACTCAGTGCATTAGGGCCATGAAGCTGTGTACAACTCTGTTTCCCTAAAAGTTTGGACGCTGTGTAAAATGTTTAAATCATGTAAACCCATATTTAATTGAAAATTAACAAAGAAAACATAAAATGTTGAAACTGATACATTTTATTACTTTATAAAAAATACAGGCTCATTTTAAATTTGATGCCAGAGACTGGGCAACAAACTTAGACAAAGGTCTAAGTTTTGGGCGCACATGGAAGTGTGGCCAACTTAATTGGAGAATTTGGTGAACGCAAGCACCTCTGTGACAAAGTGGTAAAGATGGAGCAATAGACAATTAGAAGGTTTGTCACAGCTGACTTCAATCATGGCCAAACAAACCAGCTCCTCTTGCCCACTTTAAAAATGCTGTGATGCAGCGTATTGTCAATTTCTGATAACTGAAGGAGCAGACCGGCAACGCCATCCAAATGTTCAGTCAGAGGAAACTGACATACTGATATGGAAGGGTCAGATACATAATCATCAAATTTATAGCACTACAGCCTCCACGGGCTGACAATGATAACTTGGCTTGGGAAAAGGTCACTAATATTATACATGCCTCTACCCTTGGTGTTATGATAATTGCCCATTGTAGGAAGTGGATCAATGATGTGAGACAAAAACCTGCATCATATAGACGCCAAACACTGGCATCAATTAAATATCAAAGTGAATAAAGAACATGTATCCAATGAAGTGAAATCAGTTGCATGGTTGATGTTGAGGAGTTAGCAGAAGTAAATTATTTACACTTAAAGCTCCCGATGCGATTCATTTATAAACAACACTGATGAAGAGCAATGTGCTCCAAACGTCACTGATGTCGTGGTGTTAATAAATAAACTGCATCGGTAGCTTTGAGGGTGAATAATTTATTTCCCAATCATTAATTAAATAACCAAAGATGCCTTGTGTAAATTGCCCTTACCTTTTATGTGTAAATGATGCAGTGTCATACTGCGTGGTTTTGCAGCACTTATATCAGCCCAGGTCTTCGCTGTGGGTCTTTGGAGTCAACATGTTCAGCAGGTAAGTTAGTTACATACGTGTGACAGTTCACCCATTGATAGAGTAGCAGGAAACCTTCCCTCTGTCAGGAAATGATGTGTCAAGTGATCAATATTTATCTTGAGTGTTTTATTGCCTGTTCAGACATCAGGTCAGCACTCTTGTCCTTAATTTGTTAAACTATTTTGAAGGATCCCAACATATCTACCTCCACCTCCTTTTCCCTGCCCTTATTATTATTATTATTATTATTATTATTATTATTATTTTAGCACAAGGTCTCCCACTGCAAAGCTGTCATCCTGGCCCATTTCCTCTTTCCTTATGCAGTGACTGGAACTTATTCTAAACAAGTTTTGTGTTGGTTGGATGAATGAATGAATGAAACGGCTTTTTACCTTGAATTCTTTTGAAACTTCCTCCCACATATCAGGAAATATGGGCTGCTCTTTGGTCCATTTGCCAAACTGCAGACTGCAGACATTTGTCCCAACTTCTTTTGGTGATCATCAACCAGATCCAAAATTCAAGAATAGCTGTGAGTAAGCAGGACAATGCAGTCTATTTTTATCCTATTGTGTTCATCCAAGCTACAGAACAATAAATTCTTCAGGAGCCAGTTGAGCAGCCAGCAGCTCCTGCATCTCCTCTGTGCCCTGCTCTCCCAGCATGTGCCCTATACACATGTAGTTTTGCCTCTCTCCATCCTAAGTCCAATTATGTCTCCTCTGTCAACTAAATTTAAAATTCCTGACAAGTCACCATTTGGTGTAAAAAAATAACATGCAACAAATAATTAAATGACTCTCTGTGGGCTGTATGTTCACATACTACGTGATCTGAAACACATTTCAACATTCCAAAACACAATACTTTCTTGTTGTGGGTATAATGTATGGCAAAATATGTTTTTTTTATGGATAGCGATTGTCACCCAGCAGCCACCCATCCAAAGTGTTAACAGTGTCTTGAAAGACTGTAAGAATGGTGGAATTGGCAAAAATAAATGAATCATGTGCAGACCCTGGATAGTTGACATACAAGTGGACTCCCATCCACCGAGCCTGAGGAGTTTTGAAAAGATCAGGTGTCGAGTAATGTCAGAACCTCTCTCACTTTAACAGCTACCAAGAGAGCGCACGGACCTGCTGGCTTAGCCTCAACATCTGGGCCGCAAGTCTTCACATCATGTCCAGGATTTTCCTGATTTTCCTGCATTTTATTCCTGCAACATAAGCAACTGAATGTTGAATGAATAACCTAAATCAGAAGCTTACATTAAGAACAAATATCACAAAAAATCCACAAAAATACTCCCCCCTCCACAGCTATGCAGCACTGAGACCTGGTTTGAGGAGCAGGCATAACTTTACATCAAAATTGACACCAAAATTCCACTGCACAGGCGTATCTTTAATGACACCCAGGTGTTGTGCCCATCTAGGTGCATGTTGAACCATGAAAATGGCAACTCGGCTCATGCTTCTTGCGCTGCACCAAAATGCAAATGCCCCTGAATGTGCACTGTGCTGGTACAGCCTGACCCTGCATGTGTATATTCAGGCTCATTATGTTAGAGATATCAACTCAGTAATAACGGTTAATGATGACACTGTGGGTCTCCTGCACTCCACAGTGTCACCCAAAGTGGCTGAAATAAAATTCTGAGAAAATGTTGCTGGCTTCTTTGGCACAGCACACCTTTTGAAAATTGTGTCGGTATTACATCTGCAGACATAATACAGGTCCCATTTACTGTGTGACTGTGAAAAGCATTTACCATGGAAGATGTAACAGATGATATTCTATCCACTTGTATCCCAAAGGAGTCAGTTCTTCTTTTATTTATGTATTTCTTCTTGCTGGTTGCCCCCTCAGGATATTGGTTGTGCAACTCTAGATCCAACACCTCTTTGACTTGGTGAGGCTCCATCTCAACAATAGAACCCACCGACCCGATCCGGTTCTACACTTATCTGCACCTATCTAGCTGTCGACAGCCTCCATGACTCCCACACCAACCAGACTACACCAGCACCACAAACACACACACACACACACACACACACACACACACACACACACACACACACACACACACACACACACACACACACACACACACACACACACACACACACACGTAAAATAACCATACAGAAACCACAGGATCACATAACAAAATGCCCATGTTAGCACGTCTGAGCTACCGTGGGGGTTCCTTTGAGACAGACGACACACGCTGAGCCACAAAGTTTGGTTTATGGTTTCGCTTTATTGGGTGATCCACACTGCGGCACACACTTTGTTACACCCGGTGTCGGCGCTCTCCTGCCCAGCCTCTGAGCGTCCGGTTCCAGGCTGCTTCCTCCTCCTCTCCTCACCAGGTCCTGCTCACTTATATCAGGGAAGAAACCAATTCCCCCCGATTCAGTTCAGTTGCGCCAATTATCCTCCTCCTGGCACCGTTTCCTGAACCACTCCCTCACTCTCTCCCCCCCTGCAGCCGAGCTAACCACGCCCCGCCACCACAGCCCAATACAGCCATTCAGAAACCAATTGTCACACCTCACCTCAGTCACCCACTGTAACTTTGCCAGGAGTTGGACTCACACGCACAACTCAGACAACAGGTAAATTCTGACTCTTTACTGAAAGTTAACAGTTCGAGGCGAAGGTACAGACGGGCAATCTATTAGCTCAAACAAGTCCAGTCCAGGGTTGAAATAATCCGGTTGGTGTAGTGCAAGCTGACGTACAGCAGGATGAATAAAAGGAAGCTCTAAGAGCAAAGCAAAAAATGGTAAACTCACAAAATACTAGAGAAGAAACTTACAAAAACACTGGAAGGACTCTAAGAAGACGAGCCAGGATTCAACGAGCACCCAGCAGCAATGATCTGACACAGAAGGTAGGGAGCACACAGTTTATACACAGGAGGATGGTGAGGACAATCAGACACACGGGGGGAAGACAAGACGACAGGAAGTTAAGACAACAGAGGAGAGACAAGAACTAAAACGAGTTAGCAAAGTAAAACAGGAAGTGAGCATGAAAGACTAGACAGAGAGACAAAGAGGACCAAACAATGAAGAAGACAGATTAACAAAACTAAACAAAGAGAACAGACGGAAATGGAAGGGAAGAAACTAAAGACACAGCTTCTTGTGATGAGAAAAGTATGTAAAGAAAGCTTCAACAACATTGACAAAGGGCATAAAAAGGTAATTGATTTGCTTGAAAAACATGTTCAGCTCAAATAAAACATTTTTTTTTAAAAACTTAGAAAACTTGTTTGTGAAATTGTTTTGTCATTTTCCTGGAGTTTCTCCACATTACAATTTATATTTGCAGCGAGAGGGACTGCGGTTGGTTAACCAAGGGCAGTAAACCAATGTGACAACACCTTTGGGAACCGCTGTTACTTTGACATCTCCTGCTGGGTTCTTTACTCTGAGTTTCCACGAGCTGCCACATGGAGGAACAGCGGGAGTCTTGATGACTGAGAGGCAGTGTCATAAAAAGGAAATCCTTTAGGTCTTAGACCTAAAAAATCTCATGTAATAAAATGTAGAAGTGCCATCATGTCACCCTGTGGTGGTATTCCCACCAGCTCACAAGTTAATTGTGGAGGGGGATGATGGGTTCGGGCTCTAAAGGATGTGACAAACTGCATCTCTTATGGGATGTCTGCTCATTATGGGGTTGAGGTGGATGTGGGTCATAACCTAGGGCTGCATTATTTCTATCCCCATTGTGCAGGTTCCTTGGAACAAAGGTTGTACAATATACAGGAAGCAGACACTGCAGAGATAATGTACGCTGTCCATTAATGTGAACGTGAGTCAGTGGAACTTCAAAATCATCACAATTCATGCAGCATTCAACTTCTAATCAAAGTTTTCTTGCCAAACTGTCAGGTACTACTGATGTTGATAAGGTCCCCAATGATGCACATGCCCTGTAGAACAAGGGATCAGTGATCTTCCTCCAGGGCATAAACACCCGCTGTGAGGCAGAAAGCTCTGGCATCATGGCAGCTTCCAGGGTGCCCCTCACTGATGCAACAGAATTGCCTCTGGCTGTCACAAAACCCAATCAAAATGTTCCATTTAGAGCAGGGGTGTCAAACATACGGCCCGCGGGCCGGATCCGGCCCGCCAGGGGGTCCAGCTCGGCCCGCCGGATGACTTTGCTAAGTGTGAAAATTACAGAAAGACATAAATTGCATTTCTATGAGAGGTTTATGAGTACAAACGTTTTGTCATTTTTTTAATCATCTAGTAATTGCTTCAAAAACAGCGTAAATGTGACGTCTGCTCCGGAGGCAGCAGCTCGCTGTGAGGGAATCTGTAGAGGAGATCCCAGGCAGATAAACAGTGGGCTGATGTCTGAGTTTTTGCTCTTTATGTTTCTAGTTCATTGTAGAAAGACATTAAAATAGGGTTTATCATCCAAAAACCTTCACCAATGATTTAAACAGAGAAATATTGTTGTTATGTCTGCGTTATTATGCTATGATTTTACTGGTCTGGCCCACTTGAGATCAAAGTGGGCAGTATGTGGCCCCTTCACTAAAATGAGTTTGACACCCCTGGTTTAGAGTAATGTGGCACCCATCTACTGCGCTGTTCTGGGGAAAGCTATTTCTTGGCGTCCTAAATTGGACCTGTGTAGGACTTCCCCTACAGGAAAGGTAATGTAATGGACTGTGTGTCTTAACAAGAGCACAAAACTCTTGTTACCAAAGTAGATTGGCTGATACTAAACCTTCCTGCAACACCTCTATAAGACTCCTGACAGGCCAGGATACTGTTTGGCAATGGGGTTTTGCTTTGTACCTTTGTATCTTTATACACTGGTCCAAAGGCACATGCCCGACACACCTCCACTTGTCTTTCAGAAGGCCTGAAATGAGCTGTAAACTCTGACGGCTGTAAAGAAGAATGACATCCTCCACAAACGAAAGTATTTTAGGAACAAGACTAGAGAAAAGAGAACACAAAATGGACTTTGTTCTGGTCAAGAACGCTACAGCCCAGGTTCAGTTAGAGCTTTAACCAAAGCTTCATGCCTTCCTACTTTAAATAGGTAAACTAATCCCTGATGGTTATATTTGTCAAATTAAGAATCATAGAACATTTTTGAGCGACCAGTTTAATGTGGCAAAAACTGTAAGCAAGATTTCACCTACAACAAATCTTATTGATCTTTATCTTTATTGAAGCAACTTTTAATCACCTTCGTTGTGTCTTGTATTTTCCATTTACAGAGATTTTGAGTGCATCAACTTGTTCTGCAATGAAAAGCCTAACTCCATGAGATCAGCCATCATTGTGTGTTCACCCGCGCTGCATGACGTAGAAGGAGTCCGATTTGACAGCAGTCTTTTTATTCTCCACCCCCGCTGTCACCGGTTGCTTTCACCGACCATCAAGTCATACAAAGCCATAAACTGACTTGACTTCTTCTGCTTTGACAATCTGAACTGTCTACTGTCAAAAAGTTCCTTTAGATCACATGTTGAACGACCAGCATGGTGTTTTTTTCCAGGGTTCAGACAATTAATGGAGGGTAAATGTTAACTGACCGTAATTACTTCACCCCGAACAATCAAGTCAACAGACAGTCACAGACAGAGATGCAACCGTGTGAAAGAGTCCTCCTCTACACCCAGACATCACCTCAATTATTCTATATGCTGTAACTCCTTAGTCGCCTCTTTGCTTATTTGAAGTGTAATTACTCCCCCTCTGTCTGTAATGTAAATCACTCCTGATGGCTCTTTGTCTTCCCTTCAGACATCACAAATGCAGGAATCTGATGACTGCTGTAAACACTCCAGTACATTGATCAGTGTTGTTCTTCAGTGCCATCAGAACCTCAGTGACACTCGACAGTCAACTCTCTCTTACTGCCAACATCACTGCAACAACACGTTCCTGTAGATACATGCTGCACAACATCAGGAGAATACGTCCTCTTCTCACTCAGAAGGAGGTCCAGGTTCTGGTCCAGGTTCTGGTCCAGGCTCTGGTCCGGGCTCTGGTCCAGGCTCTGATCCAGGCTCTGGTCCAAGCTCTAGTCCAAGCTCTGGTCCAGGCTCTGATCATCTCATGTCTGGACTACCGTAACTCCCTCCTGGCAGGTCTACCTGTTAGTACCATCCAACCTCTGCAGCTCATCCAGAATGCTGCAGCTCAACTGGTCTTTAACCTCCTAAATTCACTCACACTACTCCGCTCCTCCTCCTCCTCCTCCTCCCCCTCCTTCTTCGCTCCTTTCACTGGTTACCAGTAACTGCCCACATCCGTTTCAAAACATTGGTACTTGTGTACCGTGCTGCGAACAGATCGGGTCCAGTCTACATCCAGGACATGGTCCAACCTTACATCCCAGCCCGTTCAACCCGCTCTGCTTCTACCAATCAGCTTGTTGCTCCTCACTGAGCTAAACACTCTACAAAATCACAACTGTTTGCTGTCCTGGCTCTTAAATGGTGGAATGATTTCCCCACCGACATCAGGACAGCAGAATGTCTGAACATCTTCCACCACAAACTAAAAACACACCTCTTCAGACTTTACCTTGAATAGCAGAACTTTAGTAGCTTAAAATGAAACTTACTGATAGAACTTTGTAGTTTGGCTTTCTTGAAGAAATTGTATTTTCTTGATTCTTGTTGTTCTGGGTTTTGTACCCTCATGGTTGAAATGCAATTATTGTAAGTCGCTTTGGATAAAAGCGTCAGCTAAATTAAATGTAATGTAATATATTTTTCTTTGCTATGTAAAACAAAAATGGCTCCGTAATAGTAGTACACTGGAAACCTAAACATATAGACATTTATTCTAACCAACGCAAGTTATCTTTAATATTTATTCTATATTTTAGGAATATAGAGGATGGCGAAGTTGGCCTATCCTTGGGGAAAAAAATAACAAGTAATTTTGATCCTCTGCTGTCAATCATTTACTGAGGTTATGCAACATCCCTCTCAAACTGTAGGCCTACCATTTGACATGCAACCGATTGTTTTATTTAACAATGTTAGTCCCAACATCGTGGGAGGTCTCCCAGCAGCCCCGTCCTCTAGTGGCAATGAGTAGTTCAGGGTCACCTCGCTAGCAATACGTTTTATAAAGAAAAGATTGTTTGAAGCATAATCTCAGAAGTAGAGAGGGTGTCTGCTTCCTCAACCAAAGCTAGTTGCCTAGTAGAGGGGCCTGATAGCTAACAACTCTGCCTCCCCATCTACTATTGGAAACTCTGCAAAGCTCAAGTAAACCTGCACTCTTACAGTAAAGCATTTTCATGGGATAATGGTGTATTATAATGGATTTAGAATTCATAGATAGGTATAGCAGTCTGTCATCTGCATAGCAATGGGAATTTATGAAGTAAATGAGGGAAGGGAAGCCTGGATAACTTGAAAGGTATCAGTCCAAGTACAGAGCCATGTGGAACTCCATGACTAATGTTGATGTGCATGGAAGAGTCAAGTTCAGCCTGCCATAGCCAGTGATAGTGTACTTCTGAACTGTCATCATTGAGTCCATCATCACTTCCTCCTTCAACATCTGGTACACTGCTGCCACTGCCATGCACAAGGATATTTTTGATTTGATTTGATTTTATACACTTTATTAATCCCCGAGGGGAAATTTCTTCACTACAGCAGGGGGCCTCTCAGGGGGGAGATGCTGCAGCAGGCTGCCACGACCGCGGCGCCAGGTAACCTGACCTGAGGTGCATGTTTTTGGATGGTGGGAGGAAGCCGGAGAACCCGGAGAGAACCCACGCAAGCACAGGGAGAACATGCAAACTCCGCACAGAAAGGCCCAGGACCAGATTCGAACCCCGAACCTTTTTTGCTGTGAGGTGACAGTGCTAACCACTGCACCACCGTGTACTGATTCATCCTCAAGGGCACCAAATAACCATACCAAGATCATGTAAAACTGACTGAAAGCTGTTGACACTCATTACTCTGGACTTGAACAATGGACTTGCGGGTCCATTGGTAATAGAGGAAATCCTTTTTGACAAAAACACTAACTCTAGTTTCTGATTGACATCATTGACTTAAAGCTTGGGCAAAATTTCAATCATAGTGTTGACAAAGTGTAAATGTGTCCTCTACTGAACTCATCCCTGTGATTCAACATGGGCTCAGAGATTAAGAGTCTGTGGATTTGGTCAAATATGTTGGACGAAATCAGCGTCTGCCTCACAGTCAAATTGTACAATATCACAATTATAATCATATTATTGACTGTGTCCTCATGAGGCAGCACACAATTCACACACATCATCAGTCGCAGACCTCAGATTATCAAGAGCACTCAAGCTAAAGAGTGGAAATAATCAGCAAATGGCTGAGTTATTGATATTCACTATCTTCTGTCTAAACGTAAACAGCACTGACCCAGGAGTATGACTAGAATGTGTGTGTGTGTGTGTGTGTGTGTGTGTGTGTGTGTGTGTGTGTGTGTGTGTGTGTGTGTGTGTGTGTGTGTGTGTGTGTGTGTGTGTGTGTGTGTGTGTGTGTGTGTTCGTTGGGGGAGGGGTCAGGTTCCCGGGCACATAACACAATCACCATCTGTCACTGCAGAGGAAACCTGGAGCCGGTCTGTACTGTACACTGATCTACAAATGGGTCCATGTGAGGCTTCCCAGATGTGACCGCAGCTGACAGATGTTTACTCTTTCTATACCCACACCAGTGGGAAGCAGATAAAAGTAAAAAAAAAATGCAGATTAAACCAGCAATTCATTAGACGCAACGTTGCTTGACCAGAAATGAATCATTGGAGACATTATGATATTATTGTCACAGTCCATCATACTATAGCTCCTGTTCTTCTAGAATCATCGGCTTTGTTTAAGGTTATTAATAACATAAGATGCAGTTAAAGAAACGTTTTGTAGTTTACTTGAAAAATGTGTTTTACTGGTGCAACTGCTGGTTGGCAATATTAATAAAATACATAAGACATGGTTGTATTCCAGTAAAGAAGTTGTTCAGAAATACGTAACAAAGGCAACTAACATTTTCAACGTGTTTATATCTGATTACAGCCACTTCAATGGTGTTTATTTATTTTAAAACATTTTCCCACAATTATTAACTGAGTTGAAATTCTAGCATGAAAAGTAATTGAAAGAAAGTTGCAGGTGACAAGTAGATTCAGTTAGACCGTAAATTAATGACAATTTTAAGTTAAACGACATCTGGAACATCTGTGAAGTAGTTCCATTGATGCTGAAGGTGTCTAAGAACTTCCTCTTAACCAATAATTGCCTGTACAAGGTAGGAAATGTAAACTTTTGGTTGGTATTATGACTAAAAAATACTGGCATCAGCCTTCTCTATTCCATTATCCCCAAATGATTGTAAAAATTTGTCTTTCTCCAGACACAGACAATGAAGAAAAGTTGTTGCTTTCGTTCTGGAATATTCTTAAAAATGTCTGTTAGCACAGTTTGCGTCCATCATCGAGACTTCCTGCATTAATGTTAATGAGACATTTCTGAAACATAATTTTGTTCCTCATGAAACATATCGACCTACATTTCCAAATGTCAAGGTGTCACTTTTGAAATACCAGCTGGAGGTACAGACAAGGAAAATGAGCAGTAACATTCTGTATTTATGAGAGTGAAACCACCTCCAAGGCTTTGACTTCAACAAAGTGAGGTTCAACGGCCTGAGGGGATACTTGGATTCTTGGATTGTACAACTGAATGAACTCAAATTGTAGCCTGTGAAATACCAAGTTTTTAGAATAAGCTGCTGGTACAATATATTGTTATTGACAGAAAATTAGTTATTTCTAATTAAATCCCAGAGCTAAAATCTGCCTGAAAAAAATACTTCCTGGGTATCAGACCATCCCTCAAGGTGATCAAGAGTTTTAGAGTTTGTGCTCACGGTGCTGCAGATGTAAGAAAACTGTTACTGCAGCCATATCTCCTACTTTTCATGCCAAGCCCGACCCACTGCTTTCAAGCTCATCATTTCAGAAATGGCTTTGCATATGAATTGACTTCAGATGGATGATTCAGGGTAACAGATCTACTTTTGTTGTAAAAAGAAAAGTCCCACTGAACAGACACACAGACAGATGTAACTACAGTATATTCTACTCTAAAAGGCAGAAACAAGTCTTCAAAAACTGGCTCCATTACTCACATTAAAAGGAAGCAGTTTAAAGTAGGAATGACATATCTTTGACACACAAGTCACCTCCTCCTCCTCATACTATGAATAGAGGATGTCACGCAGGTCCTAGCTGTCTGAGAGGCAGCAAACAGCAGAATGTGTATATGGGATTCATCCCACACTGATTTATAGCTGCTTTAAATCCTCTCACATCTGGAGTCCTCAGCAACAATCTGCAATGGAGCAACACTTGCCAGGTTCTTCCTCCTGCTTCAATGCAAAGAGCATCAGTAGTCAGAGTGCTTCGAGCGGCTTCAGGAACATTGCATCATTCTCAGGGCAACACAACACTTGAGTACTGCCAGATATGCAGTGTGCATCAGTTTGGCAAGTTAAACAAAAGAAGGAAGAACAAAAAAAGGAATTTTTGTTGTTGTTGTTGTTGTTGTTGTTGCTAAAATAGCAGGATTACAAGCAAAAAGTCTCACTACCATCAATATCGCTGCATTCATTTCATATTCATATTTAACTATGTTTCCAGTTGACATAGAGGGTTCACATTCACTGCCTTCCAAACTAAAGGGCGGCACGGTGGTGCAGTGGTTAGCACTGTCACCTCACAGCAAAAAAGGTTCCGGTTTCGAATCCGGTCCTGGGCCTTTCTGTGCGGAGTTTGCATGTTCTCCCTGTGCTTGCATGGGTTCTCTCCGGGTTCTCCGGCTTCCTCCCATCATCCAAAAACATGCACCTCAGATCAGGTTACCTGGCGCCGCACTAGTGGCAGCCTGCTGCAGCAGCTCCCCCCTGAGAGCCCCCCCTGCTGTAGTGAAGAAATTTCCCCTCGGGGATTAATAAAGTGTATAAAATCTAAAAAAAAAATCTAAAATCTAAATATAAAACCCAACATGTTTGTAACACAGAAGTGGCTGAAAATCAAACAAATCCACTGGTCAAGGTAGAATCAAAGGGTCCGTACTCTGATCACTCTGTTGCTGCCTCATTGACTCAATGTAAAATAAAAAATATTGTATAATATTAAAGTCTTCTCCTGACCGACACTGTGCTTAATGACCAAGCTGCATCTTATCTCAAAGACATTGTGCCCTTCTATCTCAATAGGATGGTTTGATGTCAGAGTGCTGGCCTGCTTGTGGTTCCCATAGTTTCCAGGAGTAGAATGGGAAGCAGAGCCTTCAGTTCTCAGACCCCTCTCCAGATAAACCAGCTCCCTGCTTCTCTTTGTTAGGCAGACACCCTCTTTACTTTTAAGCTCAGGCTTCAAACGTTCCTCTTTAATTAAGATGATAGTTATGGCTGGCTCAGATGACCTTGAATCAGCCAATAGGCTTGCGGCTATAGGCCGAGGCTCCTGGGGACCGTCCATGATAGATTCATATACCGCCATTGCCTCATTATGCCTTCTCTCCAGTAGTTTGTGCTTTTTTTGCAGGAATGTCTGCAGCTGCATGTTTCATATCTCTGGTTACTGACCATTTTCAACCGTGCGAGTGTTTATTGTTACTCTATGCTGTTCTTTTCTCCTTCGATCGAGGCAGCTGGCCGCCCACCTCTGAGCCTGTTGTTGTCTTTAATGCATTATAGAAAAGCCTAAGACTTACCATTGTGTATGTAATATAAAAATAAACTTGCCTTGGTGGCATTAGACACTTTCCAAATCACACGCAAGAATAGCAAACCAGTACTCAGATGAACACACTGAAATCCACCCAAAAACATAAAAAAATAATAATAATAAATGCTCCTAGGAAATAACATGGTGGTATGGTAAACGTCTTCACGTTACCAGGACAACCCAGCTTTTTGTTATTGGAGTGCTGGATAGGACCCAAGAGCAGAAACAAAGGCTTGGATGGTGAGAATAAAATGGGATGTTTTATTGTAAACAGGAGTTGTAGATGGAGCGTGAATGTATAAGACCCAGTCTCTTCTGAGGTGAGGCTGTGTAGACAAGGGAAGGCCGGGAGTCTTCCAGGCTGAAGGAGAGTCTGAGTGTGTGAGGGTTTAACAGTAATGCAGAGTTCAGGGGTTCAGAGAGAGAGAGAGAGCGAGCTCGCCAGCAGAGACAGAGCAGAGCTCTCCTGCTGGGCTGAGTCTGAACCACACCAGGAGCAGCAGACTCCACGTCGATGACGACCCGTGACCGACACAGGACAGCAGAGAGTCGGCTGTTGGAGCTCTGCAAGTCATCAGGTAAATCCGAGGCCAGACGAGGGGACAGGTCAGGTAGAGTGCAAGTACGCTGATAGGTTGCTGAGTCAGGCAGACAGAACTGAGGTCAGGGACAGACGAGGACAAAAAAAGAGGATTAAAAACTTACAGCACATGGCAGAAAACAACAAACAGGGGAATGACAGAACACAGGAGGAGATCAGGGGAACACGGGTTAAAACACAGGGTCAGACAGGGATCCTGACACTTTTAGAGTTAGGTTGTCATCATCTGAGCGTAGACTGAAACATTTGTTCCCATTTAAAAAAAAACCATGACATGTGGTCTTATATTTGGGGAAACTGAACTCTCTTTGTCATTTGAGACGAAAAATACAATCGTTGAACTGAAACATAGGTTACAGCCAAGCTAACTGGAGAGAGTGAAAGTCCACAACAACGAATATTGGCCGTGTTAGTAGAATACATTTTATGTCGTCGCTTTCTTACTGGACTTGTGGAAAATCAATAGAAAGATGAAATAATTCAACACTGATCCATTCAGGCAGCCCACAGTGACCTACATGTATACAGTCAGTACTTTGTGCTGAAAATGTGTGCACACCTGACACACTTCTCAGTCCAAGATCCAACCTGCAGCACTGATAGTGAGCATTTCAGTGCTGAAAAAATGAAAAAGCGATTAATTACAACAATCCATATTCCTTGTAAGTAACATGGGATTAACGACCACAGGGGGGATACCAATGCAAGGTTGTTAGCAGGCAAATAGTATAACTCGTGAAATGAATATAGATGATGCTCGTTCATGCATTTATTCAGTGAGTTTTAGGAGGTAATGAGTTCAGCAGTTCCATTATTTTTATCAATGCTGCTGGACCACGTTCGTGTCGAGGTAAACTTTACCTCCTGTTTAACGAAGCCAGCTGGCTACAAACTGATTTTAATTTACAGAAAAAGACTTGAGGGGGATGAGTGTGGCTGTAGAGAGATGTAGCAGAGTTTAATTGAGCACCTTAATGATGGGATTGTTAAAAGGGCCTACAGGGCTCCAAACATCAGGGGACACTGTTCGATAGACCGTCTGTGTGAAGTGACTGAAGGATAAAAACTCCAGTTTGTGTTGACAAACTAAAAAGAAGTTCATGGTCCAAACATCCTGCAAAACCCTTTGAGAAAGTCACATCAACTGTATATAAAAGTGGACGTAGCTTCCATGTCTGAAAAATGCAGAAGTGCTTTCAGCTGCAATACCACCGCGTGCCACTGGAGGTCGGCTCCAAAAAGCCTCCGGCTCCATAGACTCCCATTCAACTTCTCTCATCAAATCCAAAGTGAATAAAATGTGTCCATCAGTTATCTCGGTGTTGTTAGCTAAAGTCACTCCTTCTTATTAGTTTTCTGGAGGTCCGTCTGAAAATAATCCCTCATTCATTAGAAAAGAAGATTCAAAAAGACCTGGTTTTGGGGGCGTGTCTGTTTGATTGACAGGCCTGTGGTGCCTGTTACAGCTATTGGTGGGCGGGACGTAGTATCGTCAGGTTTCCAATCAGATCGGTCAGCTCCACCGCTGGCTCCTCCCCCAGCTCATCCAAATATGGTCACTTCCTGCCCCAAACCGCTCCGAACTAGCAAAGATGGTGACGGACAGAATCTGAACTGGAGGCTTCATAACGTTCACAAACCAACGATGATCACTGCTAGAATTTACGAGTTAATTTCTGTTGATCCACTTTGACCATATTCTGTTAGACTATCGCTGCAGCCCTGAATGTTTAGAACCAAATATTAGTGCATACTTATCAAAACTGTTAATTAAAGTTAAGAAAGTGGAACTTAACGAGGAGCGACGGGAGAGAAATATGTTTTTTAATTTGTCTAATAATGGCAGCAGTACCGATGTGCTCCCTGAAGTGATGCTTCACGTTAAAATCCAACAAACAAACAGTAATAAACAGATTAAAAGCAACAGAGCAGAGGGAGAAATACGGTGCTGCACAGAACAAAACACACACAGGCCATGAATTTACCGTTGGCTGTTACAGGCAGTAAAGTTTCTGTTTAGAGGGAACACAGAGCTCTCCAACATCACCAGTCAACTTTCATTTATAGAGCTTCTTCTACTTCTCTAGTAGAAAACATGTTGAAATGTCAGAACAGAGTTATTACTGTCAGGCAGAGCTCCATCACAGAGTCCAACATCAGAGTCATGACACAGCAAAATGAACACTCGTGTTTATGCAGTGAGTTCTTGGTGTGTGTCCTGCAGAACATCCTCAGCTTATCTCGGCAGGCAAGAGAGCCCAAACACATCATTAGCATTAAAGTGCACCTTTTTGTTCACCCTTAATGGGCGGGTGTGTAATCCTCAGGTCAGAACTGCAGCGACAGTGAAACAACTTTATTTTTAGATGATTGGTTTCGGCTTGTGTTCTTCATCAGGGTCAACCAAAGGACTGATGGATAAAAAACACTTGACTGCATCTGGATCCTTATTATGGACACTAATAACAGACCTAGAAGGTGTCCATCTGCTGAGTCATCACTGTTGCTGTTAATCAGAGGACATTTTGTCTCACCTGGACCCGTTGCATTTATTCCAGCTGCTCCAGTATGTTGAGACGTCCCACTGTTGTCTTGTGCTGTGGCTCCATCATCTTCAGCAGCATTGAACTGGAGATCCTGCGGTAGAAGGCAGCACGTCGTACCTGCAGTTTGTTCAGTGTCCACAAACTGCAGCTCTCTTTTCTTAGATGCAGCTTTCTGCTGCGTGTTTGGTTGCATTGCTCTTCACGCTGTCTTCACCATGAACCTGCTGTTGGGAGATGTTGTTCAGACCAGTTGGAAATGTTTCCTGACACTTCTGAAGCCCAACTTCTACTGTTCTGCTGTGACATCATCAGATTCTCTTCTGTGACATCATCAGATTCTCTCCTGTGACATGATCAGATTCTCTTCTGTGACATCATCAGATCCTCTCCTGTGACATGATCAGATTCTCTCCTGTGACATGATCAGATTCTCTTCTGTGACATCATCAGATTCTCTTCTGTGACATCATTAGATTCTCCTCTTTGACATCATCAGATTATCTTTGACATCATCAGATTCTCCTCTGTGACATGATCAGATTCTCTCCTGTGACATGATCAGATTCTCTTCTGTGACATCATCAGATTCTCTTCTGTGACATCATTAGATTCTCCTCTTTGACATCATCAGATTATCTTTGACATCATCAGATTCTCCTCTGTGACATCATCAGATTATCTTCTGTGACATCATCAGATTATCTTCTATGACATCATCAGATTATCTTTGACATCATCAGATTCTCTTCTCTGACATCATCAGATTTTCCTCTGTGACACCATCAGATGTGACTGATTGTGCTCACATTCACACCTGCAGGAGTGAGTGAGAGAGAGTCGGAGCAGTCAGGATACTGTTCCTCCGACAGCTGTGTAAATCTTTGGGTCCCGTAGAACTGAACCTTCCTGTGTGTCCTACTCCGGTTCTCCCTGTTCACCCAGCTCTGACATGACTTCAAAGATGGAAGAGCCATGAGGACATAAACTGCCTAAATCTGTGGATGATGCTCTCCTGTAAAGTCCCTGCACTGCTCTAACCCAATCTAAGTATCTACAATAACACCAGTACAAATACTGTTATTCTCTAGAGGAAACCGTGTTAGAAGTTTTGCTGAAAATAAATTTGCTCTGACAGTACGGGATCCATCCTCAGCCTTCTTCCCAGTAATGTCACCGTAGAAAGAGTGAATCTGAAACAGTTCATCGTTTGCTGTGCAGGGAAGCATTAGAATTAATAAAGTAAGTAATATCACAATGACAAGTAATATAATTTGAATAATTAATGAAGTTACTGCTGCTGTGCCACCAATGTAAACTGCACTCCAAAAAATATAAAATTGAAAATGTAAAGTTTCAAACTGAAAGTAAAGTTTTGATATTGAACTATGAAATGTGCAAAAATGTATTCGAATTAAAAACTTTTTTTATATATGATAAGTATAGGAGAGTATAAATGTATAGTATAATTTTGATTAAATACAAATTGTATTAATTCAATTTACTTGTAGATTTTATGTTTTCAGATTTTATTTTTTACTTCCAACCTGGATTATAATTTTAATTTCATGATATTCTTTTAAAATAATCATTTGCTTCTCGTTTGTAATATATGTTGCTCTGTTATCGCTACACTTGTCCATGTTTGTGATTGGTCAGATACTGCAAACCCCGCCCCTTTAACATGGACATGCTCTCAGTTGGATTGGGAAACCCTTTGCTGACATAGTGAGTTGTTAACCAGCATCATGTGAACGCTTAGCATGATCTGGTTTGTTATGTTAGATCCAGATAATAAAGAGATATCTTGGATAATTTAAACCGGCTTCATAGTTCAGGCCTCTGATCTCTCAACACATCCACTATCATCAATCAATTGAATTAAGCATGTTTATATTCAGAGTTAGTCAGGTGCAGTGGTTTGCAATGTCGCTTCACAGCAGGAAGGTCATGGGTTCCGATCTGGGTCTTTCTGTGTGGAGTTTGCATGTTCTCCCTGTTCCTGTGTGGGTTCTCTCTGGGTACTCCGGCTTCCTTCCACCATCCAAAAACATGCACATCATGTTTAATTGTTGATTCTAAATTGCCTGTCGGTGTCAACGTGAGCGTGCATGTCCGTTCCTGTCTGTCCTTCTGTGTTGCTCCGGTGATGGACTGGCGACCTGTCCGCCTTCGTCCAAATGTCACACCCTCCCCCGACCCGGTTCAGGAAGATAACGGCTGAATGGATGGATGGATGGATGGATGGATGGATGGATGGATGGATGGATGGATGGATGGATGGATGGCTGATCCAAAGGATGACACAGGAGTCAGGCCGGGGAAAACTGCAGGCAGAGGAGACAGGAATTAGCAAGAGGCTCAGAAACAGTGAGTGGATTTCTTAAGATGGCTGGAGCGTGACTAACTGAGGAGCTGAGTCGCCTGTCTGGCAGCGTGGAGGAGGTGAAGCCGGGGTTTTGAAGCAGAGGTGATTCGACATGATTAGCCTCGGCATCCCGACACCCGCACACCTAAACCTACTCCTGTAATCTCCCACACACACAGACAGAGAGAGGGGAAGAGGGATCCGCAGCTTAGAAGAAGAGGGAGTAGTAGATGCAGAGGGCATGATTTTAAATGCTGACTAATAATCTTCCCAACACACCATTCTGGAACGCGATTATTACCCTTAATTCTTGCACTCGCTAAGATTTTGGCGCACCACCTCATATTAAGAGGAAAAATTATTACATTAGATGACGTAAACTAAAAGTCAGATAGCAGAAGCAGCAACATCTAAATTAAATTGATGTCCTTCTGCTATTCAAAGGAATACACTGGACAACAAAATATTAATGAACTTTTAATCAACTAACCAAGAATGAATGAAAAGATTGACAATAGATTACAATCAAGGTGGATGGATCCAGTGAAAAGAAATGAATGAATTCCGGTTTGCATTTTACTTGGTATCAGATGGGAAATCAGTATTGCAAATCACTACTGTGAGATAACTAATAACAATATTATCTACAGTGAAGTTTAATATAAAATAAGCTGTTCTGACATCAGCGTGTATCGTAATCAAGTGAAGAGGGGTTTGTCAGAGCTTTTTTGATCAAAACCAACAACCTTTGATGTTCATTGAAGCTGGAAACGTCTTAACAGCTGAACTCAGGGGGGTCTTTTTTCGAGGTATCATTTCTGGTTCCTGCCAGAGGTCTCTCAGCTGGTGGTGGGAAGAATCTGCCATCAGGCTGAACCAGAGGCCAAAACAACCAACAAGACCAATCTGTCCTCTCAAAAAGGACATCGGGCTAATCCCCAAGGAAACAACCAAAAACTAAACCGAACATAAAGGAACGGTGTCGGCGGCTCCGGAGCTGCATGTTTCTGTTAGTGGGCCCACCAACCTGCCCAGTGTTTAGTGTTTGTTGGCTCTCTATGCCGTTCTTTGCAATGACAGTAGTATAACAAGTACACGCGTACGGTCATTTAAGAACAACAACTGATTTATATTTCCGACACTGTCTCAAGGAGACTGCTCCCAGAAGGCAAATGTTTGAGCATTGAGCATTATGTTATTGTGATTGGTTCTACAGTGGTGGACAATCCATTTCGTAAGGGGAAGCTTATCTGTGAAACATTTCCCTGAAATCAATGTTCTCTTGTGTTGATGTTACTTTAAAACTTCAATCGTTGATGCAAATCACAGGAGCAAATCCACCAAGGCAAGAGTCACAAAGAAGAAATGGAGGGTTATGGAATAAATGATAAATATTTCTACTGAGAAGGGAAACACTGCAGAATCTCTCACACCTGTTCAACAAGTTATTCTTGAATGTGAAGCTGTTAAATGTATCACCTTTATCCATAGGCACTGTACCAAACACAATCAGATGTCTGAAAATATCCTGCCAGTAGTACTGACCCAAACCTCCTGGATAAACAGACAAACAGCTTCCAGTCCAACTCCCTGAAAACAACAAGCCAAAACAATCCACCATCCTGAACACACCTGGTTAAAGGTGTGATTCTTCTCCGCCGTGACCTCCGCCAGCAAAAAGGCTTTTTTTCAGCTGGTTTTCCTGCCGATTCTCTCTGTGCATTTCCGCTCCCATTGAAAGCTGAAGGCGCCCTCACCTCAACACAATCTCTGTTTATTGATTCAGATCTGGTATGTCCATGCTGCAGGCTGACTCAGACTATTCTGTAGTTGAAGGGAGAGATTCGGCCACAGCGGACAGTAGCTCAGTCAGAGGTTTGCAAACGCTCACACCGCTGCCCACCTCGTGTCTGTCTTAATAACCACCAGAGGGATTGGTGGGTATTATTTACAGCTATTGCAAAGGATGTTGTTACATGTTTGGTGACTGTCACAATTCACAGGTATGAAGATCCAAACACACGACACAAAAACACAAGGATTTATTGATTGATTGGTACATAAAAATAAGTAAACAGTCCAGAGAAACGAGGAGTGAGAAACAGGCTGACATGGGTTGGAGACTATCTACTGAGTTCCTGATGACTGAGAGCAGGTGGGCAGATTTAGAAACAGGTGGAGGGCAGTGTAGGCAGGAGACTGATAATGGGGAGAAACATTACCAACGTACATAAAAGGGGATGTAGCTTCCACGTCTGACAAGTGAAGCCAATGTGGAGGTGGCTTTAAGTGCAATACCTCTGAGGGCCTCTAGGGACTGGCTCCAAAAAGGCTCTGGCTCCGTAGACTCCCATTCAACTTCTCATTAAATACTATTCCAATAAAAAAAATTTAAAAAAAAAATAAAAAAAAATCATCAGTTGTTATAGTGAAGTTCACTGATATCGCTCCTTCTTATTTGTTTTCTGACGGTCCATCTGAAAATAATCCCTCATTGATTAGATATTAGGCCTCAAAAAGACAGCGGACAGGGAGGGTTGAGCTTCGCCTTTAGGAAACAGAGATCAAAGGACAGAAACTGCAACCTGCAATGCATCTGATTGGACTGTGATTAAAATGAATCTTTTACATGAAGAGTCTTTGGAAAATGCCTTGCTGTCATCTCTACATATGCTTTTGAAAATACAATAAAAATATAAAAAAAAAATAAAAAAAAATCATGTTATGGCATTTAAGCTCAAAATATGATTGACTTGCAGTTTCATTTTAATTGACAAAAATTTTTTAAGGTACAACAATCATACAATGAATAACATGACATTTGTCTGCATGCCAAGTCAGCAGCTACCATTCAAGATATGTTTAGAAATTAGAACATTAAATATATATAGTATAGTCAGAGATTTGATTTAGACTGTGATTACCTGTGCAAGTAAATCAGAACCATTAACTACAACAGCCAATGACATAAACTGTTTTATTCATAGAACAGCAGCTCTAACTGGAGAGACTTAAAAATAACCTGTAGCTGACACCTGTGTTTATTATCTCATTGTACCTGTAACGTCGGTTCACTTCCCTGTTAGCCCGTGCCCTTGTTTGAGTGATACTTATCCTTAACTCATTCTCTCCAGCTCTTGTGTTCTTTGGGACGCAGATTGAAATCAGTACATCAGAGACATTTATAGCACCATTTAATAAAAGGTCGCCCACGTCAGCCCTCCAAGGTCATGTAACGGTCTACTCGCACACCTTCAGCAGACTGTGTCACACTGGAAATACGGAGCTCAGTGCTTCTGTTTCTGGAGCTCAGATGAAATCATCGGCCCTCCCTTCTCTCCGTCTCCACCTGTGACAAACTCTGAAAGTTTGGTGAATTTATTCTCAGTCGATGTCAGAGTTATGTATGCGTCACGGTAATGTTTTGTGATACTCAGTCAGAAGGTCAGCTCCAAGCAGAACCAATGCATGAGGAACTATTGTCTCTCACAAACTTTTCTAACCCAGCATGTAGTTATACAGTGTCGAGCCTGTTATTAACTGCAGACATGTGAAAAAACATTTTATGGGGAGATGGACGTGAGATAATACCTAAAGGGTGAAAATGTTATAACACCCAGTCATGAATAAAACAAAATGATTTCCAGTTTGTAGTGAGAACTCACTGTAGAAATGTAGTGTCACTTCCAGTGGCGTAACAAGTCAGCGCCGGGTCACAATTCACGATGGGAAAAGCAGGACCTGCCCATCACCATGCATCAGATTGTCCCACTGCCTGCCTCATAAAAGACTTGGTTTAAAATATTTTCAAAGAATTTCATAAATATACGTCACTGGTGGCCCACGGTATTGTTTGTTTCTGTAGAGCCTGTACATGATCCAAACAATTTGTGTCGACGCAGTCACATCCTGGGAATAAAAATTGTTTGAGCACCAGTTCCATCCAGATGGTTTTGGCAGTGTACCAGAGGTGTGTACTACAAAGCAGGTCCAGGCTTTCTTTGTCTGAGCTGCTCAACAAAGCGGAAACTTGCAAACACAGATAATTGGCACCACGACGGAGGTTATCATCTTTCTTTGTTCACGTAAAAAAAAGGGTGTGAAGCTTCATTTCTTTCTTCTTTTGCAAAAAATGTGACGATCACGTGCTGCCCGTTACAGTCAAGAGGTGAAAAAAGTTATAATCGAGAGTTATGGAGAGCACATGGCAATAGAAACGGCAAAAAAACAACACTTGTGGTACCAGAGACAAATGCTGGTAGAAGATTGCATATTGTGTAGATTCAAAAGACACATTTATTTCACCACTTGATGCATTTTCAGGACCTCCCATATCCAGAGCTCTTAAAGTTGAAACGATGCAGCAGATTTAAACTCATGATTTAACTCTAAAGTGCATCTAGTTCATTTTGAAACCCTTTTTGTCATTAGGTATTTTATTTTAGCAATTAGAAATACAGTTTGATATATGTTTACAAAAGCCAATTCCACAAGTAACCCTAACTGATTGCACCATTAAAAATGCACAATATGACATATGAAACCATGGTAAATATGAGATGGACCAGCAGCATTAAAAGGACTTGGCAGCAAATCTGCACCAAGCATAAAAAAACATCTTTCAAAGTGGTATGCAGTTGCTGTGCCTTAATAATTATTTTATTGTATGAATGATATGCTGTGTAAAATGAAGTGTTAACCTTGCCTGAAGCAAACAGGAAAAAAATGAGAAGAAGAAAGGATGGCCAGTAATGAAGGCACCTCCCACTATTTGTTTTTAGGGCGCTCAGGTGTGAAAAGTTGTCTAATTTACAGTTGAAGGAGATACTATGCTTCTACGTGAGCTGCCAGCACACACCCTTGTGAACCCCCACACAGAGGAAACTGTCAAAACAAGATTTATTGTACTTTTATCACTGTTTCCTGGTGTGTTGAATCCATTCAATGCAGTTCTCTTTTTTGGGGGAGATCAATGATTCAGAGGAAACACTGTCTGTCCAATGTTACTCTGCGTTCAGAATCACATACTATTTATTTTTACTTTCAGTACGTACTGCAGCTACCCTTACAAAGTATGTAGTATGTGTACAACTGGGACATACAGTACACTCTGATGTATTGCTCATCTGGGCCACAAACTGGCCTACTACCATGTTACAGGAGCGGAGTAGTGTTTACGAAGCATGGAACAATTCAGCCTTTTTCCAATGTCAGGCATTTGTTTGATCCAATAGACATTATTGACACAACAAATATTCCTGAAAGAACAATGTTAAATGCTTTTTCACTGATTTTGCAAAACTTTTTTGTGTAAGGAATTTGTTATTATTTCCTCAGAACATGGTTCGTTCTCTTTGTGGGAAAAGGTTTCATTTAACTTTTGATGTGTTCGAAAAACCAGTTACATAGAACACAGTATCTGTAGTACAGGCTGTGTGATGTTAAGATTATGGTTTTATGCGTTATGTCTGTTTACTACATATTAGTTTTACAACAAAACTAGTTAACATTACTGTTCTTGGCATCTATGTTACGTGTATTTATTTTCAGTGGTGCCATTGGAAAGTTTTTGCCTCATGGCCAAATTCTGTTGCACACTTTTTTGGGCCAAAACGTTATGTATTGCGTGTTGTGCATTATTTGCATATTTGTTTGTCTTTGTGACCATAAAGTTAATAAAGTCTTAATATTAACAAATTCAAGTCTATTTTTTATCTCTAGCCAACTTAAAATTGTAATTGTTTGAGAAGTATTTTAATGACATTTAACAAAGTAAAATAACACACTAAAGGTACTACAAAAACTACTGTAACTGAACGTATACTATTAGGTTGTTGAAGAACAGTATTTTACTTTAGGATAAGGCAAATATTTGAGCTAGAAAAACTTCACATTTTAAATTGACTTGCTTTAAGTTTAAGTTGCACGAATGTAAACTGTTGATTTGAAATGAATCCAGTTTTTAAGTAGTTCTGACTTAAATCAATTGTGTTAATATAACTTGATAAATTAAGTTGAACAAACTTAATTCAATTGTGTGTTACCAATTGAAGTAATTTTATTGAGTAGGTTCAACTATTTTCTTTTTAGAGTGTAGGTGGCCGGGCTCAGCCTTAGAGATCGGGGGAGGAGCTCGGACATCAGGAGGGAACTTGGAAAGAGGTGCTACTCTTTCGGAAAGGAGTCAGTTGAGGTGGTTCAGCATCTGATCAGGATCCTCCTGGCCGCCTCCCTCACACCCAACTGACAGGAGACCTCGGGGAAGACCCAGGACACGCTGAAGGGACTATATCTCCTGCTGGCCTGGGAACGCCTCGGGATCCCCCAGGATGAGCTGGAAGATGTTGTGGGGGAGAGGGAAGTCTGGGTCAGCTTGCTTGGCCTGCTGCCACTGCAACCCGACCCAGATAAGCAGATGATAGATGGATGGATGGATGGGTTTCTAAAATCTGGATAAATCTCTGTACACAAGGGACAAGGCTGAAAACCAATATTGGATGGTGGTCAGCTTCAGGCAGCACTGCATTAAAAAAACAGCCCACAATTTAACGATACAATTTCTCCGTTTCAACATTTGATATGTTGTCTTTGGTCTAACTTCAATTAAACATGGGTTTACATGATTTGAAAATCATCGCATTCTGTTTGTATTTACATTTTACAAAAAACTTTGTGGAAAACAGTTGTACTTTCAGTTACATAAAAAAAAAACTGATCAGTGAAGGTCTGTCTGATTGCTGCTCCAGTTGGAGGTCCACAGTGATAAGGGCCACCAGTGCAATATGAGAGGCTCTCCTTACGTATTGTGGCATTGTTGTGCAGCATCACGCATGCTGTTATGGTCTGGCAGGCTCACTTGGAAGAGACCCTTATGACACAGATAGGAGGTCATCAGTTACATGTGCCTCTGTCCCCCACTAGCAGTCCATCAACATGCCCTGTTAAGCAAGTAAAGAGAAATGACTTCATCAGTGACACACTTAAACAAGCGATAGAATGAATTGTGTGTATCTGCCATACCTTTCTCAAACATGTGACCCAGCAAGGACTAAAACCCCAGAAATACCAGGGTGGCTTTTTAAAAGTACAACATCTAATTTATTTCTGACAGTTGCACAAATGGTTTGTGCAGCAGTGTTTCAAAGCTCTAGCGTACCTCCATGCTATTTGCCACCAATCACCTGACAGATATGAGTAACGGATAGTTTAACTGAACATTGATGCAATGAAAAGACTTTCTGTTGACGAAGTCAGCCTCATGTTCCCCTACGGCTCCACTTATTGGAATATGTGTGCAATCTATTGCACTTATCACCAGAGGGAATCCTTTCACATCATACTGGTTATTTATATAGTGAACTATTAACTTATACTACCTGCGACTTGATGAAACACACCTCTCACAGTAAGTGTGGGCAAAAGGCCAGAAAACACTACAAACATATTCAGTTTAATGAGAGCAAGTACAACGTTGAGAATTGCACAACGCACATTATTCTGGCTCGAGCTTTCTGCATCACCAGCTGGATGCTTGAAGGTTCCTGTCGCGAAAAAAAAACAGCGATTAGCAAACACTTTGTGTAACTGTAAGCACACGGCTTCATTTAGTGGCATTACCGACAAATGGCTCCATCAGTTTGCACGTATAACGTAACATAACGTATTCCCTCAGCTGACAATCTTCTGCGCTCATAGAGAATATCGTCAGGAAATGCCACCGGATCACTCCGGTCTGGAAAATCGTTCTCCATCCGAAGAGTTACACAATTCAGGCACTTAGATCCACGAGATTTTTCACAAAACAGTGGAGCCATTTTCAAAGGAGGTGTTTAGTGAAAGGTTGGTGCTTTTATAGGCGATTTAAACGAAACCCAGGAACGTAATCTGCCCCGGACCAGGTTAAGTTTGCAGCATACATTACCATGGAGATCTACCCATCTTAAAAGAGAGCCTCCTTCATGATACTGACGACTCTGGCTTTAGTCTCGCATACCTCGCTAGCCCACTAATCTCACTTTGTAGTGCACCCCTCAGTTGTTGTCCATCAGCAGTTGCTTGCTAGCAGGGACAATTCAGTGAAGTTTATTCAAACACGTTTGCTGTGTGCTCAGTGTTGACAGACAGAGAAACGCAGTGTTGCTTTGTGCAGTTGTAAAGCTGAAAAGACACAGCTGGGTTAAATGATTAATGGAGTTGTATTTTATTTATTTTACACCTCAGAGAAAACAGCTCAGTCTTTTCTTATTGACAGCATGCAGTAGTTGTGTCTTATATAAAAGTAAGAATTATTGGTATTTTTACTATATTGAATAGATAAATTCTTTGTAAATAAACTGCATTGTTAATTTACACCCAACTGTGACTGTTATACTCCCGACACCAGTATTATCATCTTTTGGCTTCTTCTGGAATGTGTTGATGTGGTCAAAACCCACCTAACTCAGGTCAGACACAACACAACACAAAATGGAAATCGTTTTTTAGCTAAATGTTTTTTGTGTCTCATAACATACAAGATGAGGCATGTTTTTAAATTTTTTTTTACCAGAACTGTTGATTTGTTGTCACTCAGTTTCAGTTCAGTGTAATAACGTCTATTACTGCAATAATGTAGTTCTCAGCAGTTGAAATCGAGCTCAGCTAGTTTGTCCAAGACTAAGAACCATTTTTTGTGACCCACAGCATGAAGCAGACCAAACATCACCTGTAAAGCTGTTTAATGGCCCCAAAGGTCCTTTATTAAAGGCTCTGACAGTAAAGAAAGACGTATATCAAAGAGGCCAACCTCGCCCGCAGTGATCTCATCTGGTACACGGACACACATGCTTTTAGATCTCAGAGGTGCTGGCGTCAGCTGTCGTTTCTGTATCTCCTCTCTCTTCTTCATACACATGACTGCAATCATTAAATTTGCAGATGACACAACAGTACTGGGACAGAAACAGGGAGGAGACACGAGACAAAGGTGAAGTCACTGAACATCGAAAAAAACAATTGATGTCATGATAGATTTCAGGAGAGACATTGAGGACCTCCTAAATCCTTCTAAACTTTGGTGAGGAGGGTTTTCACCTTTAATTTTTTGGGGACCGACATTTCTCAGGACTTCAGGTGGACCTTCAACACCACTGCTCTGACTAACACTTTAACACTTTACAGCATCATATAGAGAAACCCAACAATTCCCATGTGAGCTAGGAGAGAAAACTCCTCTTTAATGGAGAGAAACCTCAAACAGAAGGAAGGAAAAACTCCCTTTAACAGGAAGAAACCTCCGACAGAACCAGACTCAGAGGTGGGCGGAGCATCTGTTAACAGAACCAGGCTCAGAGGAGGGCGGAGCATCTGTTAACAGAACCAGGCTCAGATCAGAGGTGGGCGGAGCATCTGTTAACAGAACCAGACTCAGAGGTGGGCGGAGCATCACATGAAGTTCCCCAGCAGCTTGGGCCTATAACAACATAACTGTAGGATGGTTGAGGGTTACCTGAGCCAGCCGTGAAGAAGCCTCAACAGCGGCTCATTTGGGATGCCTTAGACAACCAGCCTGTCGACGCTACGGGAGTCTTTCTGTCTGGACTCAGTAGGATGTCTCGACACACTGCATAACATCATGATCTACCAACTGCTGAGCAGCAGACAAAACATCTCTCAAGAAAATAATTGGACTGCCCCAGTCTTCACTGGAAGACACATTCAGATCAAGCTGGTTCTGCAGAGCCAACAGCATCCTGAAGGAAGTTACACCGCTTCCCCTTCCTTTTACTCCGCTTTCATTAGGAGGCCTGAAAAACTGCTGAGAGCAACACCCAACCCCCACCTCCCCACCTCCCAAAACACAACACTACTCACCACAGGATGAACAGCTGAAACAATATAAAACTGAGGAGGAGTAGCCCAATAATTGTGAATGTAATAACATATGTGCAGTGCATCATCTTTTTAAATCCATGCCTTGTTATATTGAACAGGCTTGATTCCATTTCATTAGACTTTTTTCACCTCAAACAACTTCAACAAAACAGATTCTGCAAAGTGTACCATTTTACTTTTATAATTTACATTTGCAGATTTACAATAATGTATGCTGGACTGAATCGTAATAAATGAAAGTGCTCATAGTAACAAAGGAACATGTCATTAAGTGACAGGATCAACTCACTGCACCTGTGACGTTCTCCTCACCTGGTGGTGATCAGCCTGATGTGGGAGGTTTTATAGGAGGTGTGTTTGATGCTCAGTGGTGTGTGTGTCTCCAGAGGATCGGCACCTTCAGTTGGCTTGCTGGATTGTGGTGTTTATTTATTTTTTTGTTGGGGGTCAGTGGGCGCGTGCCGCGTGTTCTTTTTTTTTTTTTTTTTTTTACCAATATGGTGGAAGGTTGTTGCCTTCAGACAGCCTAAAATTCATGTTTCTGTCCTGCTCTCCATCTGACTCTCAACTGTGGTTTTGTTTGTTTTAGGTCCAAATTCTTAAGTTTTGATATAGACTTAGTATGAGGTATAAAGCCCCTTTTGCTTTTTCCCCCCAATAGTGACCACATTTGATCAGGTTTTTGTTTCTGGTTTTATTTTGAAATCCCTTACCTCATTCAATTTGAAGACGGCATTTATTACATTCCACCACTACCTGAAAAGATAAAGTGGCTCTAGTAACATTAAGTGGCTGTATTTTGACCTGACATCAACCATTTCTTAACATTCTGTGGAAAAATATTTTTTGAAAGTTTAAAACTAAAATCTTGGATAGGGCACCTTTTTTTTTTTTTTTTTTATTAAATGATCTGAGAGTGACTCGTGCCATCAGCTGACCTGCTCTGATTTAGTGATGGGAATGATCACAAGGAGAGAGTACTTGATGAGAGTTTCAACTCAAAGTAGAATAAATGTAATATGTCTGTGCTCTCATCTCCTGTTCCCTGTGTTCAGACTTCTGTCATCTAAACTTATGTCTCCTGCCGACAGTTCAACGGATTCATTAACAGTAGATGAAAAATGCTTTTGAAAACTTGAATGTCTTGGAGACCGTTTCCATGACGAATGTTCCCTACTACAGTGTGAACTCCCGTGTCAAAGTCTTGTCACGCATTCAGCCGCTCACATTAAACCCATTCATTGAGGAAGATGCTGTGCTGTTGTCAAACTCCCGAGTTTGTCTGTAATTAAAGTGTCCATGTGACATTTGCAATTGCTGTCAAGTGGAGAATCACACTCGCTGCCCAATGAACAAAATGACAATTGTGATGACACACTCAAGTGGCAAATGAGATTTTTATTATTATAATTATTATTCATTTCTTTCCTCCTGGTGAAGCTGTTTCAATGGAGCCGTTTTCCCGTTCATCGTCTTATTGTTGTATTTCTGTTTCACTGTGAGCTCCTTTTAAACAGACTAAAACCTGTATCCTTTTCATGGACACATGACAGGATTAGAAGTTTGTACTTTAAAATAAACATGCTGTTGTACCTGAGAATATTGTACACGAGTTGATTATTTGACTTCAGCGTGTTGTACAATTTGAGGAACTGTTAAATAACATCTGAAAAAGAAAGTATGTGGCCATAAAAGTGTGGGAGTAGTTTTTCCTCTCACAGGCTTGAGAGGAAAAACTGTCAGTGCAGTATCATATTTATATAATGATGCTTGGTGTATGAATATACACTATTTATTAAATTTTGATGTCTCTTTGAAATGTTTTTGGTAACAGGTTTATGATCTTTTGCCGCATCTCTCCGTGTATCCACTTGTTTCTGCTGAAGGGAGGTGAAGGCGTCCCACAGCTTGTCGGTGTATTCAAACACTCCCCCTTAATGAAGACACCCTCCACGGCCGCGAGTGTGACTCCACACACTCGATCATGGAATGAAGAGACCATTAAAATAGTATAAAATAACATAAAGCCCAGTGTGATGTCAATAAATCAAGTTAAAAAGGGTTAAAAGTTCCATTTTAAAAAGGAACTACTAAAAGATGTAAAAAAAAAATAATAAAAAAAAAATAGTTCACCACCAGCTAAAAGCGAGGGGAGTCAGGCTCTTGATGCTCCTGGGTCTTCAGTCTCGGCCACCCGTCCTCCTGAGTTCCTCCAACCACCAGGGACACGGCCGTCTTCATGTCCTCCCGTCTGTGGCCATATTTTCTGGTGCTCCTGTTGTGCTGTCCTCCTCTCTAGACTAAACAGGAGCCTGATGGGACAGCTCAGGGGTTCAGCTTCATGTTAGGTGGGCTTAGTTGGTGGTGTGAAGGTGGAGGGAGAACTCAGGAGGTGAGGTAACAACACGTGGACCGAAGCAGAAAAACAAAAACTTGTGTGTGTGTGTGTGAGAATCAAGTGAGAGGTGAGTTGGTGAACAGGGTGTGAAGATTATTTGAGGTGAAGTCGTGGTTCAGTGTCCTCCCCACTGTTGTGTTGCCTTCCTTTTATATACTAGCTCCACTGACTGATGTCCACCTTGTAGGAGGGGAAATCCTGAGGGGCGCTTCCGCCATTACAGCACCAATAATTGGTCCTTCAAACAAGGCAGAAGAGGTGCAGGAGATCAGTGAATCAGAGCAGCTTCAGTGGAATCAAAGCAGAGTGGCAACAAACACGCCTCAAAACTGTAGATCATAAAAGAAACATGCTAAAACCAATATAAAAGCAACAATACACAGCAAAAATAGAATACAAGCAATCCACACTGCAAAAATATAATGACACATTAACCAAATCATTAACCAACAAACAATCTCTAATTAGAAACGGGTGCTTAACTTTAGCATTAAGTTTGACATTCATCAAAATACAATTATTCATGTTAAACTGACCACACATGAACATGAATCTTTTAATTGTTGGTATTAAACAATAGAAAAATAGAGATTGGAGCAGTTGTGGCAGCAAACATCACAGAGATGAGTAGAAGTAACGTCAGGGTTTATTGGCTGGATTGGATATGATTTGAGACACAGCTGAGAATGTCAAGGTGATTTAGGAACATTCAGTATGAAGCTGATACCAATCAGTCAGTACAAACTTGACCGGAGTTTTCTGGACAAGTTAACGGTGGACTTCCCTGCTGTGTTTTCAGCATGAGGCTGAGGTCGGTGTTGATTGGAGTTTAGGCTGGAAGCTCGTCTGGTTCTGTCCATAGTTCAACTTCATCTGAAGCTACAAACTGAAAGCATATTTCAACAAGGCAATTCAAAGGGCTTTTCATAAAGTATAGAAAGCATCAAGACGAAATGTAAAAGCAACAGACAGAAACTCCTCCAAGCACACTCTGTCCTTACCTGTGTGTCATTATTCAGAACATGAGGCCGATTTAATTCTTATTTTAATCATCATGTTCTTTCCTCTTTCACTCTGTGACACCGGAGAACATCAATAAAACTGTTGCATGACCTGTTGTCAGTCACCGCAATTTGATTTCCACACACAGGTCCAGTTTAACATTGAATGAGGTCCAGCCCATGAAAACTTACACAAACTCGTGCTATTGAGATGTATTGAAAAGTAACATAAATATGTCAAGTTTATTTATTCGTATGGCAACTTTCACAGATATACAATCACAAAGTGCTTCACATTCAATCCAATTCAATTTTATTTATATAGCGCCAAATCACAACACAGGTTATTTCATGAATCTTAACGCATTAAAGTCCTTACAGCAGAACTTTATAATATTATACAGAGAAATTCAACAATTCCCACATAAGCTAGGAGGGAAGAAACTCCGCTTTAAAGGAGAAAAACCTCCAACAGAGGGAAGGAAAACTCACTTTAACAGGAAGAAACCTCCAACAGAACCAGGCTCAGAGGTGGGCGGAGCATCTGTTAACAGAACCAGGCTCAGAAGTGGGCGGAGCATCTGTTAACAGGACCAGGCTCAGAGGTGGCCAGAGCATTTGTTAACAGAACCAGGCTCAGAGGAAAGATAAACGATGGCACGGTAACGGCGCTCACCACTGGGACAAGGTCCTCTGGTTTAGCTCGAAGAGCTGGATGCTGGTCTGAGCCATCAGCCTCGAGCTGGCCAGTACTGCCTCTCTGACGGCCACGTAGTCCTGGAGGACGAGGGACCACCGACTCCTCATGATCCCTCCGGACTGCATGGTTTTTTCACTACGTGGTTATCGTGGTCAAAAGAATTGCCGATCATTGATGAGCGGTAACAGCACAGCTTTTTTATTGCCGATTCCTGCTCCCTACAGATATTTGAGATGGAGGATTCATTATTGTTGCTTCCTATTTTTATGCTTCCACTGGCGACAGCTGTTGCCACAAGTGTTACGTTTTTTTTGGTCCAATTGTTGTGAACGCATTCAAGAATTTCTTCCAAGAAGTTGTTCAAATGAGGCTCAAACTTGGACTCGGGGATGAACTGATTGGATTTTATGGACCAGAGGAGTTCACAAGACATGTTTGTGGTCATTGCTCAAGAATTCATACACCAGTTATGACAAAATGTTTCACAAACGTCTAACTGTTATGAGGTGGTGTTTTACCAGGACCCAAATGCAGGCTCACAGACTCAGGTTTTAGTTCCAAAGTACAATCTTTATTCCAACAACCATAAAACAAACAAACAAAAGGTGGCACCTACAGCGTCCACTTGCTTCCAAGTCAGGAGGGCAACTCCACCAACTGATCCAGGGAGACGCAGCCAGCAGGACAGCGGGCAGACTAGCGGACAGGGCCGCTGGAAAAACCAGAGTCTGTAATCCTCCGAGTCGGGATGGCAACTCAACCGACTGGTGACTCCGACAGGTAGCTCTGCAGGTGGAACAGGAGTCGGAGGAATGGGAACAGGACGGACAGAGAACGGACGGAGGACGGCGGTCCTTGAGGTGCACAACTTACATTCGCAGTAACTCGCCGTCGTCAAGCTGTTGCTAGTAGTAGGAGTACTAACTAATGCACCGACCCCCAGAGGAGTGCAGGGGCAGGGTACATATAGTCCGGGGAGGTGATCATGGAGATGCAGCACACCTGCAGGTGGTGATCCAGGGTGAGTGGCTGCAGCTGCTGGGACCGGTGAGGGGCGTGGCCACGGGAGGTGAGGAGAGGACACAGAACAAGCAGACAGGGGACTGAGGGGACACAGGAGGAGAGGTGATCGGGGGTAAAACGGAGGAAACAGAGGAAAACAGGACTCCTGACACTAACAGAATAAATAATTGTAGTTTAAAAAATTTTGCAGCTGTAAGTGTAACTCATCCTTGCCCTTAACATATCATCGTTGGATAATAGTGTAAACCATTAGAGGAATGTAAATGAAATATTTCACAAGACTGAACGTGTTATTGTAAACTCGTGACCTGCATCTGATCCCCTTCTGTTTGTTCCTCATTCATCTCCTCTTGTTCATCTCCCTTATCTCTGAGAACAGAGACCAAATGAAAACAAAGGAGTGTGTCTTGCTGAAGAAAAGAGGTCAGAAAGCCAAGTGGAGCCGGTAATTGAACTATTAGAGAGTTAGTTCATGCGTGGCCGCCCTCCGACTGCTGTCAAGAGGAACTCACAACACAGCCGCCTGCAGCTGAACGCGGTAAAACCAGCGTTGATGAACACAGTAACACCAGCGTTGCCAACGGTAACGCCAGCATTGATGAACACAGTAACACCAGCGTTGCCAACGGTAACGCCAGCATTGATGAACACAGTAACACCAGCATTGATGAACACAGTAACACCAGCATTGCTAACGGTAACACCAGCGTTGATGAACACAGCAACACCAGCATTGTGTGCCAGTGAGGAGAAAACACTCTGCATGTCAGCGAGGACATCCAGTCAGAACTATTAGCTGTGTGTTGTCTGACATCTGAGAACACTGTCTCTTCTGTGCACAACCTCAGTTTGATTCTTCTCTTCAAGGGGACAAAGTCTTCCAGCTGAACTCTTTACATGTCCAGTGTACTGCTGAACTCCCTCCAATGACAATATTCAAGTGTCAATATGTAAAAATGACAATAGGAATGTTTTTATGATGTATTGTGTGTGCAGGTCTGTAATATGAGGTGTGTTTTCAGAACATTATATTGGATAAAAATTTGACATAAGTGTTGTAAATTCGATTGTCTTTATTATGTGATGGTGTTATAAATGGACCCAAATGCAAACACAGAGCAGGTGAGTTCAAAAACAGGAAGTTTTGTTTTCCAAGTGGCAGGGAAAAATGAAACTGAATGTGGAACGGATAGTGGCTGCAGAAGTCCAGCAGGAGGCCTGTGAGAAGCCTTACTTCGAGCGCATGTGGCGCAGGCGAGAACATAGGTGCGAGCATCACTCTACAGGGACGGCCACCAAAATGTATGAAGGAGCCAGGTGATGTTGCGTCGGATACCTGGGTGGCACAGGAGAGGGCATCGGGTTTAATGTTCTTATGACTGATGGTGTAGTTGAACCGGGCAAAAAACAACACCGAATGGGCTTGGCGGGAGTTGAGGCGTTTTGCTGTGTGAATCTATTCCAGGTTTTTGTGGTCTATCCAGATAATGAAGGGGTGCCTGGAGGTTCGGGGAGTAGATTAAGATTTCATCGAGGTAGACAAAAACAAAGCGGTTGAGGAAGTCGCAGAGGATGTCGTTCACCAGGGCCTGGTACACCGCAGGAGCATTGGTTAGTCTGAAAAGCTTGACGAGTGTTGAACGCCGTCTTCCACTCGTCCCCCTCACGCCTCCGGACGAGGTGGTAGGTATTACGGAGGTCCAACTTGGTGAAAATCGTGGCTCGAAAGCCCCTCAAAAGGAGCCTCTCGGCGACCAATCTGAGCCGGACCGGGTGGGAGGCGGGGGTCCGGAGGACCACAACACAATACAACGAATAGGGAAACCTAGGTGGATGGAGGATGGCCATGGGGCAGGATGGACTTGGGGGACCTCTCCGGAGGACGACCGCGAGGCAGGACGGGCTTGAGGGACCTCTTCATCCGCATAGTCAAAGACCGTCGTGGAATCCCTCCAGACCCCGAGCTGGAGGCGTGGCGTCAACACAGCCGGAGACCGCGACAGGAGGTGTGGTTTCGGCGACCCGTCCGGCGACTGTAACGGTCGGAGGTACCGACTCTCACCGGGGAGGGGGGGCGAACACGCACCAGCTCTGGTCCGGGCAATGTCTGAGAGCCGTAAACACAGCAGTCCGGCTGGCAGGAAGGTAGGCAGGCAGCAGACTGGATACTTGCGTGACTGGGTAGCAAGTAGGATGAAGTGGGTGAAGACAGACTGGGGCCTCTGGCGGAGGAGGACTTCAGATGTAGTATAATGTCTTCCAGACTTTCATGGTTGATTGAATGAAATTGTGTCATGATATTTGAATGGATATTTGTTACCACCGTGGGTTCTCAGGCACAAATCACACCCCAAGCACCGGTCTCAGTTCAATTGGTTTATTTCCAGTTCACATTCACCCGCCACTGTGCCTGCGCTCTCCTGCCGCGCCTCCGAGCGCCAACGTCCGTCTGGACGTCTGCTGAGCCTCCAGGCACTCCTCTCCTTTCCGGTGTCTCACTGCTCCATTTATGGGGAGAGAGAGACAATCAGTCAAATCATGCTCAGCTGGGCTAATTACACCTCTTCCCCGTCATCGTTCCCTGAACCACTCCCCCACTCTGTCCGCCCTGCAGCCGAGCCAAACCACGCCCCGCCACCACAATACTATTTAGAGATGGGGACAACACATATCCTGTGGTTGGTGTGGAGGCACTTACTGCTTGTCTTATTTTCTGTATTTTGTCAGTAAAAAAGGTGGCAAATTGATTGCATGCCCAGGTGGATTGGAGCTCAGCAGCTACTGACTGGAGGTTCGTTAGCCGGTCGACGGGAGCAAATAAGGCACGTGTATTGCTATTGTTTTTGGTTATGATGTCAGAGAAGAAGGACTGCCTTGCATTTCTCAGTTCCAAATTATAATTGCAAAGTCTTTCTTTATAGATGTCACAGTGAACCTGGAGATTTGTTTTTCACCTGCGTTCAGCTTTTCAACTCTCTTTTCTCTATTCTGACCAGCGTGGCATTTCTCCGAGATCTTTGCTTACCAGCAACAACCTTCATTTTAGTGGGTCAACGCCATCAACAACATGTTTAACTTTAGAATTGAAGCCATCTATAAGCTCATTGACTGAGATGCCAGAGAGGGCTGGTGTGGAGGAGAACCTCTGACTAAATAGTTCACTGGTGTTTTCAGAGATGTAACGCTTCGTCACAACCTCGGTTTGGACATTTGTGTGCCAGGAGATTGAACTCTCAAAGAAAACACAGGAATGATCGGAGAGTGCAACATCAGTCACAGCAACCTTGGAGATGATGAGGTCCAGAGTGTGTCCTCTGTTGTGGGGGGTCCTGTCACATGCTGAGTGAGATCACAGTTATCAAGGACACCACATAGTTCTATAGACCTTCAATATCAACATGGATATTAAAATCACCAACAATAACCACACAGTCAAAATCAATACAGATTATAGACAGCAGCTCAGTAAATTCATCAAAGAAGGTTCCACAGTATTTTGGTGGTCTGTAAAAGTTTAGGAATAAAGCTCGAGAGGAATTTAGAGCTACATATTCAAAAGAAGTAAAATGACCAAAGGACATCTGCTTGCATTGAAGAGAATTATTAAATAAAATAGCAACTCCACCTCCTTTCTTATGAGCTCTTGTTTCACTCATGAAACTGAAGTTGAGGTGTTGATTCAATAAGATCAGCTGCACCGTTATCTCGGTCCAACCAAGTTTCAGTTAAAAACTAAAAGTCCAGTTTGTGCCGAACAATAAAATCATTGATTAAAAATGTTTTTCCTGACAGAGACCTGACATTTAATAAAGCTAAGTTTAATGTGTTTAAAGCTTTATTTGCCCAGTTTATTTGGACAGGCTGTGACTGAGGAGGAATGAATGTTAAGTGTGATAAGTTTGCAGATTTACTATCGTTTCTTCGCAGCCTCCCCTTTCTTTTTCTATAAACTATCAGGACAGGAATTAAGAAGGCTAGCTGCATACGGGGCCCCGGCTTTTCCTGGAGAGAATCATTGGTGTCATTAGCCTTTAAGCCTGGACCCAGAAGATATCAATTATTGCCTTTCTCAGGATGGGGAGACAGAGGATGGTTGTGGAGCTGTAGTGGAGGTGGAGGGCGCTTTAACTTCATCAGAGGCGTTCACTGATGATGATGATGATGATGGAGACTCCTCCTCTTGGCTCTCCTTAGGTGGGGGGGGGGGGCATCCTTCCCCGAAGGTCTCTACAGCAATGTTGTGGGGTTATCTCTTGTTTAAACTCCTTGTCTCTTGTCCTTGGCAGTGGGAACAGACGGGTGACGCAGGAAGTAAAATAGATTAGAGGTAAATCGTCTTACCCCTGACTTGTTCAGGAAAACTCCATCTGCCTTAAAAAGATGTCTGCTTTCCCAGAAAAGGTAGAAATGGTTAATAAGATGTACTGGATGGTCAGTACATACAAGTGACCACCATTTGTTCAGTGCAAATAGCCTGCTGAATCTTTCATGTCCTCCTCTAACAGGTGGAAGAAGGTCACTGATAAACACCTCAGCATTGACAGAGCTGACTGTGTTTAACAGATCAATAAAGTCTCGCTCCAGAACTTCAGACTGTTGTTTCACAATATCACAGCTTCCTGTATGCACCATGATGTTTTTCACCGCGATGTCCAGGATTTAGTCTCTCATGTTAGAGACCATATTTTTCAGAAAGCAGAGTATTTTGGTATTCTTGCTGCACATCGTTTCCACAATCTTTTACATGATAGTCACCAACAATCATAGTCTCAGGTCCAGTCAATAGCTTTCAATGAGGCATTTTACGTTCACATTTACTCTCAGTTCTTACCCTGCTTTGAGAAGATAGCTGCTTATCCAGGTCATCAGATGGAGATTTAGGATCCTGCGACAATGGAGCAAATCTGTTTTCAAGTTGTAGGCTCGGTTGTTGTGGAGGTTTTTTGCTGGTTCTCCTCTTCTCAGCGGTCCTTGGATGTGTCCTGCTGCAGGGGTTGAGGAGGACTTCTGTACGTGTGGTAGTGAAGGCCAGCCAGTCACATCACTGATCTCGGGGCGCTGGGCTCTGCCTGTTTGTCGTCCTCCCACATCCTGAGGGTATGATTTCCTCTTCGGCTTTGTACCGAGAGAGTTCCAGGGAGAACTACCGTTTGAAGATTCATTATCTGCTACACAGCCCTCCTGTTTCTTGATAGGCCTGGTGGTGCTAGTTAGCTGTGTCCAGGAGATAAGTTCATCTAAGGACTCCGGTTTATCCCGAACTGCGAGGAGACCCTGACGCTGAGCAGCAAGCTGGGTCGACTGTGTGGTTTCCCTTGGATCGACACAGGATTGCCAAGACATGTCTCTGGTGAACTCCGTGGATCAACACTGGACAGCAGGAACGTACTACAGTACAGCAGACAGGTGGAACTGCGGCAGGCAGGAGACAGACGGGGGGTCAGGACCGGGATTGTTGATCGAGTGAACGGACTTACTGAACAACAGCGTGATACCAGCGTAGATGAATGGACGGACTGACGCAGGTGGAGTGTAGATCCGGGGTACATGTACCCCGAGGTGGTGATTACTGTGTGGTAGTGGCAGGTGACTGCAGGCGGGCAGTGGAACGAACCCACTCCCTCCATACACAGAAACACATGACGGACAAAAACAAACAGGGGAGAAGACAGGAGACATGAGGAAAACAGAGAGGATAAAAAAAAAAACACCGGGACAGACGGAGATCTGACAGTCTTACTGTTTCACAGGATTCAACTGTCAAATTCTCTGATTTTCACTGACTGCAAATCTGAAACTCCATGACCTCTAATAAACAGAAAAACAGGCTGCCGTTGTGCTGAGCAGACAAGTAACAGACACATTATTTTATTCACATCAATCTACACTCACAGGTGTAACTTTTCACTACTTAATCCTACTGCAACATTATGATCACACACAACAGACCTGTGCACCTTTATAAACACACAGACCGTTGTGCAAAAAACGTTTTTTTAAATGGGAACAATAAGAAGCCAGTATGCATCTTGCCGTCGCCATGGCAGCAAAGGGCCATTTTTGATAGATCTATAGTAGTTTTACAAACTTTGCATTTAGCTTTTCTATCATCTATTTTTATAATTTCTTTAAATTCATCATTTTGTAGGCAAAACTTCCTTTTCCTGCATGTTTGCTTCCTAATCAGGTACGAGAGAAGGCATATCTTTACTGAAGGACCTGCCAATTGTTGAAGAACAGAAAGAGGATAAAATCCCTCAGGCAAACGTAAAATAACGTGTTAACAAATCCCCTGACTTTCTCTGTCTGGAAACAAGTTTTTTTTTTTTAAATCCCCTGATGTTCCCTGACCTGTGGGAACCCTGGTTTCAATGTCTAAACCCAAACACTGCTGTTCTGCCCTCACTGAAATGACCGTGACATTTAAATGCATCACTTGCAAACATGTCTGCTGTGTTTACAGAAATAAACACTTTTGTGTGCATGTGTACAGTTTGCATTGGAATAGTGTTCTGCCACAGCTGCTGCTCTCGTAGCTTAAAAATAGCTCGGTGGTCCCTCCTAACCGGCTCTGATGGAGAACTGTCCATCCTTTCATCCTCCATTTGTGGACCGTACAATAATAGGCTACTCACAGTGCGCTGCGCGTTTCCATATTTGACAGTGTGAACCCATTTATGCACTAAAAATAGCTCGTGTAATTACGCAAGCATGCTATTTGAGACCGAGCCCCAGATTCAGTGATGGAGAAGTGTGTTTGTTTTGCTTGTTGTCATGGTAACAGGATGTCACTGCAGCACGTTCGTTGATATCGGAGGGTTTTGATGACAATAGCTCTGCACAGGACAACATACCTGAGACTGATGATGAGGTGTTTTGTCATCCATGAATCAGATCATCATATAAAAGCAGAACTAGAGCAGGAAAACGACATTTGTGAAAAAATAAATGGTTCATTCATCAACACATGTCTATTAACATCCCAGAAGACATGATGGCTGATGAGGGAATCTCATTGTAACTTCACTTCAACTTGCACTGCTGGTTATCAAGGACAAATTTCCAACTTTAGCAGGAATGAGATGCTCTGTTCTCAGTCTTTAATTTGTCTGCAATCAGACCCACTTGAGCTGAAAGACTTTGTCCATCTACACTTGACCGCTGAGCAGTGGAGTAGATTAAACACCCAGTATAAAGGATTGCCTGCGTATTAAATGCTGCAGGACTTTTCATTTCATTAGGCCAGGAGAAGCAGCAGTAATTCAGTCACTGTCTCAGACTGCCTTTGCTCAGCTCCCTCCTCACCACTGCTAAGTTCTCTATTTACCAGTTGGCCCACATCCTTAACCTCCCCTATGAACTCTGGGTAACAACCAGAAGATTAAGATAGCAGGGTGGGGATCATTCAGGATGAACAGGAAAACTCAGGTTTACAAGAACAACAGCAGCAGAAAAGCAGAAATCTGACAAAAGATCATCACATTGCGCTGATGCACAATACATCAAACAGCAATACGTAGCAGCAGTGGAGGGGCGGGCGGGGGGGGCTGTGGCTCTGACGGTGGAGGGTCTGTCCACTGATCCTGAGGGTGGTGCTTCCATCTCTGCATCTTGAAGCGTCCGCTGGGTTTCCCTGCATGGCAGCTTTGTGGGTGAGTGGGAGGCAAAGAGTGAAGTGCTTTAGGAAGTAATATAAGTGCGGACCGTTTACCGATGTTTCCCTTCGTGTTTGTGTGCATCAAAACCATACAAATTCCAATGAATGAAAAATGACTGACAAACTTTCTTTATTTAAGAAGATCATATATTCAAATGCTGAATGATACCTCATGGACCTCCAGCTGCTCTCACCATGGTCCAAGTTTAAAAACGACGTCTACAACTGATGAAGTGAAGCCTGTGAGTTGCTTTTGGCTGAAGCTTGATTCCTGGTTCCACTCACATTGCACCAAAGGCACCTGCTGGATTTATATTCACTGTTTATGTGCATGTTGCCTCACCACTCACCTGTAAAACATGATTACTGTCACCCCCTCCACTTCCTGCTGTGTTGAGCTCAGACCAGAAACAACGACTCCCTCCCACTCATTCAGTGCTCAGACAGCAGTCTGCTTCAGAGTAGTGATATTTAAATGAACGTTGCAGCCTTTTGAACTCAAATTGTGTCTCAGCATATGTTGAGTTTCTGCAGTGACTCATCCTTTTCATTCACAGTTTTTTTATTATAAAGGAAAGTAATGAACACGCTGAGAGACCTGCTGTGGTGTTTTACACTGCGTCATAATAAGAGAGGATTCTTGACAAGTTTGTCTTGTGTATTCCTCTGAAGTTTAGTTTTTCTTTAATGGCACGGGAGGAAGAGATGACTACAGTGCATCTAGAAAGTATTCACAGCGCTTCAGTTTTTCCACATTGTTATTTTACAGCTTTATTCCAAAATGGATTAAATAATTTTTTTTCCTCAAAAGTCTACACACAATACCCCATAATTACAAAGTGAAAAAAGTTTGTTTAAAATTTTTCCAAATCTATTAAAAATAAAGAACAAAAATATAACGCGTACATAAGTATTCACAGCCTTTGCTCAATACTTTGTTGAAGCACCTTTGGCAGAAATTACAGCCTCAAGTCTTTTTGAGTATGATACTACAAGCTTGGCACACCTATTCTTGGGCAGTTTCTCCCGTTCTTCTTTGCAGGACCTCTGAAGCTCCATCAGGTTGGATGGGGAGCGTCGGTGCTCAGACATTTTCAGATCTCTCTAGAGATGTTCAATCGGGTTCAAGTCTGGGCTCTGTCTGGGACACTCAAGGACATTCACAGAGTTGTCCCGAAGACACTCCTTTGTTATCTTGGCTGTGTGCTTTGGGTCGTTGTCCTGTTGGAAGATGAACCTTCACCCCAGTCTGAGGTCCAGAGCGCTCTGGAGCAGGTTTTCATCAAGGATGTCTCTGTACATCGCCGCATTCATCTTTCCCTCCATCCTGACGAGTCTCCCAGTTCCTGCCGCTGAAAAACCTCCCCACAGCATGATGCTGCCACCACCATGCTTCACTGTAGAGATGGTGTTGGCCAGGTGATGAGCGGTGCCTGGTTTCCTCCAGACATGACGCTTGGCATTCAGGCCAAAGAGTTCAATCTTTGTTTCATCAGACCAGAGAATTTAGTTTCTCATGGTCTGACAGTCCTTCAGGTGCCTTTTGTCAAACTCCAGGCAGCCTTTTACTGAGGAGTGGCTTCCGTCTGGCCACTCTACCATACAGGCCTGCTTGGTGGAGTGCTGCAGAGATGGTTGTCCTTCTGGAAGGTTCTCCTCTCTTCACAGACCAACACTGGAGCTCTGTCAGAGTGACCATCGGGTTCTTGGTCACCTCCCTGACTAAGGCCCTTCTCCCCGATCGCTCAGTTTGGCCGGGCAGCCGACTCCAGGAAGAGTCCTGGTGGTTCCAAACTTCTTCCATTTACAGATGATGGAGGCCACTGTGCTCATTGGGACCTTCAATGCTGCAGAAATGTTTCTGTACTCTTCCCCAGATCTGTGCCTCGATACAATCCTGTCTCGGAGGTCTACAGACAATTCCTTTAACTTCATGTCTTGGTTTGTGCTCTGACATGTCAACTGTGGGACCTTATATAGACGGTGTGTGTCTTTCCACAGCATGTCCAATCAACTGAATTTACCAGGTGGACTCCAATCAAGTTGTAGAAACATCTGAAGGATGATCAGTGGAAACAGGATGCACCTGAGCTTTTTCTAAAAAGCGTTTTTCATGTTATCATTATGGGGTATTGCGTGTAGAATTTTGAGGAAAAAATTAATTTAGTCCATTTTGGAATAAAGCTGTAACAACAAAACGTGGAAAAACCTAAAATGTGGAAAAGGTTTGCTGTGAATACTTTCTGCATGTCCATCCTTTTCTCTCCCATGTGTCACATCTTTTAATGAGAGACAAAACAGTTATCAGGTGTGTGTGATACGGTCAGACGAAGTGCAGATTCATTAGCTCTGAACAGAAAGGATTATCTGCCTCCAGAGGACCTGAAAGAGCTCAGTATTGAACACATCTCAGAGCATATTGTTGTTAGAGGAGCTGATGTTCCCTCTGTCTTTCCTCTCCACCTGTGAAGCAGAACTGATCCTTTGTCTGCTGGATTGCTGCTCCGTGGAGCACAGCGAAGGGAAATAAAAAGCCTGGCGTGATTAAGACGGCTGAGGACGCTCTTTCTCTTCATCTCATTTGAAATAGAAGTGAAGCAGTGGGACGAGCGCTGACGAGGGAGCAGAGCGAGGCGACATGACGTGACTCAAGATGACAGCAGCAAGTCCAGCCAGCGTTTATCCTCTTTAGCACTTGTCAGGGTCCATCACAGGTCCGTGGCCCTCACAGGTCATGGTGCCGCCACCTCTGAGGAGGAAGAGCAGCTAATGTTTGGTGCTTAATGGACATTAGAAACTTCTGAGCCTTTCCGATGGATGGCTCCACGTAAGGAAAGAATCTCTGTCACAGTTTATCATTGTTTTGTTATGTCTTTTTTTTATCAGTGTCTTCCTGTCCATTTCAGTCTGTTCTTCTTCTTTCATGCATACTTCCTGTTTTATTTTGATAACTCACCATCTTGTCTCTCTTCCTGTCCTCGAGGTTAAAAGGTAATTAATTAAGTCTGCGTGCTCCTGACCTTCTCTGTCAGGTCGTCGATGTCGTTACTTCCGAGCTGGTTGTCTTTGCGCTCTTTGCAGTGTCTCGTAAGTTTTTATGTTTGACGTGTTTTTTTTCCTTTATGGACTTTTGTTTTCACCTCTTTGTTTTTTTTGGATCAAGGACTTAATTTTCTGAGCTTGTGGAGATTCTTTGTACCCATTTCTACCTGTTAAATTGTGGTAACCAGGAAAGGTGTTTTACTACACTTATTGTTGTCTCGTGCATTTGAGTCCTCATCATTTAAAGAAAATATGACATTCAATTGTCTTTATCTTTAATTGGTAGGTGGCATTATAACACTATGAAAGTTGCCGAACTCAATTAATACTTGTTAGCAGTAGATAGGTTTTTGTGTTGAAAAGTTAATAAGATATTGTAAACTATTTCTATCCAATGGCTTTAAAGAGCAGGTTGTGCTAAAAACGTTAGTTAGCTCAAACATCAACAAGCCTTATTAAGTTGTTTTAAAACCGTAGTGCTTAAGACAGATTTCATCTGGACTTCTTCAGCAGATACCATCTTTCTCACCGAACTCTAAGTCAGTGCATCACCTCGGTCGATCATCCTTATAGACGATTCCAGGCTGTAGCCGGAGGTCAGCCGCCATCACTGGCCTCTTCAATAAACACAACAACACTGCAATGGACTGTATGTAGTGTGACCATCTGTCCTACTGTACAAAAAACATCCAGTAGGAATCACACTCAATGAAAGCAAAAATTGTATAAATGTAAGCATGAAGGGTTGTATGTCTCCACCTGTCTCCATGGTTCCCACAATGTAAACACATTGTAATCCACAGTGAAGTCACACCATCAGTTGTTATTGAAGTATTGAAGAAACTCTGAAACTCTAAAAAGCATCTGAAGCATTCTGTAGTAGAATGTTGATCTGAGATTAAAGGAAGAGAATATGATGATGTCATAGAAGAGGATCTGATGATGTCACAGCAGAACAGTAGAAGTTGGGCATTCAGAAGCGTCAGGAAACATTTCCAACTGGTCTGAACAACATCTCCCAACAGCAGGTTCATGGTGAAGACAGCATGAAGAGCAACGCAACCAAACACGCAGCAGAAAGCTGCATCTAAGAAAAGAGAGCTGCAGTTTGTGGACACTGAACAAACTGCAGGTACAACGTGCTGCCTTCTACCGCAGGATCTCCAGTTCAAGGCTGCTGAAGATGATGGAGCCACAGCACAAGACAACAGTGGGACGTCTCAACATACTGGAGCAGCTGGAATAAATGCAACGGGTCCAGGTGAGACAAAATGTCCTCTGATTAATAGCAACAGTGATGACTCAGCAGATGAATACCTTCAGTTTCCAACCTTTGAGGACCACAGTGGGATTTGGAGGTTAACTGGGCTGGTTTTAAGTTTCACTGAGAATGAACGAGCAAAGAGGTTCAGCCAAGAGCAGACTGAGGAGGACTTCACACCAGGCTTGTTAAAAGAAAACTCTGGGTTTTTCTATATCAGCCATTTTCATATTCTAGATGTGTTTATTTTATTCAAATCAACTGTATTATTTACAAAATCACAATGTGTTCATTTCAAATCAAAGATAAACTTGTAATAATTTCAGAAAGTGACGCTTGTGTTCCTGGAAACTTTGAGATCAAAAATGTCGGCAAGCTGCATTTCTACTGTTTTTCTGAAATCTATATTAACAAAATAATTATTATCGAGAGTAAAAGGTAGAACTTTGTTTTATTAATGAGTGACTTCCTTTTTTTGATTATTGACCAACAAGAGGAACATGAGGAGGTGTAAGATAGGTGTAAAGAAAAAGAAGCAAGGTTTCAGTCTCGTGCTCTGAATCCAACATCATTTGTATCTCAGATTTGTACTCGGGAAGAAGGATCTCGATTGGTTCTTTCTGCAGCCGGGACTCACAGAGGGAGTAGACGAGGAAAAGAGGCTGGTGGCTGGCGTGAGCTGAAGGACTGAGCCGATGAGATTAGGCAGGCGGGGTGGGGGTTGGGGGGTGGGTGAAGCATGAAGGCGGCACAGAGCGGGCGATGATCCTGAACACAAGAGACAAACGATAAAACACAGGTAAACCAACCCAGATACTCAATCTCAGTGGCCACGGACGCTTTGTTCAGTCGGCCTGTGTGCTACGAACTCCCCACGACTTCTCCAAGAACCGGAGCACACCAGCAGGAGAGAGGTTGAGGAGGTGATTTGCTGCCAGTGACTTGGAAAGCCAGGAGCCATAAAGTTATGCTGCGTTCAAATGGAACTCGTGAACTCGTGGTTACAACATGGGAAGTCGTAAAGACACTGTTGCTAGGCAACGTCAGCGTCGACACCCATCAAAAGCCACAGAGGCTAACAATTTATGAAGCTAACAGGCAATGCAAAGACACGGAGACTGTCAGGAAGATCAACATTTTCCTCAGACGTAGACTTTCATCTAAGTTATGAAGACAAACTCTACGCGACTAAAACTACGACGTATCGGCTCAACATCCAACCATCATGAACTTCCACGACCTCTGACCTTTCTGTAGACATCAGCAAACGCGTCACAAATGACCAGTGTTGTGAATGAATGTTTCCGTTCCCGTTTCAGGTAGTCTTGGTTTGTTCCTTTCACATTGTTGGCAGTGTTCACGGGTTTGTAAGTATTTCTTTAATTACATTGGGACAACCTCTCAGAGCAGCATGTTCCACTCTCTAACCATCTCCAGTCTACCTTCACCTGCTGCCTTCTTCATGGAAGAATTAGATGTAAATGCACAACTGCAGGTAACAAGGACACAATGAGAGATCTAACAACTGTGAATATTTCATTTGCACAGTTGAATGACTCGTTTGAACAAGACAGATGTTAGGAGAGATGGCATTGCTTCATCGATGGCCCAAATCTGGATCCAAACCATGTCTGGAGGTTTTAAATGAGATTCCAGTCACATTTCTACAGATGCGTCTCGGTCCGGTCGCTCTGCTGGTTCAGATCGGATTTCTTGCGTCACTCGCAGCGCAACACGCGGTGACGACGTCGTGTCAGAGAGACACAGTGAGCAGAACCGGTGCCACCGCTGGCAGACGTTAGCAGAAAGTGTAGATTTTCACACGTTGGAGGACAACGATAACGACACTTCACAGATAGAAGTTAAAATAAACTGTTTGCTGACACTTCCCTGCCGGCAGCTCCGGTGTTGGAAAGCCACGTCACCAGAATAGCTTTACGAGCGTCGTTACCGTGGCAACCCATGCAGACGGGTTGGTGACGTCCGGACACAACGAATCTGATCTGCTCACTTGTAAATAACAGCTTCAGTCTCAGAAAAACGGGACTGTGGAATGAAGCGGTGAAATGCACATATCCAGTGTTATGGACTGTCTGCCTATATTATAAACCCATCCATATACCGAATATGTACTCTGCAGGTGATGGACTTCATTTGAAGAAGCGGAGGAAGCCGATAAGTTCAGCTGAACGCTTCCCAACGTTCATCTGTCAGGCTGCATTCAGTGAACGCTGACACTCACTTCCTCACGCGATGAAGCAAGCGACTGCTGCGACCTCACATCCAGCGTGACAGGAAAATGCAATGCAAACTACTTCACACACGTCATTCTTTATTTACTGACTCTCTCCATTAAAGGAGTTTTTCTTTTCCCATTCGTGCCACACCCTTCATACCAACTCTGACGAGCAGAGAGAGAAACAAACAGCTGAGAGTACATCAGTGTCTTCCTCACTAAAGTCGGAGTCCTCTCTTGTTTTCTGTGAAACGTTGTGCTTTGAATGGGGCACGTTGGTAAATGGAGGAAGCGCATGTGGAAACATTAACACGGACTAAATATTAGTCAAAGCCTTACAAGACATTTTCAATCTGGTATCACGGCAAAGCGTTTAATACACCCGCCGGGCTGGACGTTAGAGCAGTGACGGACCTGAGTGTCTGTTGTGTGGATGTTTATGAGTTTAATACTTCTGCGTGCACACATCCTGCTCTCTGTCGTTTCCACCACAGACGTCTTCCTGTGGACACACTGAAGACGTGAGTGTACAACCTGCATCATTGACTTCTAACAGCTGAAATAAGTCGTCCCATATCAGACATTTTGTTCAGGGTCAGACTGATTCTCTGCCTTACATTTTTGTCCCCGCGAGAATATTTTATCAGACATAACCCTAATGAAATGTTGTGTTTTAATATTAATATAGTCCATTCATTATCTATACTCACTTCTTCCTGGTCGGGGTCAGGATCGGGGGGCAGAACCTCCGTCCATCAGAGATACTGATATAATGTTAGAGACTAGAGACGTACAGACTGACGGAAATATCTGCTATATACACACATCAGGATCATATTCAGACATCAGAATATGATCCTGATGTATATGTGGCAGATTGAGAAGATGATGAAGTGATTATGACATCACAAACTGTCGTGAATAAATGTGTATCATCACTTCTTACCTTACATGAGGTTTTGAATGATAAATAAAAGGTGTGTGCGTGTTTCTCACTACTCCATACATTTTAATATTACTTTTACTTCCACTTGGGTGATTGTTTTTACAAATTAACAGCACTGTTACTTCAATACAGTTTTTGGCTACACATCTAAAGACATATAGAAGCGTGTAGACAGCTGTTGTAAATAAAACATTTCCCACTGACTAATATTATTTTCCATTAAGAAACCATAGTAACATACAAAATACAGTTATATGATATAACATAGAACAATTCTCAATAACACAGTAACATCATATACCATCACCAGATACTACTGGAGCGAGCTATCTTTAACCAACTCTCCTCCTATCTCCACCATAATAACCTTCTTGACCACCAGTCTGGTTTCAACAGACCACTCAACAGAAACGGTCCTCCTTGCTGTCTCTGAGCAGCTTCACACTGCTAGAGCAGCCTCTCTCTCCTCTGTCCTGATCCTTCTAGACCTTCTGCTGCATTTGACACAGTGAACCACCAGATCCTTCTTTCCTCCTTCAGGACCTCGGTGTCTCAGGCTCTGCTCTCTCCCTGTTCTCATCCTACCTCAACGACCTCACTTACCGGGTAACTTGGAGAGGATCTGTGTCTGAACCTTGTCCTCTCACTACTGGTGTCCCTCAAGGCTCCGTCCTGGGTCCCCTCCTCTTCTCTCTGCACCGACTCTCTCTGCTCTGTCATTCACTCGCATGGCTTTTCCTACCACAGCTATGCTGATGACACCCAACTGATCCTCTCTTTTCCCCGATCTGAAACACAGGTAGCAGCATGAATCTCTGCCTGTCTGACTGACATCTCTCAGTGGATGTCCTCACACCACCTGAAAATCAACCTCCACAAGACCGAACTGCTCTTCCTTCCAGGGAAAGACTCTCCCACCCTTGACCTGACTACTACCTTCAACAACTCTGTTATCCCCGACCCTGACTGCTAAGAACCTTGGAGACACTCGACAGTCAACTCTCTCTTACTGCCAACATCACTGCAACAACACGTTCCTGTAGATACATGCTGCACAACATCAGGAGAATACGTCCTCTTCTCACTCAGAAGGAGGTGCAGGTTCTGGTCCAGGTTCTGGTCCAGGTTCTGGTCATCTCACGTCTGGACTACTGTAACTCCCTCCTGGCAGGTCTACCTGTTCATACCATCCGACCTCTGCAGCTCATCCAGAATGCAGAAGCTCGACTGGTCTTTAACCTCCTAAATTCACTCACACTACTCCGCTCCTCCTCCTCCTCCTCCTCCTCTAAATCCAGGACATGGTCCAACCTTACATCCCAGCCCGTTCACTCCGCTCCTCCTCCTCCTCCTCCTCCTCCTCCTCCTCTTCCTCCTCCTCCTCTACATCCAGGACATGGTCCAACCTTACATCCCAGCCCACTCACTCCGCTCTGCTTCTACCAATCAGCTTGTTGCTCCTCACTGAGCTAAACACTCTGCAAAATCACAACTGTTTGCTGTCCTGGCTCCTAAATGGTGGAATGAGCTCCCCACCGACACCAGGACAGCAGAAACTCTGTACATCTTCCACCACAAACTAAAAACACACCTCTTCCAACTTTACCTTGAATAGGAGAACTTTGAAGTTTGGCTATCTTGAAGAAAATTTTACTTTCTTAATTGTTGTTGTTCTGAATTTGTACCCTCATGGTTGAAATGTACTTATTGTAAATCGCTTTGGATAAAAGCGTCAGCTAAATGAAATGTAATAATAATAATAATAATAATAATAATAATAATGTAGCATGACATAACATAAAGCTTAAACATTATATATAAATAACAATTGGCAGCGATGAAACAAACATACAGTAACTCAACAACACAAAGCTTCTGTTGAGGCTTCAGGATGCTCGTTGTTGTGTTTGTCCTACGTTCAGGAGCTAGCATTAGCTGTCTGTATATTATGGGATATGTGATTATAAACGAGCACACTATATAAATTCACAGCAGCGGGCGATCTTCTAACCTCGGAGCTCCGTATGTTACATCACTGAGCCGTTTTATTATTCTCTCAGATGTCACGTCTTCAAAGACGATGAAGAAAAAAGACGTTAAAATTAGACTGTGTGAATTTTAACTAAGCTCTGAATCTCCAGGATTGTAGTGTTATTCTCTTACAGAGACACAGCTGATTGAAACTGAGCATTTTAAAAGCCACCAAAATGTTCCAGCCAGACAGGAAACTACGTGTCTCAGATCACCACAGTAAACTTCTGCGTTCATGTTCAGGAGGGTTTGACAGATGCCACTTCATCCAGCATCTTGGGTCCCTTTATATATAAAACATTCAGCAGCACACGAGGACTAACAATACATTAGGCTTATGTTATTCAGAATGGTCACATCCATATTTCAGGAGGATATTTATATCTGCTGGCAGCCATTTAAGGATGCTGTGTGTTCCTGTATTGCAGAGTACAGTGTCTGCACAGCTGCACAGTGTGGCCACGCAGGCATGTTCCCACTAACCAGCCCATAAAACGTGAAACATAAAACCCATCGACAGAGCAAACAAAACAAAACCAAAGTTGTAGTCAAAGCTAATTTCCGTGTACGACCACGTCTAAACTCTCCTTGTGCTTTCAGGTACTCCTGGATTCCCTCGACTTCGTGGCTTCAGCTGTACGTAGTGAAACTACAATTTGATCTCTGGGCATGTGGTGATAAATAATTTACTCACGATGTAAACTCATGACGGGCTTTAAAAAGAAGTAAAAGAATTTTAAAATCCATACGGAAAGTGACAGGCAACCATTATGAGGCCTGTAAGATAAGTGTAATATGTTCTCTCATGGTCCTGGTCAGCTCTGATGTATGATGTGTTTGGGTGGACTGGACAGGAGAGCATCACTGTCGTCCAGCTCGCTGGCTACTGGATGTCACATGGAAGTTCATTCTGCGATCAGTTTCTCTCTGAACGTTACAACAAATGACGAGAATTTGGGTTTTATCCTGTTTGAGCTGTACATCCTGACATTAATATCTAAAATACATTAAAAAGAAAAAAAAAGGGGAATCAATGGAATCACTGCAACATAGAGTTGGGAGTTGCACTCTCTGCCCATGTCTACGCCTCTCGAGGTAAATATGCCAAATTATAATTATAATAATAAAGTTGTGAACATGAACAATGTAAACATAAGCTGCTGCTTGCATAAGAAAGTTAATTTAAAGAGACCAGAGGGGCATTAAAGCCCTAAAGACAGTGACAGAACAACATCCACTCATCGACACCTGTTTTACACTATTAACACGTTACACCGGCACTTCATAACTAAATAACTGATATGCATGTTGAGGTCCAGGGAGAGTCACGGTAACAACAATGCTTAATTATTAATGCCAGAGGCCACATGTATAAACGATGAAAACCACACACACTATTTTCCACACTCGTTGTTAGTGGTGAGAACAATGAACGCCTCGCAGCCTTCTGCAGGAGAAGTAACGAAGAGGATATTAAATTTAATATCATTTATGATATAATGTGTTGTGACAGTGAAACATTGTTTTGGTGATTTTGATACCACCCGTTTATGATTAAAAGCATTTAAAATTATTTTGTACCTTCTCCTGTCTTATTAGTGAAGTCTGCTTCTACATTACTGCTCCAAATTAACAGTTAATAACATGTCTAACATTTAGTTGTGACGAGTTAGATGTGAGCACGATGATGGTTTACAGATACATGTGACAAATTAGTGGTATGAGAGCTGTAAGTGGCCTCAGCTGTGTCATGAAGGCTGTTTGCTTGATAAAAACCTGTTGCTCTTTTCTCACAGGCACATGTGCAGCTTTAGAAAAATTAAAAATGTAGTTGTGACAACATGTTAATGCATCTGGGCTCTGGTGTGAATGCAAAGCCCCGGATCAGATGTACGCATTCAGATGAAATATCAGATCACATGTTAATACCATGTTAAACACGGTCATTAATCACATGGTCCGTCAGATCATCTCATTTCAAGCTTTAGTCTTTTGTTTTGCATGAGTTTAATTGTTTCTCTTTCACATTTCATTCATAACAAGGTGGTTTAAATCTCATTCGGTTTCACAGTTGACACACCTGAAGTCTGAGAATAATCAGTAGACCTGATGCCTGTCTCTGATGATGGAAATAATCCATTAGAGTAGCCCATACTTTACAGGCAGCATATTGTATTTGCTTTGTCATCTCAGTGTTATTCTTAAACTCTTTTTATTTTTTTTAACAATAATGAAATGACTTCTTCGTGGTTATCACCTTGGTTAGTTGGAAAATAAATTAATCATCTGAAGTTATGAATTATGTTTTTTTTCAGGTTTATCCAAGTGAAACAGTGATTCAGCTCTGTGAGAATAATGTGAGTTTATGACTGACAATCTGTGTGAATCTGTCCATGAATATGTTTTATGTCCTTTATAGTTCACAACTTATGTTCTATATGTTGCACGTTAGATTTGTACTGGTTTTGTTTGATTTACTGGTTTCTGATTTTATTCCAGTGTCTTTGGTTTTATGGTTTGTTGTGTAAACAAATAAGCAAACATGCTTGATACTTAATGAGCTAATACTTTTTTATTTATAGAAGTTAGCCACATGAATTCACCTGCATGTCATCAGAGACGTTTGCCTTGAAAATAAGCAGTGAATTCTTGCACATTTATTATTATTTACACTATTTAAATCTGTCATCAGTACCAGTTGCCACAGTGAAGTCGCACTCCGTGTTTTCTAACAACCGAACCTGTGACCTTGGAGGGAGCTCGAATCCCTCAGATAGAAACCGTCCTCATCTCCAGCTCTTAATTACAGCTCGCTGGCTTTCCTCAGTCCTCGGCCTCTCCGACCTCCACTGATGAGCTTTTTTGATAGGATGTAATCCAGGTTGTGGCAGACCGCCATCCCAAGTGCAACCTTTTTGTTAGACAGACAGACAGACAGACAGACAAATCGGAAATTCTTTTGCTACAGTAGCATTTATAGATACAGGAAAGAAATAAAATAACAGTAAAAATATTAAATATAAAATGTACAGTATATACAATAAAATATAATAATTAAATTAAAACTAACTAAACAATAGTGCAAAGGTTGTTTTTTTTATTTTTTTATATATATATTTAAACAACCAAGAAAAACAGACAACAGACAATGGTGTTATTGTTGTGTGATGGATTTTGCCAGAGGTGAGTTATTGTACAGTCTTATTGCAGTGGGCAGGAATGATCTCCTGTATCTGGAATGAACTCCTGTATCTGGAATGATCTCCTGTATCTGGAATGATCCCCTGTATCAGGAATGATCTCCTGTATCAGGAATGATCTCCTGTATCTGGAATGATCTCCTGTATCTGGAATGATCTCCTGTATCTGTCCTTGTGACCGCGGAGCTGGAGGAATCTTTTGGAGAAAGTGCTCCTCTGTCCCTGCAGCAGGTGGTGGAGAAGGTGGTCAGGATTATCCAATATGGATAATAGTTTCCTCAGCGTCCTCCTCTCCACCACCTTTTCCAGACTGTCCAGTTTGTAGCCGATGATGGAGCCGGCCTTCTTAACCAGTTTGTTCAGTCTGTTGGTGTCACCGGCTCCAATGCTGCCCCCCCTCCCCACCTCCCCACCCCCCACCCCAACAGACCACAGCGAAGTACAATGCACTGGCCACAATAGATGGTAGAACATCTCCAACATCTTGCTGCACACATTGAAGGATCGGCGTTTCCTCGAGAAAAAGAGTCGACTCATCCCTTTCTTGTAGACAGCGTTGATGTTGGTCTTCCAGTTCAGTCTGTTGTCATGGAGACACCCAGGTACTTGTACTCCTCAACCATGTCCACCTCCTCTCCCAGAACTCTCAGCGGTTGTGGAGCCGTCGTCTTCCTCCTGAAGTTGACCACCATCTCTCTGGTCTTAGCCACGTTCAGGAGGAGACAGATGAGGGCGGTGTCCTAAACCTGTTGAAGAAACAGTTTAGCTCATTGTTCCTCTCCAGGTTCCCCCTGGTTGTTTCTCTCTCTCCTTGAACCCAGTAATCTCCTTCATACACACACACCTCCCTCACGTTGTTCTGCTGGAGTTTGGCCTCCAGCTTCCTCCTGTAGGAGTCCTTGCACTGGTTAGCAACCCCCCCTCTTCCTCCCCCCACCCCCCCTCCTCCAGTCCTCCACCCACAATGCTTGTGGAGAGGCTGCACATATTCTAACAAATTGTTTTAATCAGCCAAGGACATGAGTGGGTATTTTTAAACGTATTACACAGATACTTCTTCGACTTTTCAATAATTGCATGTTGTTGGAGAAGATTGAAACTCTTCTATTCTGTTTTTTCTTTCTTTAGCAGGAAGAAAATTGGTCTGAAATTTCAGTCATCCATCAAAATTAATATGAATATGATGTCAGTGAGCGGGAGCTCAGAAAAAAAACTGTGATTAAATCTGTTCAACATCAACATTAGACTGGGAAGTATCTTTTTTCTTCATACCATAATGCCTTTCCAACATTTATCTTTGCTTCAGAAAGTATTCAGCCTCCTATTTAACATTAAATAATGTTTTGACTTTCTTTTTAAAAAGATAAAAATGTGTATTTTTTCCATTGACACTGAATAACCCATGATGACAAAGTGAAGCGCTTAAGAAATAGAAAGATACAATAGATACAATAATTCAACAGGTGCAGTAATGTTAGAAACTGACAAACACAAAGGTTCAACTGTATTAAAAAAAATGCTATCAATACATGCAGAACCTGCGTACAGACAGTACAAACACCACACCATCACAGGAATAAAGATCATTGTCGGGGAGAGAAGACAGAGTCCTGACGAAGGCAAAGTGAAGCTCCTGATTGGTGAGCATGCAAAAAAATATCTCCCTTTCAATTAAATCTTTGGAGCATTTTGATCCTTTTTACAGACAGTTTTGTCAATATAGTTGCAATACATATTTGAAAATAAAAACCTGGTCTGTATCACATTTGTTTTTTATTCTTTTGTCATAGTTTGATGGTGTTCACATGTAATCTCGTGGATTTCACATGTCAGTGCACATTTGTTTCACATTAGTAAACATATGGATTTATATGGGATTAAACATGAGTTTCACATATAATCCTGTGGGTTTGTGACATTGTGGTGGAAATTCCTGTTGCTGATCCCGATGAGGCTGCTTTGCAAAGAGGAGTCAGTCGTACAGAGTACGAGAGCAGCCTGCAGAGAGTGGGACCTCCAATGTAAAAGGCAGGACTTATTTATAGAGTGGTCACGTTGTCTGGGTTATTACACGAAGCAGAGTTCATAATGTACTTGTGATATGATGCAGAAGTAGAAAACAGGAAGATACACACAGCAAACAGGAAGCTGCATCGAGTGTAGATACATTGCTATAAACGGTAATGTGAGACACTGTGTTAAGACATGATGATGTAAGGTCATCTGAGAAATTACTATTACAGACATTACATTACATTTCATTTAGCCGACACTTTTATCCAAAGCGACTTACAATAAGTGCATTTCAACCATGAGGGTACAAAACCCAGAACAACAAGAATCAAGAAAATACAATTTCTTCAAGAAAGCCAAACTACAAAGTGCTATCAGTAAGTGCCATTGTAAGTGCTACTAAAGTTCTACTGTCATCAGACAGTGACATCATCACCTGGAACATCATGTGACCTCAGATCTCCCTCAGGACCCCCACCCCCCACCCCCGCTCTCTCCCTGTGTTCCTCTGATTGTCTGCAGGTGCGTCAGAGTCGGAGGCGGAGCCACCAGCTGCACCTCAACACAATGATGAACACCTCTACATGTACTCAGATGCCCACTGACAGATTGTTGTTGCCTCTCAGTGGTATTAAGTTCCAGCCTGATAGCTGCTCAGTGGGTCTCCTCTCGTTTCTGACCTTTATCCTCCATCTGCTCCTCGCCCTGACATCACTGACTCGTACTTTTGGATCTCTGCCCACCCTGTTCAGCTGCAGACCTCTTTGGACCTGCAGCACTCTGCATCCCTCTGGGTCCACTGGCCTCTAGCACTTAACAGGGTTTCATATGTAATCCTTTAGATTTCACGTGGAAATCTGCATTTGCTTCAGACTACAAGAATTTTCCAAAATCATGTTTCCCAAAATTGTTTTGCATTGCTTTTTATATATTGCTGACTCGCCTCTATCACCGGGTGTCTGAGCCCCAAAATGTATTTTTCTTTTTGAGGTCTGTACCAGCAGATTGTGTTTTTAATTTCAAAATAAAGCGGTGTGATATTCCTGATTTCTCTGCCGTCAGTGTTTTTTTTTCCAGGTGGCTAATTTCTACGTACATTTTCAATCTGACTCAGAGACAAGCATGTTGAATGATTCATGTTTGCTGTTCATGCTTGTTCCTCTGAAGCTCTACAATCTAAGTGGAAAATACCGAGTTAGCACAACCCACAGATCTACTGTGGGCCTGTTTATCAGAACGATGCCGGCATGAAATACACCACACATTTAGAAAAACTAGCGAAAGCAAGAGTAAATGTAATTCATAACTTCCACCGTTGCATCGCAGTAATGAATCACTGTAAACATGACAGCAAAGGTCAACAGCGTAGGTTATTCAAGATATGAGTTCAGATGGTTTAATATTAGCTGCAGGACATGCTCATAAATATTGACCCTTAATATGTGTTACATCCTATTTGGTGCATGTGTTTCCTTTTAATTTGTGAAAATGTTATTTCAAATAATTCTCCTTTGTCCTAAAAAAAAATAACTTCATGGCTTTCTTAGTGATTAAAATGTGTTTTATGAAGCTGTACAGATATTTCTGAATATTTTACTCAGTTAATCCCTTTTAAGACATTTACAGCTTTAACTGTAAACACAACATGTCATCTGGCCTTCGGTTTTACTCGCGCTCATGTTTCCCTGTTTGCCTCAGTGGTGTTTCTTACATGTCCAGAGAGCTCGATCAGTTCAACAATGTCCTCAAATTCAAAGCCAGAAACCTTAAAAGATTTCCGCTGCTGAGCCTTTATGATATCAAGCAGCGTGAACTATGAAGTGGATATGGACTCTCCGCCCACGCACCAACATTACTCCGACAGGTCGACCATCAGCCTTGATGGGTGATTCGAGTTCAAGCTGGGGACTGAAGTGAAAAGTCTGTGCTGATGCTGCTTTTAGCAGATCGCCGTGTTCAAATCAAACTTTTCCAGGGCTGTCCCAGAGGTTTAGAAATTCATCGTATGAGATGTGACATAGAAAATATTGTGAATCGTAATATAGCAAACTTTGTACATGAAATGCATTTCATCATATCATGATTATCCAAAGTCTTTGGGAATAACACTTTATACCCTGCACGCCTAACAATATCACTGCATCTGATTCAACTTGATTTAACTTCCTGTCAGGTTGAGAGGAAGTTCTTCAGTTCAGGATAAAGTTTGGAGACCAGAGATGAAGCTTCACTCTCCTTTGAAATACATGACGGCTGGTGATTTAAAAAATAAAAAGAAGCAATGTTTGATAAAGGCAAAATAATTCTGACATTAAGACACGTTGATTTGAGGTAGCTGTTTGAGTGAGTACACGAGGTCCAGAACTGGAGGGCAGCACCTGAGTTACACATGATGAGCAGCCTGCAGCTGAAAGTTGAGCAGAGTGCACATCGAAGTTTGTGACCATGTTTTGGGTAAAGGTTGGATGTCGGTGTAACTCAGGTGGAACAAAGATTGGAATCTGAAGTTTATGCTTTAGACAGGTGTGTAGGCCGCTGCACATCTTTGAGTCTCGCCGTTTTATTTGGCGGTCGGACCATGACTTGATATCCACGGAGACACTTCTGATGATGTTACCCGGACAACCAAATTGTTTAAACAGTGAAACTCATAAAAGCCTGTGGTGAAAGTTACCGAGGTCCAGACTTCAGGAACCGACCGAGCAGCTTGCAGCTACGGTATCCAATTCAGACTCATGTTATGGAGTCGCTGTAGGGCCTTTAGATTTATGATTATTATTAAACCAAATTCAATCCAGGACACTTCCAGTAAACACAACATAAAGTGTGTTTCTGTACTTAGGCCAAGAATGAAACTGTTAATTATATAGTTTGTCTTATTTGATGTTGCTTTTAAAGGCCGCTTGCATTTCTAAGCTCGTCGTAGCTAAATGAAGGGAAGCTTTAACACTGTTATTATGTTCAGGTCAGACTGGAACAAGCTGAGAGGCAGAAAATCAAAGCACGAACTCGCCGGAGAACCTAAAGTGGCACTGCGTCATCATTTTCCACAAATAATAACTCCTGTCTGACACTTGTTTTAATCCCTGCTGGACATCATCACCTCAAACAACAGCAATTTAGTCCTAAAATAAGCACGTGTCAGCGAGGCGTGGGATAATGGCTGTTGTGTAACCAGCCACAGCAGTTTAAAAGTGTTTTCTCATGAAATAAACAACCCAGCTTTATATGAAACATCAGATCCTGAACGCTGCAGGAGAGAGACGTGTGGATACGTGGGTCCTCTAATCATGTTGTCCAGCAGCAGTCATCAAAGTAATAACAATTCAAAGTCAGGAAGTCAAGAGCTGGAGGGGCCTTGCTGTTGAATTTTAGATACATGATTGCAACTTTATACTTTAAACAATTTTCCTTCGTGGGATCAATAAAGTATATTTATGTTTTTATCCATCTTATAGTTGGTCAGCTGACTGGTGAAGCAGGAGGAGGAAGCCTCTTGTGCTGTCTCTCTCTATATAAACGTATCTTGTGGCCACAACTTAGATTTAGTCTTGATGTAGTCATTTGTGCGCACAATTTACATTAATTTTAATAATAATAATAAACTTTATTTGTAGAGCACCTTTCAGACAAGAGATGCAGCTCAAAGTGCTTCAACGCAAGAAAATGACATGCAGTGTTTGACATAAAAACAGATATAAAGGAACGTTTAAAAATGTAGAAAATAAATGAGACGCATTAACTGAGGAGCTTCTCTGATATCTAACAGCTAGTTTGTTCCGCAGATTTGAAGCACAGCTGACAAAAGCTGAATCCCCAATTTCCTTTCATCTGCTGCTGAACCTCCAATAAACCAGCAACAGATGATCTCCGTGTTCTTGAAGCTGATAGTTCATCAGAGAGTTGGAGATGTAAATCGGTCCGGGAACATGGAGAGTTTTGTATGTGAGGATTTCTTTTCTCTCTCTGGCCTCCGTACATTTAAATACTTCAAAATATCATTTTTTTTTTTTTACAGTTAAAACTAATATATGAGCACTGAAACAATTCAGTGTTGAAAATACGGACTTATACGTAGTTTTTTAAATGGAGAACAGAAACTTTTACAGTGAATCAAAAGACAAGTCTTCAAAAAATTACACATTTTCCAAGTGGAACTTTTTCTGCAGGTAAAACTTTTCTCGACAACTGACAAAACAATGAGGAAGAAGATGAAAACGTAATCTACGAATACCAAACTGAGGGGAAATATGTGGTGAAAAATGGGGCTGCACTGGGAAGAAGCTGCCGCTGATAGGAGAGTAAATGGCCCATTTTCTTAGATCAAAGGAGAGTGAACTGGTGCAGCGCGATGAGCTGGAGCAGGGAGATAGGCAGATGAATATACATGACTCAGCACTAATTAGCTGAGGAGCAGGGGTGAAACCCACATGAATATTCATCCAGCGGTGGAGGGTCGTTGCCAGCCACGTCACGTGCCTGCATATTTTCTAAAACAGTTACTTATAATATTTCCACGCCCGTCTCACCTCCTCGTCCTTCCCGCAGTTCCATTCTCAGATTTATTGAACTCAGAAGCAGCAGAAGGGAAAAACACAACAGCGTTAAAAAGGTCCGTGAGAAAACTGCTAACGAGCAAATAACAATAAGTCTATTAATAAGTCATTAATAAGTTGGATATTGTTGCTGTGGATGTGAAAACATGTTGTTTATCCCCGTCAACATTACAACATACTTTATCTTGCTTCAAGCATGTAGTGCATTGTCCTCTAAAGATTGTGAATTGGATATGAAATAGGATTTGAAAATATTCATGATATCAAGATATCTTGCGGTTACTTACACTTATTTTGTATTGCTTGAAGACCAGTAGTTGTTTGTCCAAATATAGAAAACTTGACATACCTTCATGTCACTGAAGCTCCTGTTTCCATGGAAACATTCGGTTGAAGGACACTCGCCCAGTCTGCATGATTCTCTCCAGCTCCTCTGTGTGTGTGTGTGTGTGTGTGTGTGTGTGTGTGTGTGTGTGTGTGTGTGTGTGTGTGTGTGTGTGTGTGTGTGTGTGTGTGTGTGTGTGTGTGTGTGTGTGTGTATATATATATATATATATATATATATATATACATATATTTTTTTTTAATTTATACATATATATATTTATACATATATATATATTTATATATAATATTAAAGGTATATTTAGATGTTGGTTAACTTTACCAGCCTCCACTTTATGTATAAATAATAAATGCCATTAAGTGACAAAACTTTGCAAAGTGCACCGGAGACAATTTATTACCTCTGTTAGATTGTCGAATGCTTTTACAGAGTCGAGGATGTCTTCTCTGTTTAAGACAAAAGCATTACTTTAACTGGACCAAAATCTTTAGCTACTTATTTGATTTAAATTAAAATACTTATTTAAATTATCTTACATATTAAGAATATGTTGTGTAAATTACTTTTTGCCAGAGTCTGTAATTTTTGTATTTCTACTTCATTAGTTAATTTCCAATTTTTTTTTAACGTTTTCTTCAACAAACAAACAAACATCTCTTATTAATCCTGAACAATGTAAAAGACATTAATAGTAAAGAACCTAAAAATGATATATGCATATAACATTTGTGTCATTCGTAGGTTGCATCCACAGAAGTCCTTCGACGTCCAGTTGTTTGAGGTTTCTACTGGCTGTGCATTGAACCCACTGGTGGTGCTTTACATGGAAAACAGGTGAAAAACAAAAGTATATTTTACCAAATCCAACAAAAAACCTTTTGGAGTTCGATCAGGTTGGTCTCCAAAATGATCCAAATGTGTTTTGTTTTTTTCAATGACTGCATTTACGAACACTGACCTTGTCCACTGTGCTGCGTGTACAGTGAAGGGCTATAAACATATCATATAAATAAAGTGGAGTTACGTGGTTTTCTGTTGCTCGCTGGAACAAGACGCAGAAGCAGCAGCTCCACCTCAGCTGTCACGTTTGCGTGTCACGGTGCAGACGAACAGTCTTGATTGATGTGAACAATAAGCTGCACTTCATGTTCAGACATAAACTCGACCTTCCTGACCTTAAAGATGCTGTAAAGCAAATTCCATGATTTGCTTCTCAGTACATTATATACGTGTGAAATGAGTCGCTGAAAGATTCTGCAAAGCTTTTAAACTTTGTCGCACTGAAATGTGGAGTTAAACCGTTGAACAGTTTCTCACCTGTCTTCAGCTCAGGGTTTTTTTTAGGCGGAGCTAAAACCTAACCTATCTACGTCACAACAACCTATCTACCTCACAACAACCTATCTATCTACGTCACAACAACCTATCTACCTCACAACAACCTATCTATCTACGTCACAACAACCTATCTACGTCACAACAACCTACGTCACAACAACCTATCTATCTACGTCACAACAACCTATCTACGTCACAACAACCTACGTCACAACAACCTATCTCCGTCAGATCACAGCCGGTTTATATAACCTTCTGCATGGCTCCTCCTCTCACACGGTGAAACTATAAAAGCCTGGAGCTCATTTGCATAAGAGGTCATCCCACTGGATTTAAGTTCAACTCCTGGTAGTCAAGATAGTTATTGTAGATCAGCCGGCTGCTACAGGATGTCTCCCTCCACCCGCAAGGGAATCTTTCCTGGAAGCAAGAACCTCCGAAGCAGCGCTGCAGCGCTGTTTAAATGTCCTACTGATGAAGGAAAAAGAGGTGGATTGATTTCATGAAGAGCTAAAAGGAGACTTTAGGATTAACACCAACAGCCGCGTCTGCAGGGACCATTTCACGGCGGATTGTTTCAACTTCCACCGGAGACGGACGGAGTTCACGGACGCACCGCTTCTCCTGCAGCGGGCAGGCGAGTTTCACCCTCACGGCCGTTCATCTTCCGGTCGCACCGGCACCGTCCACCGCCGCCGGACCGGACCGCGGCGCCGGACCGCCAGCCGTGTCCGCCGGCAGTCTCGTCCACCGCCGCCAGCAGTCCACCACTCAGCATAAGTTCTGTGCTTGTTATAATTATACCAGATAACTTTTCCACAGTAACTCTGCTATATTTAATCCGCGGTGCAAACCGCTAACGTGATTTTATTCGGTGTAGAATAACTTTATTTTCATGAAATGGGAACTAACGTGCTGATTAGCTTCTATTGAGCTCGTAGCAGAGTTCAGAGGAAAACGCTCCGATAACCGCGGATTGTTTTATGCGTCTCAATAATTATCCGATAAGAACTATAATATATGTAACTCTGTATTTTACATGTCGGGGTGATGGTAAACATGGACCAGAGGAGATCTAATCCTCCCGATTCATAAGGGTTGTTGTTGTTGTTGTTGTTGTTGTACTCCGGTGTGCGACCCTCTCGGTTACATGTACCGGTACCGGTCCGGATAAACGAGCCCGACTACATGTGCAGGAGGCTGCAGAGAGCAGGTGGAGGTGGAGGTGGAGGAGAAAGACTGTCGTCTCGACCTGAGCAGGTTCAAAGTTTGAATTGATGTGATGTAATGAATTAACATGTGATATAATTAATTGATGTGATATAATTAATTAACATATGATATAATGAATTGATATGATATAATTAATTAACATATGATATAATGAATTGATGTGATGTAATGAATTAACATATGATATAATGAATTGATGTGATGTAATGAATTGACGTGATGTAATGCAGCGTTGTTCATGTTGCAGTCGTTACAGAACTAAATCAACTCCTCCGCTCTTATTATCTCCACTATTGTAATGCAGGTGTGTTAGAAGTAGTTGGAGACTCATTGTCTGCTGTCTCTGGTGTCCAGTTTGACTCCTGTGTTACAGATCAGGGGGGACAAGCTTCATTTATATGCATCTGTATGTTTCACTCATTGGACAAATCAATTCTGATTTTATTCTGTTTTCCCAAAGCAGGCTGCTCCGTCCACCAGAGAGACAGAGGACCAGTGGGACATCACGCATAAAGTCACCGAGAGGTTGGATGTCAGACGGACCGCTTAGTGGGGAAAAGAACTGCAGCCACAGGACTGTCCTACAGGACACTGAACACCTTCCAGCGAGGGGGCGGAGCTTCAGCTCCTTCAGGACACGCCCCCTCAGTCTCAAAGCAGAGAAGACTGATGATTTTCTCACGATTTCAAAGCCTAATTTAACAAACTTGTCGGTGTTTTTTTTTTTTCATTTAAATTTGGGTGGGTAGTTAACAACACATACTTCTGTGGTGTGATGAACTTAAAACTCATTTTCATTTCTACTTTACGGCATCTTTAACGACCCCACAGATGACACAACTCTGATGAGGGGAGGACTCATGCAGCGGGTTTTATATTCAGTCGGCCAGGCAGCTCCGTGGAGGAATTTCTCCTCTTTAAACACCCCTGAACTGACAACTGATGAGAAATAGTTTAACGGTAGAACTCCCAACAACAACATTTAACTTTCACGTTGTTTTATCACAACCTGTCATTCACTTGTGTGTAATTGTAAAAACCATTTTAGTTGTGTGGAGATGTTACGAAAGGATTTATAGGATGAGACGTTGACACCATTTATTTGGAAAGACTTATTTGGACTCAAACTAAACCTCGTCTCTGTTGAGAGTCTACAGGCACTCTGTTCCCTAAAGGTCAGACCTGTCAGAGTCCCACACAAGTTCGACTAACGCGAAACACTGCGCACACACGACAGAATAAAGAAAATCCAGCTTCTGTTGAGGAGAGAGCAGCTGACAAACGCAGGTGACTTTAACTTTCTCAGTTGTGCTTTGATGCCGTCTTTTCTTTTGGACTTTAGACAAGTTAAAATGCAACACATCTTCTGTTTTATATATTCACACACATTGAAGCTATCAAGAGGAATTTATATTTTTATTATTTTTAAATGTTTCATTTTTCAATACTTTGAAATCACTCCTGGCGGTTCGCGAACAGCATGTCGATATACGGTCAAATAAAACAACGTATTTCCTCTGTTGTTGCGTAGTTTTTGTTTCTCGTTACTGAACTGCACTTTTCAGTGGATGAATAAAATGTTTTCTGCTCTGCTCTCTCTCCAACCTTTTGAGATCTAGTCTGAGGAACAGAAAGTGTCTTGAGAGCTACTCGTAACACGTATTCACATGGCTGAGCTCCACCCAAACCAGCTGAATCAGCTTCTTTTCTGTGGAAAAAAATAACAAACTGATACTCAACACACACATTTTGTATTACAACAATTCAAATTAAGCTTTTTTTTCTTCATGTATTTCTTCATTATATTATTATTATATTGTATTTCCTGCGTCTCCGGGGTTACCGAAGTTGACAGCAGCGAGGAAATACTGACTGATTGGTGTAATAATCACTTTGTGTCACAAAGGGGCGGGGCGTCTGGATGTGATTGGATAAAACAAAAAAGTAAACAGGTTTACCAGGTGACTGTCGCTGCGTTCAAATGGAGCGAATGTGTGTGCACCGTAGCGCTCGGTGGTTATCTCGTAAAAACACTGTTGCCAGGCAACTGCAACATGGACGGCAAAAAAAAGCCACACAGGCTAACAGGAAGAAGGTCAACGTGTTCCTCAGACGCAGGCTATTATCTAAGTTCTGAAGATGAACTCCACATGATTAAAACTACAATATATTAGTTTAGCTGTGTGGTTCATTAAAAATGTTTTTAATAGTTTCTCCCAACTACGCAGCTCCGTGGCACAGAGGACGTCGCAGGTCTGGACGCACACGGCTGAAATGATGTTTGTTCTCGAGCGGACCGCCATCACTTTTAAAGCAAGAAATACTTCGATGAATTCAGGAAAAGTCTGGAGCAGTTCTGTGTGCTTCGGCTGAGTACTGATGAAACTGTTGAGACAGCCGCTCACAGTCGACACTTCACAGACCGACCGACCTACCACCGGTCTGACTGGAAGGACGCCGTGATCCCGCTACGGAAGTCAGAAGTTTCTACGACTCTCGTGAAATTCCTTGAAAAAAAAAACGGTTGGATGGTCTGAAAGATTTATGGTTGTCAGACTGAGAAGTTGACACTTTACAGTCGGCGGTGGTTTGACCCGCTCTCTGCCCGGAGGACTCCCGCCTCGGTCTGTTCAGCAGCCGGCACACACCATCAAGCCGGAGCGGTGCAGTCCTGCAGATCGGCGGCTTGACCTTTACAGGCACACCGAACCTGAGCCGGGCCTCCGCCGGGCCTCCTCCGGGCCTCCGAGTCCCGTGATTCATCTTAACTCCTGATCGCTCGGCTGCGTGTGGGGATCGACACGACTGAAATGGCGATGCTGTTCTGTCGCAAGATACAATGACGGTACACCAGATCTGTACTGCAAGACGCCGAAACCGTCAGTGATCAGTGGAAAGACGATAAACTTCCTCTGGTCCGTGAAACTAATGACCCCTCAGCAGCTGAGGGCGACGGGATGTTTGCAGTGTATGTTGTAATGACACAATGTCCCTGGTTTTGTTGTAAAAATGTAAATTTGCTGCACGGTTGCAATTTTGGGAGTCAATCGCTTCCTGGTATATGATCGTTTATTCAGCTATTACTTAATCCGTTTGTTATTTCATCTGTACATCTATTGTACATCAGTTGTTCAGTTGAGTGTGGAAAGTAAAGTCTCAGTTTTTGGACTCATTTGAGAGCTTCATCCTAGTATTTGGAGCATGTTTCCATACTTGTAGATTTGAGTGCACTTATACCCTCAAAATAGTGACCGTTAGTATGTAAAAACGCTGTTTGGGCCACAGCATGGAACTGATGGAGGAACTTTCCATGCAATGTCAAATTAGTTATAAACAACTTGATTGTAGAAACAGAGACAGGATGGAATCTGTGAGCTTTCTGGGGTTTTTTTTTCACATTTGATTTTGAGGGGATGTTAATTTAATAAAGTCTCTCTGGTCCTCTCAGTCCTAAAGCTTGGAACAAGTTACCCTCTGAACCTTAAAGGTAAACTATAAAATGTAAAAAAAAATATTGTGCTTGTCAACCATGTTGTTGTTTGTGTTTGGACGGTTGTGATGCTGCAGCCGAGGATTTTTCTGCACAGTGTTTAAGAACCAAAATTATGCAGAGCTGCACTCGATGTCTTCCCCTATGTCAGTCATACTCACGGATTATGACTGCTCTACACAATGTACATCAGTCACTGCAGCTGACTGTGTGGAGCCTGCTTCCTGTGAGATAGACTTGGGTTTGTGAACTGGTAGTCAGCCAAGCACGGCATGCCCGAACTGACGGCTGACCAATGGCGACTTATAGCAGTGTATCAGGGAGGAACACGCACACAGGAGCCGGTCGAGCAGGAACTGCTGAGGGCTGAATCACTTATAATGTACATGGTCATTTGCATATAGAGAATGCGGATCCAACCACAAAGACCTGGCAAAAGAGGTCTATTTTGGAGCAGGAAGTGACCATATTTGGACGAGCTGGGGGAGGAGCCAGCGGTGGATCTGACCGATCTGATTGGAAACCTGACGGTACTACGTCCCGCCCACCGATAGCTGTAACCTGACTGCACCACAGGCCTGTCAATCAAACAGACACGCCCCCAAAAACAGGTCTTTTTGAATTTTCTAATGAATGAGGGATTATTTTCAGATGGACCTCCAGAAAACTAATAAGAAGGAGTGACTTTAGCTAACAACACCGAGATAACTGATGAACACATTTTATTCACTTTGGATTTGATGAGAGAAGTTGAATGGGAGTCTATGGAGTCGGAGGCTTTTTGGAGCCGACCTCTAGTGGCACTCGGTGGTATTGCAGCTGAAGACACTTCTGTATCGGAACCATTTTTCAGACCTGGAAGCTACGAACTCTTTTATATCCAGTCTATAGTGCATTAAATATCATAATTTTTTTTATACCTAATTATCGACAGTTGAAGGCAAGGCAGTTATATTGATGAAGCCCACTACATCACCAGAAAAATGTGCGTTGCATTTTAAATGTACAGCACATGTAATACAGACGAGGTATTGGTAACATAAGCAATGAAAACGAGAGAAAAAACATGAACATTAAAACCAAGAACACAGTGACAATCAACACATATAAAGCACAAACTACAGTGAGCTTTGTGTGGTTATTTAAAGCCTGAACGATGTCTACAGTCAGCATGTGATACATGACAATGTAGATGAAGCCAGCAATAACTCATCTTTTTAGTTTCATAATCTGCACTCTGCTTCAAACTGCTCTGCTGTCAGTGTAAATGTGCTACTTGGCACATTAATATTATTGTTTTCACGCTGATAGATTTTCACAATGTTTAAAGCACAGTTCAGTTCTTTTAAATGGAGCAACAATACTTATGTCTGTGTCCTCTGTAACACACCGTACGGCACTTTAACGTTGTCTCATACAGACGTGGGCAGGCCGGAGCTGCACTGATTTTTTACATCATACCGATACTGGAGTCTGCAGAGGTGTAATACTCAGCTTTACCACATGATGGGGTAACATGCCCGAACAAACACCTGCTTTAAATCTACTGTGTGTGTGTGTGTGTGTGTGTGTGTGTGTGTGTGTGTGTGTGTGTGTGTGTGTGTGTGTGTGTGTGTGTGTGTGTGTGTGTGTGTGTGTGTGTGTGTGTGTGTGTGTGTGTGTGTGTGTGTGTGTGCTGTAACAGTTCTAAAAGAATAAATGGTTACCGTTTACTATTTTTCACGGATTTCTGAATAACTCTTTTTAAATACCTCTTTGTATTTTCAGACAATATGGTTAACCACCTTTCTCAGAGCAGTGCACGTTGGTTTGATTGGCAGGCGAGACGAGATGCTGCAAATTGAACCAATCATAAACAAGTCTTTTAAAAAAAACAACACTCCTCTTGGGTGAAAAGGTGCAAAGCAGCAGAATAAATATTATATTCAACATATAAGCTTTTTACCAAAAAAGAACATATTCACATGAAACTCCTTTGTAATCACCAACATTTTGATTAGTACATGCAATTCATTTACATATTTGTTCCTAGTAACTATAACTGATTACAAGTATATGCATTTAAGTACATGCAGCTAGTTAGTCCCCAACACTGGTAGATGATATGTTGAGTTATGCAGTAATAGTTACCTGCTGTTCAGCTTGTTCTGGGAGGTAAATATAAGACTGGAGACTTGTCCCTTCTTTCTCTTCTGGGTCGATGTTCAAAGAGGAGATTCTGAGGGTTTTATGGAGCGGCTTTTTAAATAACATCTCCATCCTTTCTGGTGGAGATTTGTTCCATCTGTATTTCCTTTGTATCGGATGCCCTACACATGAATCACACGGCACTCAAAATGTCACATGTACATGTCTTACCACACGTGTGTGCACAAATTAGGTTTATTCCCAACTCGTATTTTCGTTAACACCCGCTGAGCTGAACATGAATAAATGGGGCCCGTCAAAAAAGAGAAAAGGTCCTTTCGCATCTGAAGGGAATGACAACAGACGTAGTATTTCTGTAGGAAAGGCATTTGTTTGATACCTCCAGCCTCAGTGTTACTATGGCGGGGGAAAAAACATTGACACAATACTATTGGATAGCTATTAAACCCTGCTGCCTCTTCTGTGTTCAACAGTCAGTTCATCCATTGAGTCCAAGTGAACATTTGTGCTAAATAAAAATAAATGCTCTAACAGGCTTCCTGACAATGGGACATCTGGAGTTTTTTTGTTTTTTTTATCCAAAAAAAATAACCACAAACCTAAACCAGGGCTTCCCAGTAGACTTCCAGTCATCCACATTATTGTTCTGCCCTGCTGACAATCTGCATGTTTTAAGTGGCGAAGTTTTTCATTGTGGATGACTGTTTAACCACTCTGGGTCTTAACATGGAGACGGCAGTGTTGGTGTTTCAGGTCATCCGCGAGTCAAGGAGAACATTTCTTCCAAATTAGGAGAAATTGCCTCCCTGCGTTCCTGAAAATACTGAACCTAATCTCACGAGGTTTTACAAAACAGGGAATATCTTCTGAGGTTTGCACGTGTTTAAAAACTCTGTTTGACATTTCACCCCTGTTTACAAGGAAAACTTCCCAAAAAAAAAAATCCTTTAAGTGAGAATGTATTGGATGATTTCCTACAGGAAGGACTGTTTACATGTCTCAAATTGGGAGAGATACAACGAAGTAATATGAAATGAAATAAAATTCAATGAAACAAGAAAATTTAAAGAAAATCCACGTATGTTGTGGTTTTGCACCTTTCATGTTAAAGTGCAGCTCAGCCTCCGACAGCAGCCCAATAACGATGCCTCTTTTAGTCAGACAAAACAAGAGAGAAAAAACACTCTGGGATCTATTCGTTGTGAGAATATAATTACAGAAGATTTTCTGAGGCTTGCAGATTCTCCGACTGTAGCAAGAGCACACACACAAAAAAGACAAACTACCTACTTCGAGAGGGGAAAGAAAAACCCCAGAAATTCTGCTGACACTAACGTCCTGAAGTTCAGACAAACCATCGAAACATGACCGCCGGTCGTCCACGTCTGTGAGACGGTAACTCTTGCAGGTGAATCCGGCCTTTCGGAGGACAGCAGCGGGAGCTTCGAGTTTAAAGGAGCTCCTTCTGCTGCAGCGTTTGATTGATCCGCTCTGCGGGAACGTTTCCCGGGAAAGCATGCCGATGGGGTGCCGAACCAACCTGCAACAAACCGAAAGGATTCCTGACGAATCCATACGGGTTGAGAAAAAAAACAAGAGTGCACATCTTCTCATTACTGCAAGATGACGGAGAACACTGACGTTGTCGTGTTGCTGCTTCAGATGTCTGCGAACGCACTCTTTGACCTTATCAGATCAGGTATTTTCTCAGCGCTGTTTACTCTGCAGCAGCGATGTGGCACAATAATCTAAGGCCCTGAACATGTTGTCAAAAATATGTAAGCAGCTAGAAGAGTAGAACACGCTCCATGTAGTTCAGTCTTTGAGGCAGCTGGTGGTTGTTTTTTTTTTTTTGTTTTTTGTTGTTGTTTTTTTTTTTCATTTTACAGCTCATTTTTAGACATTAAGGCAGAAAAACACAACTTAAAAATAATGTGAGAATGAACAGGATGCTCTGCAGTCACTGCTAATGCATTGGAAAGGGAAGAGTGTCGCCTCAGTGGACCTTTTGAATACTTCCCCCAAATAACTAAATCATAATAATTTTTTTATACAAATCATTATTTGTTCTCCATAGATTATTTTGTTCATACTTACTTAAATTAGTATTTATCCTCCATATTTTTTTTTTGTGTGTTGTTTTTTTTTACTTAAATCATCATTTGTCCTCCACAGTTAATTTATTTTTACTTAATTCATCATTTGTCCACCATAGTTTATTTAATTTTACTTTCGTCTTCCACACATTTGGCCATCGTGTTGGACAGTGAGCGCGCGAGGTAAAATAAAGTCCTCCAACCACGAGGTGTCGCTGACAGTTTCTCTGTTCGCCTTGTCCGTTGCGAAAACAACCTTCTCTCTCGCCGTCCCCAGTTTGAAGGAACTTTATTGATAGCGGTCTTATCCAACATGGGGGGACGGGTGGCGCGTATGTTCCGAAACTTTAACCTGGAGAACCGGGCGCACCGAGAGATCTCGAAGGAGAAGCCGAAAGCGGCGCCACGTCACGCGGCCCCCCTGCCGCCGGCGGCCGGCAGCTCCCCCGGTGAGTGTGTGGACGCTCCGCTGACCTGAGCAACTGTTCACCCGCGGGGGTCACGGCAGGACAGGCTTGAGTTCAGCTCTCCACGGGAACCCCGGGACCGGTACCGGTTCCTCAGCTGACCCGCCCGTGTTGTGTGTGTGTGTTTCAGAAGCGGACCCGGTGAACCAGAGGAACGCCCCGCTGCTGGCCCTCCTCAGGTCCGTGTACGTGGAGTCCACAGACCCGGCGGCAGCTCCAGCAGAGGTCAGCGTGGTGGATGGATGGATGGATGGATGGATGGGCTTTAAAATAAGGCTTTTTAATCATCAGTGTCTGTCTCTGTCTGTCTGTCCAGCTGCAAGCAGAGAGGTATTCGGAGACAGGAGACATCAGTGGAGTGATATAACGTAGGACATGTGGCCCGCGGCCCGGTCCGACACCACTGACAGGCGCTGACACCTTTTAACAAGAAAATAAGAATCTTTTATTTCTTTGAAATTCATCATTCACATCGGTGATTTCTTACTTTACGTAAATGGTGGGAGATTTAAAAAAAAAAAAAAATGGGCCCCCTCTCACACACACACACACACACACACACACACACACACACACACACACACACACACACACACACACACTCACACACACGTCGTCCTGCCTCTCATCAGCTGACTCAGCTCACATCACTTCAAGTGGAATCACCATGTTTCTGTTTATGCCGCAATTATGATGAAAGAAAATTCAGATTTATATTTTTCAAATTTGAACGCTGATAATCGTCATCAATAATCCGACGCCACTTTATATGCAGCTTTAACATGTTGGGGTGAGCTGAGCTGTGGTGATTCATCACCGCCCCCTGCTGGTGAAACACTGGTACGTCAACCCGTTTTGGTCCAGAAGTTTGACCGCTGGATATCAGAGCTTTTGATATTTCTAAACTCCATGGTGCATTTTAACCTGCGAGCAGAGCCACGTGGTGTTCTGGACGTTCAGAGTCGGAGGAACATCTTCCGGCTCCTGCTGAGAACGACATCAGCGAGAGCTGCGACGGTACAAAAATCTGTTTCATTAATATGAAATTTAATGCAGCCAGACACTCGACGTCTAATCCGATCATCCGGTCCACAGGCTCGCAGCACGCTGACGGGAAATCAAAATAATCATCGGCGAAGCTTCTTTTTTTTTTTTTTTCACCTTTTGGCACAGCTGACGTACAGCCGGAAGCAGGACACACGGTCTCCGTGGAGACGAGTCAGTGTTTCCACCGCAGGGACGGCTCGTACGGCGTCAGATTCACCCGGTTCAGATGAAGTTTGACCCCGGAGGTTCCCAGTTGGTATCTGAGGTTGCGGGAACTTCTGAGGCTTCGAACAAATCGCTGGTTGAGCTGCGATTTTCAGCAACATCGTCAAAACAGTTGATACACGTTATTCTTCTGTTGCTCCATTCCCTCTCGACAGGCGTCGAAGGCGGCGACGGCGGACGAAGCGGCGGCGGCGCGGCGGCCGCTCAGGTTCAGCCTCCCGGGGAACTTCCCCGGCCTGGCGGAGCTCACCGACGTCCCGAAGGGGAAGCTGACCATCGCCGAGGCTCTGAAGGCGCTCGGCAGCCACCAGCACCGGCCGAACACCTGGACGCCCGACAGGATCGCGCAGGAGTACTCTCTGGAGCCCAGAGACGCCAAAGCTCTGCTGGACTTCTTCATCCCCTTCAAGGTGGAGATCATACCGCCCAAGACCGGTTCCGCCAAACGGATCAAGGCCTCGTAGGTGGCGGAGCCCGGTGGCACCAGTTATTTATGTACTTCAGTGTGTTGCAATGGAAGAATGACCTGAGTGAGCTGATTTAGTCTCTCAAGCGTGGACGCAGTAGGAGGTTTTTTTGATATGTAGATGGAATTATGGGATATATAATGTATTGAAAATAACAGTGCAGACATTGGTGCTTGTTGCTGTAAATCTTTTGGGTGATCGCTCCAGAAAAAAATAGAACTAAGCGACATACACACTCACGTTTGTGGGTTCAGATGTCCAAAGAAACGGTGGTTTAGTTCCACGGCCTCGCGTCTGCGTGTTGGGTCGAAGCAGGAGTCCGGACGTTCATACAGACAGGAAGTGGACGGACAGACAGGAAGTGGACGGACGCCGCCGCGTTCCCCTCCGGCGCTCACGTCGTTGAAAGGCCGCGTCGATCTTGAACGTGAGGCGACGTCGGGTGCTTCGCCGCTGCGTCGTATCGTGCTCCTAAAATCAACATTTCGCCGTTACAAGTGCAACCGATATGATATTCTAATGCTTTGGAAAGTACAATTTGCCGGTACTCCAGTGAAGTACTGACAGCAGCTGTGAAACCTTTTTTTTTTTTTTTTCTTTCCTGCGTGTATTGAAAATCTGGTCCAAAGAGTCGGTGGCGGGACGTCGATATATTACAAGGAGGAAAACAGTGAGTACATTTATAAATGAGATGGATCCTGTAGCACTGGTTCGCTGCAACTACGCACACTTTTCCAAAATAAAATATGTTGTTGTGAATCTCGTTGTCTTGTGTGGCCTTTAATAATAATTTCATAATAAAGAGCCTCATGTGTGTTTCAAGTAATCAGTGTTATTACAATAATATCCACAGCCCCACCAGCATTACTGAGTAATTACGTTGTGAAATCACAGCTTTCTTTTGCAGTAACTGCTTCCATTTGTCTTCTTTTTTTTTTTTACCACCCACTGCCCGCATCTGCACGTGCCCAAAACAGCACTTCCTCCAAACCAAGCCACGCCCCGTATACATTTTCTGTCGTTTCTATTGGGAGGACGCTTGAAATGGGCGTGACCTCCTCTTTCCAACTCGGCTGGCTGCCGGAGGTGTCAGTCATCACCGAGGAGAAAGCTGCCTCGTGTTAGACAGCGAGAGCGCCGATACCGCCGGAAGTGGTTTCGTAATTCCTTCAGAACAAGGTAGATGTTTTATATAAGTAAGCAAGCAAACAAAAATAGAATAATACCAATCTGTTTGCTGAATTTAATTATTTAATAGAAAACATTTTTTTTTATCTGTATCCAGGCAATAAAAAGATAATCTCAAAAAACAAGTTGGTGTTTGTGCGACGTTTCGTATTAATACTTCAGATCAAAATTCCATCATTTTATGGAAAACATTTGGTATTTAAATTGACATGTAAAACCTCAACTCAATACATACTTAAAGCATCGTGACAACAAAAGTCATCATTACACTGCAGCAACCACTAAAGTTAACTTCCAGAGTGTCTGCAGAACACGACCGGATGTAGTCGAACATCCTGTTACTTTTGGCATCCTACGTTTAACATACTACGTCTTGGGACATACTAAATGTGGCAGTATGGATACTGGAACGCAGGGTAAGTATAACCTCATTTCATATATTAGTTGCAGCTTTTTGCAGCAAGTTTATTAAGGTTTCTTTGATTTAAGTGCGATTTAAATCGGCACTGATTTTTCTTACTGAGGTGATGAAAATTGTTTAATTTGTCTCAATAAATGAAGGAAAACTGACAATCTGTAGTTTTCTATAATTAGTCAGGCAAGTTATCCGAACATTGTTCAGTCCCTTCCTGGTGACCTCCTGCAAAGACTGTTCACCAAAAATAAATACTGTGTACATTTAGGTAGGTAGGTAGGTATTTACTTTATTAATCCCCGAGGGGAAATTTTTTCGCTACAGCAGCATACAGAAGCAATAAGATAATAATAGAAATAATAGAATAAAATAATAGAATAGAATAATAGAAAAGCAATAAAATAGCAGTAAATAGCAGCAAAAAAATATAAAATGCACAGTATATACAGTACATTATATATCTATATATATATTATATACAAACAAACCAAGAAACACAGTCAACATATATATATATATATATATATATATATATATATATATATATATATATATATATATTATATACAAACAAACCAAGAAACAGTCAACAGTGTTATTGTACTGTGATGGATTTTGCCAGAGGTGTATTATTGCAGTCGGCAGGAATGATCTCCCGTATCTGGAATGATCTCCTGTATCTGGAATGATCTCCTGTATCAGGAATGTTCTCCTGTATCTGGAATGATCTCCTGTATCAGGAATGATCTCCTGTATCTGGAATGATCTCCCGTATCTGGAATGATCTCCTGTATCAGGAATGTTCTCCTGTATCTGGAATGATCTCCTGTATCAGGAATGATCTCCTGTATCTGTCCTTGTGACAGCGGAGCTGGAGGAGTCTATTGGAGAACGTCCTCCTCTGTCCCTGCAGCAGGTGGTGGAGAGGGTGGTCAGGATTATCCAATATGGATAATAGTTTCCTCAGTGTCCTCCTCTCCACCACCTTTTCCAGACTGTCCAGTTTGTAGCCGATGATGGAGCCGGCCTTCTTAACCAGTTTGTTAAGTCTGTTGGTGTCTCCGGCTCCAATGCTGCCCCCAGCAGACCCCAGCAAAGTACAATGCACTGGCCACAATGGATGGTAGAACATCTCCAACATCTTGCTGCACACATAAATCTATCTGATTTATAGATAGATAGATAGATAGATAGATAGATAGATAGATAGATAGATAGATAGATAGATAGATAGATAGATAGATAGATAGATAGATAGATAGATAGATAGATAGATAGATAGATAGATAGATAGATAGATAGATAATAGTTAGATAGATAGGGCTATTATTTTGAAACTCCACGCCGGAAGTGGCCGGTACTGGCGTCGGTGTCTTGCCTCGCGGCGGCGCCAGTAAGAGTGAGTTTGTAACAGATGAAGATTTGGGGCTCCGTACAGTGGCCAGCGGTGCACAGTGATCCCGGTACATTTCAGTGGAGGATGGGACGCTCGCGCTTCTCACATCTGGATGATGGAAAATAACGAAGAAGGCAGCGCGAGAGCTCCGTCTTCCCTTCACGGTGTCCGTCAGAAACGTGGAGGAGCGCAGCTGCGCGAGGAAACAATGCCGCTGGACCCAAATGCGGATTTCACTTCAGACGTGTAGGAGGAGGCTGTCGCAGCGCTGCTGAAATACACGCAGCGAGTCATAGGTTGTTGTTGTTTCTAAAGAACAAAAGGTTTATTTATTTATTTTTTCGGTGTTTCTGTCTACACCGACGAGGAGGAGCCGGGGGTTTTTTTTTTGGGGGGGGGGGGGGGGCGGTGAGATGCTCCATTTGGAGGACTGAGCTCCCAACGGTCGAGCCGCTCCGGAGCTCCAACATGGGAGCGAGAAGCAGGTAAAAAACAAAAAACAACAACAACAACAAAAACAACACCTACCAGCATTAAATACAGAGAGAATATCCAACCACACAGGTTTTTATAAATCGAGACGGTAAGATGTGAAACTCTCCAGCGTCTCAACCATTTTGGTGGTCGAGCAGCGGAACCGCCGCCGCGGACCGAGTCCTTTCAAAATAAGCGCTCGTGGTGCGAGCTGCTGGTTCGGCCTGCGGGGCTCCGAGAGTCGGGGGAGGACGAGGGAGGGAGGGGGAGGGTGTCATTTATCAGGCAGCTGTCGGGATTGATCTCCGATCCGTCACCAGTGAGACCACCGCCGTGTTTCTAACTTCCAGCCACCTGATAGGTTGTTGAGGACATTTAATAATCAGAACATTAAAAATGATTTCCATGTTTTTAATGTCTTCGACGCACTGAGAAAAAACAACAACCCTGAATGTAAACCAGGCCTGACGTCAACACGTTTCAATTAAAACAATGAATTGATTGCATTTCAAGCACAAACTGTGGTTACAAACCTCAGAGGCCATTAAGGCTTTTACTCTGAAAATCTGCTTTCACGTGGTGCGAGTTCTGCTAATTGAAAACAGCGTCGCTATTTCTGTTAGGTTGATTTCATCTGTTAAGAATACGCACGGTTTACAAGTGGACGTAATCACGTTGTATTTATTCGATTTAGAGAGAAAAGTTCAAGATAAGAAATTCACACGATAAACAGCAGAAAGAGGCGTTCAGTTGATCAGCTGCAAACCGGACATTTGAGTTTTCTGTCTGAATTTGTGAAACCAAAAATACAGAATCTAATTTTCAAATTTTAAACATTATTAATTGATAGAAATGAGCTGCGTGTCCAACTCGCGCATTAAAGCGTTCACGCCTTTAAGAATTGAAAACATGATGATGCATTCAAAAACGGTCCAAAAAAAAAAAAAAATCAAGTGTGAAACTGGACACTTTCCACGCTAAACAGTCGCCATCTTGGCTACGTAGAGGAAGGGGCGGGGCCAGTGACCTGAGGGATTTTCAAAATAAGGCATCTGGAAGCTGCGTTAAACAGAGGGAACAAACACGCCTTGATTTCTGGGTAAAATGATTAAAGCTGTTGCAGGTCGATGCGTTCAAATGTTACCAAACGAGACGAAACGACCGTGTTGAATTTCCCTGTACGAAATGTAAAAGTCCCGCCTGTCAAATGCAAAACCAACTTCATTTCATCCCCACCCCCCCGACACAGCGTTATAATGATGTGGTACCAAAGTATCACCTCATGTCAGACTTTCGATTCAAACACACAACTACTGATCACATATTTAATCATTTATTTACTCTGCAGTTCAATTTATAAGTCGGTGGAGTTCATTTTAAAATGTATTTCTGTCCAGATCCTCATTGCGTCTGTTCCTCCCGTCAGAGCCGATGTTTACGGGGAAACGGAAGTGAACGGGGAAGTAAACCAGCGTCTCTCCCGTCTGCACCGACTCCCTCGGAGACTCTCCACCTCGTGCGTTCGAGTTTTTAAAAAAAGCTCTCGTCGTTTTCTCCCCGCGGTTCTCCGTCCTGTAATCCTGCCGCCGCTTTGTTATCCCATCATTTCCGCCAATTTTTTTTTTTTTCTTCTTCTTCTTTCGGGGACGCCAAGTACCCGACAGTCGTTTCTGTGCAGCAGCTTTACTTGATTGCGTCGAGGCTGAAGTGGCTATTTTAGCATTTCAGGTCACTGCGGCCCCTGAAGTAGGAGGGAGGAGGTGGTGGTGGTGGTGGTGGGGGGGTGGACAGGATGTTCAGTATTGTGACGTGCAGTCTGGAGGGGGAAGCGAGCCTCCCATTAAACCGGCCCGTTGTTTGCTCTTTGGGCCGACAGGCTCGTCGTCCGCCTGCAGCTTCAAGCTCTTCTCGCTTCGTTGCTTTGTTTCTGTGTTTTGACGCCCACCGGGGGGGAAAGTCTAATGAAACGTAAACGCCATTCAAACGGAGTTCCCTCTGAACCGTTTGCTGCGGAGCCAAAGCAACGACATCAGGCGGCCCGAAATAACAGCCTCCAATGTTTATACTGCCGATAAGGCTTTTTTTTTTTTTTTTTTTATTGCTGCGTTCGCTGGCTGTCGGTTTAAAAAAAAAAAAAAAAAAAAGCACTTTAGCAGGATGTCTTATCACATTTCAGGCAAACAAAAGAGATTTTTTTTTTTTTTTTTTTCACATTTCTTGTTCTGCTGTCATGTATCTTGTGAAGTCAACGTTTTGGGAACGAGGCTCGATGCTCTTCCTGTCGGAGATGTTGTGAGAAGATTAGCAGCGCTTTGAGGCCTTTGCGTCGAGTGCACAGCTGGAGGCAGGAAGCGGTTAGCTTAGCTTAGCGTGACCGGGGAAACAATTTGTTTTTTTTAAGCTGCGCGTTCATCTGCCGGCGGCCCCCCGCGGGTTTTTTTTTCCAGGCGCGGTCAGCGGGGACAGATCTTTGGTTTTCGTCTCTACGGGAACCAAACACGGGAACGTAGCCGTGGCGACGAGACTCCGGGGAGCCCCGCGCCGTCAACGCGCCCGGCTGTCGTTTGCCAAGGAGCAGCTCCGGTTCTTCACCTCCCGTCCTAAATGTCGTTCTCGTTTCTCCTCATCTGATTTACAACCGGTTGTGTTTTCAAACTGATGCGATTCTGTTTTTCCCAAAATGGTTGAAACCGATCCTTTCGGCCTCGACGACACAAAACGAACCCCTCGTTGTTTGAAAATCACTCCCATCGCAAAAACGATTGTAAACCATTTTGTTTTTGTTTTTGTTTTTAGCTTTAAAAGTTGTTTGTGTCGATGCTCTCGGTGTGAGATCGCGATGACGTAAATAACCGAGAGGATCGTCGGCTCCGTGGTCACAACTCCAAGCGCAGTGACGACGCAACCTGCGGATAAAAGCTGCTTTCCCTCGGCCCTGTTTGATGACGTGTGTTTTGTGTTTTACGTCTTAGGGTCCAACATCCTTGAAGATGGCGCCATGTTGCGTTGAGGCGACGCGGTCTCCCCCCCCCTCCCCCGGCGGTATGTTTAGTGTGAGCTGTCCCTCGACGATGCCCGTTCACCCCGGAGGAGGATGGTTCGCTCCGCTACGGTTCCCCTCCCGGAGGCCGGGGACGTTAACGCCAGTCTCTGCTGCCTCGTTACGGGGCCGCTGAACCTCTCCGAGGGGCCGCGGGCGGAGGACGTCTCCATGGCGAATGTTTCCCTGGGCTCCCGGTCTCCACCCGGGCCGGTCACCCCGACGGCGGAGGCCCCGGAGATCCTGCAGGGCGTCGGCCTCCCCCTGCAGGTCTTCTTCTGCGTGGTCATGGCGGCCATCCTGCTGGTGGCGCTGTCGGGCAACGTGGTGGTGTGTCTGATGGTGTACCAGCGGTCCGCCATGCGCTCGGCCATCAACATCCTGCTGGCGAGCCTGGCGTTCGCCGACATGATGCTGGCCGTCCTGAACATGCCCTTCGCGCTGGTTACCGTGGTGACCACCGACTGGATTTTCGGGGACCTTTTCTGCCGCGTTTCCGCCATGCTCTTTTGGTTCTTCGTGATGGAAGGCGTGGCCATACTGCTTATAATAAGCGTCGATCGTTTCCTCATTATCGTCCAGAAGCAGGACAAGCTGAGTCCGCAGCGAGCCAAGCTGCTGATCGTGGTCACCTGGGGCCTCTCCTTCGTCCTCTCCTTCCCCCTGGCCCTCGGCGCCCCTCCCCTCCACCTGCCCCCCCGGGCCCCCCAGTGCGTCTTCGGCCACAGCGTCGCGCCCGGCTACCACGCCTACGTGCTGATACTCATGCTGGCCTTCTTCTTCGTGCCGTTCGCGGTCATGCTGTACACGTTCATGGGGATCCTGAACACCATCCGCCACAACGCCGTGCGCATCCACAGCCACCCGGACAGCATCTGCCTGAGCCAGGCCAGCAAACTGGGCCTGCTGAGCCTGCAGAGGCCCTTCCAGATGAACATAGACATGAGCTTCAAGACCCGTGCCTTCACCACCATCCTCATCCTCTTCTCGGTGTTCACGGTGTGCTGGGCGCCCTTCGCCGCCTACAGCCTGGTGGCGACGTTCAGCGACGGCTTCGACCGCAAAGACAGCTTTTTCCAGATCAGCACGTGGGTCCTGTGGCTGTGCTACCTCAAGTCGGCCCTCAACCCGCTCATCTACTACTGGCGGATCAAGAAGTTCCGCGACGCCTGCCTCGACCTGATGCCCAAGTACTTCAAGTTTCTTCCTCAGCTGCCGGGCAACACCAAGAGGCGCATCCAGCCGAGCGCCGTGTACGTCTGCGGGGAGCACCGCTCCGTTGTCTGAAGGCAAGCTGGCACCGTTCCAGAAACCCCCCACCCCCACCCCCACCCCACGGCACATCACCGGGCCGGTGGCTCGTTTGGGGGTGGTGGGTGTGTGTGTGTGTGTGGGGGGGGTAAACGTCTCGAAGAAGGCGTTCAGGCTGACGGTAGCGCTGCATTAAAAGGCGGGAGGAGGGGGGGGTGGCTGAAAGGTGCGGGGTACTGTTATTGGGACCGGGCTGAGGGTCCGGTTCTGAAAGGGTCCAGAGTTTTAAGGCCAGTCCGATGAGGAAACACTGCAGTAACCTGGGATTTTACGTCCCAGGAACGGGGCCGGGAGATGTTCGGAACATTTTTGCAGACGCGCGCTTGAGGACTTGAAGCAGGACGACGATTACCATTTTCTACCAAACCCTGTTTTTGATTGAATACAACAAACAGACTTGTTACATTTGACCTGCCGTTTCAATGATGTTGCTCAAAACAACTTGGCCTGAACATACTACGAGATTTCAACGTCAAATCAGGAACTCTCTTTATGATAAAACAGTCTAAACTCAGGATTCAGCTGTTTGACCGTCTACCACTTCGTTCTTCAGTAAACAGACCTTCAGGTCCGGCGCGCGACTTCAACATGAAACACGACACGCGGTTGTACACGGAGAGACGACGATGCCCGTGTCGGTTCAGGAGTACGCGAGGTCACAATATTATTATTTGACCAACAAGCAGGAGATCTCCGTATTCAGTTTGGCCAAACAATAAGTAAACGAGGTTTTTCAAGCTCGCGGTACTTCCCGTCCTTCGGTAGGACGTAGGTAGCGTTAGACGGTCAGAAGTCGGAAGGCACCGTGGACCGGTACCGGCTACGACCCGGGAAGGATTGTCTCTTCTATCTCGGTAGATATGTTGTCCAGTTGCTCCAGATGTGACGGTCTTAAGTTTAATTGCATTTTGGTAAAAGATGAATTTTACCGCCGACGGTGACCTGGTGAAAGCTGCCGTATTCATTCGTTGTTGCGCTCCGGCATTTCAAAAAAAAAAGATGGAACTTCCCATTTTGAAAAAGGGATTCTGAAACATTCAGGAGTTGCATTTCGAGCAAGTTAATATTGAATTTCCTGTCGTGGCTTGTGATTGGTCCGGCCCGTAGACTGTGTATAAATGTGGTGAGAGATTCCCTCCATTGTACGAAAGCCAACATCTGGCAAAAAAAAAAAAAAACTTGCTGATAAGTAGCAACCGGTCCATCGAGCCCATTATTTCCCGATACGGTGGTTGTGCTGTTAGCTGTAACGTTAGCATTAATTAAGAGGAAAGGTAACCGTCGGCTTTATTCAGAGCGGCTGTCAATCACAACGACGGACGCCCGCTTGACGAAGAACCAACCTAAAACCAAGCCAGCAGAAACGTGGACATCCGAACACAGGTCGGGGGGGCGGAGGGTGGGAGGGGGGGTGTGTGTGAGCAGTCAGGTGGTTCTCCAGATGTTTTGGCTCCGCTAATGAAACTTGAGCTGATCTTGTCGACCACACTGGAAGTCCAGTTACCATTTTTTTTTTTTTTAGAGCCCGTGAAGACCCTCGGACCGTGGAGACGCACCGAACCCGTGATGCGGTACTTGGGAGACGAGCACGTGTACATTTTACAGAAGAGGTGGAGACCGCTCATCTCCACCCGGCTGAGGAGGTGGAGACCGCTCATCTCCACCTGCAGCAGCTTCAGTTAGTCACACTGGGTTTTTGTTTAGCGATGTTTGATACCCGTGCGGATTCAAGTCCCGTCTCGGGACGAATACCAGACCCATCCTTTTTTTTTTTTTTTTTTTTACCAAAGCTCTTAAGAAGCCAAATCAGATTTACTCCCAACATTTCTCTAAAACGTGACAGAAATTCGAAACTAATAACATTTGAAACCATCCAAAATGAAGACCCGGCCGGCCCGACGAGACCGGAGCGCGTTCCCTCCCTGGATGAACCGGGTCGTTGTCGCTGAGAAACCTGTCCGAAGGAAACCATCAATGAAAACACTTTTATCACTCCTGAAATGCACTGAAAGGTAAAATATGAGCGCGAGAGTATCGACAGGTCCTTTTTTTGTTTTGTTGTCGTTTCCTTATTGTCGTACTGAGACCGCCGGGATCGAGCTCACCTCTTCTCTCGCCACTGGAGCCGAGGACAGCGTCTCGCTTCATACGACCCGTTTCACGGGGCATGTACATGAACAGCTTTAAGCGGCCGCGGTCGAGAAGCGGCCTTTTGAAAATATGTATTTGTATTTAAATGTTTTGATTGTGCCTAATGATTAGTCCATTTCCAGTCCGAATGCTGCTACATCTGGTGAAAATGTGCAATTTCAGTGTACTGTACTGTTGAATGTAATAAAGAAATAAACATTTCTTACCTTGGTAAACGGTGTGAAGTGGGGTTTTTTTTTTTTTAGTTTGCTGGTTCAGTCGGTCGTGGAGTTTTTTATCCCCCAGCTTTCGTCGGCGTGAGTTTGGATCTGGAGCTTCGAGCCGTCTGGGATCTTCTGATCGGAGCTCACCTTCTGCATCACGGACGTCTACAAGTCGACAAGTGCACGAACGGATGCACGAGAAGGAGTTGAAGCGACACGTATTCAACAAATCCAGACATCTTTAATCACCGAGCTTCATTTGAATTCTCCCGTCTTTTTAAGAAATGAATTTAAACGTTTAGAAAAGTCCTTAACGCTGGAGCTGGTGAACCAAATTCACAGCCGGACACGCGAGGACCTGATGACTGGTGTCGGGTTAGTTCATCCGTCCAGCGCGTCTCCAGTGCCGTAACGTGACAAGGACATTGGGTCGGAACGCAAACGAGACGTGGACCCGCGTGTTCAGAGATCAGCCGGCTGAGGAGACGCGTATTTCACCAACAGTTCTTCTCTTGTATCTATGCTGTCCTTTTCTCTCTCTGCTCTCCTCTCACCCCAACCGGTCGAGGCAGATGGCTCCGCCCACCTCTGATCCTGGTTCTGTTAACAGATGCTCCGCCCACCTCTGATCCTGGTTCTGTTAACAGATGCTCCGCCTACCTCTGAGCCTGGTTCTGTTAACAGATGCTCCGCCCACCTCTGAGCCTGGTTCTGTCAGAGGTTTCTTCCTGTTAAAAGGAGTTTTTCTTCCCTCTGTTGGAGGTTTTTCTCCCTTAAAGAGGAGTTTTTCCCTCCTAGCTTATGTGGGAATTGTTGAATTGTTGTGTTTCTCTGTATAATATTATAAAGTTCTGCTGTAAGGACTTTAATGTGTTAAGATTCATGAAATAACCTGAGTTGTGATTTGGCGCTATATAAATGAATTGAATTGAATTTCCACTGCTCAGAAAATGTGGCCACGAGCGTCTCAAAAACAACCCGAGCGGATGGGACCTCGGTGTCCCGGCTGCGTTTCCACTAGTTTCCAGGACAACGGGCGGCAGCAGGTTAACGGTGAGCCGAGGTGACAGACCGGCTTCCTCTGATGCCTGCAGCTCGTTCGCCTTCAGAGCTCAACGCACTGAAACGCAAATAAAAATAAAAAAAACGCAGGAAACCTTTTTCACCAATCTGACAACCAAACGCGGCGCTCTGGCAGAAGCCGGGAAAACACGTGAGCAAAGTTGTTGTTGTTGTTGTTGTTGTTACCGTGGTGACTGAAAGTTACCTAACATCTGTTTTGGTGGAAAATTAAACCGTCGGATTTCAGATGTGGAAGAGTTGTCGGCAGATATTTGATAAAGACGCTAACCTTGTTCGACCCCGCGGGGACATTTCATTTCCCTTCCTTCAACAAGAAGATCAGAAGCCATGACGTCATCAGCCGTCCGCCGGCATCGGAAGGTCGCCCCGCCGCCTCCAGCAGGAAGAACTTCCCGCAGGCGTTTTGCACGATTGTCCGCGGCTCTCCGACTGAACTCTTTCAATCGTTTTGTGACATTTAAATCGAGTTTTTTCTTTTTTTTTTTCCCCCCCGCTCCATTTCTTCTTTTCCAGTCGTCCCTTTGGTGGGTTTTCTCGGCTCATTACCCTCTTGAAAGGTCGGCCTGAACTTCAACTTTGAGACAGATGACCTGACGTTATTTTGTTCAAGCTCTCTTTGATTTGCTGCAGAATTCACAGTTGGATCGATAACAGCGGGCCGACCGGCGCATGGAGCGGCGAGGTCGACGACCGTAAACCGGAACCAGCAGCAGCCTCGCAGCTGGCCTGCCTCCGGGTCCTGATGGCGGGTGACGGACCGGACCGAGCGCTTCTCACAGCACCTTCAGACAGACGCAGATTTACCAAAAACATGTATCCGTTTCTCTGTCAAATCGAACCTCTTGAGTTTGAGGCGATCGAAACGATGGTTCGCTTTTAAAACCGGAGAGCAGAAGAACGTTATTGTCAGCAGCCCGACGGGAGGAATTTAGACTGAAGAACACGGTCTGCTTTTTCCTGTATTTGATGCCGCGCATGTCTTTGCAGTTCAAACTGTCTGTGATGGTTAACGCCGCTCTTTATGCTTTAACATACGTGGCAAAAGCTTCTGCAGTGAAAATTCCAGTCATTTCCCACTAATGTGTCTGTCGCGGCTCAGTAAGTCAAACTGTCCACCTTCATTGTGGTGAAACAAGGAGTCGCACAAAACAGCCCATCGAGGGTCAGAATGAGGAGCAACCAGGAGCTTTGACTTTTTTTTTTTTTTTTTTTTTCCTTTGGAGTGTGAAAAATAAGCCGCCTTCAACGACCATTTTGTTGAAAGCTTTAGGAGCATCCGACCTGAAACATCAGCACGATGCTGTCATGTGCAGCAGTGTATCAGCTGAACGGGCATTTGAAACAGCAGCATGTTACCAGTCATAATAACAAGTGACCCATCATGTCTCAGCAGGACCCTGAAACCGAAGCAGACTTCATTCATTTCTCATCATGGCTTCTTTCCACCAAATCGTCCCCATCACGTGCAACGTTTAACATTCACATACTGTGCGCTGCAGCTTTTCCGACACACACACACACACACACACACACTGGTTGCCGCTGGATTTATCTCCTAGGAGACGAGGATGCGGGCGTCACGTCAGATCACTTTTGTGACTCATTCTTTCTTTGGGATACAGCAACATGGAGCACTCTGTGCATGTAAACACGCTGCATGCGCGAGGCGTCGCATCGGGGAGCCACCGTTGTTTACACGATGCCTCCGTCCGAGCTCCGCATTAATTACCATCCTCCCAGCGAGTCTCCAGCGTCTCCCGTTTCCACCCGGGGACTCGCACTTCCTGTCATTACACCGGCGAATGCCTCCGCGAGGGCGACATGTGCCTGCTGTGTGTTTATGCATGATTGTCTTACCCCCCCACCCCCCGGGGTGAAGGTGTTTCTGGGTTTCTCTAACTGGAATCGGTATCTGAACCGATCGTTGCACGTTTGGTGAGCTTTGAGATCAGACAGTGGACCCAGCTTTTCTAAAAAATGTGCAGCAAAACAACTTTTCTGGAGAATCAAACTGTAAAAGTATCTCTGGCTCAAAGACAATCTCACTCAGTTCAGCCATGAATCTGCTTCTATAAAGGAGATGAATGGGATTCTAAATTTGGTGCTCAAAACCTTGAGAGATGCTTTTGAAAAACTCAGCAACGGCATCTGTCCTTCCTGGTTCGTGTGAATGAGCTCGGTCCATCTCCGGTTCAGGGCTGCACCGGCAACTCGGCCTCGCTGACTCTTCACCGCTTTGTTTTTGACGCTCGAACACGTTTCTTGTTCACAATTACTCAAAAGCTACTTGAGGAGCTACCGACTGGTTGAATTTGAACAACTCAGAGGATCATTTTAATTAACGACACACCACATTGCTCCCGTTTGTTAGAAAGCTCTAAGAGGCAGATGTGATAACGTGTTTCCGCTGACATCTTTAAAAAAAAAAAACCTTATTCAAATTCGGGCAGTTCATAACTGGCGCTCACCACCAGACTCATCACACTCCAACTAATCTCCAAAGTACCGTCACGTTTGTGACTGCTGCTGCACTATGGAGGGATTTTGGATATATGACGGTGTGTTTGGCCGCCATGAGTGCCTGAGACTGATAAACAGGCTGGAAGCATTAATTGTACATTGCTGTACAAACTAAAGGGTTGGCCACCTTTAGTTCGTTGATAGCCAACGTTTGCTTTGTCTTAAACCATTAGTCACGAGGGACTTTTTCACAGAAGCTTTTCCAGCTGCGCTTCATCCATGCTTGTTGCATTGTGTCGAGACAAAGCAACGAGTGAAGGTGTAAAGACAGTGATGAAGCTATTACTATATGTGAGGTACCAGATCATTATTTGATACAGGACAAACCTTTATTGCATATTTGTTGCTGTTTGAATTTTTATTTTTTTTAATTTTTGAATCTGTCCATCCATTATCTATACTCGCTTTATCCTGAACAGGGTCACGGGGTGGGGGAGGGGGGGGGGCTATCCCAGCTCACTTAGGGCGAAGGCAGGGTACACCCTGGACAGATCACCAGTCTATCACAGGGACACATAGAGACAGACGGAAACAAAGACCGTTCACGCTCTCATTCACACCTAAGGGCCATTTGTAGAACCACCAAGTAACCTGAGGTGCATGTTTTTGGATGGTGGGAGGAAGCTGGAGTACCGAGTAGAACCCACGCAGGCAGAGAGAGAACATGCAAACTCCACACAGAAATTTGATCAGTGTCCCAGTGATTGTGGACCAGAGTCGGTTAGTTTCTCCCAGTTGCAGCGAGAAAAGTTCAGCTTGGTTGGTAGTTGAGTTGATCAGTTGTCCTGTTTGTTGTGTTACGTAGGTCTTTGTGTTTTCACATTGCTTTTGATGGTTGCCTTTAAGGCGTCTTTATTGTGACTAAATTCCAGAGTTCTTATACAACTTATAAAAAGGCACTGCAGTTAATAAAATAATTTGTGTTAAATTAGACATAAAGAAGTATGAATTCAAAAGCCGTTTTACTTACTTATCTGGTTTGGTTATCAGTGACATCAGTTACACACGAAAGGTTGAATCCGTTGACACACGGCAGCTTTAGGTCGTTTAATTCATGATTGGAAAGTAAATTATTCACATCACCCTGATGTAGTTTATTTATTAACACCAACATGAGTTTATTTATTAACAACAACACCAGTTTATTTATTAACACCACAACATCAGTTTATTTATTAACACCAACATCAGTTTATTTATTAACACCAACATCAGTTCATTTATTAACACCAACATCAGTTTATTTATTAACACCACAACATCGGTTTATTTATTAACGCCAACATCAGTATATTTATTAACACCACGACATCACTTTATTTATTAACGCCAACATCAGTGACGTTTGAAACACATCGCTCTCATCAGTGTTGTTAATAAATGAATCGCATCAGAAGCATTAAGTGTGCATAGTTTACTTCTGCTCACCAATCAACATGGTTCCAGCTCCTGATTTCACTATTAGATGAGTGTTCTGTGTTCGCTGTGATATTTACTTAAAACCGGTGTCATCTTATGTAACTGAATTACGTTCTATCTGGACACGAGGAGAGCAGAATTTTGATCTGTAAATTTTTGTTTATTTTTGGTGAAATTTTTAATGAGACGTGGTATAAAGGGATTTTGAAAAAATATTATCTCGAAATATTATTGAATGAAATAATATTAAATTGCTCAGGTTAGATTTGGTTATTTTCCAGATAGAGGAGTGATTCCTGATTAGTTGGTGGACCGTCAATAATTTGTTATTTGTATTGTCTCTGGTTGATAAATTGTGTAATTTTGATGGGTTTTTTTGGTTGTTTTTTTTTAAAGAAAATATGACTTTTAAATCCACCGTTTGGTTATTAAGTTCAATAGGGCTTAACATTTCATTTTCACCACAAAGTGCAGCAATGAAGGAGTGAATACTGAACACTGCTTCCAAACCAACGGCTTTATTTCAAAGCTTTTATGTGTAAACTTGTTTTCAACCTTCCTGCTGTGTCTGCATTTTATATCCAAATATAAAGGTCCATTATAACACCTGCAGGCAGCTACCTTCTCTTCTCATGTAAATGTTGCATATGCGGTGGACATGCTTGCAAGTCAATATTTAATTTATGATAGGATGCCTTTCAAAGCTGCCCACCTTTAATGTCAGCCCAAAAGACACATCAAAGAGGAGTTAATCTGTGCGGATGTGAGACATGAAAGCCGAGCAAATGAGGCTGCTGGCAGCTCGCGGCGTCGCGGGGAGAACGCAGCCGGTCCGCTAAAGGTCAGCGGGCTGCGTTCCCGATCAGATGCCTGACCGGTCTGACCCGCGGTGACCCGCGGTGACCTTTTGCGGATCGCCGGGCCCGGCACCGACCGGCGACAGTTCGGTCCAATTCGCTCCGCAATCGCGATTATGAAGGGTGGCGTTCCTAATCGGCTTCCTCCGCGGGACTCATTATGCAGCCAGCAGCGCGTAATGAGCGCGTCCAGGGCTTTGAAGCTCACTTCTATCATCGCGCTGAAGACTATTCCTAAGCAACAGGAACTTGCAGATGTCTCGGGGGGACGCGGTGACGGAGGAGGGAGCGCAGTTCACGGAAGGAGACGAGCGCTCGGTTGTCCCGCTGCGTGTCGCTCTGCCATCGTTGTGTCACTCAGACTGCACAAGTTGTGTAAAAAAAAAAAAAAAAATCGCAGCCACTCTTCCCACCGTTCTACTCTCTAAACGCGTCGTCTGCGCTCTCAGTATTCACTTCGGTTTCGTTCACATATTCTTACGGGTTCAGTGGCTTTTAGGAGAGAGGGGTTTTATATTATGGGATGTCAAACTTCACCGCAGTTGTGGTCACACAGACTTTTGTGGCTCTACGGGAACTTTGTCGAGTTTTAGACAATCACCTAAAATCTGTTTCGCGGGAAGCTCTTTTTACTTTGGCCTCGTTAGGACTTACTCATCTTTCTCCTGGAAAAGTATCAAAGTGAATTCGTGACGTTTGAAATGTGCTTCGTTTTAACCGCTTTAACAGGAAGCAGAACTGCCGGAAAGAAAAACACAACGGATTAGCTTTCACACCTGCAGAGTCTCAAAACAGGTGTTTTAGTAATCCTAATAGGAGCAGGCGCTGGGATTTCTGGGTAATCCTCTGCGTGAGCTCATGTCCTCTATAAAAAAAAACAGATGCCTTGGGCTATATATGAAGTCAGTGCAGGAAGGATGGAGGCGTCGTCTCGTTGCCCCTGGCGACGGGCGTGCATTATTCTAATAATCTTGCAGGGGCAGAACTGAAAGGTCACGGAGACGTCAGACTGCTCGTGGGTTTAGAAACGCTCGTGTACGTGATGTTGGTCGTTCCTCTGATCATGTGGAAAGGAGGGTTTCTACATAAACAACAACATATTGACTAATAATAAATAATACATGGATTATAGTGACTGTATGAGCCACTTACACACTCCAGTGTTATTTAATGGGGAGAGTGTGTGGGACTAAGTGCTGTCATCAACGGCTGATTCCCACTCGGGCCAAATGTGTTTTACAGTGCTTCCACTTACTGTATTCTACCATGTTTTTTTGCACCAAAAAAAAACAAAAAAACATTTAAAAAACAAAAGCATAATGTTTTAAACAACAGTTCATCATTTGCAGTCATGTCCATGTTTCATTAACGCACGTACGTGTGCAGGACGTGTGCTTAAATCAGTGTTACATTTAGCCAATGAAAATAATAATATTATGAAAAACATGATTTCATGCTGTTTTAAATAAACAATATTTTTCACCATGAAGCAACATGTCATCCTGTACAACATTGTGACTTGCTGGTGTGCTTTTATTGGTCTTTTGATGGGATTTGACGACTCTAAGAAAAATAGCTTGAGAAAAAAAAAAAAAAAAAACCTTTTTCAAACAACAGAAACTCATATATTCTACTGGTTTACTTCTTTTAGGAGTGTTTTAATATTTAACCTGCTGATTTTATGGATTATGGTACGTTATCCCCCTCTGCATCAACTGTTTAATAAAAAAAAAATAGCAACACACGTGTGTTGTGTTGCTTTTTTTTCTGAGGTATGAATCAGAAACTGAGAGTAGGTGGCTCTTTTTTTAATTTTTTATCTCTTATTTTAGAATGAAATTCCTCATTTGACTTCTCTCAGTTGCCAAACCTGGAGGCTGCAGCGGAAAAAAAAAAAAAAAAAAACAGAAAGCAAAGCAGAAGAGAGAAAAGAATCTGGTCCCTGCGCGGAAGATGCTTGTTTCCATGGTGACGCGCGTATGATCGCCTCCACGCGTCGCACGGCGAAGAAACGCAGCGGAGGGAAGCGGCAGGTTTACGCTTCATCGGCCGGCAGTTTCTGCTTCTGGCTGCCAAAACGTCACGTTTTAATACGGCTTGTTTTTCACATCCCGGGCCGGTTTGAACGCGGGCCGTTTTTTTTTTTTTTTTGCTTCTCTTGTTGTATCGTCGTCGCGTAAAACACCCCGAGACGCCCCGCACGTCGCGCGTGATTTTCCGCCGTAAACGTAAAATCGAATAGAATTGAAAAGTGCGTCGGTTCACCGATGTTACCGAATCAGTTCGCTTAAAACTTCAAAGATTATTATTATTATTATTATTTTTTAAAGCAACAAAACAAACCTTAAACACAAACGCTGATTGATCGTTTACGCTTTCTTTACGTGACCGTTACTATTAACGTTGAGTCCAGTTTTGATTTAAAATGTCGGCATCTTAGCGGATATGCTCCTCTATGATAATGATATGATGATATGCGTGATGCTGTTGGATGAAACCTGCCCAGCAACAGCAAGATTTCTATTTTTTTCAACGGAAAGAAAAAACTAAACGGTGGGCTGAAAGATGCTAAAAAAAATAAATAAATAATAAAAAAAAGCTGAGCAAAGCTTTTAGTTGGATGATAATAATGATGTGTTTATCAATGCAAGACGGTCCATTTGACACGACGCGTAATCATTTGAACTACTGTTGGGATATAAATGTTGATCAGAGCAGCTTTAATGTCTTTTTTTTTTTTTTTCTACAAATGCTACCGTTTGCTGGTGTTTTTCCGCATTTCCCATTTTCTTGTTTTGTGATTGTGGCTGCGGGAGTCAACAAACGTACGAACTCCACACGCGCCGGGTCCTCAGGCGTTGTGTTGCCGCTGTTTCATTGTCTGGGTTTGTTGCAACATCCATAAACTGCTTGTTTAGACAAAAACAGGACGCGTTCCTGTTTCAACGCGCCCGGACACTCGGAGCAAAACCGGCCTCGTGAGGAGATCCTCCCGGCGTGCACCGGGACCGGCCCGCGCAGGCCTCGGGACCGGCCCGCGCAGGCCTCGGGACCGGCCCGCGCAGGCCTCGGGACCGGCCCGCGCAGGCCTCGGGACCGGCCCGCGCAGGCCTCGGGACCGGCCCGCGCAGGCCTCGGGACCGGCCCGCGCAGGCCTCGGGACCGGCCCGCGCAGGCCTCGGGACCGGCCCGCGCAGGCCTCGGGACCGGCCCGCGCAGGCCTCGGGACCTCCTTGAGACCGACTGGTGTTTAGGAGTGAATCCCAGCAGATCACTGCCAGTCGCACACGCGTGTTAAATATGTTTCCCTTCACATAACAATGCTGTTAACATAATTGTCTTTTCTCTCCTCTGCAGGATAAATGGACTCAGTGCTCTGTTGGGATTTTGTTTCTGTGTTGGATGTTGGTGCCCCCCAGTGTTAAAAAGGAGAATTACACACACTGTCTGCTTAACAGCTGGTGACATGAGTTGCCACAAGATGGAGACAAACAACTGCTATTTTCTTCTCCTTTACTGTCATTGGTTCATCTTTTAAGTATTTTCTTAATTAATACGATAATGATAATGTCAAAGAACAGGAGAATTGAGCAAACTTTTAACGTGTATCTGCAAGATATTCAGTTTAATATCATAAAAGCGTAAACATACGTTGAATGAACCCATTCCATGACCAGGACTCCAGAGAATTAAGTAAATAAATTGCTGCTGACTAATTATTTATTTTATTTTGAAATCCTGACTGACATCTCTGTTGAATTAATAAACATCCTGTCAGTCACTTCTTGCTTTTCTTGTCTCCGTGCATTTTTGAAGCTGCTCGCCGTCCTCCTCTCCGTCAGCCGTCAGAAACGCAGTGAAACACATCTTACACAGAATGACCATATTTAGGACATTTTTTTTTTATCATAAACATCGAAGTTTGGAAATTTGTGTTTGGTAGATTATTTCTCTGTTGTAACAATGCTTCTTGGCAATACATTGTATACTGTTGGAAAGCCTGTTCATTTACCTTCTAAATGGAGCCCCATTTGTGAGCAACATGCATTTGTGTGATGAGCAGCACAGCTGAGTATGTTAGTTGCGCCCATGAAAAAATCCCCAAATCTTCTCTGCCAATGCCAAACAGCTTATTCTGCTGTTGTTGTTATTGACTTTTGTTTGGTGTTGTTTGGTGGATTGGATGATTGAAGTCTTATCAGTAACAAGGAAGAAACAACAACAGCCTGGTACCTCCTCCTCATGCTGGTCACCAGCCTGGTCACTCTGCTGTGGGACGGCATTCCACTCCTCAAGCAGGATTTGTCCCAAGTCAGCCAACGTGGTTGTCTTGGTTACTCTAGCACGAACAGCACGCCCAAGCTGATCCAACAAGTGTTCAGTTGGGTTGAGGTCAGGACTGTCGGCAGGCCATTCCATTCTCTCTACGCCCAAATTCTGGAGGTAGTCTCTGATAAACAACGCTCTGTGGGGGGCGAGCGTCGTCATCTTGGGAGGATGGAGTCCGGTCCCGGACTGTGGAGAAATGGGATTGCCGCTGGTTGCAGAATCTCATCTCGATATCTCTCTGCATTGAGATTGCCTCCTATGAAGACGAGCCTCGTTTTTCCGGCGGATGGAGATGCCGTCCCACACCGTCCCACTGCCTCCACCGAAAGGTGTTACTCTATCGGCGCAGCAATCAGCACGGCGTCCTCCCCGTCTTCTCCACACTTTGACCCCACGATCCGACTTCCGTAGGCAGAATCTGGACTCATCGCTGAACATATAACATTATATTTCTGACATTTATGACCTCACGTTATACCAAAACAGCAGGGTCACTGGGGGCAAATGTCATTTGTCTCCCCCCCCGATGTGGAAATAATGGTTCTGCCTTTGCACAGAGGAGTTTCAGCTGGTTTATTGACGTGCGGCTTTTTTTTTTTTTTTTTTTTTTTTTAACCCGAAATATGTTCGTTCCGTCGTTATAAGACGATGACTTTGGCCTCCTAATGTGTGACCAGCATCACGACAACGCTGCTCTGCTCTTCCTTGTCATGTGATTTTTTAATTTTTATTTTTGCAGTCCCAACACGATAGAAGCAGAGCTGCATGCAGACTTTATCTCCGTTTTATGCAACTTTAAAATGATTTCTGTCCGACAGTTGATCTCTCGGAGGAACAACGAGCGTGATTGGAAAGACCAAGTCAAAGCATTTTCATTTGACGCGTGCGTCGTGTCTCTGCTATGAATACTGAGGAGCTCAGGAGGTCGAATGTGGACACTGTGTGTGCGTCGGGATTTAAATAAGGACAAAAAAAAATGGTCAACGTTGAGATTCTGCGTTCTGGCGGATGAATCAGATTTCACTAAACGTTCACACAATGTTTTAAATGTAAAACCTTCATTTGCGGTGAAACCAACGCCTGTCTGTGTCTGGGACAGCAAAGAAGTGAGTCTCGTGAGGGAGAGGAGAGCGTTTAATGAAGGTAGCAGAATCTGAACCTCACCGAGGACTTCCGTGTTCACCGGGTGTACAGGGAGACATCCCACACAGGAATTTAATTTAAGAATTGAAAATGATGTCCACCTGGAGAAATCACAATCATTATGAATAATCATTATCATCTGACCGAGCAGCAGCTCTTCATCCGATCCACCTCAGATCAGCCAGACGTTCATTCATTCCTCTGAGACGGACGTCTTCTTCTGGGACAGCACCAGGTCCTTCACCTGCGGCGTCAGCGACATCAGCTGAGTGCGGACGCTCTTCGTCTCCTCGTCCTGCTCCGCCTCCGCCTCCACCTCCACCTCCTGCTGCTTCCTGCTCTGACTCTGACTCACCAGCTGCTTCACCACCAGAGACTGGAAGGAGGACAGCAGCTGCTGCTGGTCCTGCAGAGACACACAGAGGGAAAGACAAATAAATACAGAGACAGAGACACACACGCGCGCGCACACACACAGCCAGCCAGCCAGCCAGCTGTTGAACTGTCACATGAAGACCTGCAGCTGCTTCTTCTGAAAACAATCCTCACATTTTTCTACACCGAAGCTCAAGACTGTAAATTTATATAATTTCTTCTCTTAAAAAATCCAAAAGAACCAAATGGACTGTTGTTGAAAAAAGCTGTTTTGTGAAAACCTTTTTACAATGCAAGTTTAATATTGTTCCAATAGAAATTAATTTAAACAACAATCATCAAACTGGTGTTATTCGAATGCACCAAATGCTTAAAGCATTTCTCAAGTGCTTTAGAGAATATTTCAAAATATGGAGATACATATTGTGTATATATTATATGCTGCTTGTGACTCTGAGCCGCAGCAGGAAGAATCGCCTGATGGATGCAGTGACCCGCTCGTCACAGAGAGGCAAACACGTTCACCACAGAACCAGATACTGAAGCCCAGCTGGACTCAGGAGGTCTGCCGACAGGGTCGGTGTTATTCAATGAGCTCCATTCAGAGGAGTCTCCGCCCCCTCGCTCTGATTGGCCGAGACGTGAGAAAGGAGCAGAGGACTCTGGGCTTCTCCTTCCAGCTGCAATGTAACTATTTGTGAGCAAACACCGAACGTTTTCTGTCCTCCAGCGTTCAGATCACTAAACCCGGACTGGTTCTGGAGCTCGGAGGGAGACGTACCGCGGGGATCCGTCCGGTGAGCGTGCCGATGATCTGCGGCACGCAGCGGCCCGGAGCGTGCAGCATGCAGTGGGCGCTGGCCTGGAACAGCAGCACGCTGGTCAGGTGGAGGACCAGCGCCGGGTCCTCGGTGTCCTTCAGCTGCTCGCAGAGGGCCTGGCGGTGCAGGAACAGAGCCTGTCTGGAGGACACACTCACAACGTCAGGGACGGGACATCGCCTCGGGACTGACACGCGATGTGAAGTATAAATACATGTTAAAAACATGCAGAACCTCACTACCTCTCCTTCTTCTTGTCTCCTTTCTTCAGCATGAACCCGCACACCTCGGCACACGTCTCTATGTTGGTGAGAAAGTCTTCAATGGTCTGTAAGAAACACAGAGACCCGGTTTCATGTCTGTATTTACATTTCATCCTGAAGCCTTTCCGCTGGACCCGGCCGAGCGGCTGCCTGGAGCCACCGAGATCAAAACGGATCATTTAGCTTCAATGTCAGCCTCGCTGATCCTTTAAATGAGGCTTTACTCTCCGATTCAGAATTTTTTTTCCCTCAAGTTAAAGTTGTTTATATTTTTGCTTCAAGTCTTTAATACAGAAAACATCAATTTGCAAATTCCGCACAAAGATAAAAAGGCCTTTTCAATAGGTCTGCCTCGCTCTGCAGTCACTGTAGATCTTTATTTCTCTTTTATCATCATGTCTCTGCACCGTGGTTTCATTGCGCTCATCCTCCAGTCCTGATCTTAGATAAAGTCTGACTCTAGGGGAAGAAAGGAGGAAAGAAAGCTTTCATGTTTTCTGTCGCGGACATCAAAAGCAAATCAAATTCTAGAACTTTGCAGAATTTAAAGCCGTCGTGAGCGAGAGCTGGTTTGTGACGCGTCTGTGGAGACTTCTTTAAGGCCTTCCTGAGATATCACGTTCATAGTGGGAAACCGATGTGAGCTCACGGCGACCTTTGAGCACCAAAATCTTATCGGTACATCCTCCAGTTAAATTGTGAGAAACTTGAAAAAAAAAAAAAAAAAATCCCTCCAGATGTTGCTGAAATATCGTGTTCACCAGCATAGGCCAATGTGATGAGACGCTGACCTTTGACCACCAAAACGTCATCAGTTAATCGTTGCTATCAGGTGAATCTTTCTGCCAAGTTTTAAGTAATTCCTTCGAAGCGTCATTGAGATATCGAGATTACAAGAACAGGACAGAAAACCTGAAACAATAAAGCCTCCAGTTATGAATATCTATGGTTCATGAAGAATAACTGGGTTCTGTATATGTAACGTAAAAGGCTTGGGGTCAATGTGATCAATTCATCTCCAAATTTCATTATAGGGATTTTTAATAAGCACTTTTCAGATGGACATTTAATAAAACAGAGAAAGTTGTACTTACTTTTCCATTCAGACAGTTGTGCAGCTTCATCAGAGGTCCTTTGGTCTCCTCAGACAGTTTGCTCAAAATCTTCACTCTGACCTGCAGAGACACATCAGAGACGTTCAGGATGAACCAACCAGATCATCTCAAACATCAGAGACGGTCAGGATGAACCAACCAGATCATCTCAAACATCAGAGACGGTCAGGATGAACCAACCAGATCATCTCAAACATCAGAGACGGTCAGGATGAACCAACCAGATCATCTCAAACATCAGAGACGGTCAGGATGAACCAACCAGATCATCTCAAACATCAGAGACGGTCAGGATGAACCAACCAGATCATCTCAAACATCAGAGACGTTCAACATGAACAAACCAGATCATCTCAAACATCCCAGGATGAACCAACCAGATCATCTCAAACATCAGAGACGTTCAGGATGAACCAACCAGATCATCTCAAACATCAGAGACGGTCAGGATGAACCAACCAGATCATCTCAAACATCAGAGACGTTCAACATGAACAAACCAGATCATCTCAAACATCAGAGACGGTCAGGATGAACCAACCAGATCATCTCAAACATCAGAGACGTTCAGGATGAACCAACCAGATCTTCCCAAACACAAAGTGGATGCTGCTTCACTGCAGCCTGTTCTGGCTGATCTCAGCTCTTCGTCCATCACTGGGAGGAGACGCAGCGACAGACCTCGGTAGTGATGGTGCTGGGATCCTCCGCTGACATCATCAGGTCGGCAGCCAGGAAGTTCACCAGGATGTTGGTGACGTCGGAGCACACGGTCTTCAGGACGTGTTTGGAGATGTGGACCTGCGTCTCATCTGCACACACACACAAACAAACAAACAAACAACATGTGTTCAGGCTGTGAAGCTGAGTGTGTACGTCTCCCAGCAGGCCTCAGGAGGATCTCTGAGTGCCCTTTAGGGGGACTCTGCTCTGAATACAGCCCTGGTGTCACTTCAGCAGAGGAACAGACAGCAGAACTGACCAGAGAAGAACTTGGCGCCTTTCTCAAACAGTCGGATGTTATTGTACAAGTTGGTGATCTCCTCCTGCAGGTCCTTCATGCTCTTCTTCTTGTTGGCCCCTGAGGGGGAGCTGCTGGAGGACATGAACACCGTCCTCAGCACCTCCTGGTAGGTTTTAGTCAGCGGCCTGCAGAGACAGGAACAGTGAGAGGACGGACGGATGGCTGTGAGCAGAGGACACGTAACCTCGGTAACCTGCGTTACCTCACTAAGTGCTCCGCCAGCTCAGAGAGGATTTCTTCGGGGCAGTCGCTCACTCTCTGCTCCAGAACCGCTTCGATCTCCTCCTGAGCCATGAAGGGAGCCTCGGTCTGTCTGCTGCGATCTGGGCCAACGTAAAACAGCAGTTAATTACTCTCAGAGGGATTCTAGTTACCTTCGTCTTCATGAAAACAGGTTGAAACAACCCAGAGGAGAGATTGGAGCCAAGCTCGTGTTCCAGTAAAAAGCCTCAGTGAGCAGGTTTAATGTGGATAAAGAGACGTCGTGTTCCTGAGAAGACGAAACGGCCCTCGGCGTTACTTTGCTGTGAAGGTCCGGTGTCTTCATCGCTGTCCTCGTCTTTCCTCCCTTTCTTCTTGGTTTTACGGATCCGGATCTCTCTGGCGTTGCCTCCTCCGCCTGCTTTCACACTGCCGCTGCCCTCTGGGAGGCAAACAGAGGACAGATTGTCGTTTATTCCTCCAATACCTGATCAGTTTAAAGGCGTGATCAAACTTTAAAGTTTCAAAACATGAACAAATACATCACGAGGAGGTCATAAACCACCTATTCTTTCATCTTAGGCCTCTAAGTCCTGAAGAAGAGAGTCGATTCAAAATGCACATTGTGGTCTTATTTTCCACATTCAGTAAACTATTGGTAAATTAAAATGCATTTACATCAATTCTCTGATACGCATCAGCACGGTGGAGATGAGTGTAACTGCAGGTTCAAGAACAGGTCAGAGGGATGTTGATAGAGATGCTCAAGGCTCCTGGCAAAAGGGAAATTCCCTAAAAAAATAATTCATTGAATAAAATAAGAGTATGAGTATAGAGTAGACCCTATAAGTTTTAAAAAGGGTTATGGAAACATCAGGCATGAAGACAGGTCGGTAAAAAGGAGAGTTTTGTCTTCTCTGAACTGCACTCTGCATCAAATATAACTTCTAGAAATCCAATCAACTATAAATGTAGACTTTGGCTGAGAGAGAATAGATCCCGTTAAAAGTGTCCCGCGTCCTACAAGTGAACAAGACGATTTCTTCACTCTGCTCTTTGACCTGCGCAGCAACACGAGGCAGATATTCAATGAACCGCCGAGTGTCCACTGGCTGTAGGCTGTGTGTGTGTGTGTGTGTGTGTGTGTGTGTGTGAGTGAACTGTAGGGAGGGTTTAACAGACCCGTAGCCTTCTTCCTGCGCTCTGCTTCTCTCTTCTCCTTCTTGGAAGTGGCTGAGCTCTCAGCCATGATGGACGCCTGCTTCAGATCGTCTTCGGTGATCAGAAACACCGGATTGTTCTTCACTTCCTGAAAACCACAATGCAGGAAAAAACAACAACAACACTGTTCAGTAGCTTCCCCGCTGCGAAGAGAGTTGTTTCATGTGGAGATGTGCGAGGAAGGCAGCGGCACCTTCTGAGCTTTCTGCTGCATGGCCTCATCGAACAGAGAGAGGCAGCTGCTGATGAACTTCTCGCTGACCACGACGGTTCCTCCCAAAACTCTGGCGGAGGTCTGGACGTTGGTGTTCCTCATGGCCTGGCTGATCAGCATGCCCACGTCCTCCGTGGACAGGCAGCAGGGCAGGATCGGCTAAACCACGCACGGAAACACAGTTCATGATCAACTCTTCATAAGTAACCACTTTATGATTAAGACAGTTGTCATGGTGATGACCTGGAGGTCGGTCCACGTGGCCGAGTTGACAGCTTCCTCCACGGACGCCTCCACCTGGTCCACCAGAGTCTTCCCCACGCAGGCCGCTCGGAGGAACAGCAGCTTGTTGGACCTGAAGCGCTTCTTGATGTAGCCGGTGGGGTCGGGGATGCCCAGTCTGACCAACGCGTCGAACTCTGCAGGAGGACGACTCATCGGCTCGTCAACAACTCCACAAACAACCACAGAACATCAGAAGCAGCTTCAGAGTAGCCGTTCAGCTGGTCTGGCATCAGCTGCAGTAAAGCGGGCCCGAGCACACCAGTCACTGTCATTAAAAAGCTCCTCCACCATCGGTGACTCGGCAGGATTCAATGAGCTCCATTTAGTGAAATCTGTCTTTGTTCATGATCTCAAACTTTGAGGGAAAAAAACAAGTAAACATTTTGCTGCCGTGTCACTTTTATTTGATACCTCTAACTACGACAGGTGGAGCTTGCAGCACTTTTTAGGCTGAATTTGAATTGGTTTTTTTTTGAATATTTGCATGTTTTTACGTGACATACCCAAACTGTACATCATTAATTCATGAATAGGGTTTTGTTGGACTCAAATTATGTCCAACTTTGTACAAGTGTATCATTTTCACCAACATTTGGGCTCAGGAACATCTGTTTATTCTCCAGCAGTAATCTGCCAACAGAGGAGCTCTACTTGGTCCATGAAAACCTCTTCAGTCTGGCTTTTAATTAAAATGGCTTTGAAAGATTGGCTTTGACATATTTTCATGTCATTATATTTACTTTTTTATTATTTCATACCTTCTGTCGTCCTTTTAACTACTTTTACATACTTTTATTGCCTTTACCTATCTAAACTTTTATCCTAGCTCCTATTTAACTCCAACTTGTTATTATTATTTACTTTTTATTATTACAGCATTCATCTTTTTACTATATTTAATTGTCCTAATTGTTATTCTTGTTTTTTAAAAAAAAACTTTTCTAGTTCTTATTTCATTCTATTTTACCATCTTTATTGTTATCTTAGCTTTTAATCTATCTTTTACATTTCTATTATCTCTATTGTCTCAGTGCTTTTTAACGTGTCTTTTTTTCTTCTTCTTTTCATTTGTTTTTTATTTTGTCTCCAAGTTGTTCTTAAATGTATTTGTTGGTTTCTAGTCTACAACTGTCTGTCTTATTATTGGTCTGTCAATCATCTGTTAAGCACTTTGAACCACACCAAAATTATTAAAGCTTCAAGCTTCAAACATGGAAGAGCGTTTTCCTCCAGGTAACATTAAATAAAAGCACGTTGGAACCGGTGAATGTAGAAGTTTGAAGCTGTAAACTGAGCATGAGCTGCTGATTACGTCATGTTTGGATGTGCAGGTGAGTCCGTTTGTTCTTTCAATAGGATTATTTAAGGAGGAATCTCAAAGTCCATCTGCAGAACATTTGCAGGGGAATCACAGAACTGAAAGCTTTTTAAGCTACGAGGGGTTTGAATTTCTATGAACTCCTACAGTCTCATTTCTGCCTCGCCCTGCTCATCTTTTTACCGAGTGATGTAAGCGGTGTCGCGGTTAAATGTCCATGTGATAAATGTGGTGTTGAGACATTCGGGGTGAAGACTCAGAGCTGAAAATAGACCCCAAACCAACCTAAATATCCGTTCTGCTGGAGGAAGGAGTCGACCCAGGCGTTCTGAGTTCTGGAGTAGATGTCGGGGATGAACACCGCTTTGTCCTGCCGGCCTCCGACCACACTTCCTCTCAGACGCCCGGAGTTCACCAGCTCCTCCAGGACAGCTGAACACAACAACACACGTTACATTACGACCCAGTGTGTTGTATGTTGAGTGACGACGGTGAAACAACAGAACCGTCTCTCCTTACAGTACAGAAGATGTTCCTGAAATCCAAACGTTCCGATCATACTGCTGACGGGAGTCGGCCTGCAGAGTGAAGCAACACAACGCTGTTAGAATAAAGTACCAAACAATACAACCACAGGTCCCGTGTTAGATTCAGAGGGTCTATGGGTGGAAGTGGAATATAAAATCCGTAACTCTGTTTTCATTAGTCTATAATTTCTATCGACCTCCATGTTGCACTGCGGTGTGTCTACAGGGGTCCAGAAGGGACAAACTAAACACGGGCTCCGCAGACTTTCACGGACACCATAGTCTTTGACATTTGGAAGAGGAGGGTCAGTTTTAAGCTACGTTCAGTTGGCTGCAACCTGCAACCTGCAACCTTCCCCCTCACATGAAACTAAGGACCAATCCCACCCGAGCCCTCTGTGCAGGATGTGGTGTCCAGTTTCTTTTAGGAATCGAGGGGGTAGCCGTCATCTCTCCCTCCAACTGGTCCTCCAAAAGGACTGCAAGAACAATGCTTTGCAAACTGAAGCAACGTAACATGAAAAGTGGTCCATGTAATAAACATATAGATTTGTTTTCAAGACTATTTGTGTATCTTGAAAGTGCAGATTTGGGATAATGAAGCTATTTCTGGTTCAAATAGATTGAATGTTTGAGCTTTTATAGCAGATCAAAGTGAAGTCTACTTTAATGTCAATCCACCACGTTTACAAGACATACGGAGAGATTGAAATATAGTTTCTCACAGTCACGCAGTCTGCAAAAATAAAAGATAAAACAAGAAGAGAATAAATATATAACAATAAAAAAGACAACAACCACAGTGATGCTTAACTGCAGTTAATATATATATATATATATATATATATAAACGTATAAGTACAACGTAGAGCAAATACGGGTCCACAGTGCAAAAGGTCAGAGGTCAGAGTTTTTGTGTGAATGGGGAGAGTTGAGCATCGGTCTGGAGGAGCTGCATGGAGGCTCTCAAGTTCTCCAATATAACCTGCTGTCATCATCTATATTTGCATAAATTCGTATTCTTCGGAGAATTGAGGCGACTGTTGATGCTACGAGTGGTGTCCCATTTCCTTCGTGTAGGATTTGAAGCCGTTCACCTGCTCGCTGCGTTCTGAGGAGAGAGATGCAAAGACTGCAGACTCCAGCGGACCTGAGGAGCCCCGTGATGACCGACAGCAGCGGCGGCAGGTGATGAAAGTGTTGTAAGTGGCGAGTTGGAGCCCGCAGAGATCCGACTTGGCTGCAGCTGGTCCTCCAACCGCCGGACGAACTCACCGCTGCTCACCAGGAACCTTGCTGTCGTCGTCGTCTGGTCAGACGTCGAAGCAGCTCTTTACACATTCCTCCCTCAATTAAACGTGTTCCCCGTTTCATGTGTTTCAAGACCTCGGTTTTAACGAGAGAACCGGACGTTCACCTGGTGACGGCGCTGAAGAGTCCTCGTATCCTCGCTTTGTGTCGGGCAACAAAGGCGGGAGTGAAGATGACCCCTCTGTTGTACTGGTCCATCTCTCCCTGGATCAGCTTCCCGAGACGCTTGGACAACTCCTGCGAGACGTGAGAAAACACACGCAGGTCAAGCGGTGGACGGAGGGAAGCAGCATGAAGAGGCTGAAGAGGAATCCGTCACGTCGACACGCGAGCTTACTGCACAAATATGGTTTCATGATACTTCATACAAATGGTTAAAAAAAACAAAAAAACGCTCACCAACAGAAGACAGTTTGTTTGCATAAAGGGTTGCTATGGCAACACAGGTAGACGACCCATGTGGAGTTCCACAGGGGTCTATTCTTGGACCATGTCTATATTAGTGATCTGTTTGCCGATGACACAACCCTGGTTCTCTCATTCAAATGTCACTTCACTGATAAAGGATGCTAATGTTGGTTTAACTTCCTACGCTCTGGATTAAATAAACTATCTTTGAATATTAAACAAATCTAATTTTTGTCATCTTCAGCGGTAAAAAAAAAAGCAGCATTTTCTAAGGATTCATCTAAAATGATGAAAGAGTCTGGAGACCCGTCAAGTCTCAGATCTTCAGTCTCACCTGCAGAGGTTCGATAGATTTGGGTACCAAATTATGGGATGGCCTCTCCCATCTGACAAAAAGCTACTCCTCTATTAAATGCTAGAAAAGGTGCTTAAAAAAAACAACATTTAACTTGTTTCATAACTGCAACATACACATATATAACCTCTCATCCATCACCATATGCAGATCTTTTTGCTTCGTGACTTCTTTTTTTTTGCTGTGATTGTTGTGATTTATATTCTGTGGTTATTTGTTTCCATTATTTTTATGAAGCGATATTATTTCTGCATGTAAACTTTGTATTTTCTATAACTGTAAACGTTTAACAATTATCTTGGTGGAGGCTTCAAATGAGCCCGCTGTTTTTTTTTTTTTTTTTAATGCCTCTTCCTGCTCTGCACTGAATTTCTGTTTTAATTAAATCCAAATAAATCAAATCAGCAGGTGCAGACCGACTCACCTCCATTAAGAAATCTCCTGGGAGGTCGTAGCTTTTGCAGAGTTCAGCGACGCTGATCAGCCCGGCCTCCTGCAGCTTGTCGTTCACCTCCTCAGCCAGACGGTTCAGGTACGAGCTGCAGATAGGAGATGTTTCACTTCTCTTTGTTTCAGATCAGCGTTTCCAGCTCAGTTCGGGTGGAACCAGTTAGCGATTCCTTCAGAATGAACCCGTTCACGCCTCGATTCTTTAATACAGTCGTTTAGATTGGAACAATATAAACAAAAGAAACAGGAATTCACTGCAATAATCATTTGAAAGTAAAATGAAGAGTGAAATGACTGTTTGTACATATAAGACTGAAACTAGTGCTTCTGTACCAGAACTCCTCACTTTATTATTGTCATTTCTTTTTATGCCACTACTGCAATTCATGTCATCAGGCAAGTTTTATTCTGAAACTACTAAAATATTCAAAGTTAAATCCTGAACCAAAGCCCGACATTTACTTATTCATTCATTGACTTGCTGTTATAGATGTATACTTATACCTGCGTATGTTGGGGCTGAGAGGGTTCATTATGTTTGAATGCATATCTGTACTTTAATGTATATGCCAATCAAATGTAAAAACGATGCATTTTTGATGGCTGTCCATCACAATGGAAGCCGGGTCTGATCTGGTCTTCCGATTAAATGTAGTCTTTCATTTTGTGAAGTTGAATCTGTATTTTTTTCCCCCCTCTGCAGACGAGTGCGAGTTCTTCGAACGTAAAAGCACACGACACACCTCGGGGGTCCAGTTCTCCTGGAGAACAGTGTGAGAGTGCATCCGAACAAACACGCAGCGAAAGGTCTTTTTGCAGAACGGTTCAAAATGTGCCGGGTTAAAATCTTCGTGTCCGATTCTTAGGATCCGCCTGGCTTTGTTTAATGAACCGAAGTTTCCTTGAGCTGCAGCAGCAGCGGTGTGATGAAGTGTGAATACTCACTCATCGATCAGCTGACCCAGAACCAGCTGAACCCCTTTATCAGATTTCGCAATGTCGATGGCTCTGCTTTCAACGTGGACCCAGTCCACATTGATGATCTGAAAGGATGAAGGTCAAGTGAGGAAGATGATTATACTGACGGGACATGACGCACACCAGCTGCTCACACACATGCCGAACACACACACCTGCTGCAGGTCCACGATGTTGATCCGCCCTGTGAAACCGAGTGAAATTCGCGGTCAGCACCTCCACTTCTCAGACAGACAAATAACGTGACCAAGTGAAAGCGGGAAATCTTTTTTTTTCAACACGTGACACTGACCTCCGTGAACGTAGAGCTCGTCCCGGATCTCCCTGCTGATCTGGGCCGGGGTGATGTACTCCTTCCCGTCCAGCGTGTGCACCACATCCAGCTGCTTGTCTTGGACCAGTTTTGCAATAATTTCGATGCAGTTCCTCTCCGACAGCCTGTGGGGGGGAAAGTTTCAGGAAAGAGCAGTCAGTGACACGACCAGCTGCAGATGCTGACCGTCTTCTTGTTGTTGCTGACGACATCCGTTTGCAGAACAACAAACGATGCACAGCCGGCTGCGTTACTTTTACGTCAAACTTTAATCGTAGCTAACATTAGCTCCGCTGCTAACGCCGGTTACCTTTGAACCGACTCCGCGAACTGAGCTCTCTGGAAGTCGGCGGCCAGCCGGCGGATCTCCTCCCAGTCTGCCGCCATTATTACAAGTCTATGTGTTAATAAATGCAGCGAAGCACGCGCTTCAAGAGGAGTCAGCTAACTGTTAGCCGGCTGACGTGACAGCAGCTCCGCTCCGCTCCGCCACACGTCAACACACTGTGACGTAGGACGGTGCGCCAGAGGGTCCAAAGCTACTATTCCGACCCTTCGCTGACCCTGACGTCACGATATGAGACGCGTTCCGGTGTATGACGTAACAGCAGAGAGGATTCTGAAGTGAGACGTTCTCTGCTGAGACGTCACACCATTAAAACATATATATATATATATACAGTATATATAAATATAAACTAAGATCAGAAATATACAACAGGTAAAAAAAAAAGACAACGGCGTCAGACCACAGTGTCATGGTCCATTAACAGAGGACTACTGCAACAGCCATACACAAAAAAATAAGGTATAATTAAGAAAAATAGAAAATAAATATTAGGTCAGGAACACAAATATTAATTTGTTGTTTTAATATATATATATATAAAAATCCAACATTATCTGACAATTAAGAGCATAGATAGCGTAATAAACCAGATGTGCAAGAGTCAGCATTGTTTTTTTTGGGTTTTGCATTTTTGAGTGAACTGACCCTTTAAAACTTCCTCTACCGTACTCAACTACTTCGAGATAATACAAAAAAAAGGAAAAGATTGTGCCACTGTTGCACAGTAAACTATGACGTTATTGAAACAAACATGTTGCAGTGTAAGTGTGTGACCGCTGGGGGGCAGCACACTACAAGCCATCAGACGCCTTCTCGAGGCGCTGAACAGATAGTGCTGTATTGTGTGAAGCGCTTCATCATGACGGCGAAGACCTGGTCGGAGTGAAATACTGTAATTATATGTCATGCACATATTCACTGCAGGCCTACAAGTAATTAATTGCATGTAAAAAAAAAAAAAAAAAAAAGCAATTAAAAGCACAATATCTGTGAAAAAAAAGTGCTAATTTCTTTCACTGTCTCGCGTGTGATTTAACAAGGCTGCTGCCATGAAGAACTTCCTGAAACAGTCTTCATAACACATCTTCCACGTCGGTGCCGTGCGGCTGCAGCTCGGCCTGCCACTTCCATGAAACTGAACTCTCCACGAGCGTAAAGTAGAAACTAATCAGCAGCCTCCAGCTACGTTTCAGAATCAGGAGGAAAGCTGTAAGTAGATTTGTTCAAACTTTAGGATATGTTATATGATTCCCTCGCCATATAATTTCTGCCTCTCCGTCAGGATATTAAATCACGTGTAATGAGCGTTTGCAGAATTCTCCACTGTTCGGGCCTTTTAATAGAATTTTCCAAACAGGTCTGACTGTGTTTGACCCGGCTGATGATGAAGCATCCCCCTCCAGCACCTCGATGCGGCCAGCACACATAAAGCTGGTGTTTCAGGAGCGGACCCGCCTGACTGAGGAAAGATGAATGTGTTCGGTTAATCATGATGCTGCTGCTGCTTTATAGAGGAGCATTACGTGTTTGTGCCTCCATGAATCTCAGACCTGCTTTCCATGTGAATGCGGAAGCATTAATACTATGACTACACTTATTAGAAATATGTACATGAATGTGCCATAATTATGCATCAACACAAAGTTTATTAATATTGTCATAGGCAAAAACTATTTAAAAAAATGAATAACCAACTGCAATTAAAATGACTCATTATCAACATGATAAAATTAAATGTGTTAATAAAATTAATAAAATTAAAATGTATGTGTGTGTATTCAACATGTTTTTTAGATGATATATTATATAATTTGGTGTTTTAATTATTAATTAATGTATCAGCATTTTACAGTAGCGATGCATCACTTGTAAAATTCGCTACTCGAATGAATGAAGCCCAGTTAAAAGCATAATGTGTTAATAGTTGAATAAAACTCACAGACCTCAAATTGTACAAATGTTATATGTTTCATTTCTTTCCCGTCTGACTTTGACTTCTTTTTTTCCCATGAACTGTTTTCCAACAAATAGTGAAGTGGAAATACATTTATAAAAAGCTTTATTGGGGTTTTATACTCAATATTTGAACTTGAATCACAAAATCACAATAAAAATAATAAAATCAACTTAATTTATTAACAATGTAAAAGTACATTTGTAGGTTTTTTTTTTTACTTTAGGAAAGAAAATAAATTAACCTTATAACCAGTTTTGCAAAATCTTACAAATGTTATAATGGGACTTAAATTATGGCAAACATGAACTAAAGACTAGAATTAAATGAAGAGTATAATTTGCTTGTCTGAGGGCCCCTGCTGAGTGTGTGTGTGTGTGTGTGTGTGTGTGTGTGTGTGTGTGTGTGTGTGTGTGTGTGTGTGTGTGTGTAACAGCAGCAGTGTAACCAGAGAACTCTGATTAACAGATTTTGGATTCGTAGACTCGCCCAAGGACCTGGTGCTGCAGGTTCATGTTGCCGTGGTGACGGCCCTGGCATCCCCAATGATGTCATCACTGAGCTCCAATGCTTCACAAACAGATCCGATGATGTCATCACTGAGCTCCAACGCTTCACAAACAGATCCGATGATGTCATCACTGAGCTCTAACGCTTCACAAACAGATCCATTGTCTGTTCGCTGTGACACTATCAAATCTAAGATGATTATTTATGACAACAACGCCGATGGGGCCTAATTGAGTTTTCAAAAGCTTTTAAACAGACAATTAAATTAGTGTTTAACAAAGCGCCTTTTTCTTAAAATATAAATAAAAGTTCCCGTGTCTAATTTCAAACTTCCAAGCACAGCTTTCCTGACTAAATTTAGGTTTCCTCAGTGAATAAGCATGGCGACGCTCCTCTTTGAATTGTAATCAAGTTGAAGTCGGTGAGTAAACACGTTTGCTTCTGCAGTTTTTCTCCTGTGACTTCAAACAGCTGAACTTCAGATACTCTGCTGCTCATCGTGTGGAGCCTTTATTTTGAATGTGTTACTGAACAAAACGCCAGGTGCTTGTTAATATGAATCCTTTTGGTTTTCTCAAATGCACATAAAAAGTGTTATCTTCAGCAGTTTCATTCGCAGACGGTTGGTGGTGATAATGCTCCGCCCACAAAAGGAAGAAGAAGAAGAAGAAGAAGAAGAAGAAGAAGAAGAAGAAGAAGAAGAAGAAGAAGAAGAAGAAGAAGAAGAAGAAGAAGAAGAAGAAGAAGAAGAAGAAGAAGAAGAAGAAACAGAAGAAGAAGAAGAAGAAGAAGAAGAAGAAGAAGAAGAAGAAGAAGAAAGGCATTAAAAAGAAGCGCACTTGTTCCAAATCGCATCCTTTTTCCTTTTACTTCAAACATAGCACTACAGATTGCGGCTAAGAGGGTCAAAGTTCAAGGCCTATTTTAATGATGAAGTAGTATGTCTCATTTGGATACATACTATATACAACAGTACATCCTTTGCTGTTAAACTTCCTATCAGGTAATGGAATAATATATATATATATTTATTTATACTGGTTCTACTGTCTGACTCTACTGGTTGTACTGGTTCTACTGTCGATCTCTACTGCTTCTAATGCTTCTACTGTCTGTCTCTACTGGTTCTACTGGTTGTACTGTCTGACTCTACTGGTTCTACTGGTTCTACTCTCTGTCTCTACTGGTTCTACTGTCTGACTCTACTGGTTCTACTGTCTGTCTCTACTGGTTCTACTGTCTCTACTGGTTCTACTGTCTGTGTCTACTGATTCTACTGTCTCTAATGGTTCTTCTGTCTGTCTCTACTGGTTTTACTGTCTGACTCTACTGGTTCTACTGTTTCTACTGTCAGACTCTACTGGTTCTACTGGTTCTACTGTCTGACTCTACTGGTTCTACTGTCTGTCTCTACTGAGCTGTCTTCAGTATTCTTCAGCCTGCTGGCTGCAGTTGAACGATGAGTTGATGCGAGTTTTGATGTTTGTCAGTTTTGTAATATCTAAGATCAGAGATGCTGAAAGTGTTTGTGGACGGACTTTAAAGTGTGTGCATATGACTTAAAGCTGGCGACGTACCCGTGTTCATCCAATATGTATAAAACCTGCAACAGTGCCAGCTGGACAGCTTCAACTGTGAATGTTCTTTCCAGCTCAAATAGAAAGAAGCAACACAGGATGTTTCATGTGAATTCATGAAGGTACACAACTTCAAAGCCATCTATGATGTCCCAAGTAACTGTGTGAAGAGTAAACTCACTCTGCAACACAAGAATGGAGAAATAATATACACAACTTTACAACTCAGCATTATAAGGTGATTATACATAATAAAATAATAATAATAATAATAATAATAATAAACAGAATGTGAGTGTTGAGAGAGTTGAGCAAATCCCTGCTTTAATGTTAAGTTACTCTTGGTGCCTCAAAAACAAAAAACCCAGATCTATTTACCTCAGTTATCCTTAAGGTCCATGTTAACACACATTTTTAACACACATAATACACAAGTTGTGAAAGTTCAGCCAACATAAATCACACTCAGTCTTGTGTCCCGTCTTTTCACGGCCTGATAGTGACAGCCGGCGGCTCCAGGTGGATTCTCTGACTTCTTGCCTTCCAGTGGCATCGACCCTCCGTCCTGGTCTCTGATCCCTGGAGGTGGATGTGGGCGGTGCTTCCTCTCTGAGTGATCAAAGTGGTTCATGGTGGCCACATGTAAGTGCAACTTATTTATTCAGGCCAGTCAGTCTATTACAGAGCCGACACAAACTGCATTCATTTATGTCTATAAAAAAATGTGCGGAAACAAACATTTAGAAAACACATTTTGCAGCGCTCCTTTTAAAGTAGGTTTTGATGAGAGGCTGAGCTTTTAACCAAGTTAAATTTAGGTCCTTTCATACCAACTTCAAAAGACAGCAGTGCAAAATGTTTGCTACCTCACGGCTAAGAGCCCCAGTTAGGTCAGACGGATAAAAAAAAAGCTCCAGAGTGCCGTTAGCCTCGGGCTAATTTCACTGATTGCAATATAAAAAGGTGTTTTAACGTCACGCCTTCTATAAACAGCAGCATTTTACTGTATACTTAGCTGATTAAACAATATTTGAATGTGTGGAGCAGATCTGCAGAATCACAGAGTGGCTGTGAAGCAGCATGTCGGAGGGAGACAACAGGAAGAGTTCGTCTGCTGTCCAAGTCCGACCAGAGCTAGAGAGCTGGAGAGCTTACGAGCGTCCGCACTGCTGCCAAGAGTAATGAGGGGGCAGCAGACTGACCACCGGTCCAACAGGCTCCAATACGTTCACTGAACTTCCTCCTGTTTGGGAACACAGTGTGACCTCACAACACGAAACACAAGTGCTTCTTAAAAGTTCATTTCATACAAGTTGACTCCGAGTACCAGCTCACCCGAGGAAGCCTTAAAGAACCAGTCGTCTTGGCGACGAGCTGCTGATGTCATCACCCAAACCCATGAACAAGTTTCAAGGTCAGGGCAACATTTCTGTGGGAGGTTTTGGACTTTCACGCTGCATTTTCATGGTGCTCCAGTTGGACACTCTGAGGGGACGTTAGATGCTGAAATTTGTAGCTTTTGTCAATTCCCAACAATGATCAGATTTTATCTGGAGCTTTCCCAACCTTTGTGCGTTCTTTGTTTCCTCCCGTCACTGCAGTAAATTATCAAAGGGAAGATAAATCCGGTAAAAATAGAACCCAATAAATTTAAACAGCAGGCAAGTCAGAGAAAAAAAAGTAAGAACATGAGAAAGGAAAGGCGATGAAGGATGTGTAAAGATGGTGAAAGGAAAAAGGAAAAGGAAGAAAGAAAAGGAAAGGACAGCAAAAAATGTCTGAAGAAGGCATGGAGAGGAAAGAAAAAGCAAAGGAACGGCTTTCTAATGTGATTTGCCGGTTCAGTCCCAGTTCATGAGAGGATGAGTCGATCATCCTCCTTTGGCAAGGTCCATGTCCCGTGTCCTTGGGCTCCAGATTGCTTGGATGTGTCATACTGGGCGAGAGACAAATTCCATCAGCAGATGTCATGGTAGTGTTGTGGGTAAGGGACTTTGGATGATGGGTACATATTATTCTGTCACACATACAGCCCACTAGAAAGCGAGCCAAGAGCACAGTGAAACATTTACTTGAAGAAAGCTGGAATATCAGAGGACTGAACGTCGAAACAATCTACTGCTAATCAATTATAATAAATTACAATAACACTGAAACAATAGAACTGTACTGACCACCAGGTTAAAATATTAGATCACATACAGCTCTATCTATCTATCTATCTATCTATCTATCTATCTATCTATCTATCTATCTATCTATCTATCTATCTATCTATCTATCTATCTATCTATCTATCTATCTATCTATCTATCTATCTATCTATCTATCTATCTATCTATCTGTCTATCTGTCTATCTGTCTGTCTGTCTGTCTGTCTGTCTTTCTTTCTTGGTCAACTCAATTTCTGCACAACTCAAAGTCCATGATCTTTAGATTTAGCCAACTGCCTTTGGACTTTTAACAACACCAGCAATACTTTATTTTATGGTGGTTAGAGTAAAATAATGTTTATTAATTCCAGAAGGGGAGAAAAGGGAGGAAAAGATAAAAGCTTGCCATTACGACATCCAGGTTTTTAAGACCGGCCCCAGAATTTAAGGTGTTTTATCGTATGCACAGTGATCAAATAAAGTGAATTCAAACAATGCATGTTTACACATACATTGTTTGTGCTGTGGGCAGAATTTACTGTCTAGAATTAGTATTCTGTAATGGTCACATAGCTCAACTGTCTACAAAAGTGGTTCGCAAGTAATGGTCCATGGCCCAAATCTGGCCATCCAACAAAAGCTTCTTTTTTATAGTTTGCATACATTTTTTTCCATAACTTTGTAAATGTAGACACAGCTAATATTTAAGCCCTAAGAAACATCTAATAAAAAATAGATGGTCGTCTGACAGAAATAATAAAACTTTATTCTCAGACATCAACAGCATCAACAACAACTTGTTTTCTCAGCCTTCACCTATTAAAGAAAAAATGTTAATGAACATGAATACAATTCTTATGTCTTCTTTATTATTCTGGTACACTTCACCGCCGACGCAAACTCATGGACAGTTTATCAAATGTCCAATGTAAGGGCCTTAATTTATCAGGCCCCTCTCCAGTGAACCAGCTGCCATTTTGGGTTCATGACGTAGAAACGTTCTCCATTCTCAAGAAACTTTCCTTTTTGATCATGCTTGTGATTCGGGCTACATGTTGTTTTTATATTTCTTTAACAATGATATTTGTGATTGGTCCCATGTTCCACTGTGGTTTTGCACTATGAATAAGATTGAATTGAAGTGGCCGTGATGGTGCATACTGGAGTGTGAATGTACAGCACAGTGAGGCTGAACTGTTGATTTAAACCCGTCTTGCTGATGATAGTAGAGAATTAAAGCTGAAGGTTACGAGGACCTCTTCTGGCCTCTTCCCCGAGCTCCTGTAACGATTGATCTCCTCCTCCACGATCAATAAACTCCTAACTTAAAGAACTGATCAACCTCTCTCATTATTTGGAGAAACTACATTTATATTGCTTAAATAATGCTGGGTTAACAAAGGTTGGTTTAATAAATCAGCCATTCAAGATGAAGCTACAAACTTTAGCACCTCAAACGATCTCCTCTTGTAGAAGTTTGTACAAAAAGCCCCAAAAGATGTAAAAGCTTCTTCCAAAAGAAAGTTGTGGCTCCGATTTTGTACCACCATACTTCAACGGATACAGTGAGTATGGAGCTGTTCACTTTACAGGTTTCCTGTTTTTACAGAACATCATATATCCACTATTTACAATGAATGAAGAATTATGAAACTGTATCTCACTCTGTTTGTGTTGTGAATGTGCAAAATAAACTGTAAAAGGGCACTTAAAGCTACCAGTGTGTAAATGAAACTGTGAATGTTTCCATCAAAAAAAAAATCTGTGACTTGTGACACAATTTTTTTAAATGCTATCTCATGTAGTCTGTTGTCATAACGACGGGGTATTAAATAAATCATCGTCTGCTTTAAAGTAAGTTTGAAATTCTAGAACACATTTTGTAAATAACAAAACACGGTTATCGACTTTACACACATGTTTCTGCTGGTTTCTTTTCAGTTCTGTTGCTACCATCATAAAAAAAAACATGAATTCAACATGTGCAAAAACTCACGTGATCACATGTGTGTTGTGATTTGTTGAAAACGTGGGGAACTCGAGTTTCTGTCTGGAAGGTGACGTTGACAAAGAGTTGAGCTCTAACTACACAGCAAATTCAAAAATCTTCTTTGGAATAAACTCAAATCAGCTCTTTTTGCTTTGTTACATGTGAGGCCATCGAATTCACTCTCAACAGTGGAAGGAACTCTTTTCTAGGAGTTGATTTTGAACACTTTTCAGGAGTTGAACTTGAATTCCTTGGGAGTTAAAACTCAACTCCCATGAAGAGTAAATTCTACTTTAACCTTGAGTTGTTTGAATATGAACTCTTGGCAGAGTTAACAGTCAACACTTAAATGTGTAAATTGTTTGACATCTATGGAGTTAAAATGTCATCACACTATAAAGGTTTCAGGTAAAACTGACTACAAGATAACATAGTCATTAACAAATATATATTTGACAATTATATGAAGTGTGATTATTTGCAGTCAATCAATGCTACAAGAAATCTTTGTGTACCAACTTACTAACTAACCAATGTATTAATGCCGCTGTGATTGGTTTATGTTACATTCCTCCCTTGTACACTTATGGTTAAGAATGACAGCCTCATTTTATTTATCATTATGCCTTCATTGAAATATTAATAAGCAGCATGTTTTAAAAAAACTAAATATAATTTCTGCCCATCACTTAGATTTAATTTAATTGCTTTTTTCTCAAAAATAAGTAAGTAACTAAGGCATGCTGAGAAATCCTAATACAACAACAAAGCTGTTGAATCATGTTCCTCAACACACAGTGAATGAACACCAGAATATCACCAGAGATTAACACTGAACACAAGCTGGAGTCTAACATAGAACATAAACTCCCAAAAATCAAACTCTTTGTTTAACTCCAGGATATTTCACTCTGGACATTTGCTATGTAATAATTAGTAGCGGACTATTTCTCTATTATATATCTATTTCTCCACTGAAGGGGCATCAACTTCAGATGAAGCAACTGTAAAGACACTGAAAGAGTTTTGGTTTTAATGGACACACAAAGAGCCTTCAACTAGCGAACTGCATGCAGTGCTCACGCACCAAAGTAAGACGCTGGCTAGCGCAAAGCCTGTGCAGCAAGGTGGGAGTGTGCAGCATCTCGCTGGGACCAGTGGGCTCCTCCCGTCACCGGTATTTCATGGAGTTGGATCAACGGCACCTCGGTAAAGCTCAACAACAGTGTCGGTCAGAGTGTCATGGAGCAAGAAGATGCTGCAGACCAGCCTGTTTTGATATTTATCGATAAGGTTGATTTCAGTCTATTTAAAAACATGCCGTGGGTGAAGCATCATCAGGCAGCGTGCCGTGGCAACATCACCCACATAACAACTCATATTATCATGTTCCTTGACACCCTGCGTGATATTCTCAATCTCTAATGACCAGAGGAATGCGCCTCCAGGTTTATTGCTGTTCGGGACTATGGACAGTCAATGTGGAAGGTTGTCAAGGTGTCACGCCAAAGAGCTTTTTGAACGTGATTTGGTTTCATCGTTTGTAAGTGTTTCAGTTTTGGATCTTTACAGGAATCCATGAAACTATCCTGTTAAATACTAGAGATGTTTCAGAGATCCTGCGAGTTTGTTGAATCATTAGTTGTATAAACACAAGTCAAGCTTCTCCTCAGACTAACCCTGAAAACCTCTGTGGCATCTTGAAACACTGGACCAAGTGGAAAAATCATCACTTGACCATTTATTAATTATCATCTCAAATATCACTGAAATTCCTTAAATAAGTCATCTTTACACCCAAAGAGAAACCCAAATGACATGTGTTTTATTAAAAGGCCTGTTCTGGTAGTAATGGCATGCCAAGTTTAATCTTATAATAAAAATGCATGATTTCCCTCCAATCCAGTAGATTTATTAATTTGTTGCTGGCCTCTAGGGTGAGCTGTCATTCCGTCTTTGGGGAAGAGCATGAACTCTCACTCGGGTTGTATTTCCCACACAGCAGGGACTCTGAGGTGCTAGTTATCCTTTCATAGGCTGACAGCTGGGGAGTAAAAAGCCTGCTCTGAGGTTTCACCCCTCACAAACTCCTGAGTCTCTGGAGGACAGCCGGTCTGATAACTGGCTACAGGCGCTGTGACACCCGCTTTTTATAGGTGCACAATTAACTGCGGGGCGAGGAATGAATGTGAGCGCAGAGACTCATCAATCGCCTCCTGAGGACAGCAGGGCTGCTCGTAACCTCATCTATCGTCCCCAGATTATTGATATTCCTGCGTTTATCTAACCTTTATAGAACCAGGTAGAGCCCTGGAGATTTTCCTTTTCACGCCGCTGCCTCGAAAGTACCATCAAATCTGAAAATCCCAGATCAGGGCAACCTAATCACAACCAGAGTGTGTGTCTTAGGTACAACATACTGGCTTTTAGTTTCAGAGCCTCGAGGTTTTAGGAGTTCACTTCTTTTTGTGCAGCATACAGTCTGAATCATGAGCCACAGGAATCCTGTTTTTTGGGCCGTTTACTGAGAACAAGACTTTTTAGATGTTCTCTGACGACACCGTTGATGTGACGACACCGTTGCCTCTGTCCCTGCATGTCGTTACTGAAGGATTCTGTCGATCGGCCGTGTGGGCAGCTAGAAAGACTCTGTCCACATCTAACAAACATTCCTATTTTCATGCCTGTTAAGGTGGCAGTGCACATGCTTAGCTTGCCGAGTGCAGAGTTTCTCATGTTTAAGTCATACGGCTCTGTGGCACGATGACCTGGTCGGATTACTGAACAGACCTACTGGGCTCAGAGCCCTCAGACCTCTAAACATTTCTTGTTGGAAACTCAATAAAGCAACGACGAGTCAAAAAAAAAGAAAGAAAATGAAATGCAAAGCATCAAAGACATGTTGAATGTCTCCAACAAAACACAAAATGATGCAAAATGACCACAGAGGCACAAAGAGACCACAAAGTTAAAGAATAAGGTACCAAGAGATGAAAAATCAACACCAAGAGACATTAAACCAGCACAAAGAGATGCAAAAAAAACCAACGAAGGACACAAAATGGCCACAAAACAACACAAAATAAGCACAAAGACAGAAACATAGTACTAAGAGATGAGAGATAACCACCAAGAGACGAGAGACGTAAAACAAGCACAGATATGCAAAAACAATCAAAAGACACTAAATTGCTACAGAGACACAAAACGACCACAAAACGACACAAAGAGACATAAAATGACACAAAACGACCACGAAGGGTCTGTTGTTCTTGGGGGTCTTTTCCATGTTTGTCTTATAACGTGTATGAACTTCTGAGTTTTCTTTTGACTGGGTGGTAAAAAACAAGATTTCTCTCAGCCTGTAAAAAGAGACAATAAAACCCAACTCCTACTCGGCGCTATGTGACGACTTCATGAATCATTTACATGGTGGAAAAGAAAACACTGAGAGGGAATTAATAGAAAACTAGCCTCGTCTGCAAGGGTCAGATTTTCCTTCTATAATTGAGGCTGTGAATCAATACCTGTAATTACTCTCACTACGCTGCTTTTGACTCCTCGCCCTGCAGTTAGAAGGAACCGCTTCAGACTCCCTTCAAGCTTTTGTTTTGCATGATGTGGGACTGGTAATGAAATACAGACAGGAATGTGTAGCATTTTGGAGCCCTCAATAACTCAAGGTCAAATTCTTAATTTCAGGATTATTTTGAAAAGACTGAAATATTATTTTCTCTGTGAAGTTGTGAACTTAAACTCACTTATGTAAATGGAGATCTCAAAAAGTTCACAGAGTTCAGAATGAGTGGTTTGCGCTCAGAAGACCCGTCCCCTCCAGGACCGGGGAAAAGAACACAATCACTTCTCGAGCTCTGCATGCTAACTTACAGTATATTTGACATGTGCAGCTGCAGGCTAACTGTCAGAAATGGACGGGTCAGCTCTCAGAGGCACTTTATTTCTCTACAACCCCTGTATCAATACATAAAAATGTGGCAATACTTTCGGGCTTCATGTTTATGCATGACTGGGCCTTAGCTAAGATCTTTTTTGCGTGGCGAGAAAAGCTTGTGGTCCAAGTGTCTGTAAATAGACTCCTGGCTGTCCTGTGGGAGGACGGGCGGAAGTCAGTGAACCCAAAACAGAATGTCAGGCTAAACGAAATGTCCTGGCAGTACACCTGATTCACATTAAAGCCATTATCTCCGCTCGTCCACTCAGCCGCCATCTATTTTTCATCAGCGGGAACGGACTGGCAATGAATCTGCCATTTATAATGAAATACAGGAACGTATTCGCAACCGCTGTCCTCACAGTCAGGATTATTTTAGACATTTATTGAAATCTATGGCATGATATGTGGAGGATTATTCAGTACGCTCATTCTTAGATAACACAACTTTACTTTGAATGTTGTGCCTGGTAAAGATTTGTAAAGTGCTGTGATCAGGTTCCCTTGAAAAAATAAAGAAGCCCAAATCTTTCCAAAGAATTATGCTTATTGTTTAAAATAAGTCATCTTACATTTCAGCAATGCTTACGGTCCTGAACGCATCACTGTCGGGCCAATAATGACATTAAAACACCCTCCAGTGTAATATAGGGATTATAGAAAAAATGATCAACTACATAAAACATGTAATCTACATGTATTAGTTTTGTTAGTGTGAGCCCTGTTTCCATGGCAACACATGGGGTATGACTAAGAACTGGAAAACAATCAGTGGCATCAGTAGACTGGTATGTAACATACGCAGCGTTTCCTACTCCAGGAAGTAGTCGGCCCCCTAGCAACCACCTAGCAACAGAGATAATTTCTAGTCTCCAACTGAATAATTACAGAACATAGAAAAACTAAACTGCTCAGCTAGCTCAGTCTGGTTGGAACAAAGATATCGGATGAACAAAGATGTTTAAAAAAAAAGGACTAAAAAAGACCTGATTTCAATGACCCATTTGGGGTCATTTAATAGACCTATAACAAGTAAAACTACATTATATGACATATTATATGAAATTCTATTCTAATTCTATATTCCCATTGAGGAGGCGGAGTTATATTTCTAGTGACGAGCAGGGTGTGATGTCATGATGATTTCCAACTGTTCGGTTGACCCATCAGATCTCTAATTTTTTAATGTTCATTTACAGCATCAAAACCAACCAGATTCATTGAAAGAATTCACTTTTTTTTTAATTGTTGCACAATGTTTAAAAAATACCTAAAGCATGAAATTGATTGTTCTAGTGGCTTCCACTCCTTCAGTTTCTTAATGTGTTTGTGCAGATCTTCATCGCCTGGGAGTTCTGCCGCTTAGCCTCCAAGAAATGTTTGTTGAGCTGAAAGTTGACCTCTTCACTCATCTATGTCTTCACTCATCTATCACTAATGCAGTCACCCCGCTGCCCACCCAACCTCCATACCTGCAACCTCACAATAAATATGCTGCTCCTCACTGTTAACCCTCAGACAACGTGCACAATTATCTCTTTGATTTCTCTTATGTGGGTGTATTTGGAGTGCACATACATACTGCTCAGTCATGGTGCGGCGGATACACTCACCCATCTGTGGGAGGCGACAAGAGTTTGACTCCCCTCTCTGCAGTTCATCGGAGAGGAGGTCCTCAAAGGGAGTGTGAAGAGTTCACTTCGATTTATAGAAAAAAAAAAAAAAAAAAAAAAACCAAAGTGAAGAATAAAGGGATGTGCTCCCTGCTGGGACCTGTATCTCCTACTCATTTGCATAAAGGTCTGTACATCAAAAGTCAGCAGCAGCCTCTTTAAAATATTCAAATGTGGCGTGTTACAAGCTCCATCACTGCCTCTATCAAAGGCAGATGGAGTCAGGCAGAGAAGCAGGAAGCTCTCTGTATTTTCCTCCTGGTCAGCTCCACTGTTCTCCCGCCTGCAGGCCTGACAGACTGTCGTTCTATCGGGCATCCCTTCCTTATCTCCCAGGAGGATATCATTCTGACAAGCAGCAGCTGAAGTGAGCATGACAGTGGACGTGTTGAGGGAGATGTTTCCCCATAAAGAAGGAAGCTGCTCGGCCCACAGTGAGAAGGACAAACTGCTGCTGCGGCATTTCTGCCGGTGAGAGGAGGCCGAGTGGCGAGCTGGTGTCCCACAACACGGTGTTCCTCTGCAGCAGCGAGCACATCCACATATTCACAACATGTTCAGGACCACACGGGGTATTAAAACGTGACCTGGACAGTTGTGTTGCACAGTTTACTGTCTGTAGTTAGCTGTTATCAGAGGAAGTGTGTGTGTGTGTGTGTGTGTGCCAGGTGCTCCTCTGCGTGGGTGTGGATTCTGCTAGCCCGCACATATGCTCAGACTAAAGCGCAATAAATCAAATTAAAAGTAATACTTCTGCTGTGTTTCTAGGCAAAGCAATCTCTAGCATGTATCATTATGCACAAATTGCCCATTCATCATGCAGCGTTGTAGGTTGAACAGTATTGTCAAATCGACAAATATCAGGTAAGAGAAGTCAGACTGAAGCCATTACAGATGAACACATATTTAGAAAAATAGATGGATGAATATTATCACAGTCTGAATGGCTATTTAGTCATTAATCACTCTCATTAATCAGCTGCAATTAACTGTAAACAGAGGGCTGTATTCTTTTATAAGATGTACTCATTTAAATACAGGCAATATTTATTCATAATTCATCAACGATCATTTCTCTGTTCTCTCTGTTTGTCTCCAGGATTCAATATGAATGTGACCACAGCATTTGATAAAAAAAATTCCACACATCCCAGTTGTGCTTTTATTGTGGTGAGTCTGAAAACAGAAGACTGCACCTCTAAGAGCTGAGAGGGCGACTTAAAGGCTCCGTTTGGACCAAAAACACATTTTATCATGTGACTTGGTTTTATTATAATTTGATTTTCTTTGTGGCAACAATTTAATTTACTTATAAAGGAATCAGTGGTGTGTTTTTTTTTTTTTATTGAAACTACTTTTTAAAATGCCATCATTAATCATCAATGACCGCTTCCTGATCATAAACTATTTATAATAGGTTTAAAAGTTTTGTTTCATTCTTTGTATTTTGACAGGGACAGAAAAAGTAACTTATAAAGTAAAATGAGCAAGTTAGGTGATTGTTCATCGGTTAATAATAAATACATCATTAACTGATGTTTCATAAATCGGTTATAAGATATTAATGAGAATAACTTTTGGTTCGTCAAGTTTTGGAAAATCCTCCTCGAGCTCAGCACGTCGTTCTATTGTTTTATTATTAATTAGTGGACTGTTTGACCACTTTGCAACACATCTGGACTGAGATCCACTGATAACCTGCTCATTAACATTTACAACTGCAGGCTTGATGGACTGTACAACCCATGATTTATTAAGACTTACAAGCACACTACATGATATGTTACTTATAAAGCTTTGATAAACACTAGCTTATCAAGAAGTGGTCATCTGGTTGAGTCCGACTTGGCTCAAAAAGATATGACAAAAACTGAGGATACACAAGTAGCTAGTAATAACCAGTTATCTGGTTGATTTAAACTAAATTAATGTTGACCCAAAAGGGAAATGTAAAGTTGATACGGTATGGCGGTCTGTAAAGTCAGTGGTGAAAGGTGAGTAGTATGAAGTGAAGCTCTGTGGCAGGACCTGTGGGAGAGGCAGAGATTTACCGGTGTGGAAACACCGGGTCCAGAACGTAGAGCTAGAGCAGACTAGATCAGAAATAAGCTGCCGTGTTGGCTCTTTCTTACACCAGTGCTAGATTGCTTCTGTTTATTTCTGGTACTGGCACATTTTTCCACATTATATTCACCCCCATACATCGTTTTCTCCCCGGATCTCTTAGCCATGCAGTGACAGATGTCAGTTAGATAGTGAAGCAATATTTCACGTGGACATTTCACTTGTGATGTATCTGGAGGCTCATGTGGTTTTCAGACGTTTCATATGTGATGCACTCAAAAATAAATCAAACAGTGATGTAAAACATTGCTGTGTTTGTATTGGACTCCTGTTATTAGTGGACTTAGAGATAAAGTTCAAAAATATAAAGAATATAATTTAATGCCTTTATTGTTGTTGCACATTTGCCATTCATCTCCAAAAATTTTTTCACACATATACAAGCACTCATCATAGGGAGAAATAATAACAGAATAAAAATAGACAGAGAAGGTACGTAATAAGATAAAATAGGTGCATCGTAAAAACTTATAAAAGAAGTGCATAAAAAGGTATAAACAGTATTGCACGGTAAAGTAAAATTGACAGTTTCAAGCAGGCGGGAACATTACTGCACAGCATGACACAACAGACAGCAGTAAACAGGAGACCGTCTTCAGCAGTTATTTCATTGTGTGGTTCAGTTCAGTGATAAACCACTGCTGGCTCTGTGATCAAAACAGTTTTCCAGCCTGGATGCGCTTTTTAACATGTGAGAGGTGTTCGTTTTCTTTTTTTAATTCCATAAATCTAAACAAATGTTTTTCAACTAATTAATATTACACTATAATGTGATGTTTTATCATGGACTCAGGAGAAAAGGCACAATAATTTGACCCGTGTTTTTAAATATGATTTACAGTAAAAGATGAAATGACCATATTCTTCTCAAAACAAGGATTTGACTGTTAAAATTAGTGAGCTGGTGGCCCACAGTCATAATCTTATGATCAGCTTCGATCATCTGTTTCTTTAATTTAGGACGTTTTTAATTTGACATCTTTCTGTTCAGTCGATGGAGGTCTGAAGCTGACGTCCTGTTCACCTTGGGCCCGGTGTGCTGCACTTCAGGCTGTGCACCTTGAGCAGTGGAGCAGGGGTGTGTGTGTGGGGTGGGGAGGGGGTGTAATTGAGGTAATATAGTATCGATTTCTGTTCCCTTTTCATCTTTTTTTCCCCCTCACAGCTGCTTGGCTGCAGGCGTTCGAGTGCCTGAACAGCCAGAAACACAGGCTTTGATGCACCAGGAGCGCTGTATCATGGCTAATGACCGAAGTAATTATCCGCACGATAAACATTATCTGGTCATTTTTCACCTTGAACAAACCTAACTGACATTGGCTCAGCCTGCTATTGATGTGTGAAGGTGCTAAGAAGGCAGCTGTGGATAGAAACACTCGGCTCAGCGACTGAAGGACTCTCCTCAAAACGCTTTTCTCTTTTATTGTACATAATAACGTTGTCTTTGATCAGTAGCTTCAGACTAAGGTGTTCTAAATCAGGTCTTAATATCCACAGGATGGCGGCTCTCCCTCTTTAGAGCGTGTGAACAGAATGAACGGGGCTTTAATTTATGCCTATAATATCACAGAATATAATTGACCTTCAGTGTGAAATGAGCAGTGCTGCGAACAGCCATTCATCAAATCCAAGTGAAGGACATTTTCCAACAAGTCTCTTAAGTCTGGGGGGTCCTGTGGTTTAATTGACCTCTTCCTGTGATGTTTAATAGAGTTTAAAAAAAATAATTAAAAAAAGGGCTAACATACTGTTTTAAAAGCAAAATAAAATATAAATAAATCAAAGGCAAACTCCCTGCAGTATGGACAGTTTTCTCCAAAAAAGCACAACATCTTTAAGAAAACTGTGGGTGAGTGAACTCTAATATAAATATACATATACACATAAACCACATTTTTGTTTGTAAATTCATGTTCGGTGGGATTTTCAAGCCGCCTTTATTCCCTTTTTTCATGGTGTCCATGTTTCCATAATGTGTGTCTGCTACGTTTATTTCTCCCACAGCAGAGCTCGTCAATAGGACTCTGTTCAGCAGCCAACTCTCATGATTCTCAGATTTCAGAGCCTCTCAGCAGCATATGAAAGCAGCACAGGTCAGGCGTACACTTTTCAACTCAATCTGAACGTATCTATTAAAAATAAAAGGTCATTTTGACGTGAGCAGAAACAAAAAAGCCAAATAAGTTTCAAATCTCTAAATGCCATTAACATGAAATACACTCTACTGTAAAAATTATACTTCACCTGTAGAAAATCACTGTAGCCATTAAACTAGAGCTTGTTACCAAGGTGACCTTCACAGCAGCTCTGCACCTTTACAACCATATTCAGCCATTTCCGCTATTAGTTCAGTTTTGCAGCCTATTTACAATTATAAAAACATTGAAATTCAGCATTTATCTTTCACTGTGTACAACACTGATCAAAGTAAACTGTTTTTCGACTCACAGAAATGAGCAAGTGTAAAACTCATTCTATTTGTGGAGGAATGTAAAAATGTTGCAGTCACATAGTAATTATTTTTTAATCAGTAAGGTCTGTCAGAGCTTTGGCTCATGCCGCTGATTCTCCGCCTGCATTGCCGTGAATTGGGCAGGCCTTTGAGCAGCTACAATTAGAAGCAGACTGAGATTTCTATTTCTATATTTCTGGCTCTGAGGAGCATCGAAAACCAGAGAGGGTTATTGGCCAGCTGCAGTCTCTCTGCATCTGAAGCTATTCCACTGGGAACCGTAATCATGGCTGCAAACTCAGAAATCGGAGTCAGGAAACATGACAAACTCAGAAGAGGGCTTTGATAGAAGGCACTGAAGAACAAATTGTGGAAACCTCTCAATTCACAATATCTTCCAAAGGGCCTTTCTCCGAGGAATGTGACAGTGCAGCTACCAAGTAAAAAGAAAAGAAGTACATGCCTCTCTTACCCACCCTTCTGTATTGAAGACAAAATCTGTATATACAAAGGGTAAAGCTATAAACCAATATTGGATGGCCGTGATCTTTGGCCTCACAGGTGGCACAGAATTAAAAAAAAAAGACATGGATCTGTAGTGGAAATCACTGCATGGGCTCAGGAACACTTGTGAAAACCATCATCTGTGAACACAGTTCATCGCTGCGTCCACAAATGCAGGTTAAAACTCTCCAAAGAAGAAACCAGATAGAAACATGATCCAGAAACACTGCCGCCTTCTCTGGACCGAGATCATTGAAGATGGACTGATGTGAAGTGGAAAACTGTCCTGAGGTCTGATGGATCACAATCTGAGATTCTGTTTGAAAATCATGGACGCTGCATCCTCCAGGTTAAAGAGGAGAGGGACCATCCAGCTTATTATCAGCGGCCAGTTCAAAAACAGTGAAACATAATGAATATTTGTTTTGGTTGTTCAAGGGTGTCAGTTTACATTGGAGAGTGTTAAGGCGTAACTGCACATGCATTCAAATAGTTAAAAAAAAAAGATGTTTTTTTTCTATTTCAGTATATTGTCTTCTGTTTTACTGAATCAGTTGTGCGACCATGAATCCTCAACATAAATCACTTGCTCAGTGTAAGTGTAATAAGCAGCTCTTCACTATTTAACCAGAAACAAAGAAATGCAATTCATATTGCTGATCTTCCTCACATTGTATATCTTTAACAGTGACATGTATGTTTGTGTTGTGGTACAGTAGCAGTGAAACTGTGGCTCAGCAGACATTAATCAGAGCTTCATAGATCACTATACGTTTAGTCAAGCCCATAATCAGCATGCATCTCTGTTCTCTGTTTCAATTTCCATTTTTTTGCTTTCACTTCCACTCCTCTTGGGATGTCAAGAGTTTCCCCTCGCATCAATCGATGCTCAGACTGCAATAACTACCATTACATGCCTTGTAACCTGTTCTAGAGTACTTCCTTTCCAATCCGTCATGATGAAATCCAAAAAGAAGCACTTGAAAACCTTAGAAATGGACTACAACGTGCCTCGTATCCTGTTGGAATGAGTTTCTTACCTCACAAGCAATAAATCAAATGTGAAATTATGCCGAAACTAGCACTATCAAATAGGAAAGGATTACAAGAAAAAGCAAATAAGTCTCCTTTCACACTGCCCTGTCACAAGATACACAGCCCGGGTAAATATGTAAGAATCAAAGAGTTTCATGGTCACATTTCAGAGCAGTCAGGAAAATGTTTGTGCATAACAGAGTAAACTGTCAGATACATGTGATTATGAGAGGGCGGCCTTTCAATGGGGACTGACGCTACACTTCATAATGAACCACAGAGTACTCCTCGTGTGAACATTTACAGTTGACAGCTTTATATCAAAATGCCATATGACACCATTAAAATAATACATTTATTGAGAGGAACAGGAGTGCAGAGCTGACTTCACATCCTGTGTCAGTAAACAGTGAATTGAGTTGCACTTCAGCGCAATCCTGAATGTGACCAATGAGAAGTGTTATTCTGCTTTCAGGTAATGAATTAATGATCCCTGAGAAGTTCAAGTGGTTTAATTCATGAGAACACTTGTAAATAACAGAAACAAATACATTAAATAGAAGTTTAGTGTTCACTGTATTATGTAAGAAAGATGAAAGGTCCATTTAGCAATAAAATACGAGTTTACTAATTTGTTTTTCATTTATTTCATTTTTGTTGCTTTGATGAACTGATTAAACTCTTATCAAAACAGTAATTGGCTAGGCTACATAGATTGAATAAGATGCCACTTCTTATGAAATAACAACAGAATAAAGCATCACAAAGGCAGCAACACTGAGGCGTCCAGCACAAGTCGAGGCTTTGGACCAACGTACTCATTCAGGAGAAGAGAGAGAGAAGAGTTTCCTTGGAGATCTTGAGCGTACATCTCAAAGTCACCTTTAAGGGATAAGGTTGTAAACCAAAATAGGATGGCCGTGATCTTCAGGCTCGCAGGAGGCACTGCATTTAAAAAAAAAAAGACACAAATCTGTAGTGGAAATCACTACATGGGCTCAGGAACACCTCTGAAAACCTGTGGAAAATGTTTCAGAGCTCTAAGAACATGTGTGTCACCTGCAGTGCAGTCTCCGGGGCTACAGGGGGATTTTGAGAGGATGCCTCTGGTCAGTCTGTCAACTGTTGAGGTTGTCTGACAGGGTGGTGTCTTGGGTCTTGGTCCTGTTCTTGTTTCTCCTGTATTTAATGTGAGACATGTCACATACGGTGTTTTGTTATCCATGTAGCAGCTCTCAAGCCTTTGGGAGTGTTCCTTGTTTACAGAAAATAATCAAACTTGGTAGCTCATATCAGGAACACTTATACTTCATTAGGGTCAGTGGCTTGAGAGCAGTGTTTCCTGATCTTCATATGTATTTCCACTTTGAACCAGGGCTTTTGATCTGGAAAAACTACAAATAGAGGGAATGTAGATAGGTTAATATGCAGTTAATATGCAGTAGCTGCTAACAGTCACTGTGTAATGGTGAAATTGTAATCTCTGTAGCCTCTAGAAAACCCCACCAGTCTGCCGGTTGACTGTCGGTCCATATCCTAACAGATCTAACTATGAGTGGAGGAACTTCCAGCCTTGTGGTGTTCGTGGGCTGTCACACCATTGCCAGGTGGTCTGACTTACTGAAATGGGGTTTGGGGACAGCGCTGTGTGCATTCCTTGTGTTACTGTAGCAGTGGCCCAAGGTGTTGTTTCCAATGGAGGAGAAACAAACCGCTGGAGTTTTGGGTTTTTTCCTCCAGAGATTACAGTGATTTAACCCGAAGAACCCTCGATGGTTTCAGGGTGATTTCACTATCTTCAATTTTAAGCTCATATCTTGGTCATTATAGGGGCTAACCCTTCATGCTTTATCTAGTTTTTTTCCAGGACAGTCTCATCTATCCAGATATTTCATCATTTCATCTGATAATACTAAGGGATTTCTTATATTTGCCTTTATATCAAGGAAAATAATAATTTTGTTTTATGGAATTGTTATGTTTTTACATGCATCTCACCATAAAATATTGGCAGTATAGATATCTTTTTATAATTGTGTAGAGGAGACTGTCTAGAATCCGTCAATATCTGAACCATGTTTTTGGGACACTGTATGACTCAGCAATTTGAAATAATATGTGTTTAGTGTCTGAAGGAAAATAAATGTCATAAATGACTCTGGGTGTCAAGGGGCCCAAACAGGGACTCACACTGAGGACATATGGCCCTGTGATATGTGCTAATAACTCAGCTGTCGCGTACAGGCTGACAAACACGTTATTATTTTAATACCTCATTTTTAGCTCAGCGCCCCACACTGTGTAAATCTGGCCTTGTTCTCACAGATACTTTATGTCACAGACCACAATCAGCTTTTCCACATTTTTTTAACTCCGAGTTCAGACTAATTTGATTGGTCAGTCATGGTGGTGTCCACTGACTGCACAGCAGGACGGTCAGACCTTCCTATGACCATGCCATATAGTTCAATATAATTTAGCTCTGACTGAGCCGGTGGGCTGACAGCGATTGAGGCATTTGATGCTTCGCCTGCCAGACCGTCAGCCCCTCTGTGCCGCTACCCCCCCCTGCCTGCTTTCTCATTGAAAATGAATGATTACCAGGCGGCTGCCGTGTCTCGTCTACAGAGCCTTTAAAGCTGCAATCTGCTTGAATCTGGAGTCTGCGGGGTGCAAATCTGTTTTGTCTGCCGGGTGGGTGCTGCTCCGAGGGGGCTCGCCCATCAACCACCACCCTGCCAGTTAGTCGTACCCTTCTCTGACAGGAAAAATGACAGCTCCAAAGTGCAACAAGCAAAAAGCACAACTTTACTGTGACCATGGCAACGAAATTAGAGCGTGCACAGCTGGGTTCGCTGTCAGAAGATGGACAAGGAAAGGACAGCAGAGAGACAACACTGAGAGGGAAAAGTGGCAGAAATATGCAGCTGAGGATTTCTTTCATTCCACAGTCAGTGTGTGGGGACCACACACACACACACACACACACACACACACACACACACACACACACACACACACACACACACACACACACACACACACACACACACACACACACACACACACACACACACGGCCTGTATTTTCCCCCACGTTGAAATATTCCCTGCTGCAGATATATTCCGACTGTGACAAATCCATATGTGGCCATTGATGTGGCACATCTCAATGGTTTAAAAAGTTACCAGCAACTTTTTCTTCATCTGCAAGATGAATCTGCGTGTTACCTCCTTTCTCTGTGTTTTAATGTATGTCCCTGTCACATCTTCAGCTTTTTTTGTTCCTATCAACAAACATTCCTTTACAGGGCTGGCGCACATCTAAGGTCAAAAGAGTACGGGGGTAAAAGTTCATCCTGATCAACAGGGCCGAAAGTTTATAAAAATAGCCTTATCTGAGGAGCCTTTTGATGTCTGGGAGTGCGTTCAGCATGCAGCTATATTCTTGACACACATTTTAGGAGAGCATCGCCGCAGGACCAGCACTATGAAATTGACATTAATGAGAATTGAGCTATGGGAGGAAGATGGTGCATCTCAACTTTAGCTGACTCCTTCCTCCAGAATGAAGCTCCACACAGACTGGGTGGCTCATGGAAGGCAATTTTTTTACTCACAATGCTTTTACCCTGACTATGTAATGTGGAAAGAGCTTTATTTTCGGCCAGAGGATGGCGATGATGTTCAGTCTCTGTCCAAAGAGACAGATATTGCAAAAGCTATGGACCAGATTGCCCTGAAATTTGACATGAATGTTCATGGTCCTCAGAGGATTATTGCCGATGATTTTGTTGAACCCACTCGCCCACTAGGTCTTAACTTTGGTAACTTTTAAGGTTCAGTAACTCGAAAAGCAATGGACAGATTTGTTTTGGCTGTAGACATTCCTTGTTGCCAGAAGATGCTTTCAAGTGTTTGCGAAGACCCTCTAACCTTTTCCAAAGCACTTTGATTATGCTTCTGAAATCAACATGTAGTTCGCAAACTGCCAGTAATTAATAAGAAGATGTGTGCTCCCCTACCAAGCGGCATCCGGTTGGTTTGTGAACGTTATGAAGCCTCCAGTTCAGATTCTGTCCGTCACCATCTTGCTGGTTCGGAGCGGTTTGGAGCAGGAAGTGACCATATTTGGACGAGCTGGGGGAGGAGCCAGCGGTGGATCTGACCGATCTGATTGGAAACCTGACGATACTATGTCCCGCCCACCGATAGCTGTAACCTGACTGAAACACAGGCCTGTCAATCAAACAGACACGCCCCCAAAAACAGGTCTTTTTGAATCTTCTTTTCTAATGAATGAGGGATTATTTTCAGATGGACCTCCAGAAAACTAATAAGAAGTGACACAGAGATACCTCGTGGAGAAATGTATTGCCGCGTGAACTTGAATGGGAGTCTATGGAGCCAGAGGCTTTTTGGAACCAACCTCCCATAATTCCCATATTGACAATTTCAACATCACGATACTCCTCCAGTGATCATAAGAATGTTTGTTCCCATCCTCCCAACAAATCTGTCCCTGGTTGCTGTCCTTTAAATATCATTGTAATTCCTCCATTCTGTCCTTTCAGACCTACTTTTTGCACAACTCACCTCCTCCCTCAACCTCTCGGATGTCCATGACGTCTGAACTAAAAGTTCCCATCATCCGTCTTCTGGCTGTTCTCCACCATCACCAGCGTCTAGACTCCATTGGATTATATACGATATACATGTGGGCCTCCACTTAATGAAGAAGCTTTGAATCATCTAATTGTAAAACTGTTGTCTGTGGCCACCTCAATTAATATTGTCATATACTTTCAAGTGACTTGGCTGTACTGAACTGGAGAACTGAAGGAAATGCTTTTAATGAGTTTTATTTGGATATTCTTCAGCTCCATATTTCGACTGATGCCATGTTCAGAGATTGACAGAGATTGACACAGAGGCTGAACATCCATGATAATATACCATCATATACACACTCTGGATAAAACTGGCCAACAAAATACATGTCGAGCTGCCCGGTGTTGTTCTGTAGGTGGAATCAGCTCTTTTGCCTCGGTCTATGTGTCTGTCATATTAGTATGCATAGTCAGAGAATAATCTCTAACTTGATGAAGCTCTACCTGCTGTGACACCATGCAGCTAATATTCTCCGTCAGTTTCACATCCCTGCAAGTCTCTCTCACACACACACACACACAAGACTATCTTCGGTTTCAATTTCTGCACTAATCTCCGAGCATTATGCAAGCCCTGCTGCTCACTTACCCAAGACTCTCCCAGGGAGCTTTGCTTTAACGAGATAATCATACTGACGATCAGATTGACATTTCAGACACTCTCTCTACTCATTCCATCAATAGGGAACCCTACTCCTATCACTAGATCCATATTAGAGCTGGCAGATTATCATTTAGAGCAATTCACACTTCATTGTGAAGTGCTCACATTTGATTTTTGCATTCAAGGTTGCTGCCTTTCTCGGAGTAAGATTAACACACATATAATTTGAATTCAATTAATTTCTCCTCTTTTAATCCCACTAAGGGCCGGAGATACAGAGATCCTCTATTACTCTCCCTCATTGTCAGCTCCTTGGTGGCGACGGCTTAGAAAGCAAATCCAATTATTTGACTTAATATTCACTTTAGCGAACGGGATCCTGCATGGGTGTCCTTGCTTGTGGTCATTTTGAGAAAAAAAAAAAAAAGGTGGTGGAAAGAATCAATTCTTTTGTTTTTATCAAGTTAGACTTTAAAAAGAGAAGCAGCAGCAGGTGGAGGAAAGTGAGTCAGAGATCAAGTACCTGTTTGATTGTGTCTTTGATTTTTTTTTTTTTTTTTTATCCTAATGGTTTTTTTTAAGGCATGTTTTCAGATTCTCTTAATTTGACAACTGTAGAGCAGCAGTGAGCAAGAAAAGCAGCTGAAGTGGAAAAAGAAAAGTGACGTTTTCTTTATATTTTGTTTGACATCAAGCAACAACCATCGGTGATTTCACCCGTTGGTTTGTGAACGTTATGAAGCCTCCAGTTCAGATTCTGTCCGTCACCATCTTTGCTAGTTCGGAGCGATTTGGAGCAGGAAGTGACCATATTTGGACAAGCTGAGGGAGGAGCCAGCGGTGGATCTGACTGATCTGATTGAAAACCTGACGATACTACGTCCCGCCCACCGATAGCTGTAACCTGACCGCACCACAGGCCTGTCAATCAAACAGACATGCCCCCAAAAACAGGTCTTTTTGAATCTTCTTTTCTAATGAATGAGGGATTATTTTCAGATGGACTTCCAGAAAACTAATAAGAAGCAGTGACTTTAGCTAACAACACCGAGATAACTGATGGACACATTTTATTCACTTTGTATTTGATGAGCGAAGTTGAATGGGAGTCTATGGAGCCGGAGGCTTTTTGGAGCCGACCTCTAGTGGCACTTGCTGGTATTGCAGCTGAAGACACTTCTGCATCGGCCTCATTTTTCAGACCTGGAAGCTACGAACACTTTTATATCCAGTCTGTGTTTGGGTTTCACAAAGTCTGAATCAAAGAGTAAATTCAAATTGTTATAGTAAAGACATTAAGAAAAGAGATTCATTCAAGGCTCTTAGAGTGGGCTTTACCTTATTCTATGAAAAATAAACTTTCATAGCCACCGCCATTTCCATAAACGCTAGTAAACATCTTAACGCCTAAAGTAGGGGCTTTCAGTAAATTTACATGTTTGTCATGAATACCACAAGAATGGTCGGTTTATTTGGACTCTTCTTGTGCTCACGTAAACACGAACAGATAGTACTCTAACATGTTCGGACTCTAACATGTGCAGTGCTTGAATTTTAATGGCACACTCCCATTCTACATTCACTGGAAATAACAGTTTCCAATGCATCACCTGCCAACGTATCTGCAGCTTTATTTATTTTACCCTGAAATTAACATATTTTCGTTCCCTCTGTTTAACACACAATAAACACACTGATGGCTTCTGTCAAGCAGCAGTATGGTGCTACTTTGTGAAATATAAACACTTTTGTGTGGTGCTCAACAACAGCTGCAGCTTCGTGAGATTTGAAAATACTTCACGTCTGGTTCCTTTCCTTTCTGCTATGTTGCCAAAATGAAGACTGTTGGGTCAGAAAAGTGTCCTGCGTTGCCCATTCTTCCCCCTCAATCTCCTCCTTGGTCAGTTCTTTGGCTCCATAAATATATCCCCTTTTTTATCCTTTGCTCCCATCATCATTTATTTCACAATGAAAGACACATATGGGTTGTCATAAACTGCTTGTACAAATGACTTAATCAGTCATATTTTTCAGTTTTAGCTGGATGTATTGATGCAGCAAAGGAACCCGCTTATAGATCGGACTTGATGTGTCCTGCTTAATTTTAATTTTTACTGCAGACACACGTGCCAGGAGTGAGTATTTTTACTTTTGGTACTTTTTAGTACAGGACTTTTACATACATGTAATGTATCTGTCACATTAAGGCATTAGTTGAGGCCAGGTATTGATCCGTTTCCATGGTAACAGATGTTTTCTACTCAAGGAGTACAGTGCTGACTTTGTCACTGGGTTTACTTTCTTATTTATAGCATCCCCTCCTGTTAAATGAAGAGTATTGAGACTTTGCGTGGCGTGACACTCCTTAGTGAAGGGCCAGAGGGGAGAGATACAACATCTTAGGACACTCACTGTGTACCGTGGCTCAGCTGTCAGCCATGACGGCAGCCACTTGGTTAAAACTTGCTGAGAAACACTGAACCTGCAGCCGGCAGCTGACCTGCAATGATCTCTGGTTCTGCTCCTCAGCGTGGCGGCATGTCAGCCGAGGATTGTTATCAAGCCACACAGCCACCCACTTCCCTATAATGTGAGGAGGATCTCAAGCGCGTGTGACAGCATATTGACACTAACAGCTACTCACTTCCATTAGCTGATATCAGCCACTTGAGCGGCTGTTTGGCTGCTGAAGTTGGAGCAATCAGATTGTGGCAACACAGCCATTTCCTGCAGCTGATTTGCTGGAGCATGAATCTGTGTGCTGTGCGTGGTGTCAGGAGATTACAGACACTCCCAGACTGACGTGGGCAGCCAGCCTTTTAATAACTCACAGGCTTTTAATTTATTTACACAGATAAAATGCTCAGATTCCAACATGCAATCATTCACATAAGTACACAAATAGTTATGCATGCAATCACACACACACACACACACACACACACACACACACACACACACACACACACACACACACACACACACACACACACACACACATTACAAACAGTGAGTCTCCAGAGCAGGCGATTTACAGGGGGAACATTCGCAGCATTTTAAATGAGCATCACATACATAGTCGATCCCTCTAATAATTAACTAGTGTGTAATCCATGATGAAATAATCTGTTAAAAGCAATTAAAGGCAACAAGTTTTGAATTTCCATGAAATGAAAAATGTATCTATCAAGACATGAATAGTTATGTTTGATAAAATGTTGATCCTTTGAATGTACTTGATGAAAAATCCTAAATGTGTTACAGTTCATCCTGAGGAAAACACGACAAACCACACGTGTGAACCTAATGGTAACAAGAAAGAAAAAACAAGGATTGGTCCTGTGGGTAAAACGTGTCGTAGCTGGATATGTGGAAGCTGTGCCTTTTTGTGGTGCTGGAGGAAAATCAGGGGACTGTCAAAGTCAGTCTGAGACATCCTCTGGGGATCATGAGCATTAATTTTAAATACCACAGTATCCAGTGGATTTCTGAGATGCTACAGTAAAACGTTTAAATGTCATAGACCTCTCCATACTGGTGTCATGAATGTCTGCACAACATTTTATGTCAATCCGTTTGATAGTTGTTGAGATGTTTGAGTTAAAACCAAAGTATTGGACCGAGCAATCAAAGTAAGGCTAGTAAGGCTACAAAGGTAAATGATTCTGTTGTTTGTGCATTTCCATCAGTGGTGTAAATATTGATAGTGGAGCCCAGAAGCTGTCAAGGGCCAATGCAAGAATTTAAATTGCAGTTCTTGAATGCATAGTTTGTTTTACACAGACTTCGAAATAATCACTCAGCAAAGAAACTTAAATAAATCTGATTGTAGAGGCTATAGAGACACCCTTCCACCTTCTGCATAATATGATTTTCAGTCTATTTTATGAATCTTTATTGAACGTTTCCGATACTACATGTTTAATTAAAGATACATGAACATGACAATTTTTTCTACCCTTCAATTAGACCTATTTGTTTACTTTATTCTGAAACGTTACCAAAGAAGAAGGCATGCTGGGAAATGCTAATGCTAATGCAACTTTAATTATGTCTCCTCTGCTGCAACAGTCTAATGGCATCTGGCTGAAGAACTAGCGCCACCTGCTGCATCCGACAATTTTGCATTTTCTTCTGCACAAGTTACTTTTCCATTTGTAAGGAATTGGTCACATTGGTTAGATGTAGAAGAAAAATAATATAACATTGAAGATCTTTCATGTTGAATTGATGCAGCTTTTCTTACCAAAATTTGCAAGTTTCTTTCTTCAGAAGTTCATCAAAAGATTTCAAAGAATGTTGAAAGTGTTCCAGTTTCCCAGATTGTCACGTACACTGCCGTCATACTGTTACTGCTAAACACAATGATCACGAGCCGCATGGTGTCTGAGTGCTTCGTGCTGCCTCCTCACAGTCAGGTCTCTGTATTTGAATCTTGGCCGCGGCCGTTTCAGAGTGCAGTTTGCATGTTCTGGTTGTGTTTGTGCCCGTTTTCTACCAAACTAAAACACGTTGCCCATTTCAAATAATTGTGTGAAACCATCCTGACAAAATACCACATTTTATATGTGATGCAGATGGACCCTGAGGTGAGACAAGATATGAAACAAAAGACTTTATTGACTCCATAAACAGTTTGGAAAATACATTTCAACATGCATCAATAATTACATGGCGAGGACAAAACAGCAACAGACGAACAGTCGCACACATCCAACGAAAAGACCAACAATGTGTGTGTGTGTCTCAGTACTGTGACCCTCCGTCCTGTCTGTGCGCCGTCTCATTGGTTTCTACTGAAAAACAACACGTTGGTGTCGCAATCAAAACTCTGCTTATTATGAATTAAAGTTTCCAATAACTCAACCATTTCTATATCTGGACCATTAACTTCAGTTTTGACAGGTTTGGAGTCATGACATCTAAACTCAATAAAAACACCTTTGTCACATTCAGTTGCAAAAAAGGATTCATGTCAACATGTTAAAGAATACTGTGACAGGACCGAATGTTCCGTCGCCCTTCAGCAGGCTCGTCTGCAAACTTCACTATGGGATGTTTCTGATGTCACAGCGGCCGACATCATCGGACACGGCCTTGGAGAGATCCAGTTGATGGTGGTGTTTTCCAGAGGAATTTCCTCTCACTCTCAGATTTGTTGGGTTCACAGTATTTATACAGCACCGAGACCTGCTTTATAGCAACACGATATATACAACGTGGGACCTTTAAGCTACTTCTATTTGCAGACTTTAACCCCAATCGTGGTGATGATATTTTAATAGTAACACTTTACGTTCGAATGAATGAATTATCAAAGATTCTGCATGACTTCCTGCAGGACTTATCAGGAAGAAACATAAATTTAGATTCTTTCATTCATGATCTCATGCATGAACAAGACATTAATTAAAGCTTTAACTGAGGTGAGTACATCATCAATGATTATGATTTATTAAACATGATCATAATGAATTATTTGCAAAACAAATTTTGGACCACTGAACCAAACCTATGATCATCACTTACTAAACATTAGTTACTGATGAGTTCATCATGTTTGTGGCCCCGAAGTGAAATGGTGAATATTTGTTCTTTAATATCCGTTATGGGTAAAATTGCAGGAAGTGCTAGAACAATAAATGTGATGAATTTTGTTTTTGTTTAAGTTAGTATGTTCACCTGCAGTAAAATGGACAGACATTAAAACCAGCCCAAATTTTTTGTCAAAGAATTCATTATGATCCTGCTTAATAAATTATAATCACTGATGATGTCATTAATGTGTTGAACGTGAATGAAAGTCTGTGAACTAATGTTACTTTCTGATGATTCATGATGTACTAATACGTAAGTAATAACTGAAGTCCTGCATCAATTCATGATAATTCACAATAATTCATGTACCACTGTTAAGTGTTGCATTTTAATATTTTTTCACAACGATGTGGAGCTCCATGATAGAGCAGTAAGACATATCGGGTGTTGCACAACACTTAATATCATTCATTCATTGCTAAGTTCAGTTTTTTCATGGGATTTGTTGGAATGTTGCTTCAAAAATGTTCCCTCATATTTCTGTATGTTACATGTACTATCGGACCGGTTCTTTGCGCATACAAACACGCCCACGTTGTTTTTTGGAGTGGACAGCAGATAAATATCAGCAGTTCTCATCCTGACATATGAAATCCATCACGGGCTGCAAAGTCTGAAATTTTGCAGCGTGCTTTGTCTGCGGACCAGCTGAGGTCGGTGATCTACCAAACAAAGCAGCGCCTGCAGAGAAAATAAAGAGCAGCTCTGCACGGTTGTAGTTGTGGGTCTGGTTTGAACAAGTCTCCGAGGATCCAGACGGGGCATCACACTCTCCCACTGCGGGAAGATGGGAGAGGCTTCAATTTGCTCTCATTGTGGAGCTAAGACTTTTCCCCGTGGATATAAGTGGATTAAAGCAGTGGTGTTGCTCAGTGTGACGCAGCAGCAGGTAGATAATCAGATAGCCAACTGTACCACTTAGCATTCACTTTGCAGGTCTGATGTTCCGGACCTGATCACTGTATCACATCGGTTAGACGCGCCGCGTGGAGGCTCCTCCTGGTTGGTGGCCCTCCGAGGCCACCTGCGGGTTACAGTCACTAGCAGGTGGCGGCTCCTTTCAAGGGTTTAAGGCGTGCCTCCAGCCAAAACGGCTACTTAACCTAAGTGTCTCCGGATGAGAGGAATAGTAAGCAGCTTGCTCTGTTTGATGAAGCGATGGCTGAGAGGAATGACTGTGCCAGGATAAGCAATTTGCCAAGATGATATCGTCTGGCTCCAAAATACAAAAAGCAACCAGAATATTTCAGAACGCAGAATTCAGTATGTTCAAGCAAACTGAGATTGATGCATGTGGTGAACAACACGCGGATTGAGCAGCCGCTGGGTTGTCAGAGTCAGGGGAGAGGTGATTAACAAGGTCACCTCCTGGTCACCTTTTCCAAATACTGCCTGCTAACTAAGCGCTTCAGTTCTCCTTCAATCAGGACTGCAGAGGGCAGCAGCCGCCCAGAGGCCGGACATGGAGGCCTGGAAACAGAAAGAAGCCATTTTGAAACCCAAAATGACTCAGGGATTCTGGGCAGGCGACGTGAAAGAAAGCGTCCATCTTCTCATCTGACAGCAGCTGTCAAGGTACCTAATTAAGCACCAGAGGCAGCGGAGGACTGCGACTGCAACTGGTTACGAAAACCGATGGTCATTTTGCCATGTTTAGACTGACATGATAAAACAGTCTTTTGTTCGTGTTTTGAAACACCAAAAGTATCAGTGAATCTACGATTTGTATTTGTGTGTTTACAGACACTTGTTTCTGTGCATAAAGCAGAATCACTGCAAATTGATATTAATATGTTGACTACCTTATAATCCAATGATATTGATATCATGAAGCAAAAATAGAATCAAACATATTATCAATCTGCCACAATAAAATTGGTGTCTCCTCTATAACCTAAGAAAAAACACAAAACTGAAACTAACCATGAAAATAAAACTGCTGAACCATCAGAAACAAACCGTACAGGGACTCCACATCCCTGCAAAGCAAAATGGAAACTGCAACTGCTGCGGCTGCAAGATGGAAGAGAGAGACAGTCAATCTATGCACCTCCTTTAACAGCTCCACTCCAATCAGCTGATCAGGCACACCTGAGGAGAGAGAAGGGTCTCGATCAGCAGCGCTGGAGAATGTAAGAATGCCAAACGCTCATTTTCTTCTATTCCTTTGACAGGAAATGCCTCCAAAATAAAACAACAAACACAAGCCGTTAGCTCTGCTGTCATCGCTCTTTTATGAGTCTATCTTCTCAAATATAACGATGAGAAGTGAGTGACTGTGACAATGAAGCAGTTAATATTGATGACTTTAATGGAGCGCTACTGATTAATTTTGTAAACTTCGCCCATTGATTGACTGTCATAACATGACATTTATTCCTTTGTTCACAAATTGATATAGAGCACGTTGATTCAATATTTAACGGCTCACTGTTCTCTCCACCTCTTATACATTAGTTATCTTTATTTTTGCAGTGTTTGACTGTGTAACTGTGATCGGAGATGTACGAGGGGTGATCACAGAGTTCACACTGTTCCTGCAGAGTCACTTTGTCAATTCATCCAGCAGCTGGATTACGTGTGTTTGTGACCCCTGCAGGCGCACAGTTACAATGCCTCCATGGACACTTCAGCAGAGAAACATCAAAACACATCAGGTCGTTTGCGGCCGATGTTTCGGACAGTGATGTTCTGCCGTCTTTAAACGTGAGCGCCACTCAAAACACCTCGTCCGGCTCATTCGGTGTCCGTTTCTGATTTCCTGTGTTTGACGTTTGATGTTTGCTCTCTGCTCCAGTTCCAGGTCCACGGTGACATCACAAATGTCCACTTAATGGTGGTCACAAAAACTTTCACAAAATATGTTCTCATGACGCGCTTCGGCCATCAGGTCATCGCTTTGTTTTCTGCAGATCCAAATTTCATTCTGATGCTCACGTCTTCTCTTTTCCACGTCTTTACTTCCTGCATTCGTGTGTCTTCTCGTCAGAGTGATAATCTGTCCTGCCCTGATCGTGTCCAGCTGTGTCCTCGTTCTCATGTCTATATATATTCTGGTTCTTCTGTCCTCCTGTACAGGATCGTTGTTGTACTTTGTGCTCTTCATTCCAGCTGTTAGTTTCCAAGTGTTCCTCACCACTCTGTCAGTCTACATGATCAATGTAGATCAATGAAAATTTAAATAAAAATACACATCCACAAGATAAGTAAAAGTCTTCTTGCCCTTTTTTTTGATAGTGAAAAAAATGTTTGTGGCTAAACATCGACATCCAAGAAACATAATGTACCACCATTACTTTAATATTACTGTTTTCAGCTTTTTGAACTGTAACAAAACAAAACAAATAGATTTAAGTTACTGTTCAAAGGACTTACCAAGTAATTCTTGTCATGGCAGTGATGGAAATGGGAGTTTTGGTTCCGGCTGCATGTAGTGCAGCGCTTCAGTGAGACTGCAGCTTCACTGGCAGGACGCTGGAACGATGTGTCAAGAAGAAACAGGTAAGGTTGAAAACACTTTAGTCCCGACCACATTATTTTCAGCTCAGGGTGGATTATCTCCACACCCCCGGCAAAATCTGTTGTTCATGTGTAAAAACACAAAAGCATTATTTTGAGTTACTTTAGAATAAATCTCCACTGACAATGACAGAAACCCATTTCATCTCCTCTTTTGGAAGTAAAGTCACTGTGTGGCAGTCAGCATGTCAGAGTAAAGACCGTCAGTCCTCCACTGAGTCTCGGCTGGTAAAAACCTCTCTGCCCTGACAGTTCCTGCACTTCTTTCCAAATGCTGGACGCTTTTTCTTCATCCTCATCAGAGAGGAAACAGACTGTCGATCCTGCTCCCCTGCAGCACCTGATGGCTCCATAGTTCATGGTGATAGGGTGATGCATGGAGCCAGCCCAATATAACCATGTTGGTGGGAAAGGTAATTCACGTTTCAGTGCCCTTAAGATCAGACTTCTCATTTATAATTGTGTTTATGCAAAACGTGGCCTGAAGGATATGTGTGACACTCCCCATGCAAAAGTCAGAATCTACAAAAACAAACTTTACGAGAAAACGTACAGAAAGTCTGACCCATGCATACAAAGATTTTGTCCATGATTTCCAAACAGAATCTCAGATTGTGATCCATCAGACCTCAGGACAGTTTTCCACTTCACCTCAGTCCATCTTCAATGATCTCGGTCCAGAGAAGGCGGCGGTGTTTCTGGATCATGTTTATATCTGGTTTCTTCTTTGGAGAGTTTTAACCTGCATTTGTGGACGCAGCGATGAACTGTGTTCATGGACGATGGTTTTCACAAGTGTTCCTGAGCCCATGCAGTGATTTCCAACACAGAATAGTGTGTTTTTAATGCAGTGCTGCCTGAGGGCCTGAAGATCACCACCATCCAATATTGGTTTCCAGCCTTGTCCCTTGTCTCCAGAGTCTCTGAATCTTTTAATGATATTATGAACCGTAGACGATGAAATCCACTAATTCTTTGTACTTTTACGTTGACGAACATTATTCTTAGATTGTTGCACTATTTTCCCACAGTCTTTCAGAGTGGTGAACCTCTCCCCATCTTCACTGCTGAGAGACTCTGCCTCTCTGAAAACATCTTTTTATACCCAATAATGATACCGATCTTTTGTCAAATAACATAATTAATTGAGATGTTCCAGCAGCTGGTTTTCTTATACAACAATTCCAGTCTTTTGTTGCCCCGTCCCAAATTTTTTGAGACGTGTTAATAAACACTAAAATGTTCAGTTTTAACCTAATTGTCTTTGGTCTATTTTCAATTAAATATTGGTTTAAATGATTTGCAAATCATTACATTATTTTCATTTACATTTTACAGAGTGTCCCAACGTTTTCGGAAATGGGGTTTGTAGTAGTAGTAGGTCGACTGAGGAAACACCAGGGGCTGCCATGCAAATATGTTCATCACTCCATCTGTGACAGAACAAGTCTGACATGTTGTTTTTCAGATGTATTAGTGCTGTTGATGAATCTGAAAGTGGATATGTGTGTGTGTGTGTGTGTGTGTGTGTGTGTGTGTGTGTGTGTGTGTGTGTGTGTGTGTGTGTGTGTGTGTGTGTGTGTGTGTGTGTGTGTGTGTTTGTGTGTGTGTGACACAGATTGTGGTTCAGTATGGTGTGTCAGCATATCTCTCCCCGGGGGTCCCAGAGAGGCCGTCCCACGCTGGTCACATGCAACACTTCCCCTCTGTTGCCGTGTCCCTGATAGCTATCACTAATGGAAACCAGTCAATATCAGCTGTGATGGAAAAATCAGTATTGGGGTAATGGTGTTCACAGCTCAGAGGATCTCTCTAAACCCACTGAACGCTTACTGCCTTTGAAAATCACGATTAAAATTCACTGTATTTTCCAGAGAGAAATGCTGAGTTGTTACAGTCCTCGTCTGACTCACTGAAAAGCAATCATCCATTTTTTGGTTGAAAATGAGGATAAATCCCTCATGTAAGCTCCAGCAGTCTGGGATGTATATTTATCTGCTACAAACTGATGCTGTTGGACTCTCACTACAAACTTGACTCACTGTGAAATCACAGTTTGACTTCTATCTGTTCCTGCTCACTTCCTGCTGCTGAGCTGAACTCTATTTGCCTCTTTGGGGCACTAATCCAAAATGAGATTTCAAAAAAGCCCCACTCATTATGGATCCTTTTTTTGTGAGAGAAAGCTAATTACTTGCAAATTATTTCATTTATGATTATGCAATCAAAAGTGTAATTTGAGTAATGAATATCAGAAAAAATGTGGCCTCAGAAGCATTTTGGAAATTAAAACTTTCACTTGGGAACCATAAGAAAAACACGAGACGAAGAACAAAAAACACATTCTGTGGAAGAGATGTGAAAGTGCCAAAATACACACACACACACACACACACACACACACACACACACACACACACACACACACACACACACACACACACACACACACACACACACACACACACACACACACACACACACACACACCATGACAATTCATGTCACGAAGGAGATCTGAAAACACATTTGGTACCTCTATAAACTTTGCTTCATCCTCATCGACAGAGTAATTTTCTTAAGACTGGAAGTTTAAAACTGAGTAAAGTAACAGAGAATCCAGAGAAACACGAGGAAAGACCAGACGAAGCAGCTTCAACATAACCAGGATGTCTTCCTGTTATCTGGCTTCACAAGCATAAACCAGATCACTGTGATTGGTCATCATCTGAAATATAAATATCTGAATAATATAAATCACCGGGGAAAGCCACAGAGGTTTGTCGGTCGCTGAACACTTCACTCCGCAGACAACCGTCTCACTCAAAAGAGGGCCATCTCGCTCCTCACAGGACTGTCTCACTCCACAGAGGACTGTCTCACTCCACAGACTGTCTCACTCCTCAGAGGACCGTCTCACTCTTTTAGAGGACTGTCTCACTGCACGCGCCGATTTTCTCCATTTTCTGAGCGACCTGATGGTCAGTTGGAGATACTTTTAAACATTTTGATCTGACATCTTGAACATAACCTTCTCCTCTTGCTCTGCAGCACAAGTTACCATGGTGATGTATCCTGGTCAGAAGTGAACCAGCTTTGTAGTATTGGAAATCCAGAGTTCAACCTGAAGTTACTTCGCTAACCACAAATCCTGCTTTGTAGTACAGGCATCAGGACCTGATACGGTACCACGGTAAATCTAAAAGTTCTGAGACTACTGCTCGTGCACGCTCATAGAGCGCAGCACCGTGACGTGACCGGAGCAGAAGAAAGATGTCACCCTCATGAGTAACTCACTTCACTCACGTCACTTCACAATCATCAGTTTTTGAGTTACACGTTTTTGTGAGCAGTCGTCCGGGTGCGTCTGCGATTTTTTTTTGGTGCGTCTGCGATTCCCAGCAGAGCTCCGTGGTTTCACTCCGACCCTCCTGGGATGAATTCACGGCACACAGCCCCAATGTCAAAGAAACCCCACGTGGCTGTTGCTGTCCTCATGTGCTTTACTCCAGCATTGTCAGTCCGACATCCAGAGTTTGATACTAAATGTGACGTGTTCCCTCTGGTCATGTCTGCGGAGAAATCGCAGCCAGAACACTGCTCGCAAACACGTGTGTAACTCAGGAACTGATGGTGATCAAGTGAAGAAATTTGTACCAGTTACTCATGAGGGTTGTATCGTTTTGCTGCTCCGTGCACGACACGCTGCTTTGCTCTGTGCGTGCGCACGAGCAGTAGTCTCGGAATGTATTGATCTGCCCTCGTGTCATATGGTTGAGGCACCACCACATAACGCCATGTTCAGAGCTCCTGATCATTTCATGTATTTCAGTCAGGTCAGTTTGGCTCCACCCCGACTGAACCGGCGTCCACCTTGCAGCTTTCACCCCAGCAGACCAGTTCCACCGAACCTCTGTGCTCCTTCAGCTGCTTCGGTTCGGCCCCGATTACACGCTCGGGCTTTCACTGTGAAATGTACTGTTGGGTTTCTTGTCAAGGAGAATCAAAGTGAGTGTGTTTGTCAGTCGACCTCTGTGTGTGTGCGAAGGTCCGACAGTCAGTCCGGTCCACAGTCCTCTCACTATTATCGACCAGCAGCAGGGTGTCTTTATCTCCTGCCATGCACTGGGCTCTCGACTCTGGCAGCCCAGTGGCTCTGGCACGGCATCACAGCCTCGGTGTTGGAAAGAGCTCCACCGCCCCGACACTCCTGGGCCGCGCTGAACTTTTGACCCCTTCTGTCTTGGAGACAAGTGTCACCACTCTGTAATCCCATAATCCTTTTACACCAAGAATTTATTGTAATAAAAATTCGGAAAAGCAGGTATGGCCTTGATCCTACTTCTGCTGCAAAAAAACAGCCAGCTCTTTTCATTATTAAAGAAAGACCTTGAATTTCAGCTTATGGTGGGAAGAAGACAAGTGGGCTCAAGTTTAGCCATCTCCACTTACCATCTGTTGTATCTGTGTGTAAAGTAAGCCTGTTTCAGCATGTAAAGCTGCGAGAACAGGCGGAGCTGAATGCAGCTGAGCGACTGACCGACTAATCCCCTTAACACATGGGACGGTGCTGGCTTCAAGCTCTAATTGATTCCCGAAAATGACGAGTAGGATCTGAGAGGGAAATGAAAGGTTTGAGATTCCTGCGTGGGGCGAGTCCTCCATCATCGGTGGCAGCAGCAGCAGCAGCCAGACTCTCCAGGTGCACCACGTTTCAATCCATAATCACCAGATAAGAAATGCAGATTGCCACTGCTGCAATAAGCATGACTTTACTTCCATGCATTACACTCCTCACTCCGTTAAGGCTGCTAACATTTTCAACTTCTGCCTTTCAGAGCGAGGAGATGTTTGATTTTTTTCCCCCTCCCTCCTCTCTCTCACTGCCATCATATATTTATAGAATCTCTTTCAGGCCTTCTTTCAGGCCAGGAAGGCAGAAAAAGAGATTATGATGGTTCCTCTGAGGACTGTCCTTGGTGCCAAACTTCTCTATTTCCCCCCTTCCTTTTGCACCCAGGCATCCCTCCTGGTTAGGCTGTCAGAATTTGTCTCCCAGACATCTCAATTTGTAAACATCTGAAAACATTTCCATCTCACGCTGTGACATTCTCGCAACAGATGCAACCAGACGCTGCAAATGAAAGCAGCACAACATTAGGCTATCAAATGTGAGCGCCTGGCCTCAGATGTTTAGCGCTCACAAATGGAAATTCATACATCACTTTCAGAGAGATGAGTGTTTGCATGTGTTTATCTGCTTTTGTTCTCTGCATCAATAACTGTTGATTGCAGTTTTCAGATATCTTTTCATGACAGGATTTATCACAAGAATGCCCCCAAAGAGACGGGGGTGGCGTCCAGATGATATAATTACTGCTAAGTAAAAAACAAGAGTATGAAACCTTTTTTGTAATTGCATCAGAACCTGAGGTCAGTCATTTTTGCACGCATAATTCATTATTTTATTTTATCTTATTTCTTGGCCAAATTTCAGTTTGACACTATAATTTTAAGAATGAAATATATTTTCATACAAAATATGATGTGCTGGATATTATTAGCTGATAATGAATATTTATGTTTCATTTTGGTTCAAATCATGAGTCCTTTGCTGGTTTCATGTGATTCAAATAATTATGTATTTCCAATGAGATTTATTGATGAATTAAACAGTCTTTAACTTGGACAAACTTCTACTAGTACCCTGATATCCATCCATGTTCTGCAGCCTTCGTAGTGCGCCCTCCTTTGCTTTTCATTGGCCCAATCAGAAGTCTTATGGTCTTGGTCTTGGTGGACAGACCTGTTTATATCTAATTGAGTGCTGAGCCAGCAGGGGCATGAGACCCAATGTAAACAACAAGATTGTTGGCTCATAGATAACATTTGGTTGACCCGAAGCAAAAAGGAGCCGGTTATCAGAACTAGGTCACGCCAAGTTCTGAAGGAATGCTTAAAATCTGAGACAAAAACCAGCGTTCAACAAATCTGTTGGGAGTGTGTCAATATAATTTATGTTTGGAGATAACAAATATTTGTAAACAGTTTACCAAGGAATGCATGTATAGTCTTAAACTGGGTTGTTCACTGTCAAAGTGCTACAATATTAAACAAAAATGGTCAGACACAAAGTGGATTTCCATCCAAATGCCAAAATTCAACCAAAATTTTGGAACATTGGGAAAAAAACAAGATGGCGCAGATTCATCTTGGGTTTGGAGTCTTAAAAATGGCATTTCACAAAGAACAGCGTGATGTCAAGGTGGGCTGCCACTCAGTTCTGAATACAGGCAAAGGTGTTAAGTTACATCTATTTAACAGGCATTGGTGGATTTATTTTCTTAAAAATAACTTCTGAATATGTAAGTTTGATTAACAGAGACACATTTTTTAGAGGTTTAATTAGTACCAGGGGTGTTAACTGAGCTGAAGAGTTAAAGAAGAGTACGTACTGGACAACTTCAAATGAATGCAGTGTCGCTCGGTATGTTGATGAAGGTTCGATAAAGACTGTTGTCATGGTTTAAAAAGACTGTTGACTGCTGTTTTGCAGCTGTTCTTTTTCCATATAAACTGTGAGAGGATCGATGCTTTTTAGGCTCGTGTGCATCAGATGATGAAGACAAAAGTTGAAGTAATGTCACTACAAAATATTATTATACAGTGAACCCTCGCTATAACGCGGTTCACTTTTCGCGGTCTCGCTACTTCACGGATTTGCATCGTGCATTGTGTTCTGCATTCTGATTGGCTAAACAGTCTCTCCGCTTCTTCTCTACCTGTTTGTCAATAACGTTGCGGTTTAATATGTACACGTACGTAAAACAGCTTGCCAAATTAAAAATAATCGATGGTGGCATGTCGGTTTATAAGAATCTTTTTGCCCAGAAGAAAAAAGAGCGACAACAACTACCGATAACTATGTTCTTCTCTCGAAAAACCACACCTGCACCGCCGGCTTTAGAAGAAAGAACCGCTGCAGAGCGGAGTCAGGATGCAGCGGCTCAGTCAGAAGAGCCGTGAAATACACGAGTCACTATTTGTCCTACCGTACTTTGTACTTTGTATTTGTTTTCATAATCATTTTTCATTTCCTCCCGTTCTAATCCAATGACTCGGGTCGCAGTGGGGCGGTGCCGATCTCAGCAATTTGAAGCCTTCAGTTCGTATTGATGATTAAAATTATTATTTTACAGTACAGTAGTTATTTGTTAAAAAAAACACATTTATACAGTACTTTTATTTGTTAAACAAATGCTTGGGCTTGTAAAAAGGTTTTGTTCTTTGGTTTCAATGTATTATGGAGTATTTCATTGTATAATAATTGTAAAAAAAATAAAGGTTCCTACTTCACGGATTTCACCTATCGCGGTTTCTATTTGGAACGTAACCCCCGCGATAAACGAGGGTTCACTGTACTTCAATATCCAAAACGCTTGCTTTGTTAATAGTGAGCAGTAAAGGCTATTTTCCACCGGTTCTGTCTTCGATGTGGCTGCCGGAGTGAATTTCCATCATTAAAGTTGATGCTTCGTCTCCTTCGTCTCCTTCGTCTCCACCGTCTCACCAGCGTTTCAGATGCGGCTCCGCTAAACAAAAGGCAGCGAGTTTCTGACGGAAGCCGCTCGGAGACGACGGCAATCTCGAGGGAGTAGATCAGCCGGGCAGGAAGTTTATCGTGAAAACAAAAATAAAATCACGGGAAAATTTTCTAAATAAAACACCCATGAGCAAACTTCCAGTCGTAAAAAACGTCACTACATCACCGTCTACCCACGCAGTCTCAATTTGGACAAGAAATGCATTCTCCTCCTGCTACAGACACGGTATGTTAAATAGTTGCACAATAAATAGGAGGATTCATGTTTTCAATGACAAAAACACAGCAGGCTGTATTAACTTTGTCTGCAGCACAAAGTAGGAAACAACAATTACTACAAAACGGACAGAAAATAATCTGTTTAACAACGTTTACCTGCTATATGCAGGTAACAACACCACACTACTGCTGCATTACTCCTGACAAGCAAAAGTCACAGTCCAGCTGGTTGGTAGAATATTCCCCATTATAAATACAGCTTATATAAGTCATTATATGATGGCCAACCAGGGGCAGGATGCGTGTCCACCCATCCGACAGCATTGACACAGATGCAGCCGATCCCTTCCTTCCTTTTCATGTACAGGTTTGTTCTCAGCAGAAAGTATGGGCCACGTTCTTTGTCTGTATCTTTATACAGGAGCAGCACAACAACATTCATAAACAGGAACCTTTCAGTTGGACAACTCAAGTGCTGAAATGCGTGCATGTGCATCACTGTGTGTGTATGCAAACTAACATTTCACTTATTACATGTCTCCCGCTGGCAGCTTGGCAGTACACACCTCAGCACGTCTTCACAGATACATACAGACAAATACAGTTCAGCAAGCCTTCCAGTTATGTTTAAGTGCTAGTTGAGATGTTTGCGTCCGTGTGAGACGGAACAATTTCATCACATGTTTCCTTTGTCTGAAGTGACTAATCTTTTTAATCCCCCAGTCAGATCGCCCTTTAAATAGAGTGACAAACACACTGGGCGAACTGAGAGAAAGAAAAGGGCAGCCTGCTCTCCGCCAAAAAAACACTTCAGGAGAGCTGGGAGCACTGAAGCTAAAGTGCAGTCATAAAACAGGCTGTCCTTGGCATGAACATCCTTCACTGTGGGCTTTTTGAAGTGTGGAGCGCGATGCCAAGCTTGGATTCAAAGTAGTGAGATTGTCCTTGATTGGCAAATTTTAGATACTCACTAGTAAACTTGAAGCAAAAGACCATAATTTTGTTTTGCTAAAAAATAGTCCAATTTAAAAGCTATCTTCTCAGTACCTCCAATGTCTTTTGGTTCGTCTAATTGACTGATTAGTTGAATTAGTTCCACTGTAATGGGTCAAAATAGTAAATTCTTCAGAATGTTAACACAGATAATGTAAAGAATCCTTTGATCAGTACGTTTCCAAAATCTGTTACTACAATCATGTCTCACTGTTTGGCACCTCTGAGTTTATCTTTTAAACCCAAACAGTTTTCATCCACTAGTTTCTTCCAATCACTTCTTTGCCTTCTACCTTGCCCACTGATTTCAGATTGGTGGTTCAATCCCGCCGTCCTCTTGTCCACATGTGAACATTTTGAAAATAAAAATCACATCACATCAGGTTTGGGTTGGCGGCATGGCAGTACAATGGCTAGCACTGTTGCCCTACAGCAACAAGGTTCAGGGTTCGAGCCATGACTGCGGATGGGTTTTGAATTGTAGCTCGGGCCGGGGCCTTTCTGCGGCCTTCCTCCCACCATCCAAACACATGCAAAGCAGGTTAATTGGTTATTTTTAATACCCTGTACCGTGCATGTCTGTCTCTCTGTGTTGGTCTTGTGATGGGCTGTCAGCTGGGATCGGCTCCACGCCCCTGTGACCCTGTTCAGGAGAAAGAGGGTGGAGATGATGGATGGATGGATGGAGGGTTGGACTTTTCCTGGTCTGATGCGGATTGGGTTCAACATTTTGGACCTGTGAAGACTTCTAGCACGATAGACAATAGACTCTTAGATGGTTTTGCAGCATGAATATAAAAAAGTAATGGCATGAAATTCAACTGGTGGTGTGTATGCTGAGGGACTAATGAGCATAGTGGAAACAGGTGAGTGGAGAGGTGGGGAATATCAGGTGATGAAGCAGGTGAGGAATATCAGGTGAAGAAGCAGGTGGGAAAGCAAGGTCTGAAGTAACAGTGACAGCAGAGAAGGAAGATGACCGGGAGAGAATGAATAAATGACACCACGGCGTGATTTGAATTTTCCATCTACTTAATTGATGATTGGTCAGAAATCTGTACTTCTAGTTGGGTTCATGTTCCAATGGAGTAAGTTAGACACATTTCTCCTGAGAAAACCTAGAAAGGTTGAGAGGCAGTTTAAAAATGAAAGAAAGCAGAATGAACTGCAGTGCACTATGTAGAGAGCCTGGATGGTCATTTCCCTGTTTTAGGTTTTGATGCTGACCTTTGTCAAGTAAAACTTAATTTAACTCTTCAAAAGCAAACAAGCAGCAGCAACAACACCAAATGCAAAAAGAATCCCTGCAGAAAGACTTTAAATAAGATGGATGATGACTCTCATTTCTATGAGGATATGCCTGTTATGTTTCCTTGGAGTAAAACCCAACAGCAGTGAGGATGTTTGGCTGAAATGAAAAGCATCTGACCTTTTAATGACCTGTGAGCTCCAGCTCAATGAGAACTGATTGGGTCTTCATTTTAAAATGCGGGGCTTGTCAGGAGATGATGCCAGTGGCTGTAAAACATTGCACTTCCCCGGTGTGCTACAAAGTCCTCTGTCAAAAACCCAACGGGAGGCTGTCGCCAGCACGGAGCTTTCTGCACATTTCCACACTTTAGAGATGAGTTTTTTTTTTTTTTCTTCTCTGAACCTTAAGGGAGCAAAAGAAACAAATAAAATGTAAATCTAAAAGAAAAAAAAGTGAGAAGTTATTTCTGTCAAATAATGTTTTAGCATTTCATGGCCACTTGAAATGGTTCAGGCAAAGTAGCTGAAATCAATTATACAATGATAAATCTTCTATTATCCGATGCCCTCAGAGAGGCCCAGTGATGTTCACATAACAGGTGCAGTGATAAGATCCACAGATCCAGCGTACTGATTTCTCTCCTCCCTAACAATATTTACTGCTGTATTTATACCATCTCGCCAAAGACTGGCCCATTAAGATATTATTAAAAGCTAATACATGTCAGATAAATGCTGTCTTCAGCTACCTTAATACCTATACTTCATGGCAATATAGTGAATTCCATCCAGCCTTCATCAATCTCTGCCTTTCATCAGTTTTTCAAATTGAATTAAAGTCAGCGTCGCGCCTCAAAAGGGATTTAAAACAACCTGCTCGGAATATTTCGGCCGTGTGAGCCTTCAGACTTCTGCCTGGAATGTCAAGCAACAATTAATCCCCATGAAATGGAGCTCTGTGGTGTTGACTGGAATTAAGGTCCAAACACGAAGTCAATCAAGAGGATCAGCGGGCTGGTGAGTGGAGTGCCAGCCGCCCGGCCACTTCGATATGCTAACTGATGGAAAATGAATGGTGGGCTTATGTTCCAGTGGATCAAAGAGACATCAGCTGGTGAGAGATTATCACATACACATTGTTACATCAAGATCGAAACATCGAGCTCAACTGAAGCATTTCATCACACTGAATTTGTGAAATACTTTTTCTTTTGAGAACACAAAATGATGAAAAAGAGTTGCCTTCAAATAAACTCTGGTCGTTCATTTTATCCATTTATACATCTTGTTCTTGGTAGCGGCAGTGTGAGGATACATCAGTCAGTCTGTTCATCAGTCCGACCCTTTAGTTTAATTCTCCAACTTCAATAAAGAGCCTTATTTTTGTACCAGTCAGAGCTGGTCCGAGCTCGGTTCCTGGAGCATTTACAGTTGAAACCAGAAGTTTACATGCACTGTGCAAAAAGACACATAACACTTTTTTTTCTCACTGTCTGAAGTTAAATCAGACTAAACCTCTCCTGTTTCAGGTCCGTTAGGATTACCAAAATTATTTAACTTTTGCTAAATGTCACAATAATGAGAAAGATAATATTTTAGAGAATTTGTCATTACTTTCTTCAAGGTCAAACGTTTACATACAGTTCCTTAGTATTTAGTAGCATTGCCTTTGAACTGCATGACTTGGGTCAAACGTTTTGGGTATCCTTCCACAGGCTTCTTACAGTACTCTGCTGGAATTCTGGCCCATTCCTCCTGACAGAACTGGTGTAACTGAGTCAGGTTTGTTGGCCGCCTCGCTCACACACGCCTTTTCAGATCTGCCCACAAATTTTCGATGGGATTCAGGTCAAGGCTTTGTGATGGCCACTCCAAGACAATGACTTTGTTGTCCTCAAGCCACTTTTTAACTATTTTGGCAGTATGCTTAGGGTCATTGTCCATTTGGAAGACCCATTTGCGCCCAAGTTTTAGCTTCCTGGCTGATGTCCTGAGATGTTGCCTTAATATTTCCAGGTAATGTTCTTTCTTCATGATGCCGTCTATTTTATGAAGAGCTCCAATTCCTGCTGCAGCAAAACAGCCCCACAACATGATGCTGCCACCTCCATGCTTCACAGTTGGGATGGTGTTTTCAGGTCTACAAGCTTCCCCCTTTTTCCTCCAAATGTAACGGTGGTCATTATGGCCAAACAGCTCCACTTTAGTTTCATCAGACCACAGGACATGTCTCCAGAAGTTAAGGTCTTTGTCTTGGTGTCTTTTTGAAAACTGTAATCTGGCTTTTTTTATGTTTCTTTAGGAGTAATGGCTTCCTTCTTGCTGAGTAGCCTTTCAGCCCATGTCGGTGCAGGACTCATTTTACTGTGGATAATGACACTTTCTTACCAGCTTCAGCCATCATCTTCACAAGGTCTTTAGCTTTTGTTCTGGGGTTGATTTGCACATGTCGGACCAAAACACGTTCATCTCTGGGACACAGAGCCCGTCTCCTTCCTGAGCGGTGTGATGGCTGGACATTCCCATGTTTATACTTGCGTATAATTGTTTGCACAGATGAACGTGGCACCTTCAAGCATCTGGAAATTGCACCCAAGGATGAACCAGACTTGTGGAGCTCCACCATTCTCTCCATGATTTCTTTTGACTTTCCCATGATTTCAAACAAGGAAGCAGAGTGTTTGAGGTGTGGCCTTAAAATACATCCCCAGGTGTGCCTTCAATTAACTCACATGTTGTCAGTTAACCTATCAGGAGCTTCAAAAGCCATGACATCATCATCATCTGGGCTTGCCCACGTTGTTTAAAGACATAGTACTTTTGGTGTATGTAAACTTTTGACCTCAAAGAGAGTAATATAACATTCTCTAAGAAATTCTCTTTCTCATTATTGTGACATTTAGCAAAAGTTAAATAATTTTGGTAATCCTAACGGACCTGAAACAGGAGAGGTTTAGTCTGATTTAACTTCAGACAGTGAGAAAAAAAGTATTATGTGTCTTTTTGCACAGTGTATGTAAACTTCTGGTTTCAACTGTACATGTCGGTACGGCGCAAAGGGCTTTATTTTCCGTGGCTCGACATTGACCTGGCTGCACCGAGACGGGTGGTCGAGCACAACAACGGCTGGGCCAGTAAAGAGGAAATCTTTAGTGCAGTGCAGCCAACGGAGAGATATTTCTGTGGCTTCAGTGGGCAGAACACACATGAACAGACCTCTCACAGACAGGTCTGCTGGATGTTCTACATATTTAATTCCACTTATATGAATAGTTAAAGCAAGATTTTCTTTAATGCAAAACTCTGATTCAGTTATGATATAAAACAGTAAGGTGACTCTTGTCTACTGAATTGGATGTGAATCAGTTGGGGCGCGTCATGACGCAGCAGAAAGTCTCAGCCATAAAATATGGAAGCCAATTATCTTTAACTATAAATGAATTGCAATTAAGGTAACAATTCAAAACCCTTTTCACCCACTTGTACTTTATTTTCTACCAGCTGTGTGTCATTTGCACACAAAAGGTTAGAGTAATTTACACACAGCTAAATGATTCACACTAAAACTTAAAGATGCAGTTTATTTATTAACACATCAACAGTGACATCCGAGCACATTGCTCTTTGTCAGTATTGTAATAAATGAATTGCATTGGGAGTTTTAAGTTTGCACTTTTTTACTTCTGCCCACTCCTCAACATCCTTCCAGCACCTGATTTCAGTATATTGGATGAGTGCTTTTTTTGATTAATGATAAAAAAAGAAAATGATGCACAGAGCTGAGACTGTTAAGTCCGCTGGGTGAGGATCTCGGCCATTATTCACCTTAAAGTCCAGAACTGGCAAATAACCTTGACATAAAAAAATTAAAAAAAAAACTTCTTGATATCTTCAGTACAACAGAAAACAAGTCCAGCCACACTGATACAATTGTTCTGCTAACTTGGTACCGAATGTTAAATTCCCTCGACATCCCTTGTTCTCATTCGGTATTCACAGATGCAGTGAAAAATACCAATCTATCGCTCACAGCTTCAGTTTTCCACCGTGATTATAGTCTGGACACCCTGTTCACGTTAACGTCTGCTCAGCCAATGCATTAATGCAATGATGTTAAAGTTCAGTTCTCTTTTTTTAAATGTAGTTGCAGCGATGGTAGCTTTGGCTGGTTTCAGTGCACCTGATTGGTTATACAGGGGTGAAGTTGGTAACACCAGACTGAACTGAGGACATGTCTTGCCTCCTGGATGTGTTTGACACCATTATGATCTGTTGCCACAGTGTCTGTATACAGCCATTCAACTACTGTACTGATACACATTAAGGCAAACATTACTGAACTAAGTGAAGACAAACAACAGTAAATTATTACTTCAAGACAAGAAGCTTAGGTTAAGCTTAAGTTTCTTCTAGTGCAGTTACGAATACCATCAAATATAAATAAATTGTGTCTTTGCATCCTTTTGTAGTTGTTTTGACTCTTTGTTGTGATTTTGTGTCTCTTCGAGGTTGTTTTGTGCATCTTTGATGCATTTTAACTGAGCTCTACTTTCCATCACCCAAATGTCCATCCGTGCTGTCTCCTGTGCTTGTTTGAAGATACTTCACATTATATTTTTAAACTTACTGAGAACATACCACCCACATTTACAGTGAGCTGAACTAACACTCTTTGCCCAGAAGCTTCACGTCTCCGTTTGCCAGAAAACCTGCTGAGAGCTCAGCCACGTTAAATCTGCATCGTATGGTGTGTGGGAGCGCCAGTTCGAAGGACCTCATTATTCACTCAGAGGTCATGTTAAAATGGAACACCTTGTGATTTTTTTCCCTCCCTTTCCTCTTGCCAGAAGCAGTTGTGAAATTAGAGGCTGAACCGTTTCAGACCTGGCAGCTAATTGCAGGTAGGAATAAAGGAGGGAGACTGGCGGAAATAAACACCTTGTATAAATAGAAGCGGACACTTACAAATGCAGAAAGTGTCGGCCTTGTACATCATAGGTGTAAGATGGAGTTGGCAGCCAGGTAAAGACAACTTATGGGCCACCTGCAAGATAATGAAGTAAGTAGGCGCTAAATGTAAAATTGACTGCACAGAAAATATGTCATTAACTGGACTCAGTCCGTCCATTGTTCCCCCGGAGTTCACCTGAACCCTGAGAGAACTTCTTTCACGTACAAAAGTTTTACAAATCTAAAGGAGTGGTTCACCCAAAACGGTCACGCTTCCAAGTTCCCTCAACACCCCTTCTTCAAAATAGGACATTGTCATTTTCTTTCTTATTGTACTCTTAGAGAGTGATGAGTGTGACAAGTCAAAATCATATTGTACTCTCTAAGAGAGTCATATTGTACTCATTGTACATATTGTAATCATATTGTACTCTTAAGTACAATATGATTTTGACTTGTCACACTCATCACAGTGTCACTTCACAAAGAGAAGAAACTGGTTGGTCTAGTAGAGAGAACTGGTTGGTCGACAGCAGGGGTGTCCAACCAGTAGCTCAACACCGTTTGGCTCAAAAGTAGTGATGGCAAACTTGTTGATCATGCAACAATTTGCCCCTTGTTTCTGTGGAATTCTTTGGCAAACCAAACATGTAAGCCTCATGGTGGCGCTATAGGAAAAAACAGCAAGTTGTCATTGGGATAGTTTGGGAACCAAGAAACGTAATTTTGTTCCAATCCTGATGTGGAGATATTTTCTTGGAAAGGGTGACCTGCCAGATGACACGTCATTCGGGTCCATCCTGTGGGCGCCTTGGATGTATAAACCCAATGCAAAGGTAGTCTATCCAAAACGTCTTTGAGATGTCTAACGGCAGAGATATACTTGCTGTTGACAACTGTTTGCATTGTGAATGTATTTGTTCACATATTATACGATGTGCTGCGTGTTACTGGGGGACTCCAGCAGAGGGCACACCAGTGGAACGATGATACCATTATAGCATCCTGATCTGCCTGTTGTAAACAAAAAAACATGATGAAAATCAAGGGGTCACTACTCTGGTGATTGCGATATGACAGAACATGTCATGGGCTCTGGTTTTACATCATTTTCCACCACGCATGGACGTAACCTGTCTAACAGCCTTCCCCTCCACCGCCTTCACCGGTCAGCTGTATTTACATCTTGCTTATGCGTTGCATTCATTTCAAGTATATCTCCAACCTGACGGACCAACATTGCCATCCACAGCACCAGGAAGGTCAAGACTCCTTCAGCTGATGGTTCTGATCAACTATCATATGAACTCCCTGCAGATCCAATTCCCATTTCGTGCCTGGTGTCTGTGGTTCATGGCTCAGTCCGACTTGTCACTGATCTGCTCTGATATTTCAACTTGCTGTCTCTTGCTGACCAGTGGCTCATGAACTCTGCAGTAAGTGTTCGCTGTCAACGTCTCAACACTGTCAATCAGCCTCCGACCTCCAGGCCTGCATCAGCGGCACCTCTCTGACAATGACATGAGTCACCCAGAGTCCAATGCTCTCTAGGTGACAGAGAGGGACATCCTGGAGTCACCACAAGGTCACACTAACTCCGTGGAGGCCATTCAAGTAAGCATTAATAAATGTAGTGACACAATAGTGACCTATATTCTCTCCCTGGTTGTGCAACAGCACAGATCCAGCTTGGCTCTCATTAAAGTTCATCTGGTAATATCTGAAATTGAAAACAATTGAAGGCTTGTTTGGTCACATGACACCAGGAGCAGGACACCGCTGACTTCCACGGCATACAGACCAACATGCAGGCCTCTGCTCACACAAGAGTTATTCATTTCATGGTTGAATAAGAGTGACTTAACCTCTGAAGGATGCTTGATAAGCCATAGCATGCAGTCCTCCATTTGACCCATCTTCCACATCGTTTATATTACATTGTAGAAGTGGAGAGCGGGAGGGGAAGATGTGTTATGAGATTTAATGGAGGGCTCTTTAACCTCTGAGCAGAGATCTTGTTAAGTGCTTGAATAAAAGAACAGCTTGATGAATAAGTTGCCAGTGGCCAGTTTGCATATATGTTGAACTGTGTTTTTCGAGCTAATGCAAGTGTCTATTTTGAGATCATGTTTATGTTGTCTCCGCTTGGTTACATGTGCATCTGTTTTTCCCTACACTAAAACACAGTGTATGTTTGTGAGGGTGGGGGTGGAGTGTGGGTTTTAAACCAGCCATCATGTCACTGTGACAATAAGACCATGTAAACACGCTGTTACTTCATTGTGTATAACGTGATTATTATCAATTAACATTCCTGTACACTTAATTTTAGAGAAAACTATAAAACCAAAATGCATTATTAGGAGGTTATTTTTGACGTTTTTGATGAAATGATGAGGAAACATGTTTTGGGGAAAACCAGAGAGCTGAGTGCTTCAGTGAATGAAATTAATGTATTAGTCGTAAATCTCTGTTGGCCTGAGGGATGTATTTCAATGCAAGAAAAAGTCTAACACTATCATCCCTTATTGTCTTACTTTTGCATTTGTTTACATGGACACGAGTATTCCAGTTATCAGGTTTTAAGGTATCCCAGTTTTGTGGTTTCACATGTAACCATCATATATTGGTTTCAGAAACTTGGATAAACTCTTCTACCGATTTTTGAGAAAGCCAAATATGTCAGCTGGAGTGCTGGAACCAAAGACTATATGGATATGTATATAAAAGTGGACGTAGCTTTCTGAAAAATGAGGCTGATGCAGAAGTGTCTTCAGCTGCAATACCACCGAGTGCCACTAGAGGGCGGCTCCAAAAAGCCTCCGGCTCCATAGACTCCCATTCAACTTCTCTCATAACATTGTAAGTCAATAAATTTTTTCCATCAGTTATCTTGGTGTTTTTTTTAACTAAAATCACTCCTTCTTATTAGTTTTCTGGAGGTCCATCTGAAAATAATCCTTCATTAATTAAGCTTCAAATTTGGGGGCGTGTATGTTTGATTGACAGGCCTGTGGTGCAGTCAGGTTACAGCTATCGGTGGGCGGGACGTAGTATCGTCAGGTTTCCAATCAGATCGGTCAGATCCACCGTTGGCTCCTCCCCCCAGCTCGTCCAAATATGGTCACTTCCTGTTCCAAACCGCTCCAAATTAGAAAGATGGTGACGGACAGAATCTGAACTGGAGGCTTCATAACGTTCACAAACCAATGATGACGTCACTGCTGCTGGTTGATGACATCACTGATGGTTGATGATTGGCTGGAACAAGTCTGATCTGTGGCGGTGCCAATTCACAACTTTAAGAACTTAGAGGAACTGCTAATAATGTTCTGGAGGTTATCATAATGTTTCATCGGTGTATATAGATGGGAGAAAACATTATAGCATGTTTGCGTCTGTAGTAGACAGATTACAGCCCAACACGTGCAGCGGAAACTACTAATTACATTTCACCGTGTACCACAAAGATGTCGAAGGATACACGACTTGTGGAAATTTTCCCTCCTTATTGTTGTCTATCTACATGAGCCATTGTTGGGTTTCTCTCTATCATACGACTGTAAGGTCTCGACCCAACTATGTTTATCTGCAACCACATACTACTATTCATCAGGTGTACGTCAGTAACCATTCCCATATTTCAGATGAATGTATGACTACATTGGAGTTTTCTCTCTTCGATCCTCTCGGTGTGGCAGCCTGCATCGAAGAGTGTGTCAGCGTGTGAGTTGTTAATCTGCGCATGTGGCATCACTAAGACACCTTCTTCTACATTCAGCGAGTAAAATGACTCAGATGCTGATAAAATCATGCCATTACTCTGCAGTCGACCGGCTTTCAGCCCCCCCGCTGCCTCAGTTTCTTCTCAGAATCATACGGATTTTCTTCACCATGTCATTGAACGGCACACTATTCACGCTGCACTTTCACAGACCACAATGTAACAAAGCAGAAATCGAAGCTAAATTGTCCCCTGCTTATTTCAAAGAGGCAGATATGGCTCATGAATAGATGTTGGTGCCGTGTTGCTGCGCTGCCACTGTTCTTTTGAAGACAGACATCGACAGGATCGCCTTCATGCTTTATTTTCCTACATGCTGGCCCTCTTCTGTCTGTCTATCACAAGCTCACCCACAACAATATTATATCAACACACAGTGTAATGCTTTCTAATGCCAGATCGAGGGGATATTGGCTTTACTTGCCAATACAAATATGTTATGTACTCCTGTACTCTGGCTGCAGAGTTTTAAAATCCTACTTTTCATTTTAAACTGTTGTGTAATGAAATGATGAGTATTAAATATCAAACTCTGAATGCACTGAATCATCAGTGTCACTGACTGAGTCAAGTTGCTGACTGAAGAAAGTCGTGATGTGAAAAATGTTACAGAAGAACTTACTTTCTGAGCTGTTTATCTTATCACAGTGCTTAACTGGTAATTGTCTGGTGGAATACGTAGGTTACATAATATATATGTATTACTGATGTTCATTTCCAACAGTAATTTAATCTAATAGTAATTTAGGGGACTCGTGTCTTAAATAAGACTGCAAAACAGATGCTGCAGTGTAATTTTGATGCATATTTAAGGTTGATTTTTCCCTGAAACGCTTCATCACACAGACGAGGCACTGGCAATATTAGAAAGCTCAAGCCGAGCAGTTTAGTAGGATATGTGTTGCATCTTTGTGATTAATACTCGCTGCGCAATTCAACCAGGAAGAAGGGGAGGGAATTAGATGCAATTTACGTCATTCAGGTTGTCAAGGACATATCATGGTTCGAGTAACGCCGAGGTTCCTCACAGTGGAGGCAGTGGAGGCCGTGGCAAAGACATCCAGAGAATGTGGTTAGATATAGTCTCTCTGAGGTTTTTAGGGCATTGGGGTTAAATTTCTCAAAACTCTGTCACTTCTGGTTTTGCATTTTATTTAGCCTGCATGTGGTTTGTTTTGATGAAGAGAGACGAGGTTGAAGAGCTGACTGTGAGTGAGGATTTAATTTTTGTTGACAAAGCAATTTGTTTGGAAAGGCTTGATTTGTTCCAAGATACCTTCTATTGAGTCGTTTTATTGCGGTGGGAATTTCATGGGATACCTGCAAGTAATGCAGTGATTGGTTGAATTTGCACTAGCTATTGCAATTGCAACATTTCCTGGAGGGACTGATTGAAGTCCAATAATCATGCTGTTTGTGGCTTGTGTGTAATGTCATAAACTGGTGAGAGATTATACCTGTTTTTAGTGCACAGATGCTTTTACTATGTTTCCTAGCAAGATGCTTACTTTAATTGTCACACGTGTACTCAGTGAGCAGTTGGTTCACCAGATTTTCCTCCTGAAAACAGCTGCTGGCTGCTGCTTGAAACAACATTGAGGATTGCAGTGAGACTGAATCAAAACAGTAAATTTGTGCACCAAAGAAATGAAGTGAAAAAAACAAAAACAGTGTAAGTGAAGAGTTGGATGCTGAATGTTTGCATTTTCACATTACACATAACCTGTCTTTATGTAGAAATATTGGGGGCTGAAGCTTTATGTTGATAAGTTTTGCATTAATTGTGTGAGGGAGTTTTGGGAAAAGTTGATGGCCTACTTTGATGGAGTTCAGCTGTGGTGCATGAGCAGGAAAAAAAAAAAGCCTGTTTTCCGTGCAATGCATCTAAACTCGACTTTGTTAAAGGAGGTAAATTATTCATTATCAGCAGAAATTTTTCAATGGCGGTAAATGTGTATGAAGTTCTGCGGCTGTGACAGTCTGAGTGTGTCCCGAATATCTATACTCATTACAAAAGAAGGTAAACTCAAAGCGTGTCCACAGTTACTTTAGTTGTTGCTGTCTGGGAAAGCGTGTTGTTTAATGAGTTTGTTTAACAGTGAGGCTCTGAGCCACGCTGTTTGCTTTCTATTTACATCACTCTCCTCAGATGTAATTCACAAAATGATTCAACGTCTCCCATTTCTCAGCAGACCAAACAAAATGACAAGAAAATGAAAGCGTGCAAATCTGTAAACAAGGCTGAGATATATGTGAGATAATGTATGTAATAAATCAGTGTTGTACCTCTGTCTCCTGGAGGACTCTGCATTTTGGGAAAAAATGCAGCTTTCAATTACTGTGTGACGATTCGAGCACCCCCACCTCCGGTCTGCATATGTCACCTGTAACATTCATTTGAATAATAACCGAGTGGTCCCTCTTCACTGTTACTTCCCCTCCATTGCCCTCGTGGCCTCTGTGGGGTGTGAAAGGTCACCTCGTTTGCGTCCCCATTGTTCCCAACACGTCTGTGGGCGTTCGGAGACCTTTCAGTTTGGACAGATGCTGAATGTCAGCACTCTCAGCAGTCAACACGGGGTTTTCCACAAGCTCCCAAACACCGGATGATGAAAACGCACAATCTGATGGTGTGAAATGATAGAACAGGATGGTTTTATTTAGATGCACCTCATTCAAAATGATAAGAAGAGGTGAGGCGCTCTTCTGCAGCTGCGGTTGAGTGATTCAGGTCCTCTCGTCTACACTTCACTGGTCGAAAACACCCGTCTGAAAATCTACAAGTATGAATTGAAATAACGGCCTTGTTGCGGTGCCGTAATCCTTTGAACCCTCCATCTTCCTGCAGCGCCGCGCCTGCTCATTAAATAAAACTGCTGCTGTAAAGTTTTGAAGAAAAACCGCATCATGCTCTTATGTAGAACACAGACATCAACTTTTCTCTTCCCCGGATCCCCGTACCGTATCCTTCCCCCTTTTTGTTTGGGATTTCTTGTGAAGTTGGCGCACTTCAAAGCCGTCGGATTGACAGCGCTGCAGACTGAGAGATCCTCTTCATCTGCCGGCTGGAATTATGCAGACATCTCTCTCGAGCAGCACTTCAGAACCTCACTCCCTTTACTCTAAATATCTGGCCTCTACATGACACCTTGCAATATGTTGAAAAAAATATCTGTGAGGCAAAGACGGAGAAACCAAGAAATACAAAAAAAAAAAGAAAAGGAGCTAGTTTCAAACAATATAGTCGCACTTCAGTTGAACATCCTACAAGCTGTTAAACGGAATGACACCAGTGCTGTCAGGCAGGATGTGTTGGAGGGAAAAACACAACTTTCCTCCGTGTCTCCTGGGCAGAAGGCTGAATCTGCTGGAGTCTGTGGTGATAACAGAAACCGGGCTGCCAGCAAATGACAAATAAAGCCCAGAACTTATGCACGGCTAATGAATTTTCTGCCTCATTTTGTCCCTGTCAGTCTCACATCCTTGGGTGAGCCTCTGCGCTCCCGAGTGTCGTCTCTGCTTTCAGATGAGTCGCTCAGACTCGCCCGGCGCCGGGTGAGCATGTGCAGAGCGGCGTCTCGGCCCTGACCTCCCTCACCGCCACCAGGCTTCCCGCTCCGGAGACCGCTGCACTGCTCCTGTTGTGCCATCCATCACGGCTGTCATAATCTTATCTGCGCTAATATTACAAACAAAGCCAGGGTGCCAGGGTTGTTTATCTGTTACACAGTGTGGTGTCAGGATGGCGGCTGCGGCGTCTCACTGGGGCTGGAGTAAAGATAATAGGCAGCATCAGGAGGTTTTAAGATTGTGTGTTCAGATCAAATTGGATAAAATCCTAAAAACTCCACTGACTACATTTATATCATGTTTGCGACAAAGACTGACTCTGGTGCAGGAGGCAGGGAGGATGTAAGCATGAGAAAAGTGCAAAAACAAGGCAGTGAAGCTGGTTCAAACCACAGATTGTATACAAAAGTGTTTGTCGCTTCCGGATCTGAAGCTGCAATACCACCGAGTGCCACTAGAGGGTCGGCTCCAAAAAGCCTATGTGACGTCACTGCTGGTTGCTGCTTGGTTCAGGCTACATAACATCAATATATAAATTATCTGGAAGGATGATCAGTCCCACTGACTTGTCTTTGTCTGGCCTGCCTGGTAAACAATGAGCATTAATCACAATGTGCTCTCAATTATCAACATGTGGATCTTGTTCGATGTTTTCTGTAAAGTGCTTCATCCCAACATAATGACGAGCATACCGGTTTGATGACAATTACATTCAGTCAGGTTGAAAAAAGAAGTTCGGTGCAGTGAGAGCTGAGATTAAGACCATCCAGCGTAGATTCAATCAATGTGTTGTGACCGACGGTGCTTTGTAGTGTAAGCTGTGATGGCTGCAGAAATTACACCAGCCTGATTATAGGACTAATTGGACATAACAGAGTAATTGTGAGTTAAACCACCACGTCTGCAGCAGTATGAGGAACATCCGCTGGGCGCTCAGAGGATCAGTGTGCTGCTGCTGCTGCCGAGCTGGCTCTTCCCTAAACAGCTTGTAATAATGTTGAAGGTACATCACATCGCCTCCGCGACCCGACACACCCACACCTCTTTGTCAAGACGCACAACAGCTGTTCTGGAGACAGATGAGTGGTGAGGCGTAAGAACCCGTCTGACCGTTTACCTCCAACATCATCCATCATCCCTGACAGCTCTCGATCACTGCTCATATTCATAAAACCATCCCATCAATATCGTGGGCCAGGATATTCCCCAGTGAGCTGCTCTCGGTCGTCTTGTCTTTGTCTAGATGAGCGCCATAAATCTAACCTCTCGATGGCCAATACATTAGCCCTCATACATGGCAGATATGCATATTAAAGAGGATTTTAATGGGTTGTTTTCTATGCACTGCATGAGCGGAAATAGTGAATGAATCTTGAATGGGTTTGAATTTGCACACAGTACCGTATAAATACCTGCAAATTTAAATATTAATGTTAAAACGTGTACATAGTTTTTATTGATTTGAGGTGAATGTGAGCATTGTCTGTGGTTTGTAGGAGGCTATCGCTGGATAATTATTTCCAGAACAAGAGTTTATGAGGACTCGTATTATTGTTTCCAACTGGAAATAATTAAATTTATAACATTTTGGCAGAGTGCTGCAGTCAAACACAAACTACTGCAAAAACCTGGAACCAGGATTTCAGACAGATGATACGTGGGAAACACTGAACTTCTCTATTTTACTTGGATGAAATTTAAATATTTAACTCTTGCCACCCTTCTGTACTTTAAAAATATAATTCACCTCGGTCTCCGGGATAAAAACTTCAGATCGTCAGTAAAACATTGAGTGTGTGTTCTTACAGAAATAATGGATTTCTAGCCACAACAAGGTAGAACAGTTGAAGGTCAAGGGGTCATTTAAGGTCTTCTTCTTCTGAGCGTGGATGTCTGATCTCAGCAACCTGCCTGTTGGATTTGGGGCTTTCTTTCAAAACTGAAAGTGTCATCCTCTGGGGAGCATGAATGCTCTCAATACCTCTCTTAGCAATCTGTCCGTTCTGGTATTTAATTTGTCCGAGTAGAATATAGGCCTGGAAGTGGGAAAAAAAACAAAAACCTGGAGATGATGCACACTCACATGTTTCAGTGAAGTCTAGTTTTTCAACACTATTATTATGTTGTGGACCAACATCATAGTCAGAGCGAAATGATGAACTGATAGTTGCACCCAAAGGAAGATCATTGGGAATAAACAACTGTGGACTTTGAGTTGTTAAACCAAATTTCATGGCAATATGGATGTTGGATTTTGATATGTTCTATATTCCAGATTGATATTTTAGGCTGACTGTGGCTCTCAAATAAAACCAGATGGAGTTAAAAATGGAAAGGTTTCATCGTTTGGGACCATGAATGTAGTTGCTTTGATGTCCATTTGATTCGATTAGAGCTCATGAAGCCATTGATTAATATTTACAAGGTTCAATCAGATCTGGGTATTTGCTTTAAGGTAGCTCGGACCTGAATTGTAATCAAGAGGCGATTTTGACCTTATTGTTGTGCAGTCAAGGGGTCACCAATATTTGTGGTCAACCTCTGAGGACAATACAAATATATATAATTGGCAATGTGGCAATTTTGACTTGTTTTATGCAAAATGTGCTTGAGCAGCTCATCAAGTGTCTAAAATTGAAAGAGTCCATTCTCTATTTATAATTTAGTAGAGAGTCAAGACAGCTTGTCATGGACTGGAGGGGCATCTGGACTTGATGATTGCAGTAGAGGAAAGGTCAGGAGGGTTACTAAAAATAATGTAAAATCATCCTTTGGGGACTATGAACATGTATACCAAATTTCATGTCAGTCTGATGGGTATCTGTCAATAAACATGGAGCTTTGGGACCACATTTAAGATGGATGGATGGAGGGAGGGACGGTTGAAGGGTAAAAGATGAACTCATTGTGGAACAGAGGGAGAAAGCGACCAAATCCTGGAATGTTATTGGATCCACTGTTTGTCAAATTCATATATTAAAAGGTATTATTACAAAGAGAATGAAAATTGGCCTGAAAACAAAAGACATTCATAATTTGTGCTGCAGCAATGAAGACAAGTGTCAATGCATTTTGTTTTAGAACATATTATTCCAGGATTTGTGTCAGAAACAGATCTTTACACACTCTGACACAGTGAGTCCTGATCTTTTTTTCTGCAGAAAATTAAAGTGAAATACGGGATCTACATGATATACTCTAATGTAATATTAGTATCTCATCCAAGTGACTGTTCACAATGTGTTCCATGCTCCCATGTAGCACTGAGGAAACCTGTTCGGGGATGCTAACTTGTTGCCATTCAGCTTCGGCTCTGTGGAAATATCGGTCTGAAGCAGATTATGTAAGTGTTAATTTTGAAGGTCTGCGAGGAGTCTCCTTGATGTGGATGTGACCAGAATTAGGCATTGTTGGAGCTCTGTGCAGAACTTCTGAAAGCGGAGCATTCCTCAGATGTAATCTCCTTTTCCCGGATGAAAGGCCCAGTCATAACGGACCATCTCCTGCTTATGAGGCCTCTGTGGAGCAGGTCTGTAGCTTAGAAGGAGATTACAATGGATTTACAACTGATCTCGCACACTCCTTTGCAATCCCACCTCCCCCTCCATCCCGCTAACTTCACCTCCCAAAAGTGCCACTCTTGTGAGCGATTGTCCCGAGCTTTGTTATAGGTATATGAAGCAATGGCTGATTTGTTAGGAGATCGAAAGCTTTGAGCCGAAGTGGAAAGCTTGCTGTGCGGTCAATCACAGGGAGCTGCATTCATGTTCCCCACAACAATGAACTGACAAATAGTGAGTCGTCCTCTCAAGCTCAGGAGTGTGTCGAAATCTGGGTCATTTCATGATAATGGGGTGAGGATGCAGTTGTGAGGATGAGGTCACACTGGGGAATCGTTCAAATCCCGCTCTGCTCCGCTGATGAAAAAAAACTCCACCGTCTCTCCTCCGAAATCCAATATAGGTCAGTCCTGCAAGGATCTGCATCGAGCACACGGAGGACGGCGGTGCTGGGGTTGACGGTGAATAATTAATGCCAGCAGATACTTGGTGAAATAATCCGATGTTTGTGCACCAAATCAACGGGATAAGCAACACCTAGCTGTGCTTGCAGCGCAGCCTCAAAGGGCACGTATCAGGGGACGAGGCTAAGTTGTTGGTGATTAGTCATGTTTATTGCTACAGACATCAGGAATCTCCCGTAAGGAGGAACAACAAAGAGCAAGAGAGGGGGAGCACGAGTTTCATCATGCTGCTTCACTGTTCAGGTGAATTCATTAGGACAACATATATTTGCTTATTTGCCATCCAGTGTAATAATTTTAAGAAAAATTACACTCATACAAAATATGATGCTTGGCAGGCTGAATTACACTTTTTCATCAACATAAGGACACGCTTAATGAAAGCATTTCACGTGTTCACCTTTTGACGGCTACTTATAATTTGATAGTTATGTTGAGGCCAACTCAGAGCACTTGTTAAACACTCTAATGAAACGATTTCTCAAACTTCCTTCTATTCTGAGCAAGTTTATATTTTTCTTATTTCACATGAGAGATGTCTGTATCTTTGTTTTCAATCCAAACGGACCTCAGACAGTCTTGATTTAGCAGATAAGCAGGGTGTCAGGCCCGAGACACACAGGCTGCGTGATACCTCGTTCCACGGCTGTGTCCACACCAGCAGTGTGTCTGCTGCGGCGCTGCTCCTGCCAGTCCAGTCACTGAGCCACTGGGTTTCCCCTTAATGATGGCAATCAGTCATGAATGTTTGAGGTCTGACAAGTGACGAGTTGTAACAAAAATGCAGTCATGTGACTTTTGTTCACCCTCGTTCAGAGACACACAGACACAGAGGAGAGAGAGAGGGGAAGAGACCAGGGGGAAAACACTGCCCTTCAGCTGCTCAATTATCACCATGTTATAATTAGAGCCTACAGTGGATTTCTGCTATGATTACATGATGCTCATGTGAATACTGGCCTTTAGCTTGTCTATACGTGTCAAGTCTGTTTTCTAGATGATGCGCCGCAGACGCAAAGCTTCACTCGAGCGTTTCACTTCGGCTGTGTGGCAGCTCTAACCTGGTAACATGGACGCAGGCAGCGTCCCGGTCCGAACAGTACCGCCGGTCTGACTGTAAACAGAACCTGCAAAGAAAAGGTGTTGCGTTACCTCAGTGTTCCTAAAAATCCTTTCAATGACCTTGACCTTGATTGCTAAATTAATGTAGTTCGCATCTCTAGTCAGGCAGGCAGTGTTGGCACATGTACACGTCACATTTTAACTGAAAGAAACCTGACTGGGGTCTTCTTCTTCTTTGTATGGATTTCCAGCAGACCAGATGTCTCTCACCACCCTGATGTCTCTCTCAAGAGGACACACGTACCTGTCCCATGGATGAGTTATGGTCTGTCCGTTAACAGTATTAAATAAAGTTCTATTTAAACAAAATGATTTGCACTGTTTAAAACTGTAAGACAGCTGACCAGCATTGACATGTCCAACGTCCATACAAGAGCCAGCTCGTTAAATGGTTTGGAAATGTATCAGTCCTTGTGGTCCCATAATCTGCACAAATAACCCGGTTTCAAAAAAAGTCGGGACGCTGTGTAAAATGTAAATAAAAACAGAATGTGACTGTTTGCAAAACATGTAAACATATATATATATATATATATATATATATATATTTTTTTTTTTAACTCTTTTAACAATACTGTAAACATTTGGGAACTGAGGAAAATAGTTTCTGGGGTTTTGAAAGTGAAATGTGGTCCCATTCTTGCCTGATAAAGGATTTCAGCTGCTCAACAGTTCAGGGTCTCCCTTGTTGTATTGTTCATGTCTTGATGCTCCAGATGTTTTCAATGATTGACAGGTCTGGACTGCAGGAGGCCAGTTTATCAGCGGACTCTTCTACTACGGAGCCATGCTGTTGGAATACGTGCAGAATGTGGTTGGACGTTGTTCTGCTGAAATAAACAAGACCTTCCCTGAAAGAGATGTTGTCTGGATGGCAGCATATGTTGCTCCAAAACCTGAATATATCATTCAGCATTGATGTGTTCCTGAGCCCATGCAGTGATTTCCACTCCAGAATAGTGTGGTTTTAATGCAGTGCTGCCTGAGGGCCCGAAGATCACCACCATCCAATATTGGTTTCCAGCCTTGTCCCTTGTGTTCAGAGATTTCTCCAGATTCTCTGAATCTTTTAATGATTTTATGAACCGTAGACGATGAAATCCACTAATTCTTTGTACTTTTATTTTGAGAAACATTATTCTTAGATTGTTGCACTATTTTCACACACAGTCTTTCACAGAGTGGTGAACCTCTCCCCATCTTCACTGCTGAGACTCTGCCTTTCTGAAATGATTTTTTTTTTTATACTCAATCATGTTGCCATTGTAACCTAATTGATTGTGAGGTTCCTCCAGGTGATTTTTTTTCTTTTTCGCTTCACACAACTTTTCCCGTCTTTTGTTTACCTTGTGTTACATCTCATCCTGTCTTTCAATTTTCTTTTGTGGTCAGTAATTTCACATTCATTTCCTGTTTTATTTTGGCCTGTTATTTCGTTCTAGGTCTCTTTACCTCCAGTCCTTGTGTCCTCCCGTCATTTTAATGGTCTTTCCCACCCTGATTGCCTACACCTGTGTCTAGTTGTCTCCCTGCTGTGTATTTAGTATGTTTGCCTTCTACCTTCTGTGCCAGTTTGATGTAGTTCACAGCTCTCGACCAGCTGCATTGAGTTTTTATACTTTATGACCTGAGTCTGTTCTCCTGGATCTGCCTTGATGTTGTTGATGATCTATTTTCAATTAAATATGAATTTGCAAATCATTGCATTTTGTTTTTATCTACATATTAAATTGGGTCCCAAGTTTTTTGGAAACAGGGTTTCACAACAATAATCAATTCAACAGTTTATTGGAGGCAACCAAAATCAGTATTCAAATTGAATCAAATACACAATGTCTTCCCAACTTTGCAGTTTGAGGTTTTCTAAAGGACTTGATAGCCAATTTACGCTACATTGATTGCACTGATTATTGCATCACAGAATTTAAGTATATAATCTTTGGCTTGATGTTTTTCTGATGCAGTGGAGGGAAAATTACACATTATTTTATATCACTGAATAAAATATAACATGATTTTGAATTTTTCTTTTCTTTTCTTTGTTTTGCTGTTTTTACCTTTATATGTAGTCCACTTGTAATTTCATTGTCAGTGATAATGTTAATCTAATCCTGTCTCTTCCACCGGTAAAACTGTTTCCAAATTCCAGATTTCTCCTTAGTGTAGTAAGTATGAAAATTAGATTCTCTAATCGTTGTATTCCTCATTAATGGGTGAAGAATTGTGACCAACCAAAGGCTGCCTCGTCACTGCTACATACCGCTCCTCTCCTCATCTGAAGTCTGTCATCTCTTCGTAGGCCAATTCACCCATTAGCTCTTTAAATGCAGTGTAATTAGCTTGTTTCATATGTTAATACAGCACAACTTCTTCTTTTATTACAAGAATATCTGACGTGTCTGAATGTCTTATCTGAGACTTCAAGAAGTTTTTAAAGACTTCATTGAACAAATATGTATTGAGGATGAATCAAAGAATGCTTTCTAGTTTCACATAAAACCTCATCAAGAATTCATCCATTCATTCAGGATTAATGTGTCTTGTGTATCTCATGTTCACATACTTTGCTCTTATGTCTGATTCCTTGTCGGAGCTTTCAGAGGTCTTGTCTACATGACATAAACAGGCTCTGTTCAGTGGCTTAATATCTACAAGAAGACTGTTAACTGAGTGTGAAGACATCAAACAGGAATAAAGATTGAATGAACCAAAGCAGCCGGAAGAGACCTTCCTATCACAGAATAAATGAAGCAGAGGAAATGCTGGATTTCTTCAGAATTTGACTGGAGGAGAGGCGCAAACATCACTTTCATTTATCAAATGGACATTCAAAGATATCATGTCCTGGAATTTTTTTGGCTGAATGTTGCATCTGATTGAGTGTTTATATAAGCATGATAATCTACCTTTATTCTGCCGTATCTGTCTGGTCAGTGGTGAAAATGTGTGACACAAACTGTTGTCTTTGTTACTTTTGTCTGTGGAGGTTTGAGGTCCAGATTTTCTCACTCAGCAGTCCAATGCCCTTTGAAATGTGACCTCTTTCTTCATATCGACTGCAGAGTGGTTGCCAACAGTTAAACGTTTCATTATTATGGCAGAGGGGGAATTTTGGGACGGATTCTTCTGATACAAATTACCATAATGTAAAATAATATCATGTGTTTCATGTCAGTATAGAAATGAGGGAGTAAAGGAAAAGTACCTCAATACAGTAACCAAGTCTTGAAGATGTGTAACAGTATTGTTTGATATTTGGTCGTAAGCTTCATCCACAGTTTAAAAAAAGTGGGGGATTTACGGTTTGCTGCGTTGCTTTCTGCTAATTTTCAAAAGTGGTCACTCCCAGTATTACAACAACAACAACAACAAAAATCCACTGCTGCCCAAGAAGCACTTTTTCCACCAACGCAAAAGGTTTTACGAAGACGTCATTGCAGAGTTAAGTTTATGTTCTGTTTCTTTGTCAGTGTTTTGTCAGCTTTGTACCCAGCCTGGACTCTGGACGATGCTTTTCTCTCTGCCTGAGTTCAAATGCCCGGTTTTATAAATTCAACTGTTGTTTTGTAAGAAAGACTCTCTGTTTGCTTCAACTTGCCTCAATGTTGTGTGTTTGGGTTATTTCCATTGTTGAACTGTGATATAAGGATATTATCTTTTATGAAACACTTTCATATTAGATCTGATCAATTTTGCTTTAATAAGAAATTAGCAGGTTGGTAACCAGGGTCAATTAACTTTTTCATCTGAATTTCTGCATTAAACATGTAAAATCCTGCATTCACTTTTTAAACAACCATTTCCAAAAAATATTAAGACTAAATGTTGTGACAAATATAACCTGCCAGTAGCTCTTTAACACAGCTAGGCTGACTTATGAAAATGTTGTTGTTGTTTTTTTTTGGATAAGGAACTACACTGTTCAAATATAAGTATCAGCATTACTGTTTCCAGTAATAAAGTGTGAAGTAAATTAAGTATTCAGGGAAAATTAATCCTCTTCTCATTTTCTTTCAGTTCAGTCTCAACAAGTTGTAAAAGTTTCCTTTGACTGAGCCCATCAGAGATGATTCAAAGATTTGTATCTGGAAACACAGTGTTTGCAGCAGGGCTGGTCAGCGGGTTGCACTTTTTATCTTTTTATTTATGTTTAACCCGGACTTCACAGTGCGAGGACCATCAGCATGCTGAATTATTTATGTACAGTGTTGCTAACTACTGGCCTAAATTTTGAATTTGCTTTCTATATGCTCTGGTGTGAATACTGATGACATGAGTTCAGCAAGGACATGAAGTTCTGGCTTCACATTTTATTTTATCACCATAATGAGGCAGCGGAGCTCACTGTCATAGGAGCTGGCTGGAGAAGCTAAGGGTCACCATAAACAACAGAAGCTACGACTTTATGAGACCCGGGAGATAAATAGGAGCTGCAGAAAAAGCATTCTTGTTAGAGAACATATGTTTCGCTTGCATCCCCTGTGTAAAGGTCACAGGGAGACAGAGTAATAACTCCAGCATATTCATCGCTGTGTGTCTTCATCCATTGCTGCAGATGAGCAGAAGGGACCTCCACATCATTTACGATGGTGAAATTATGTACTCAGTGGCAGCGAGGGGAACAGCAGAGTTATGAGTTGCAGTGTTATGACTTCCCAGGGCCTAATGAAGATATCACTTTGCTGTGAATTGCGTAACTGTTGCTGTTTTGTGCCATATTTAAAGACATTACTGAACATTTGGAGACCTTTTGAGAACAGAGGCAACTCTACAGCATGTTTTATTGTCACATTGTCACCATTAGTGCTGCCTTTTATTAATTTCCTCTCTGAATCTATAAACTGGCCATCCTAAATGGATATTAATTATTTTATGATTTTTTTTATTTTATTTTATTGGCTTTCAATGAGCTGTAAAAACACTGACAGCTTTCTGTAAGAGCTTCTAAGAATTTAATTTCACATTTTCACAATAGGAAAACTAAGCTAGCTAATTAGAGAAGAAACAAGCGAGGAGGGATGTATCATGAGGCTAAACTGAGCAGCTCTGTGATGTGCAGCATGGGGTTGAAAACAAAGTCATTCAGAGGGAAGTGTGGGCGTTAGTCAAGGTGTCAAAAAAAAGGTCAGGCTGGACCGTAAACTATAAAACTGATAGAAAGCATGAAATGCTTTAATTTTAGTTTTTATAGGCAGATTATTTTACTCAAACATGATTGCTGTCACCCACAAACCTCAACCCAAGTAAAAAAATGCCCCTTCAGTTTTTATTATAATTTAGAGTTTATATATCACTGGAATTAAAAGTTTCAATTCCATCAGTATTTCTACCAAAATCAGTGCTGATCAAGCCGTTGGTTTGTGAACGTTATGAAGCCTCCAGTTTCTGTCCGTCACCATCTTGCTAGTTTGGAGTGGTTTGGAGCAGGAAGTGACCATATTTGGACGAGCCGGGGGGAGGAGCCAGCGGTGGATCTGACCGATCTGATTGGAAACCTGACGATACTACGTCCCGCCCACCGATAGCTGTAACCTGACTGCACCACAGGCCTGTCAATCAAATAGACACGCCCCCCCCCCCCAAAACAGGTCTTTTTGAATATTATTTTCTAATGAATGAGGGATTATTTTCAGATGGACCTCCAGAAAACTAATAAGAAGGGGTGACTTTAGCTAACAACACCGACATAACTGATGGACACATTTTATTCACTTTGGATTTGATGAGAGAAGTTGAATGGGAGTCTATGGAGCTGGAAGCTTTTTGGAGCCAACCTCTAGTGGCACTCGCTGGTATTGCAGCTGAAGACACTTCTGCATCGGAACCATTTTTCAGACCTGGAAGCTACAAACACTTTTATGTCCAGTCTGTGGTACTGATGGGCATTTTAAGCAAAAAATACTGTTTGGTATTTATTGGCAAATATTAGACTATTCGACTAAGCATGTTTGTGCAGTTAAAAGCCAAGAAAAGACTCCAAGTGTTGATCTTCTAATAAGTTCCCCCTGAACTCATTTATAACGTTTCAAATTAACATTTCATTGTTACTGAAGTCTTCATTTAATTGGCTAACATTATTTGCGACATCGTACGTGTACTTTTGACTGAAACATCTTTAATTTGTGTTTCCTTACTGAACAAACAACAGATCTTTTTTTTCCAATCTGCACCACAGATTAGAGATTCCCTCTCCACCACTCCATTCATTGTTTTCTGTAATTCAACACAATGAGTGACGGACTGCAAAGCATCAGGAAATTGCAGGGTTTGACAAAGCAGTGACTCATCTGAGAGCAAGAATCCCAAATGTGTTTCCTGGCAGCAGCACAGCAGCGCTGCGTCAGTTCGTGAGGTCAGGTGTTCAGTGTTTTTAGAGCAGTTCACTTCCTTAAAGGAGTTGTTCTATAATTTGGGCTCAACAACAACAACAAAAAACACAAACATGGTGGTCTTTTTTAGAGAACAATTAGCTGCTCAAGCTAATTTATTCCTTTAGTATAATATTCTGTAGGTGCTATTAAGGTTTATACATTAACTGCTCTTTTAAAGGGAAGGATTTTATAAGGACACATTTCATTCTATTACAGACTTAATTTACTTCATTTGAGTCAGAAAATCAACTTCAAAATGATATTCCTGGATAATGTATTTTTCTTTACTTTAAAAACATAGTGTTGACTACAATAGTATATGTTCATTATTTGGGACTCAGGATGGCCTTGACTGAAGATCTAGAAAAAAATGTCATGATGTTCCTAAATTGATGGTTTTTAACCATCAATTTAGGAACATCATGACATTTTTTTAAGGAAAGTTAAGGGCATGGAGTGGACATAATGTCTGTGTGCTACTGTAACATAAATACATAAAATCTGATATTTTACAAGAAAATAATCTGAATTAATGTAATTAACATTAAAGATACATGAAACACCCACAGTTGTAGAATGACTCAAAGCTGAATGATGCAGGCATCAACATGGTACAAGGCAACAGTGGCCGGGGGCCACGCTGACAACACAGCTTATGAAGTGGAAAATGCACAACGGGAGATAAACAACCTCGTGTCCTTAATGCTTCGACGTGAGCGAGAAAATATGATTATCTTCAAATACAACATGGAGTTCTCCATTCTTTTATATCTGTCATTTTATTTTCTGTCTCGTGACAGCACGTGTTGCTATATGTAATGTACCTTGTTGTACTTGTACCTTATACTAAATTAAATATAAAATATGCATCCAAATATTTGCAGGTTTAGAGATGTTTCATTTAAGACTTTTCTGAAGGCCACTATAACTTTTTATAATTTCTTCAGTTCACATTCAGCCTAAAAACGTCAACATTTACAAAAGAGTGATTCCATAAGTATGCTCTATATGTCAATATGAATTGTTAAATTCTTGAAGAACATTCATGTAAGTTTATCCCCAGAAATGAGGGGCTCCATATTCAGGACACATTTTTGTATCACTTTTTGTACCACAGCACCAATACTTTAAAATAAATGGAAATAAAGAATCTTTACTTCCACAAACTGTATGTATATACTATACATATAATAGATCCAAGGCAATATAGAGGAGTCAAAATCATTCTACACTACATTCATTTACATCCACCTACCTGTATTGGCTGGGGTGCATATAACATTTGTTGCCATGGATACCATCCACTGCTACATTAGATAACCTTAAAATTACCTGGACTCAGAGCAGGTGGTGACTCTGAATAGCATGTCATCATGCCAGTTGCATAAGAAACATTATAAGTAGGCAGGGAATGTGCACTGCAAATAAATGCACTGTATTTAGCATTGGGTAACCATTATAAGCACTGAACAGTAATAGTCGTACCTTAAAAAAAAGTATATATGCATATATGATATGGTAAAAGGATACAGTCATATCAATGTTTATAAATACAGCTTCAGATTATTATTATTATTTTGGGGTTCTAAATATGTCAGAAAATTAAGTCCTATAAAATTGTTGGACTTAGTTTATTCTAAGTTTGTCTATTAATAATAATAATAATACATATTAATAATACATTTAAATAAATAATCAATTGGAATTGAAATATGTTGTAGAGGGGTAGTTTCAAAAATGTTCTTCAGCCATTCAAAAGAAACACTGTCCATGTAAATTATGATTACTTCCTCGAGGTAAATGTGAGAGGATGTATGTTTCTCCTCCAATTCCAGTCAGTTTATGTTGCTTATGTTTGAGTATTTTGATACAAATTCAAAGAAGTGAACATTAATGTGTCCAGCATGCATTCTTATAAAGTACAGACTATAGAACTCCATCTTATTTTCTTTGCCTGTTTTTCTTGTGTAAAAACCCGCCCTACTGCGGCTCTGAATGGCTGGTGTTACGTCTGCTGCAGCTGCCTCCTCATCCAGCAGTTAGCGGTTGTTTGCTAGCAATCTACCTCTCTCTCCTACTCTGCATGTGTGTGGGTGTCTCTCCTGCATTGATTGCTTTGAGTGGAAGCAGGTGTACCAGGGCCTCATGAGCTGCCACCCATCCCTGCAATCAAGCTCCCCACAGACACTCAGCTCAGCCACTACCTCCTTACAAAATGGTAAAAGCTATTCCATGAGTGAACACGCCGTAGGCTCTAACGTGTTACATCGCTGACCAGCATGTCATTTCCTGACCCGACTCTCCTGTCTCTGTAGGTCTGCCTGCTCCGGCTCCTCGACTGTTCTCCAGGACATCTCCCTCTGCTCCTCGTGTGCTCAGCCTGCCTAGCCATTCCCTGCCATCACCTCACCAGCTCCATTCGCGGCCTGCTAACTACTTTCAAGCAGCCGTTCATCTGCTCCTTGCAGCGCGGATGCTTCCAAGCGCCTCTCATCTCTCCAGCAGGGGAGCCGCAGTGTTGCATCGACGTCCACGGAGCTCCGGACTCCAACTGCAAAAAGTTCGGGACGTTTTTTCCATGTCGTTCAAGAAAGAGCTGGCTTCCCAGGACGAACCTGACAGCATGGATGAACTCATTGCCCTCACCATCCGTATTGGTACCGGCTCAGGAAATGTTGGCAAGACTGCAACTGCAAAAGACTTACATTGCTCAGACTCCTTCCACTTACTCTGTCTTGTTCCCCGAGTCTCTGCCAGATCCTGAGCGGCGCATCACTTGTTCCGTTGTGCCCTCAGCCTCCAGCAAAAGGGGATAATTACTTGTGAGCACTATCCTCCAAGCCTCTACAAACTGACCCCATCAAGAACCCACTCTGCAGTGGAAAAAACATGCTTTTCTCTCGCTATGTCTCATTAATTCAGGTTCGGTTTAAAGTTTTCTAGACCGCTTCATCGTCACTCAGCTTTGCCCTGAACTCCGTCACCTTGGACGTTCCCATGGAAGCCACAGTGCTCAATGGTCAGCTCATTGCCAAGGTCAGCCATCGAACAGCACCTACCACCCTCCGTCTCTTCTGCCCTTTCTATCTACCGTGATCTTGGTCCTGTTTTCAGTAATGAGTCCTTTCTCACTGGCCATACGACTGTCCAACTGCAAGTCCCTGGTAACCGATGCTCCTGCTGGTTGAAGATGTCCTTCGGGACACAATTGGCTGCTTTGTTTTTGTCTATGTGGATGACATCCTCGTTCGCTCCAAGGACCTGGACTCATCAGCAACATGTTGTTCAACAGTTGGGTACAGGTGAGAAAGTCAAAGTCAAAGGTGAGAACTGACTGGTTGGTTCACGTGTCCTCTGTGTCCTTACTAGGCAGGATAAAGTAACCGGGAACAGTTTCAAAGCTTTCTGGGTTTCGTCCACTTCTACAGGCGTTTCCTCCATGACTGCAGCACCCCTCTCCCAGCACTCACCTCCACCACCATCTCATTCAGCTGGACTCTCAAGGCAGAACAACCATTTCAGGAGCTTAAACAGAGGCCTACCTCTGCCCCTGTCCTCATTCAACCATCAACACAGTAAATATGACCTCGGCAACAGGGAGCTTTTAGCAGTAAAGTTAGCTTTGGAGGAGCGGTTCCACTGACTGTAAGCCGTCCATCGTGTGGACTGATGACAAAAATCTCAAGTACATCCAGAACTGTAAAAGATTAAACACCAGAATGGCCACGTGGGCCTTGTCGGTTTCTCGTTTTAGTTTTACCAGGCCTCTGTTCCAGGAACATCAAACCAGATGCCTTCTCTCACCAGTTTGTCTTCAGAGGCAGGTTCAGAACTTCAATCCATCCTGCCTCCCGACTCTTCGTTTGCTGCGGTAACAAGAGAAAGCTCTCTCAGGTAAAGGACCTGCTAACTCTGTCTTGCATTGGTTGCTTTGAGTGGAAGAAGGTGCACAGGTAGTACCCGTAGCCTTCGTTGTCAGGCTGGGGAGATGTTTAAGGTAAGAGTATCAGGCCGCGTCTTCACATCCCATGTAAATATCATCAAATATCAATCACATATCATGGTTTAATATGATTTAATATGATTTGAACTGTGTCTCTGTTTGTTATTTCAGTTTGAGTCCTGTTTTAGTTTCATAGTTGCTTTTGTCATGGTTTGAGCTCCTTTTCTGTTTGTTTTCTGTTTTATTGTGAAAGTCCTTTTCTTTTGTGTCTGCCCTGTTTCTCCCTGTGTTCACCTGAGTTGCTCTGTCTGTCTCACCTGTCTGCCGCGCCCACCTCACCCAGCTGACATGTTTTTATTTGGACTATAGAGCTAAACTTGAGGTAAACCTTCTGACCTCTGGGCCTCTACCTCCATCCTGTTATCCACTCAGACTCCATTACATGCAGTGAGCTTGTCAGCCTACTTTTGTCAGAGCCTGTTGACCCCTGAGAAGCTTTTAGAAGAAACCTTCTGGTTTCAGGAGCTCCTTTAGAACAACAAAGCAGTGTCTTGGCTGGTTCTCCTCCTGGTTCTGCTCCTGGTTTTCCTCCTGGTTCCGCTCCTAGTTCCGCTCCTGGTTCTCCTCCTGGTTCTGCTCCTGGTTCTGCTCCTGGTTCTCCTCCTGGTTCTGCTCCTGGTTTTGCTCCTGGTTTTCCTCCTGGTTCTGCTCCTGGTTCTCCTTCTGGTTCTGCTCCTGTCTCCAGGCGGGTCATCCATGCCACACCATCAGCTTCCAGCTGGGTCGATGACCTTGTCTTTCAAGCTCTAGCCTCAGTCTTATGCTCCGGAGTCCTCAGAGTCCTCCGCTCCAGTCTCCAAGCGGGTCATTTAGGTCAAGCCATTAGTCTCCGGCTGGGTTGACGCCACCACCTGTTCTGTTCCTGTCAGCTGGGTCAGCGTCTATCTGGCTCCTGCTCCTCGCTCAGCCCAAGTTCTCTGCAGAGATGAGACAACCAGCCAGAAGGATCTCAGCAGCCCTCCCTCAGTCAGGCCTACATGTCCGGGTGGCTTGATTGAAGGAACCAAAGGGCATATTATCATCTGTTTGAAGTTTCTTTAACAGAATGTGATAAAAAAAAAAATAATAACTGAACTCTTTGGGAAAAACTCCCAACCATTTTTGTCGAACACCAGGCACTGCTCATCACCTGCTAATTTCATCCCTAAGGTGAAGCATGGTGGTGGCAGCTTCATGTTATGGGAACTGCTTTTCAGGAGCAGGGCAGGACAAGTCTCCTACTGCCTTTGAGTGGCCCGCCAAAGTCCAGATCCCACAGAACATTTACAGAAAGAAGCCTTAAGATGGCAGTTCAGAGAAACTTCCTCTCCAATCTGATGAAGCTTGAGGGAATCTGTCAAGAAGAAAGGAATAAAATCTCTTATGAACTGCAGTTTGGCCTTCGAATCAAGGTGGTCAAAAGAAGAATCAATGTTACTGCTGCCAAAGGCTTCTACAAAGTACTTAATTAGGGGTATGAATACGTTTGTAAATGAAAGAAAGAAGAGTACATTTCTTGATTTTTATACATTAGAAAAAATGTCTTCACTTTGAGTGTAGACTGATGGCAGAAAAATGGTGAAGGGGTTGAAATACTTTATGAAACAACTGCATAGTCAGTAACATGTTTTGTTGTTTAGGTTGTTATTCATTTGAGAAGTAAATCTGAGCTACGTGGCAGTTGGCTTCTGTACAACAGTGCATTGATGAAATGGTTGTATGGAAATCAAACCCAGACGACATAGAACAAACATGGAAAACATAAATGTGACTGTTTTGTGTATCATGATATTAATCTCCTTTTTATTCAGAGCATGGTGTGTTCCTGCTGCCTAGTTAGGTGCAGTGGTGTATAGGAGTGTGTGTGTGTGTGGTGTGTGTGTGTGTGTGTGTGTGTGTGTGTGTGTGTGTGTGTGTGTGTGTGTGTGTGTCGGTGTGTATGCGTGTGGGGAGGGTGATCATAGCCGGCAGGGAGGCAGCTGGAGCCTCCTGAGATGTGAGCCTCTGACCCTGAAATCATGCGCTCCAAGACTCCCAAACAACGAGGCCTGAGCGGCTGAAATCAGACACCTCTCCCCCCGCCAGCCCCGTCTCTGCTGCTCTCACCGGTGTCAGGCACCGAGGTCTGCTAGGGGACAACCGGGAGAGAGGGGGGGGGGGTCGACGTCATTTAAATTTCAGTTCCTGCACCCCCCCTCCACCACCACCACCACTGTCCTCCCTTCACAGCACCGAGCTCGTACTTCACGCCTGACATTGATCTGTACTTCAAAACCACAACAGAGCCTCACGTTCTATCCCTCAGCTGACACAAACGATTTGCCGAGATGGGTTCTCCGCAGGCATGGGTGCTGACAACCCCCCAACCCCCCACCACCCCCCAACCACCACCACCATCACCACCACCACCACCACTCCGCCTCCCCCGAAACGTTCCCACCCCACATCCAAACCGACAAGTAGTGTTTTTGTTTTGCAATGCAAAGCAGGAGTTTGCTTGGTGCTTTTCCGGTATTTGAGCACATGACCAAACACATGTGCCACACAGGCAGCGAGGGATGTCTTTTTAAATCAGCATCCACCTACACTATGAAAGAAAACAAAAAGGTTACTGAGGTGAGGGTCAATGCATTTCACCTGGTTATTTACTGGATACTGCAATTCATTGAATTTAGTTTTTATGGAGTCCTTTTCTCCCCATAAAATGACTATTTTGTTGTATGTATGTAAATCCATCTGTATTTTTACATGGTTTTGTACTGTCATACAAAAGCTTGTGATCCTGTCAGCCACACCAGATATTGTACTCAGCAGATAACTACTATCAAACTTCAAAGACACCTCACATATCCTATCAGAGGGAGATTCTTGAAGTACAATGATAGTACATCCAGCTGGTGAGAGTAACGAGTCCAGTCGGTCTCTCTGACACATTCCTCAGACTCATCACCGAACACAACTGAGACATTTCTGGGGAGAAGTCTAAAATCATTATTCAAAACTTCGTCAAATTTTGATCATCAATGAACCAAAACAACCAACCATGTGTCATCATTTACTGACCTTCCGATTTACTGTCGTTTAAAGTCAAACTATTTACAGTTTCAGAGAATGATTATTATTCATAAGTGGTTATTCAAAACCTTTGTCAGTTAAGTACACAGAACAGTTCAGAATTGGGTCTGGTACCAGTCAGGTAGTTCATCTTTGCAAATGTTAGCAAACTTTAGATAGATTTTTCTTTAGATATTGCAACACTGAAACAAAAACCATATCCGAGCCTTATGGTAATTCAAAAGCTCATCTCTGCACTTTGGGTAGTGACCGAAACACAAATGAAAAGAAACCAGTTTGCGTAGTTTTATCATGTGATTAGGAAGCTTCCTGGAGGTTTTCTGGGTACGTCCGACTGGTAGGAGACCCCGGGGGTGGACCCCAAACAGGCTAGAGAGGAAATATATGTTATCTGGCCTGGGAACACCTTTGGGTTCTCCAGTAGGAGCTGGAAAAACAGACTGGGGAGAGATTCGGGCTAACTTGCTAAGCTCGCTGCTGCCATCATCCCAGATAAGAAGAATAACACGGATGGATGGATGAAACGAGATCTCTCTGGGAAACATATTTTATGTTTTCTAGTTGTAGTCCGGTTCTACGCACTCTGGGTCACGTTGCCTAATATTAACACCTTTAAGCAAACTTTAAGAGAACCTTGAGAACACGACAGGAAATTCAATTTGAAATTGAACCGGCTTTAAATCTGATAAGAAGCGTGTCAGGTTTTGACGAATATGGCCTTAACAGAGTGAAGCTTAATACAAACATGAGTGACATCTTTTTTTTGTCTTGGTTATCAGACCAATCTGTCGGTATAAAAGAAGGATTTTATCACTTACCAAAGCTAACATCCCATCCTTTAGATTTGTAGGGTCACTTAGAGAACAGCTCAGCGAAGGACCAGATTACAGCATGAATGAAAGGTACCTGGATGTTCCAGACACATCTGCCATCGTGTGCTTATTGACATTCTTCTTATCGATGCATTCAGAGACGCTCACATGACTGGAATGAAATCATCGTGTGGCTCTTCTATACTTTCCAAATGTTTTTGTTACAAATCAATTATATTCTGATAATAAACCTGGAAATCAGAAACCTTTTGTTTCCCATGTGTTGGCAGATCAATTTTCATTTAAGTTGGTCTTTGCCGTTTTTGAATCCAGTTTTGAGTTTTGATCATGAAATCTATACGAACCATTAGCTGGTGGTCAATCACGGTTTTACATGGTGGTCTCGGTTAGCTCGTCATCCTAAATCAACATTTATACAAACGCCCCCTCGGCGCGTAATATTTTCTGTCTTACAGGACGAGGAAAGAGAGGCATTTTGATATGATAAATTGACAATTAAAAGAGGAACGGAGGACTTTAAGGCCGTTGATAAATGTTTATTTCTGCTGTCATCCGACTGTGACGTTTTTTAAAAGCCACACACTTTCAGGTTTGACAAATGGGAAACTAGAAGCATAAAAATAGATCATTTAAATTATTTTTTTGGGGCTACATTCCTTAGTCCAAATCATCACAAATAATCTTGTATCTCCTGACTGAGAATTGAAATAAGATTTACTCGATTCTCCTCCAGGAGCCCGACTGAAAGCTTCTTCAGGGCCAGCCTGTCTTTCCCCTCAGCTAAAACGTGACCCCGAGGATCATGGGACCCTGTCGGCTGCTTAATCTCCAAACGTGAACTTCTCTGAGGAGGTTTGGAGGGAGAGTGTGATTTACTGAGTGCCAGATCCAAGCAGCCTCCCAGAGACGTGATTTACATCGTGTGAGCAGATCTCAGATCAAAAGTTTACTACAAGCTCGTTGCCGTTTCCTATCAGCGCACCGCAGATGTTTCCCAGCAGTCATTGTTATCCCCCGCTGCATGACAAGTTCTTTATGCCTCCCCTGCATTATCCATGTGTGTGATCTTAATTCACCCATAGTCCTCTTTATGCATGTAAACTGCTCCTAAATTGTCTCTGCACCCAACAATCTCCCCCTGAAACACAGGGCGAGCAGGGGAACAATATTTCAAGCCTGCATAATTCATGTTGTGCTTAACTTTTAACGAGGTGCTAAAAATCCTGCCATGTGGCCCACTCAACACTCGATACCGCAACATAAATTCTTAATACGCTTTTATGAACTGCGTCGGTCTGAGGTGTTTATCTGCAATAAAAATCTCGAATTGTAACTTAGCGATACAACATTGTTTCCCTGCAGCTCAGACAGCACGAACAAACGCCTGGTCCCAGGACGGTTCATACATCTAGATCAAGATCGGCGGGTTTCAGCAGCTCGCCTGTTAGTGTTTAGCTTGAGTGAGAAATACCAACCACGAACACTCACTTTATTCTCCTTTATTCAACACTATTTATTTATGTTAATGCATTGACAGTTTTTTCATTTCAAAGCTCTTTCTTTCTGTGTCAACGCCTCATCACATGCCTTCACTGTCATCGCAGCGCTGGTGTGGCTGCGGATCTGTTTGTTTGATCAGACTGCTTTGCTTTAACCAGGAGGAGCTCACATGTGTGGCTGGACAATCTCATAAAGAAGCTGTTCGCCGCTCACATTCCTCCCCTCGCTATCTCTCAGCATGTAGAACTGGGTGGGGGATTGTTTTCTCCCATGTTTCTGGACCATGAAAACGATTCCATGGTCTACATGCTCGTGTCTCTGTCCGCCATGCCCGTCTCTATTTCTCCGATAGGAGTGGGCGTGTGATTCACAAGGCGAGATGAATATTGTGACAAGTGTGTCATGGCTTTTGGAAATGACATGACCTGTGAGCAACGTGGCCTTTTCTAGCTGGTTCACACATGGAACGTTTTTTCTGTTGGCAGAGCGGTGACTGTCCACCACTGAGCTGCCTGGAAAGATAAATTTGTCCAGAACAGAGTGATAATATATCACTTCTTTTTATTCAGACCTTTGTGGGCAGATAGGGACAAATCTGTTTACATATTCGTCACATCAGCCTTTTAATTTAGTGTGAAAATGTTTTCTCCTTCATTTGGTAGGGACATGAGGAGTCATGTTTATTTAGAGAAGAACAACTCAATGTGAAAACATCTCTGTCCTCGATCTTTGTAATTTAATAATAAAGACAATTACATTAAATCATAAATTGTGAAACAGAAATGTACCAAACACCCCAAATACCTTATCTACGTATAATCCTGCAGCAGAGGGAGGAATAAAGAAAACTAAATTAATTAAAAAAAACCAGTTATATTACGGATATAATCAGACGTCATATTTTCACCATGATTTAATTACAGAGATTAAATTATCTTTACTAAGTCTCAAAAAAAATAATAAATAACTTAAACTTAAAAAAAATCCTGTTAACAGATTTGGATCAAAGCCTCTAAGTTGACTCATCACTTCAGAACCACTGCGTTGATGCTGATCATCTTTTCTGAAATACACTTGATGAATATATTGGAGAACATTTCTTTCTCCAAAACTCAGAAGCATTTAGCACAACAACTCTGCACAGTTCCACCACATCAAACCTCCTGCTTCAGCACTCTTTTCTGTTATGTCATTATTATCATAAGAGCCATCGGCAAGCTTGATCAGAAGTGTATAACAAGCATCCTGTAATCATGACTGCGCCGGTTACTCATGCATGTAACCCGGCCTAATTAGCAGATTGATCCGAACTAAGACTGAAACGTATTGACTGACCGCCGGTGACCTTGTGACAGCTCCACCATCCGTCAGCGTAACATCGGGTCACTGTGACGGGATCCCTGCTGGATTCTATTCATCTCGCTGTGTAAATACTGCCACAGTTTGCTGCCTAACACGCTGCAGATGTTTTCCAGAAAATCCCCCTCATACACACCGGCCCGTTAGGATGAGAAAAATGTAATTCAAACTTGGACTGCTCCAAAGTCCGCAGGCTGAAGGCGTGCGAAAGAGAAAGGCTCATAGTTAAACCTCCCTGCCAGCCGCTCGGACTCTTTACCGTCTCTGTGATTGACTTTTATGGTCCGTGTTATGGCGGCCTTTTATTGCTTGTGAGCAAACAGCCACTACGAAGCCTGATCACTACAGCGAACGATGCACCTGGCCTGCTGTGTTTACCTGCTCGTCGCCCACCATTTTGTCCGGTGACAGCAGTGTCTATTGTGTCTGTTGGCTGACTGTCAGCCTGCTTTTGTTTCAGCCTCTGAGGCCAGTTTACATGGAGCGTTCACACCGCAGCCTGTTTCCGCCTCAGCTGCTCACTTGGGAAAACCTCTGCAGATATCCTGATATCCACTGGCCTGTTTTAGGATTCAGAAAGGCTTAAAGACCAGGAGCTCCTCAATGGTAACTGCCTTGTTTTAGTGACATTTTTAAAACTGGTATAGTGCTTGTATCAGTGATGCAACCTGCACCCTAAACACAGAAGCTATTTTGGATATTTGCAGCTCCAAACACCTGCGGCTGCTTTTATATGACGCAGCAGTTTTCATGCACAGCCACGACCTTGAAATTACTGAACGGCTTGCTGCACATGTGCACCGCTGAGCCCATTTACATGAATGCTTCTGTGCCGGTCCAGAGTCATATCCTGTTTATAATTATGTTTAGGAGCTGAAGGAATATGGAGGACCTGCTGGCAGACCTCAGGTCGCTGATCACCGTTCACTGCAGTGTCTTCACTATAACTTCATTATTACTTCTATTGAATTTTAATATATTAAACAGTGAACAAAGTGTCACCGAGCAGCACTTTCCTGAATGTTGTTGGTGTCGTGTTTGTTACAAACTCACACAATACAGTCAAGACTGACTGACTGGATGGATTCAACAAAAAATGGGTTATTAATATTTGCCAGACTATGCATCCTGATGGCTTCCACCTTTTTGGACTGGGTTGCCGTGACAATTTGGTATTGAAGTAACTTTGATATTCTGACTCCTCATTTAGCGCCACCATCAGGTCAACATTTGTCCAATACTTTGGTTTGTGACATTCCCATCAGTCTCAGCTGTTCTTTGTCTTTTAATGCTGATGTGCAATTGTTAACATACTGATGTTTAGGTCAAATGTTTTCTCAGCAATTTAGCAAGTTGGCAAGTTAGCACCTTAAGCATGTTGTTAGGCATTGTGTTGTCATGCTAATATTAGCATTTAGCACAAAGCATTGCGGTGCCTCACACACACACAAACGTTTATCTTGGATGATTAAAGGTGATCTTGAATACAGATTGTGTTTATTATGGAATAACATGGAGTAACACCCAACATGAGCTTGGGTGTAAATTACTTGAACTTTTAGTGCGTAAATGACACAGTGTCACACTCATCTGAATTTTTCATATGATTAACTGAACCAGAATTTTGCATAAAAAAAATTGTTCAAATAATTTATGTAGGTGGGATTAAATATGTAGAACATCCACTACACCTGTCGTTTGGATGTTGGATAGGTCTGTTCATGTGCGCTCTGCACACCGAAGCCACGGAAATATCTCTTTGCTCGATGCAGCGGAGGTGGGCGGAGTCTGAGGGGGCAGAAGCACCAAAGCAAGTTCACTTCAAAATTGACACCAACATTGCACTGCATCGACACATCTTCATCTTCGTCTTCATGACACACGCCCTGTCGCTGCAGGTGAGTCCATCTCGGTGTACGGTCTGTGCATCAGCATCAGTTGTTCTGGGAATATAAATAAGGCCCAAAGTCATCCAGACAGATTTGGTTATCATCATCCAGCATCATAAAGGCCCACATGGAAAAATAAATTCAGCTGACTGGCTATCACTCTTCTGCGATCACTTCTGTGGTTGGCCTGGTTCTTTGGATCATGCGAAAGCTGTCAGCTAGACTCTTGTCTGGAATGAAAGGGATGTCTCTTGACTCAAACTATGCAGAAACATAAGATAAGATATCAGACTTTGTAAAGCTGATTTCATTATGAGAGGTTCCTTGCTTTATATGGTTGCTCTGTTACTTCACTCTAAGCTGAAATAAAACATGTCGGTAGCTGTGTGATTGGATTTTATTATGATTATTTTAACTCAAGTAAAAGGCAAAGCCCTCATCTCTGTTCCCTGTGTGCTTTGTTAGCTGACAGGTGAAGTAAATTACAGGTTAGAGACTGAGACGGGCTCATTGAGGAGAAAAGTGCAAATCAAATGAATATAAAGTTAGAGAAGCAGCAATGCAGAATGTGTGTCAGTAAAAGCATTGAAATGAGCATGAATGGGGCGTCCTGACAGCTCGTTGAGAAACATGACGCGTCCCGTCCTCGTGACCTTTGTTGCATGTCATCCCTTCCCTCTGAGCCGTCTCTGCTGTCACTCCCCGCTGTCACTATCCAGCGGAGCAGAAATGCCACCAAAAATAATCACAAAAAAACAACTGAGAACTAACCGTGACAAGTCAGTGAAGTGCTTCAGAAAGTCGGCACACCGCGCTCCGTATTGAGCTATTTTTCCTCGCCGCTCCGACGCCGGTCGATGCATCTTTGACAACAACTGGAAGCGGCTGTCGTGTGCAGCGCGGCTCGGTGTGTTGTTCAAATTAGCGAAGCCGATATCTGACTTCCAGTCAGAAACAGTCAAGGGAAGTCGTGGCATATTAATTGGGTTGAGTGCATGCGTGTCAGTAGGATGACTGAGTGAGGGTGGATCATGTACGGGGGACGCCCTGGTGTTCACGCAGCGGGATGTGAGCTGCATCGAGGGGAACTGCAGCCACTCGAATGAGCAGTCCTCTGAGTAGATGATGATTGCCACACCAGCCCGCATGGCTTGTAGTATAATTGATTATGGAGGACTTTTCAGCTCTGAGCTTTATGAGCATTAAAGCTGCACAATACTTGTATTTTATCGAAGCATCAAATCAAATGTGAGACATGAACGGTGTTGCTCGTAGTTACAAACCCACGAAGAATCACCTAAACTGTTTCCCAGCAGCTGCTCAGAGATATTTAGCCTTATCGAGGCCATTAAACTTCGTCAACCCTGATCCTAAGGACTTAAGAAAACCGGAGAATATTTTACTTAACATCAGCAGACTATTTCTGAAGGTTACTGTGGTCTTAGAAATATTTTTTTCCTTCTCAACCCCAAATTGTGAGCAGTGTTTTCTCCCTTACTGTCAGTTGGTGCCGTGTGTCACCATGGAAACAAAGGTTGTGGTTCAAAGTTAGCCTCGAGGTTGGTTGGCTAATTATTTTGGGCTTTTATTTTCTTGAAAGAGCTTTTTATTATTGCGTTCTCATCTTGTCCTGCTTTCCTCCACATGGCCAAACAATCAGTGTAGCTTTGCCAAATTTAAACAGCCGGTTAATATTGATGACGGCCAACATGAGGAGTATCAAAGGTCATAACTATCGGCCTCCGAGTTCGAACCCGGTCAAATCAAAGCGTCTCTGATGTCCATGAAGCCCAATGTGCCAAAAATGGGCCAAATGTCAACCAAGGCAAAGCATCCAAATTATCTCCATTCTCCCTATCCCACAGAAGTCATGTTAAAACGAATCTCCCTCATAAGTTCACATCGAACATGCAATTGATTTCTTTCCACCAAAAGCAGTCCAGTGACTTTGCTTCAGGGAAAGTACGTAAAACAAGAGCGAAGCTGATTGGTATTGTTAAAAGGCCTCAGAGCTGCAACTGGACCAAACCAAAGAATTCAGTGATGAATTTTTGTTGCTTAAATTTGTTACACGTCAACCTGAAGCTATTATTATAATTCCTTCTTATATCCAAATCAGAGAAAAATCTATGGGGGACAAAATCCATGAAAATATGCTTTTTTCATTAAATCAACTGTCACTGTTAAAGCTTACAATGTCCCAATCGGTCTGATATCTCCTCTATACGATCATGTACAGGTTTTTAACGTCAACATGCAGGTACAATAAATTATTTTTGCTCTCCTTCCACTAAAATAGGTGACCAATGCCTGTAATATGGCAACTGCCCCCCCCCCCCCTTCCCTCCCCTCCTCAACGCGAGCTGTCACATTCTGATGGCCGAACTCGTGTTTGGAACAAATTATGTGTGGAAGTCCAATAGAAAATATGCTGACCGCTTCTTGACAACGCCTAATGAAAATGGATGCGTGGGTAGCGTGAACGGGACCGGACACCTGACAGTCTATTGTCTCTCTCCATCAGCACTCAGGAGTCGGCTCAATCTGGTCGCACACATCTCTCCCGATGGAAATGAAGGCGTCCCGTTTAATGGGAAGCATAATGGCTGTGGACAGATGGAAGACGTCTCGCTTTAGCCGGCGTCCCCCCGCTCGGTAACGAAGGCCCAGCCTGTTGACAGATCAGGTTTGGGGGGGAAAACAGCGGAGAGCAGTGTGTCACTGTTTGGTTAAAGAATATACAGCAGATAAAATAGGCCCTGCCTGAATATTGGACTGTGTGGGTGAGTGTAATGTGTGTGTGTGTGTGTGTGTGTGTGTGTGTGTGTGTGTGTGTGTGTGTGTGTGTGTGTGTGTGTGTGTGTGTGTGTGTGTGTGTGTGTGTGTGTGTGTGTGTGTGTGTGTGTGTGTGTGTGTCAGGCAGAAATAATGGTGGGCTCACCCGAATGTTGCTGCCTCAGAGCGTCGGGTCAGCGTGCGGCCGTCAGGATTCGAGGCCTTGGCAGGCAGGTCAGGTCACTGCTGTAAAAATAGCAGCTGACAATCCAATAGCTGTGATTTATGAAGCATGTCGATAGAGTCTCAACGTAATGATGCAGCCTGCGGGAGATGATTGGTGCTCCCTCAGTTGGACAATAAGCACAGACGTGTTGGAAGATTGACACCAGAAACTCATCATCTCAGCTGTAACAGGACTCCAGGACTAATGACTAGCTTTATTTTTTACTGTTATTTTGGGATTTCTGTTTCTGAACACAATCCTATATAATCCATAGACAGAGAGCTGTTTCAGAAGTGTCTTTTTTTGTTTGTTTTTGGTGTTTATATATTTTGTCTTTTCCCCAAACATTGAATCAATAAAGATGTGCTCACTTTCATTTGCAATAAGAACAGAATGCCTTAAAAAAACAACAACAACAACAACAAAAAAACTGTACATTAAATATAAATATTTTTCAGATAGTCTTCGGCAAACCAGCAATCAGCTTTGTGAAGGAGAGCCTGGAAAACGTTTCCTTGCGTGCTGAACGGAAGTGATTGAATTAAATCCTCTTGGTATTGTTCGTAACTTCCACATTAAACATGAACACATATACAATCAAATAAACTTGATCTGAGTTTATTACAAAGAGCAGCATTTGCGGTTTTATTTAGTTTTGAGTGCTGAGATTCAATCACATCTGCTAAATATATACATACAATATATATGTGTATAAACTGTGTATTCAAATTTATGATTATTTACGACACTACCTCTCTACTCTGAGTGCATCAGTGTGTTCTCACTGTCAGTACAGAAACATCAGTTCTACAAGTACCAGGATGAAGCACTCAGAACGCTCACAAACAAAGGAAGTGTCCCGACATGTAAGAACACTATTTGTTGATTTACTGAGGGAAACGAGTCATTTGAAACAGTGTCTGCTGCTCTTTAGTCGACATCAGGTCTTTACTGGGGAGATGTTTGACATTGTGAGAACTCGGGGATACACCCGTTACCACGGGGACCGGCTGAAGTCAGGGCTGAGAAAGTGCTGAGCAGCACAATTGTCATTTATGAAAAATGAAGACACAGAGGAGAGGGGGACAGGAATGGTGCTGGGGGTGGTGGGGGTGGGGGGATCCACACGGTAAAAAAAAGAGTGGCACATGTTGGCTTTCAGGGGTGTTCCTGTGTCTCTGGCCAACTGAGCTGCCATCAATCATCAGCGTGTCCTTTTCATCAGGGTTTGTCTTCACACTCTGACCCCACCCTCCACCCCCTCCATCCCCAGGCCTGACACATCAAAGACAGGCAGGAGGAGCAGAGGAGAGGTGGCTGGAGGGACCAGTCATTTCTCAGCAGCACTCACAGGGTGATGGAGCTGTCTCTTACAGTGGAGTTACAGCACAGCTTTGATATAGGTGCACCGTCACGTTTCCTGCATCCGTTCAGAGTGGTGGTTGTTCACTTTCACAAATGAATGCAAAGCGTTGGCAAGATGCAGTACGCACATGACCAGTAGGGGCAGTCTAGAGCAGTATGGGGATGTGACAGACATCAGCAGGCATGCCAATAACAATGGCGGCAGGTTTTGAAGACGGTTAAATGACTGAGTCTGCAATGACCTGCACCCGTTGGATGTGTCTCCATTTTAGAAATGGAATAATATATGGAAGAAGACTGTTGCGTCCATGACAGCCGGTGCATGTTGGGAAAATGGAGTGGGGACGGTATCGATGTGGTGTTTTGATTGCAGACTTAAAATCGTAACTACTTCGAGTATCGCCATATTTCTTACTTACATTGTGCAAATCCTGAAGTCCTCTCGTGCCCTTCTGTGGAATCGACTAGAAACTCAGAAGCTCATCGTTAAAAAGCAAGTATACATCGAGTGTGACAGGAATACTGCAGTGATAACACTGTAATGTAGCTGCACAAATATCAATTTATTTTGTATTAATTTCAAAATATAATACCCAACAATCTTGGACAACACTTGCCACAATTTAGCCACCATTTCCAGCCTATTATGCAAGCATGTGTTGCCTTTATTTTGTAATTACTCTCCTGGCCAGCAGGGGGAGACTGCAGATTTAAATGAATCGTGGCTGAATTCCGTTTAGCTGCTCCAGTTTCAGGGTCCTGTCATTGTTCATGCTGACTCACTGTCATGGTCAACTGGGACACTAGAACAGACTGCAGCCATCATTCATCTTTTAGCAGTTTGTTTAAAATGTATTTATCCTGTCCTCCTTCTTATAAACTGCAAATAAAAGTAATTAAACTGAAAATGAAAAAAGAACATTTGTTTGTGTAATTGGTTAGTTTTATTTTACTGACAATAATTGAAACACACTTTATCGCTTTTGTTTTAAAGGTTACACTTAATTTAGTTTTAAACTAAAACTATTTGTAGTATTTGGGATGTTTCACCAATAAATGTGAAACTCGAATGTCAAAGCAGGAAATAAAAGAATAAAGAGTAGAAAAGATCTCTCATTTAAAATGTCCCACACATTATGAATTTATCAAGTTTACCATTCTCACCAGCTCAATAATAAATAGCAAAAATACATTTTTACCACTCCAGCTGTCATCTCCTGAGAAGCCCTTTACCCTCCAGAGTTAACTGTGAGAAGACGAGTGGGAAGAGGAAGGAAAGTCTTGATTTGTCCAGCTCAGAAGCCCCGCCCCCTAGTGAGCTGCAGAATGGAAGTGGTGGCATCATGCCATGCATTATTCAGGAGTGTAAATTAACCCTGAGTAGAGATACTCCATCAATCAAGGAGGAGGAGGGGTGGCGGTGGTGTGAGGGGGTGGGGTACCATAACACCGGGGCATGCAGGAGAGAGGGGGGAGGGGTGTGGGTGAAGGGTGGACTGCTGCTGGTGGTTCATTGGTGTGTCGCCGGTGGTCCGTCAGATGGAGTGTAATGGAGAGGGAGGACTCAGCACCAGAATTAGCCACCCACCACTTCAACAGGTGGCTGACAGTCACGCCCGGCATGTGGACAGGCCGAGGCAGCGGCTCCGCAGCCTGCTGGGACCACATACCGCCGGAGAGGAACCACAACAACAAGTGGACCGGGGCGGGGTGCAGAAACATACTTTTAATGTGATATTTGTATGTAAATATTGTCTTTTTTTTTTCTGCAGCTGATGGAACACGACAGTCGCAGGTGTTGGGGAGAAGATCCCAATATTTCCACTGATCATTTCAGCTCTCTTCCCCGAGTTCAACCCACCCCCTCAAAAAAAAAAAAAAAAAGAAAAAAAAAACAACTCCACTCAACTCAACTCACGTATTCATACAGCACCTGTCATACCACAATCCTCCCAAAGTGCTTCACAGAGCAATTAAAAGAAACTTAAGATACAATAAAAACAAGAGAAAAGTGGAACAAGGATGAGACACAATTAATTTAAACGCAATTAAAACCCAAACTATAAATAGAACAATAGAGCTTCAAATAAAAGCCAAGCTAAGACGATATCTTAAGATTGTAACAGCAAGACAGAACAACAAAAACAAAACCTGCTAACTTGTTAATTATTTGCCAAAACAACTTACTAGCTTTTTCTGACGATTTCAGCTGCATCACAAGGTTTTCTTTCTCTCAGTGGACAGTTTGCTCTTCTTTCTCTTCTTTTACTTGAACCAACAAGAAAGATAAAATGAGTAAATGAACGAGCCAAAGTCTTCTAGTTGAACCACGATGGCAGCATGTCTGATCTGCCGTGCTAGCAGCAGGGCTGTTGGGATATACAGACGTTCATGGTTCCCAGAGGATGAATCCATCTGACTTCCTCTCCTAAATGACACCATGAGGTCGACTGTTGTGGTTTTGAGTAAAATGTCCCAAGACCTATTGGATGACTATTTAATGAAAAATGTCATTCAGGCATTCAAGTCCGCCTCAGGATGAATTATAACAATGATGCCTTAACTTAATATTTGGTTCCATGGTCAGGTCATCTGTCGAATACTGAATACCTGCAAAACCTCGTGCTAACAAGCTAAATTAATATGGACTATTTGAGCACGTTATCATGATGACATCATCCCAGAGAACCACCGAGACTACATACTCACTGTGTAATCTAAATGCTCGCTTGGTTTTACACTCTCAGTCTGGCCTGCTGGTGGCGCTACAGTAAAAGTCAGGCGTCATCAGGCAGTGGATTGATTAACCACTAATGTCTGTTACTAATGAAGCAGAGTGACGTCCTCACACTGGTGTTCACATCTCTGTGTCAAAGTAAAGAAATATAAAAATATAACTTTCTATCGAATACAACGGATCGACTGACCAACATCTTTATTTACTATCTCTCTCTCTCCTGTGTGTGTGTGTGTGTGTGTGTGTGTGTGTGTGTGTGTGTGTGTGTGTGTGTGTGTGTGTGTGTGTGTGTGTGTGTGTGTGTGTGTGTCCTCACACATGTCTGACTGTGAAAAGTGTTTCCTTCCTCTGTGAATTCTTTTTGCCCTTTCCCCCATTAATTGATTCATTCTTTAATCCCCGTGAGATTCAGGAAAATAATTTATTGATCGCACAATAGCACGTTTAGTTTTTTCTTCGGGCATTTTTGTACCTTCTATGAAACAAGTGTACATTTGGAGAGAGAGTTTTCTCTTTCTGTTTAATCTCCTTCATGTAAAAGAGCAGAAGTCAGTAAAAACCCAAGCTAACGCTTCGTTTTCAGGATTGCAACGTCGGGGCAGTCGTGATGTTCGGAGATTTATTAGCGTCTAGAAAGCGGACGTTGTCTTCCTTTAATTTGAAAAAATAGCCCAACTTTTTCAGCTCTCTGCAGCGGAGGAAATGAAGTTCCCTTGGCGGAGCTCTGAACTGCACTCCTGTGTATGCGTCACATTACACATTCAAAGCATTATTCAATAGAGAGAAAGGCCATTAACTCTGCTGCTTTCTGGGACGCCGTCCAAGTCCGATCAGAATTCTGGTACGTTAAACCCCCACAAGGCTTCCTGAGACGGGGCTGGTGCTTTCTTCCCGTCGACGAGCCGTAATGACGTTAGGCACGGTGGTCCTGTTTGGACGCTTGTTTGTTTAACAGCATATTCATTGGCTGTTTGCTGATAAAACTGGCGGGAAACCTTGCAAAGCCGCCGCTGATGAATTGCTGTGGAGGTTTGTGGGTGACGTCTATTGTCTGGCTCTCCTGGCTGCATCCGGACCGGTACAAACTGACTTTGAGGAACAGGCTGGTGTCGGAGGACGGCCTGCTGCTGGAGTCTGTTTCAGATGGAAATGAACAGATTCACATGACTGCGTGCTCTCACCACATTTTGCCAGATAAATAACAGGCATCTTAATAACTAGATTATAGATCGAACTGTGTATAAAATCTCGTTCTGTTTTTGTTCGCTGACAGTAAAAGACAATGACGACAATTGAGATGATCGCTATCTGCAGCAGCTCGGCTTACATCAGCTGTTTGATGAAGCATCTCCTCTCCTCCTGGCCTAAATCTGCCTCTGTCTCTCTTTTTGATCCATTTTCCTTCCTCCTGTTTTCAAGTGGGAAAATAAAAGACAACACCAAGACAAATTCCCTTCGGGACGTTGAGTCATCGTTCATGAATTCTGTGGGTGGTTATCTTCCACTGCGAGCGGGAATCTTCGACAACCATTGTTGTCGCACATCAATACCAATTCCAGCTTGATGAGACAAAAGTGGCATTCATGGTGAGTCGAGGCTTTCCTTTTGCTTTTTTGATTGATTTCAATGCACCACAACGTGGCGCTCATCTCTGTAACCTTCAGGCGTCCTTCTAGGTTTTATGGCACAATGTCTCCCAAACCTTCATCTTTCCAATTCAGGAGAAGATGCAAATACATTAAGGGTTTTTCAATCTGCCTGTTTTTACGTGCATTTTCAATTTGCAGATAAAACACCCTGAACGGAAACACTGAACATTATAAATATGAATTGTAAAAAAGCTTTTGTGCTCTGCTGAGATTAAAAAGTTAGAATAGTGAATAAAGTGCAGCAGCAAATACATGTTGGTGTAATAAAACTTTAAATCTGTGTGAGACGAGGAAAAAGATGAAACCCTCCTTACGTTAATACCCTCAGGGTCTGATTCACTGAAGGTTTGTGTGTAAAATCAGGTTCAAACTTCACACCACCCGCAAAACAACGTCCATCAGATCTACTGACGACGTGCAGCGAGGATTTCATCTTTCTAATGTTCAGTTTAACACTCGTTGTCCATTCTGTGTGTTTTCCTGCATCATATGCAATATTGGACGTTTCTACTTGAAGGTGTAAAATACTGAGAGGAAACATGCAAATAGAACAATTTATCACCCACAACGATATTTACTGAACCAGGAAGTAGAAACAGGAGAAGTGATTGTTGTGTATTTTAGTACAACTGAAGGTTTTAATCAGATGAACATCAGGAGAGACGACTGCTCTTATTATGAAGGAGACACGGCTGCTCTTATTGTGAAGGAGACGCAGGAAACCAGAGAACGGAGAGAACGAGGTTTTACACCAGTTAAACATTTCTGATGTCAGAGGGAAACATTATTCAGACATATCGTTTGTCCAGCGATGATATTTCTGAGTTATTGAATGAACTGAAAGATGATTGACAGCCAACAACAAAGAGGAGCCACGAAATACCAGCAAAGTCAGAACTTCTTCCGACTCAGCATTTTGCTGCCTCTGGGTGGTTCCAGCGTATCTCTGCTTGGATCTCCCTCCAGTCCTGTTATTCAGGTGAGCTGTCACATCCTGAATGAGTCCTGCAGAATTCACAGGTAGCTTCATCAGGTGCACGAGACCTCCAGGAACTCAATGAAAAGTCAGCTGCTCATCACAGAAAGATCTGGACCTGCTGATCTCTGTTTGTTAGAGGATCTCATCCACCGTCCTCCTCTTTTATTTACCCACGTTTTATTATGAAGACCTTTTTTCTCCTTTTAGTTTTTACTACAGTATTGATTTCTTGCTGATAATCTCCTATAAAGTGGTTTGTTGTTCTTATATTTATTAATTTCAATGGGATTATATTTACTTTTCCTTTTGCAGTCGCTCTGTTTTCCATTACTGGAATCACTTTAACACACAAACACCTCATTTAAATACTGATATCAGTGACACAAATACTCAGTAAATCACCTGGTGGAAAATAAATGTGCAAACTTTTTTAAGAAACACGCAATTTAGCACCTTTATTTGAGATCTTAGTGAATCAGGCCAACAGTAATGCCATATTTCCATCATGGTTTGTTCATTCTTTTTCTGTTTTTGAGTTTTGCCTGCCTTCCTTCCAGTTCCATCATCTTGCTGCTTCCTCTTCTTTTGCACTGGTTTTGATGCCAGATACGTCACCGAGAGAATTGGTGGCGCTCAGCTCGGTTGCAATTCACAGAAGGAAGAAGAAAAATGTATACGATTCAGAAAGCAGCTTGTGTGTTTCTTTGTGGGCGTGCTTTCTCTTACACATGAAGTCCATATGATACAATCATTTTCACTGGCTGAGTAGAACTCACTGACTTTAAAATGTAAAATTGCTGGACAGCCATTTTATAATCGTTTTAGAGGGAATGTTATTGTTTAAAGCCCCAAACTATTACCTCAGAAGTGCTGCGGAGGACCAGAGCAGCAGCCATCAAACTCAGACTCAGACTCAGCTCAGACTCGGAAACTTTGGAGGACCTCTGCTCACTCTGAAGCAGGACGCGGAGCTGCCAACAGACCAGCTCTTTTACAGCTCAGAATCCCCTACAGTCATGTCCAGGAGGGAGGTGTTAGTTCTGTGGATGGTTCTGATCCCAGGATCCATCTGGACCAAAGTGGGCAGAATAATCAGCCTCTGGTCTGATAACAATGCAACCAGCTGGTAGCGGCCTGTAGCACCAATATACAAATGCCAGACCAGCTTCTTCCTTCTGCTCTGGTAATGAAGAGGTCTTTATTGTTGCATTTAGTTGTTGTTGTTGCCTGCAGGATGTTACAGAGCAACAAGAAAATGGAAACAAAAACATCTCCCAATGGTCCTCACAAGGACTTCATGGTACATGGTTTACATGCTCAGACATGCAGTCAATAATACAACAACATATTTTCATGGTATACAAAGCAGAAATAAAATGTTTTTGTGTAGTTTTGTGTCTGTGTTTAGTCTGTTTAATGGTTGTGTTCAGGTCCCTCTATTACAACAGATGCTTTAATTTGTTATTGTATGTATGAAATTAGTAAATATTGATATCACTTTTTTGTTATTATTTTCTGGAGATTTTTGTGCTTTACCGTGAGCGGAATAAATACAAATTTTGTGAAATACAATTTTCCGAGAAATAATGTCCACAATTTGCCAAAGTTTGCATTTCAATTCCATTTCCACTGCAGTGCAGTAGCCCTGGGAAGACCACGCCAATTCATATCGTGACATATCAAAACTGCAACAATTCCCTCTTTATGTTATTCTCTAAAAAAATGTTAAACAGAGTCTGGATTTTATCGAGTTGTAAAATGTCTTGGACGCTCCATCCTGATTATTGTCAGCCACAACTTAACAGCAGAACAACATTTGCAGATGTTGATTTTATGCTGCAGAAAGCTCGACCAATCAGCAATGTTCAACATGTCCTCGAATGTTCCTGAACTGAATGACTCTTCGCCCGGGGCAATTTAACTCCGGTTCCTTCGGTGGAAAAGCCAGTAGGAGTTTCTTAAAAGGTGGCCTTTAACTGGGAACAGGGAAAAATGCACCTACCAAAGGCACATTTCCAGCATTCACTGTGATTATTGTAAAGTGTTACAGTAGAATTATAGTAGAATATCTGCTGTGGTGAGTTTTGATGACTGGTTGCCTTCAAACTTATTGATTTACTGTTCAAATCAAAGGTCAGTTCAAAATACTTCATTTTTCCCTTAAAGGGCTTTTTAAACACACAACAACAACAACTCATTTGCACATGTAAAATTAAGCTGCTCAACACTATCCAACACCACGAAGGCACATTGTCTCAGAAAGTGTCAGGTACTTCCACTCATACAAACCTTTCAATTTTTGTGACACACCTGAACAGCTGCCGAGGGTCTAATCTTCCAGAAACACTGTTACTGACGACAGGACAGACAGATGACCATTTTCTGATAATCTTTCTAAAATAAACAGTGATTAACCAGGTGTATGAAGGGTCATGTTACTGTTCTTGTGCTATGAATGCAGTGAAAAGAGAGCAGATTTGAAATGTGGACGCCATTCGATTCTTCAACATTTAACACCGTGAGCATCTGAGACCTTTAAGATTTTTCCTGACGGTTAAAACTCCTCGGTGCTGGCCGGGTGGGATCTTCCTCCTTTGTGACAACAGCAGCCCACCTCCCTCCCACCTGACTGCCACGTCCTCGGCCCGCTTCCACCAGATAACACAACTTTAATGGTGGATGGCTGAAGCCAGTGACACCTGGAACAAAAGAAGCTGACATGACAACACGGACGTGAACACAATGGCTGTGATGAGCAGGCAGCAGCTCCAACGGGGACTCAGTGATAATGCACGTTCTTCAAGTGTTCGTCAGACCACCGACACAAAGGACAATCTGAACACTTCACGCAATACTGCAGCAGTAATAGACCTGATGAAATCTGGCTGTGTGGTAACAGTTCAAACCTTGAAGTGTGCAGACAACTGCTCATTGATTCCCGTCCCTGAACACCCCGCCGCTGCTCGGATTCATCTACAAAATATCTTTGGGGGCAGAAAAAAAAAAAAAAATTTCATCACCGGACCAACCGCATCCATCTGCTGCTGATGCCAGTCGGCCGGCCGGATGAACCCCAAAGTTTGGAAGTCACTCTGCAGTGAAAACTCATCCTGCCACGACTCTCAGTGTCCACGCAGCTCTGGAACATCCGGCCAACTGTCCGCCACATCAATCAGGGGCGGCGTTGGTCCAGCATCAGGCAGCGAGCTGCTGGTGACTTCCATGAGGCCGTCTGACAGCCGGCTGGGAGAGACTGTAACGCTCCTCAACACAGTTATTCAACAGATAGAACAGATGGACAGCAAACTTCTAATCAATAACTCACAACAGCAAAAGCGTTCCTGCTTCATATTCAAGCTGTAAAAAAAAGTAATTTGGCGTGCGGCCGAACTCGCTGGCAGGAAACAAATTGCTGCTTTTTGGGAGCTTCTTTGTTTGTTTGTATTTACTGTTGTCTCCACACAGCTACAACCGGTTCACTCTGTGCTCAACTAAAGGGGAACATTAAATAGCATATGCTCTATTTTTGGTTAAAAACAGTCATCTGCCAAAAACACTGGACGGTTACAAAAGTGTGTTCCTGCTCGGTCCAAGATGAACACTTAACTGAACCATCTCCAGAATCAAACCCGTACTGTCACACTCTGACCTGAAAAAAGTCATTCATGCGCTAATTTTCTCTCGACTCGACTACTGCAACTCCCTCCTTTCTGGCATAAACCAAAAATCTCTCTCCCGCCTCCAACTAGTCCAGAATGCAGCAGCCCGGCTTCTTACTGGTCTGAACAGACGACATCACATTACTCCAGTTCTGGCCTCTCTCTCTGGCTCCCGGTTGGTTTTAGAATTGATTTTAAGATTTTGTTGATCACTTTTAAGGCCCGCCTCGGTCTGGCCCCGAGCTACATTTAGGTCCAGACTTAAATCAAAGGGTGACCGTGCTTTTGCCATCAGGGCCTCTCGACTTTGGAACGACATACCTGAGGAAATAAGGCTTGCAGAATCATTAACTTATTTTAAATCACTTCTTAAAACACATTTTTATAGAATTGCTTTTAAGTGATGTCGTCCTTTTATGCCCTTTTACGCAGTTCTTTTGTTCCCCTGTTTTTGTTTGTTTATTTTATTAATTTATGTATTTGTTTGTTTTCTATTCCATTTGCTCATTTTGGTTATTTGTTTGGTTTTCTTGTATTCATTACCTTTATGGTTTGGTCTTTTTTGCCTCCTGTTTTCTTAAATGTTTACCGGTATTGACGTTATGTACGACTATGCTTTGCTCCTCTGTAGAGCACTTTGTAAACTCTGTTTTTAAAGGTGCTATATAAATAAAGTTATTATTATTATTATTATTATTAAAACTGCACTCACCAGTATTTTTAGATTAGCAGTGGATCCAATGATTTATGATGATGCAGATCAACATTTTAGCTTCCTCGATCTAATTACATTTATTTCTGGACCAGAAATCGTTGCTTTCTTCATGTACTTTTTCAATATCAGCAGAAATGACTGCACCAAACGGCAGAAAGAGCCGCTACCTTGACAACAAGCTAGAGGAGTGTCACGCATCTTACCATCACAGATTTGTTATTGGCCCTCCGTTCACAAACCGTCACTGCACGATGGACGACACGCTAAACTGGGCCTCACCCATCATAATCATATCATCATATCTGAAACATTTATTGGTCTCCTTCTCTTCCAACTATAAACTGAGACTCTGTGCAGCTTCTCTTCTGTTCCTGTCGTCTCGAGGTCAAAGAAGACTTCATGCTTAAAACTCCGATCAGAATGACGTAAATATTCGATCTATATCATCTTTTCATTTGTTAAATCTGTCGTCTTATTATAGGACCAGTTGTACCACAATCCATAACTATATAACTATGATTTTAAGGATTTTCTGTGGCTGTACTGTCGTTTGCTGCTGTCACTGTTATTACTAATATTTTGCTCTAGTTTATGATAGATCCCTCTTTATACTTTATTTTTTGTGGAATATGTATGTCTGTTTTTTTTCTGTTGGAGTCAAATGTTGTTAATTAGCGTTAACATTTTGTTTCCTTTTGGTGATGTCTTGGTTTGTGTATTTTGTACGTCAAGGACCTGTTTGAAAATGAGATGGTACATCTCAAGGAGTTATTCCTCATTATTAAAAAGAAAGCTAAAAAAAGATCTGCTTATTTTATGTTTTAACTCTATTTGTGTTTAATTATATGCATGTTATCGGTTCTCGTGCATTTTATCTGTTTCTTATGCATTTTATCGGTCCTTGTGCACCTCATTTACTTTCTATATTTTGAAATGCTCCTTTATATCTGTATTTACGTGAAACACTGCATGTAATTCTCTTTGAGCTGCATTTCTTGTCATTATTATTATCATTAATAAAATTCCTGTGACGTCGGGTGTTTGTCAGGAGTGAAAATCAAACTTATATGACTAATAACTTTATAGAGCAGACGATGTCAGTGTTTGGTTTTTATTTGGCTTCTCAACCTCTTGAATCAACTAACTGACATTTGAAACATGAACTTTCATCTCTTCTTGGTCTGGAACTGCGTCCAGTTCCTCGTTGCCTGACAGCGCTCTGAGCAGTCAGTGATTTCATGATTTCTGGAGGTCAAACTTTTCACATAATTCTCTTCCATCTGAAGTAACTGTTGTGTAAAGTTTCTGGGATGTGCGTGAACAAAGGAAGTGAGTTTCCCCCAGAGAGCAGCTGCTTTTTGAAGTGCACACCATGCTTTGACCCAGTGAAGGTCTCCCTATCCACCCATCCTCAGTCTATCTGCAGCGAGGTGTCAGCTCTGTGCTTCTTATTCAAATCAAGTCACGCACCTCAGTGGGAGTCCCTCGGAGGACAAAAGCGAGGGGGCCTGGACCATGAAAGGAGATTACCATTTCACAGATCTGAATTCGGAGCAGCGCCACCGCCGCTACTGTCTCCAACTAAACGGATGAAGTGTTTGTTTACTTGCTTGTTTCAATACTGATTAAAATAATAATAACCTGTGAGGAGCGACGGCATTACGGTGTGCCGTGAGTTTAAAAGCTTGTTAAAGATGAATAACTATTGACGTTTCAGTTCAGAACTCAGAGTTAGAAAAGCTGCTGAGAAGTGTCCAAATGCTGACAGCTGCTGGTCTTAAAGATGTACAATAACACAAAGAGCTCTGATGCTCTCGCTAATGTATTCATATTAACTAATTCAATTAAGTTATGAGCATTTATGGAGATCACCTGCCAGATGCCTCATGTACATACTTTGCTTCTACTAAGTATTTAAATGATTCTTTGACCTTTGACCTGTTTTCTGATTTTTCTGAGAGTATCTCAAAGGAAACTACTTTTAAAAACAAAGCAGCATTAAAGACTGAGTGCATGCCATTAATAGCTTCTTAATTGTTTGGTGCTGAAGTTGAATCTGCAGCTACTTAACATATTCATAACCGTCTATAAACTGTGCTGTATACTAAAATATATCTACGTCATGAAGTGCAAGTGTTGTAAAAATGTTTTTATATGAGAGTTGGTGACTATGAACAGTAAGCATGCAGCGCTGCGAGCTGCTGCAGATGTTACACTTAAACTCCCATTCAACCTGAAGTAACACGTCCTATAAGTTTCATCCATTATGAATGTTCTAGCGCAGAGCTGCTGTGATAATGTACTGTTATATAAGAACAGGCAGATTCAGTTGGGATCAGAAAGCATAAAAAACACCTTTGTCTTTTACACAATAAAATAAAACACATGACAAATCGGAGCTTAACATATATTCACAGGTCACCGTCAATCAAATCTGATTAGCCACACCCACAAATGTTCTGCGTTTGTGACAGACTTCTAATAAACAGTAAATCAGATTTTCTCCATATTTAAAGCAAATTTGATCTGAATTTTTGAAAAGGAAAATGCTAATTAATTTATTTTTCCACCCATCAAATAAAGAGAGTGTGTCCCACTCATCACATCACATCACATCTCATGGACGTGAAATCTAAACAGATACTGCATGTCTGGAAACTCATCACATCAAGCGTGACATTAATACAGTTATTCTTTATATTATTACATATTTCACAGTTCACACTGTGTACATTTGACAACATATTTGTAAACTTAGTCTTTATCGTGACGTTTTATTGACAAACCACCTGACTTTAATGTTGGTTGTATTTTTTTTCACTGAGTTACTTGTTTTTTCTCGTACCTTTTAGTTTTGGATTTTTCGACACCACAACACCGAAACATATCAAAACACTGAACCTGATTCTGATAGTTTGGAACATATTCGAGGCAGGTTTCAGTTTCCTCATCGCTCCACACAGATCGGATGTTTTCTTTTATCTTTCCATTAGAGGAGAAGCTTCATTTCATTTTAAAGTCCCATTTTTAATTGATATTAATTTTTCCCGGAATCCATTTATACTTTGTCACATTCTGCTTTTTCAACTTCTTTTGCAAAATGTTGAGATTTTTGGACTATTTCAGGGTTTGTTCTCTGAGGATACGAACACAGGAGGTGACTTCACTTCTACCTGCTACTAGTAGTTGTACTGGAATGTCTATTTCACATCTTATTTGATGCCAATTTTTTTTCACGTCAGCCAAGACTAAAACATCGTGTGCAACATTTTGAGATTTGTTTTGAATTTCCCTTCAGGAGGTTTTATGTGCAAATTAAACATCGGATGGAAGCTGGTGGATGGAAACATGTTGAGACTGAGGACAAACTCTTTGGCTTTTCCCTACTTACTCATGAATACTTACATATTGGATAAATAGAAGTTTTCAAGGCTTTCAGATTTGTTATACTCTGAGGACCACAAAACCAAAATCCGTTAACATTTATTTTGTTGGAGTGAAGACAGAAATCTCAGATCACATGAAGTTGCACAATATGTGTCTCATGAGGGAAATGTAAACGATAAAGCAAAAGAGGAGGGAGACTTGCAGAGCAGATGTTTGTCCTGTTGTGTAGACAAAACCTTTGTAAAAAGTGTGAAGAAGAGTGATGGCCGCGTGAGCAGGAAGCGCCTCAGCAGAGGAGCTGATAGGACACACGCGGCGCTGTCTCATCCATCGCTGGTCAGTCGGCCTGAAGGCCACTTCATCACGGGCTGTCAGAGGGACAGAGCTGCTCGCGGTGTGAGTCCTCCACCGCTACAGATCTGAGAGGCGTTTGAGGCGACACGACCCTCACAGCACAGATTTAATGACAAGGAACAGGAAATAATAAACAGGGAGACAAATAATCAGGTGCGACTGATAATGAAATAGATTACAAAACAAAAAGTAAATAACACACTTTATGTTCCCGTCCTCCATTCAGTCGAGGCTGGATTACCAGGGGCCACAATCTTTAACTGTTGTCCACAATATATAATTTAAACCACAAATTTGAAGGGCAGATCGAGCTGCTGATGACGATCCAGAACAGCAGTTGAAAAGGCAGAATTATATTTATGACTTTATTAAATCAAAGTGATGGAAAAATACATTTCAGGGTTCCCACTGGTCAGGACATTTCAGTGAATTTTAAAAGCTCTTTTCCAGTCCAATCAGTTTTGGGGCCTGGAATATCAGGGACTTCTGTTTGCATGTTTAAATTTTAGTTTCCATTCATGAAAATGTAATATTTCCCATGTACGTAGATACTGTACATGTAAAGGTTTGACATGGAAATCTACATTGGTTCACACATGACACCATTAAAATGTTCCAAAACCACGTTTCACAAGTGCAGCACGTGCATGATATACTTCACGTGTGATTTCATCATGTTTTTAAATGTTAAGTTTCCCGTGTGCAGAATCACATGTGATCGCGTGTGTTTAAGAAACTCGAGTTGTTACACATTTTTAGAAACAGGAACATCTTGACCGCGCACTCGTTCCAGCATCACAGTTGCGCTCCGCTACTTCAACAAAAAAACTCCACTCCACTTCTGTTAATGAGTCCCAGCATCTACTTCACGTGTTGTAATTTCTCCAGGAACCACTCGGTCACCACGTTTCCTCTAATCTCCTTCCTGAGAGGTACAAACTTCATCTCGCAGCTCATCGGGGAGATATTTTTGGACGACTACGTGTGTGGGATGCAGTAATGCAATTATGTCTCCACGCGCCGTGTTGCTCAGGGCTCCGGAACGACATTAGACTCGATGGATACAGCTAGTGAACATATTCTCATGATTGTCATGTGGCACTCAGTAACAACGTCTCTGCTTTCCTCCCACATGTTCTTTAGTCCCAAAAGGAAGCAATTACATTCACTTTACACTTCTGAATCAGGAGTAACGAATCATTTTAATGAGGTAAACAGAAATAAAGCAGAACACTAATAGGATAAATATTTGTAGGCCTTCTGCTGTGTTATTGGAGCACAATAAATGATCATTTCCCTTATCTTAATAAACTGAATTATCACTAATTATCACGTATGATTTAATGACTCCTTCCTCTTTGTCAGCTTTCACAGTTCTGAGTGCAGCTATGGTTCAGAGTGCTTCACTTCTCCCTCCTTCAGTTGTTGATATTTTCATAGGCAGCTCTCTTAAATTCCAGCAAGAGTTAGATCACAATTTGTTCCAGATTGTGTGCAGCACTTTGTCGCAGGAGCACTTCGAGGCAGCTCTTTTTTTTTTTTTATAAACTCCTCCAGCTCGACGGGAGGTTTGCCACCGAGGCCGAGCTGTTTGTGTGCACTGATGGTCCTTTTGAAGTTCTGCCTCATTCCCACGCACACACACTTTCTTATGGTCATGTTAAAACAAGTAAACAGCTGAGTTTCTGTTAAGCATTGGGTGGTTTTATGAGTTTGGCTTTCTGGTGCTGTTTCTTTCCATTATCTGCCATGTTGGGCTCAAGATAACAACCAGATTTTGCACCATGTACAGTAACACTTATAAGGAATAAGAGCGATTTCCTACTATCTTCTTATTGTCAACAAATCCCAATAAAAAACAACAACATGCAAATCAATTAAAGAGTCCTCCTGTAAGTGTTGTGTGTATCCAAAGCTACTTGTTCTCCAAACACTATAAAAACACATCAGCGAGTCGCCTTGTTGCCTGATACACAATCATGAACACACACCACTCTCCTGCCCCAAATCCACACAAGAGCATAACATGGATTCATCCGCCGCTGAAAATAGTCCCAAACAAAAGCACTATTTCCTCCTGTTTTGGATTTTGGATAAGTGTAGCCTGTTTTAAAATGTTAAATGTCTTTCCATGACGACGCTACTTTACTCAACATCTGCTTCTCTGTTTCAACAGTCAGCTTCTCACATTTTATGACTTATTATTTTTTAAATATGCACTTGTGTAAAAGGAAACCTTCCTGATCAATTAAGATCTTATTTTTAAACTCACTTTTAGATGAACTCCCCAGACAATCAGCTGCTCTTTATTTTCCTGAACGGGAGGCCAACATTCAGTCAGATCCAGGATCCAGGTTCACAGAACTGCTGCTCGCTTCACTCAAACGCTGATTTCATAAATATCCTGTTAACCGTGTTTGTTTTTCTCTTATATTTACTGCGCTCATATCTTTTATATGGATCACACGCTACCCTTTTTTTTTTTACTGGAAGCCACCTAACTGATTCAGCAAATTGTTCTATTATACTTTGAGTAAACGTAATTTCCCAACATGAAAGTTTCAATGCCGTCTCCACACTGCCAGGAAGAAAACGCTGCAGGGCCTGCTGACACCTTTATTTATTGGCCTACATGCAATCGAATTTATAAATATTAATTTTGAATATTCTGCAATCAGCTCATAAAATCCACACTGTGTGTTCTGAGGTAGTGCAACACTATTTCCTCCTGTTTGAGTCATGATGCTCAGTGACCAGTGTTTTATAGAAATTACTGAGCCTTAAAACTGAATATCTGAAGGCCTGTTTCCACCACTGGAACTTTTCCCGGGAACTCAGAACCATTTGTTCTGATTCTGGAACTGGTTCTGGAACGACCAGCGTGAACCAGCCTGCTTCTCCATCAGTTTGTTGAAGATCCTTTGAGTAACCAGAACAACTGAGTTTATTTTTTTACAGTGAATGTATGTCAGGAAAATCCAAGTAAGATGGAATGGAAATGCTGCTGCATTGGTGGAAAAGTCTGGTCACTTCCTCGACCTGCATTTCCAACAGAGAGCTAAACTGAGTTCCAGGGAGGAGTTTTATCAGCTTAGTTGAGGCAGCAGTTTAAGTCCCTGCATCCACCTCATGAAGTCACTTTCAGGATGGAGCTCGCTGAATGTCTCTCCAGTACGACAGCATTTTCTCCAATTTTTTCAAACTGCCATTTTTCAAAACCTACTACTGCAAAGAGGTTTTAATTTAATTGTGCTTCACCATAACAACGTGGATTACAGCACATATGTAATCACGGACTGAAGGAGGTTTTAATTCCTTGGAAAGATTCTGAACATGACGCGCTGGAAAGAAACGTGGTTGTGACTGGTGGAAGTACAGTTCAGCTGTTTATTTTCATTAGTAAAGACTTTTGTTTATTACTTTATAACAAGATTTAATCCTCATTGCTCTAAAAGTAGTTTCTCTAATGGTTCTGTTGTTGAATGTACTTCCATCAGACAGAACAGTGCCAGAAGTACTATATATCTGTTGTTTTAAGAAAATCTGATTGTCATGGTTCAAGAGAGGAGACGTATGGAGGGAGATTGTTTTTGTAATGTATCCTAAAGACATGACGTCTGCTGCCAGAAACATAAAGCACATGATTTGCTGTGAGTGGGATGTTGTTGGGTTTTCTTTCCCCTCAGTAAAGACCGACATTAGCAGACGTTTAGAACAGAAACTGTAAAGCTTTCATGAATCGGTTAAATCATTTTTACGCTCTACAAAGAGCAACAAAATGGGAATGTGTTTATTAGCAAATGTCCCAGATTGTTGCAACAAATTCCCTTAACAACCTGCAAATAAATTACAATTGGAAGTGAAGGCAGCACGGAGCAGCAGCTCCTCCACGCTGTGCAGCTGCCAGTAGTCGCTGACTCCCAACAGTCCTGCCAACTGCTGCTCGTCCCTCCTCTCTGGCACACTCGGCTCTTTAAGGCCCCTCGCCACTACAGCCTTTGAACACGGCACCGGCTGCACAACACGCTGCGCCGACAAGATAAACACTCCAAATAGGAAAATGTCACAAGTTCAAATAATTCACGTCTTTTCATATTTCAATGTCAATTTCAAGCATGTAAAGTTATTTATGGTGTTTCCATAAAAAGATTAGTTTATTTATCCTGATTTTCTCTTTTAGCCACCAAAACAAGGCCTCCTTTTATCTCTGACTTGTTGCCTTCGGATCAATACCATCTTTGTGTCTTTGATCGCTGAGTCCATACACACATGAAGTCTACGATTTCTGTCCTGAGCCACAGATACTGCCGGCGGGTGGATGTGAACTCGAGGAGAACATATGGGGTCAATTAGGCAGAGTCTGCTCCTGGACGGGGTTCAACTGATCCACAATAGGGACCTGCAGAATAGGTGGTCTCAGGCCATTTGGCGAGCCAATTGTGGGCAGCCAGTGAGTTAGAGACATGAAAGTATCAGGTGTTAGCCAGCAAATGATCCAGGAAAGGTGAGGCAGGGAGAGCAGATTGGTCGGCTCGAGCCGGGGAGACGAGGGTAACCATGCATGATCTGCTGCTCTTTATACATACACTATCTCAGTGCTCCCTTTTAAACAGAACTATAAAATGATACCAGATTGTTAAAGTGTCAGAGTCCGGTAAGTTTGATGAAAAATTTAATCATTTACTTATTTATCTGTCTTTTAAACACGATTACACCAAACATAGAGAGCTGAAGTGAAGCCAGAACGTCTGGTTGTGTTCTACAACTCAGAAAACCTCATTTAAATTTATATTGATGTTTACAATAATGCAAAGAACTACAACTGAAAGCTGACCTTATACAACAGTATTTGGTTCACTTCTTATGTCTGCAATGATGCTGTACAAAAAAAAAAGATATTTACTTTTCCCTAGAAAGCAGAACGATATCGGTTTGGTAATAAATGGTACTAGGCAGCAGGTATTACATCAAAAAGCTGTTAAAGAAAAGGGAGCTGAACAAAACTAATGTTTGTCCATTTCAATGACAGCTGTGGTTTTTGGTTGTTTAACAAATTAATTCATGGTCATTCAGGTTTTAACTTGTATTAGAAAGTGTTATGGTGGATTGCACTTCTTCATTTCATCAAGCTACCAGACTGTCCTGAGTTACAGAAGCTCAGTGTCATGTTTTCATATGATTTCACCTGTTTTCATATGATTTCACCTGTTTTCTGTTTCTTATGTCAGGTCCAGTCCAGTTTTAGTATTAACGTTTCTTTTGATAGGGGTTTGAGTTTGTTTTCTGTTTGTTTGTTTCCTGTTTTATTTTGAAGGTTGTTCACCTCTGCTCACCTGAGTTCCTCTCTCTCTCTCTCTCTCTCTCTCTCCCTGCTGTGTTCCCTGCTGGCCACACCCACCTCACCTGCTCTCTGTTCCCTAATTATCCCCATCTGCTCTCACTTTCCAATTACCTGTCAGTCTATATTGCTCAGGTCTCATTTCCTCCTGGTCATTTGTATTCAGTTGGCTTTCTGTGTGGTTCTGCCCCTGGTTCCAGCTCTGTCTTCAGTTTTAGATTTGTTTGTTTTTTTTAGGTTTGGTGGTGTGTTTTTTTTTTTTCTGTGATCAACAAGAATTCAGTTCGCTTTTTTTCGTGGTACTTTAGTTTGAATGAGACCTTTTTCCTTTTAGCCACGAGTCTTGTCATTGCGTTTGGGTCCCACCTGCTCCCAGAACCCAAACACGTTATGTCAGCGGTGCCTTTAAAGCAATTACAAAGAAACATCATTAAAGCATAATTACTTTACCCAGTAAAAGGAAATTACATGGTAATTACTTACCAGCAACAGTAGAGTACATTACTTATTACATTTCTTCCAAAGACTTAAATATAACAATTTTCGAAAGGTAGGTTAGGTTAGGTAGTTACTTTATTAATCCCTAAGGGGAATTTTTTTTTTTTCCGCTACAGCAGCATACAGGAAAGCAATAAAATTAAATAATAAAATAATAATAAAATAATAAAAAGCAATAAAATAACAGTAAAATAATATAAAATATAAAATGCACAGTATATGCAGTACATACAGTACAGTATATATATATATACATATATATTTTTTTTAAATTCTATACAAACAACCAAGAAAAAGCAGCCAAGCTAAAACAGTTTGGAGGTAAAAACCACAATCTGATTGATACGTAAAGAGGAAGGGATGATAACCCTACAAACCAAATCACATACACAGTACACAGCATGCACTGATAGAAAAGTGTTTGTAGCTTTTGGGTCTGAAAAATAATGCCGATGCTGATGCGTCATAAGCTGCAATACCACCGAGTGCCACTAGAGGTCGGCTCCAAAAAGCCTCCGGCTCCATAGACCCCCATTCAACTTCTCTCATCAAATCCAAAGTGAATAAAATGTGTCCATCAGTTATCTCGGTGTTGTTAGCTAAAGTCACTCCTTCTTATTAGTTTTCTGGAGGTCCATCTGAAAATAATCCCTCATTCATTAGAAAAGAAGATTCAAAAAGACCTGTTTTTGGGGGCGTGTCTGTTTGATTGACAGGCTTGTGGTGCAGTCAGGTTACAGCTATCGGTGGGCAGGACGTAGTATCGTCAGGTTTCCAATCAGATCAGTCAGATCCATCGCTGGCTCCTCTCCCAACTCGTCCAAATTCAATTAAATTAAATTAAATTCAACTTTATTTATATAGCGCCAAATCACAACACAGGTTATTTCATGGCACTTCACACATTAAAGTCCTTACAGCAATACTTTACAATATTATACAGAGAAACACAACAATTCAACAATTCCCACATAAGCTTGGAGGGGAAAAAAAAACCTCCTCTTTAAGGGAGAAAAACCTCCAACAGAGGGAAGAAAAACTCCCTTTAACAGGAAGAAACCTCCGATAGAACCAGGCTCAGAGGTGGGTGGAGCATCTGTTAACAGAACCAGACTCAGGGATGGGCGGAGCATCTGTTAACAGAACCAGACTCAGAGGTGGGCGGAGCCATCTGCCTCGACCGGTTGGGGTGAGAGGAGAGCAGAGAGAGAAAAGGACAGCATAGAGATACAAGAGAAGAACTGTTGGTGGAGACGACAAGCGCAGAGCAGAAACATGCAGCTCCATGATGGGACATCTGGAAAAGAATGAACAGAAACTACACGAGCGAAGGAACTGATTGGAGACAACAGATAATAAGAAGAAACTATGGGAGAGAAAAAGATGGTGAGGTATGAATCAGTTAAAGAGTAGGAGGAAAGAAAAGAAGCTCAGCATGTAACGAGGTCCCCCAGCAGCCTCGGCCTATAACAGCATAACTGAAGGTTGTTTCAGGTCTACCTGAGCCAGCCCTAACTATAGGCTTTATCAAAAATGAACGTTTTGAGTCTAATGACGTCACTGCTGGTTGCTGATTGGTTCTGACACAGACACATCATTATATTGTAAAAAGTTCCCAGTATTTTGACGACGCTTCGGCTCAGGATAAACATTTATTGGTACTTTCATTAACAAATACAATCTAACCTTTGGAAGCATGTTATCTAGTTAAGAAAGTTGAATGTTAGTATTTAGTTAGATTATATTCCTCTTTTTCCACACATTGCTTACATGTATAGTGATAATGTTAGCTCCCTTATTATCATCTTTATTAAAGACACAGATACAGTCCTGAACATTCCTTCTATTTCTGCTGAGCAAACACATTCTGAATCATTGTGTCCACTGAACGTCATATCAGGTACCTGATAACGCGCCAACAAGCCGACTGCACAGTGCTGAAGCAACAAAGTATAACTGGGAACTAATCACATCACTGGCGGGCTGATCAGAGCTCATTTCAGTGTCTGAGAGTTTCCTCGTTCTGGATCCACTGACATCATCACTGATGTACAATAATTTAAAACACATCCAGTAGCGACAGACAGGATGGTTTTTTCATACTGTGGTTAGATGTATTTTAAGTCTAAGCTGGGTTTAAGCCACATAATATCACACACATGCATGTGAATCTAAAGTTGGCTGGCTGCTGTTGCGTTTGAGGTGAAGCTAGTTTTGAGTGAGACATGTATTATGTATAATGTATTCCAGGAGATTTCAGCCGGGGTTGAGAGCCTGTTCCTGGATCTCGATGAACCCCGATGACATAAAGTCTCTGCACATAACTGCACGGTCCGATCTGTAACTGCTCGGGACTTGAAGCTTTTATGCTCAAACATGCCTCTTAGGTTTATGAGTCATCCACAGTTTAGAGTTCAAACTCTCAGCGCATAAAGGGATTCAAAACCACAGTTTACAGTTTCCAGCAGAGCTATCCATCAGAATAACGAAACCACGGTCTGATCTTTTCAAATATTCACTTTGGTCTGCAGGGTGAAGTCACAAGTTGCCTCCATGTTGTGTAAATTCTGGAGTTGCAGTGGAAAAATGGACACGGATGAAAAAATAGGAACGGCGACTCAGCAGAATTAAGGACGTCAAAACAGCTCGAAAAAAGCAGGAGAGGCCTGCGAGCTGCCGACCATGAAGAATTACACTGATGAGCGTGTGAAGGAGTTTTGTAGATCTTTTGTTTTATTTTACAAGTTTATGTTTTCATAAAGTCGGCCTTCAGGCTTGTCTTTGTGATTGAAACTTTATCGGTGTAATGTAGAACCGGGAGGTTGTCATATAAGTCAAACATGTGAAATACCACTTAATTACACACAGACTCACTTAAAGCAACAATCTGCTTTATTGCAACTTTTTTTTTTTTTTTTTTTTACCAAACTGTGTTATTAGCTTCCATCAGGTTTGTATCTGCACAAAAACATCGTGACCCCCTGCCTAATGTGCTGTTGGTCCAGAGGAAAAGTTGTTTTGGATCTTGCCCTTTAAATTCCTGGTACCAAATATGAAGATTAATTCATGTTCAAACTGCTCCCTAAAAATTACACAAATCGTCTGAAATACATGTGCATTCATTTTTGTTCATATTCACATTTTAAAGTTTTCCAACAGACAATTTTTCCTGATATTTGTTTGTCTGATAAAGATACAGACTCGACAACCTCTGATTTGTTCTCTTGGGCGTCACCTGTGGTAATAAGCAGTAACTGCTGCTTTTGGACTTCACTTCCCAGAGATCCGAACAGCGTCGCCTGTGAGACACCGGTCAGTTGGCAGACATGTGGGTCGAAGAGCGAGCATGTTGCGTTGGCTCCTGCTGCATGATGGAAAATGTGTCTCTGACTGTGCATCACTTGTTCAATGTCACCACGGAAACCAACTCGTTCAGGTCATATTACAGCAAGAGCAAAGTCTCAATCAGCGTTGTGTTACCTCATTTCTTTAAATATTTTCTTTTTCTTTTTGGTAGGTAAAAGCAAAGCAAATATTGTGTAACTCTTTATTTTGATGCCATACTATTAAATACATGTCTGTAAGTTTAATAACTATTTCTGACTGTAGATCTGTGTTAATGTACTTTATCAGGATCTTTATACACTTGTTTGTGCTGTATTTTATGTTCTTTATGTTTTTTATACCGTCAGTTTGATGCAAAGCAAAATCAGGTACAATAAACATAAATTATGGTTTTGTTGTACTGTTCTTACTGTAGTAGTGGACGTGCAGCTTTCCTGTACAGTTACAAGATTTTACCAAAACTTCTACGAGCTTACTTTTGAACTGGATCCGAGGATTTCTGATTGAACACGTCATTAAAATGAGGACTTCTCAACTTCAAATGACTTCAAAGTGATTTTGCTCTCTGGAGGACTTTCAGTGGCTTGACGATGTTAACATAAGCAGTTTTTCACAAGAAAAAGGTAAACTAACTTTGTGTATCTCATTGTACAGTTTGTACATTATCTCTGCCTGGAGGTTTATGTTTTCTGTTTTTATCTCTTCAGTCATCTTGTGATTGCTCCGTGGGGAACCGACCTCCTACGAAGGGAGCAACTGGTTTAGATCATGTGAATCAGCTGTTGGCTTGAACGAGTCTGATCACCTGACTGCTTCGGTTTCTTTATGCTGCACCGAACTGCAGTAACGACATTGTTTAAAGATCAACATGTAATAAACCAAAGTTTTATTTAAGTGTGAGTCATTTGACGCAAAGTTCAGTTCAAGTTGAAGGTTATTTCTATGATGAATTTGACATTAATGTCTCTACCTGTTGCATGTTGTCATCCTGAATTAGCTGCAACGCGGACTGATTAAATGGGCTTACAGAGAGACGTATCTCAGGATGACCTCAGATCATCTCGGTGAATCATCACACACATTGAAACATTCAACTCTTTGTGTGAGCTGGTATTTCACCAGCAGACCTGCGACAGAAAAGCTGCAAACACTGAAAAAAACTGTTGAAAATTACCATTTTCTATGTGACAAAATTGCTTTCTCTTTATTTTGGGGATGACATTTTCATCCTCATGCATCATTTATTCGCCCCCAAGAAAAACAGGGATGAGGAAAAGGAAACAGAGGAGATGAAATTATAAAATACCAGCCCGGTTTGGATTAAAGTCTGTGTCTGTGTGTGTGTGTGTGTGTGTGTGTGTGTGTGTGTGTGTGTGTGTGTGTGTGTGTGTGTGTGTGTGTGTGTGTGTGTGTGTGTGTGTGTGTGTGTGTGTGTGTGTGTGTGTGTGTGTGTGTGTGTGTGTACAGGTACCACTCCTGTCTGATTTTATCCATCTCCGTCTGTGTGTGACTGCATGTGTGTGAGAGTTTTTTTCTGTTGCATCTGAGAATGTCACAAATGTACATGAATGTGAGCGGCGGGGTGCTCAGAGCAGTGCTGCAGGTCCGGGGGATAATTCTGCCTTTCAACTGCTTCCCATTTATTTCATAGCTGCAGCACTGTCATCTCACCCTGGCCGAGATGAAAAGCACCGTTGTGTAAAGAAATTGAAATGAAAATCCTTCTGGACGCAGCAGGGTGGGGGTGGGATGGGAGGGGGCAGGGTTGTATTATCTATGACTCAATGGCACTTCCCTGGGATAAGATCTAATTCTAGGAGGAAAATTTCTTTATATGGCCACCTGCTGTCGTCAAGCTTTGTCCCAGGATCACAAGTTGTTCTGGGTGACCGGTCTCGGGACACGGCGAGAGGAATGCACTCAGCTCCCCACTGACATTTAGATCTCTTTATTTTCTCTTTCATTCAGCCTGGAGCTGGCAGGGAATGATGGGTGGTGTGTGTGTGTGTGTGTGTGTGTGTGTGTGGGGGGGGGGGTTGTATTGGAGGGGGTAGATGAAGAGTCTGAGGGTTAGAAGGGGCGGAGTCTACTTCAGCAGCAGCGTGAATGTCACCACAGACTGCATTAACCAGTCCATAAGTTTCTTCGGCAGAACACACAAAACAATAATAATCAGAAAACTTTAAGGCTTTCTTGATTACCTTGTGAATCTGAATTCACACCAGAAAACTTTACTCCTCTTCACTCCTCATTACCTTAAATAAACATGTCATTTAAATTACGTTCTGCTTATAAGTTTATATCTGTTTAATTTGGAGAGAAACAAACAAAAGTCCCTGACAAAGCAAACAAAACAAACTTCTTTTCCTGGAAAGAACTTGATGCACAGTGCAGGAGGACATGCTGAAAATAAACAAATACTGGCTCAAATCACTTTGTAAAATTTGAAAAGTGACACAGATTCATCAGTCAAGTCTGCAGGTCTCCGGAGCGTTTTAGCACCTTTAAGGTCATTGTTTCGATTTTGTGGGCCACCCACACCCAACAGTTTTAAGTCGGCTTCCTTGTTTTCCCTGTTCAGCACCAGCAGGAAACTGGTTTGTGTAAAGTGCTCTGATTTAGCCCAGTTTCCACAGTGGAGCATTCAGCAGCTGCAAAACCAGCTGTTTTTCTCAGAAGTTGCTGAAGATCAAAAACTAAAAAGGAGAACATGAAGAGAGATAAAAAAAGAATATGAAGATTAAAACTTAAAGAGAACATGTAGCTGATGTTTGTTTTACATATATTTAAAACCTTTTGCTAATCAAGTAGCAATAACAACTGTAAAGATATGTTTTTTTTTTTAAAGATATGTAAGTTGGTGTTCTGGCTGCCCTCACGTAGCTGAAAGCAAAAAAAAAAAATACAACTTTCATTCAAATTCAAGGTGAAATTTTTCTATGAAAGAGACAACTGCAAAATATACTCACATATCAAAAGCTGAACGACGTCTAGATGGTTTTATTGTCATAGAAAGTCAAGATGAAACGTTTAAAACACTTTGAATTATGTTAGTGAAATCCGAGAAAATTCTTGTCAGATTTTTTAATCTTTAAAATCTTTAGGGGCCACGACATGAAGATCTGTTCATTAGTCCTGCTCAGCCTGTGAAGCAACTTAAAAAAAAAAAAAAAAAAACCTCGATGATGTCATCTGTGACAGTTCATGACATCATCAAGGTTATCTCAACTGAAAACATTAATGCTACAAACTGGGGTTAGGTTTAAAACACAGAAACATTTTCAAAGAATGGAGAGTCTAAAAAAAAAGTATATTCAGTTGCATTATGGGAAATGTAGGATCCCGTGTTTTTGTTTCTGGGGCTGCTGACTCAATTTACTGTTCTCTTCTGTTTTTACTGAATCTCACACAAGTGCTCCATCTGTACAGAACAGAGACGCTAAATCACTGGAGGGGATTGATCAAGTTTTCTGAGTAATCTTCAAAATACCTAGAAATTATAGAATTAGCTAAAAGTTAAAAGTGGCATGGCGTCACTCTTTAATCCTCCTGGATGTAGATAAAAGAAAGAGAATTGCACAAACAGTGCTTTGTCTTCAACCAACTGGTGGTGGTGCAGCAGACCACTTACTTATCCTCCAGCTCTTCAATGGGTCTGTTAGTCTCAGTCGGCCTCTTGTGTCTCCGCAGCACAACAATAGATCCTCGGAAAGAAGTCAGCTCCGGGCCGAGAGAATAATCTCACCAGAAGACACCTTTTGTTTCCCTTCAAACCAAATCTGATGATCCGGCCGCGTAATTAATGACCAGACGTGTGTTTCTCTTTCCTCCCGGTGGCTGCATGACAACTGCACCGCCGCCATCCGTCTTTCCCACGCATGTCATTGCAAGGCAGGCTGCAGATGAAGTGCAGCCTCATCAGTCCCGTTGCTTCGGTAACTGCTGGATTTGATCTTGTTGGGGGAGAGAAGTCGATATAAATATAAACTGAAGTTGTGCCAGCTGATTACAGACAGTTAAAGATGGAGCTTTTGTTTTCTCTGTCAAAAAGAATGCAGCAATCCATCTGTGCAGGGGGCAAAGACACACACACACACACACACACACACACACACACACACACACACACACACACACACACACACACACACACACACACACAAACACACACACACACACACACACACACACACACACACACACACACACACACACACACACACACACACACACACACACACACACACACACACACACACACACACACACACACACACACACATGCACACACACACACACGTTAATGCTGCTATCAAATTGGTTCTTGCTTTATTCTTATGATACAGCTTTTTAGTAAAACTGGAGTCAAGTTATTATTAATGTTCATTTAAAAACCGAGGTGTGTGTCCGAGTGCAAAGTTCAACCATTTTGTTTTCCAATTTTTTGTTTTTAACCCTGACACAGAGTCAGATTTTTTCCAGCCCTGCTGCACCTCCATGCAGACCCGGCCGCTGGATTTCCTGCAGAGACGTGTTGCTCTGAGTCTTGTGTGTGAACTTCAGGCTCGTTGTGTGGATGACAGTCTCATTAACACATGAATCTGTGACACTCTAATCCCAATAAGCTTTTAATGCAGCAGCAGGAAACATTATTATCCAAAATACAGAGGACCCAGCGACTGTTCTGTACAATATGAAGCTGTAAAAGGGGAACCCTGTCCTCACTAATCCTGTGTATATCCCCTTCATTAGTGTAAGTAAATACTTGATGTCAGGTGAGGAGGCTCCAGAGTGTCAGATTAAACATAGAAAATAAATTACAAACGAATACAAACAGCAAATTACAAATGTTAATTTTTAAGCAGTTTCCCAAACAGTTGAGGTAATTTTTCAACAATCTTATTTAATGATAAGTATGGTGTAAAAAGTCAGTGACCTTCCAATCAATTGATCCTGATTAATAATATAATAGCATGAACAGCAGTTTAACTCAACATGTCAAAATGTGAACAACAGATTCTTAAAAACACAATACAACCAAAAGAACTCAAACTTTTAATGAGTACATAATCAAACAGTTCTTATAAAGAAATGTCAGACTTGTAAAGAAAATACAGACTCATAAAATAATATACAATATACATGTTTTTACATTTATCTTTTCAGTGCAGCTGAGTTGAACACATTCATGTGCTTCTCTGCAAAAACTAAAAATGGGCCTCTGTGTCACTCGTGAATTAAGATGTAACAGAGTCTTCTTCCTCCATTTTTATTATGTAATCCACTGGACTCGATGTTGATTTATGCAGAGAGGAAGCTGCACATTCCTCTCACTTATCTGATCAACATTTATATGAGCTGATAACTAAATATTTGCTCTCTGGTATTCAGTCTTTCAGCTCATTCAGGTTTCCTGTAGGAGGATTTTATCTCTCTGACCTTTGACCCTTTAAAGAGTGGACTTCCCCTTTAAGATTTCTCTGTGGGTGATATTGTTTTGTTGTTATTAGTCATTTCCAGAGAGGAAAATGTTTACTTGCTATTTTTCCTCGCAGTATGTTTGACTCTTCCTCTTTAAAACTAATATTCTTGAAAAAGTGCCAGATGACAATGACAGATGGATCAACCCGGGTCTAATGTTAGGATCAGAACCAACCGGGTCTAATGTTAGGATCAGATCCACCTGGGTCTAATGATAGGATCAGAGCCACCTTGGTCTAATGTTAGGATCAGATCCATCTGGGTCTAACGTTAGGATCAGAACCACCTGGGTCTAATGTTAGGATCAGAACCACCTGGGTCTAACGTTAGGATCAGATCCACCTGGGTCTAATGTTAGGATCAGAACCACCTGGGTCTAATGTTAGGATGAAGTCCTGGCATAAAGTCACTGTGACATCAATCTTAAAGTCACTTCCTCTCAAAAATGTGTTGTTTTCTTGGACGTTTGAGCTTCACCGTGCAGAATGATGTGTGACACTAAAAGACTTCTGTATCTAGGAGTGAAACCTTTGAAATTAAAAATATGTGCATATTCATAGATTGTGGGTTTTTCAATGATGGAGGAGGCATGATCTCCGAGCTGCCTGCAGGGGATCTTTAGATTCACAGCAAAGCAGGGTTGACTCATGTTTTATTTATACTTACATAACGTTATTTATATATCATGTAGAGACAAGTTGGTGAAATCACAGCAAATCATAAAAACAGCTTTTGTAGGAAATCTTTACAACTTTGAATTATGAATATTAGTGATTTATAGGACAGCATTGCAAAAATCACACATAAAAGGCCACTGTGTGATAAAAATGTAGAAATGTTGATCACCTAGTTATTTGACATTTAAATGATCTAAATAAGTGAAACTTTTTCTTCTCATTTGTCCGTCAAAAAACAGTCAGTGTCTCAGTTTGAGGACCTCATCAATTCATCAATTACAAAAAAAATTAAAGACATGAACTGAAAAGCGGAGATGCCCTGAGAAAATAAAAGCCAAGTAGATAAAAGATATGAGCTATGATCAGATAAAAGAAAAGTGAAGAATAGAAAAAAAAAAATCTTCAAAAATAAAGGGGAAGAAATGAGGAAATTAAAAGAAAAACGAGATTAGATGAGAGAAGGGACGAAGTAAAAAAGATGAGATCATAAAAGAAGAAACACAATGAGAAAAAAATAAAAGATGAAAAAAGCAGAGAGGAAGAGATGAAATGGTGAGAAGATATGAGAAAAGAAAGGCAATTAAAAAGATAAAATAAGTAGACATAACATGAAGTAAGAATAGAAAAGATCAGAAAAGATTAGATTAGATTAGATTAGATTAGCAGAGTAAACAAAAGAGTTGACGATATGAGATGTGATGAGAAAAGAACCAGAGAAGAAAAAGGAAGAAAAGAATCAATACGACCAAAAAGAAAAGAAGAGGAGGGGAGAAATAAAGCAAGAAAGAAACAGGAAACAGACAAGGCGAGTTAAGAGGAAAGAAAAAAATATATATATTAAAAGAAAAGATGAGATTCACACCATTTTGTTGCAATTAAAAGAGTGTGTATTTGTTGGAAGTGTGCGGTTGTACACCAGGTATGGACTTCAAAGACAGCTCTCCGTCCTCCTGCCTGCTCTCCACATGTCTGCGTCCACGTCGACTCTTCATTGTGTTCATCGCTGCGTCTCCTCTTTCACGGCGCTGGAACAGAGAGGTGTTTCTTTGGGAGGGAGGCAGCGGCCTGCAGCCGCGGCCCTGCTCCGGGATCGGCTTACCCCGCACAGCTCGGCTTTGTTATCGGATCTGCTGGGCCGAAGGACACGGTGCATCATCTAACCCGCCTTAATGAATGCAAGATGTCCAATCAGCGCCGTGTTTGGTCATCATGCTAGGCCTCCTTCCTGCAGGGGGACCCCGGAGACACCCCCCCACAAACACACCCCACCCCCACCCCCCGATCTCAGGAGCAGAGTTTCCTCTCACATCAGAGCCCCGTCCCGGGATTTACCCACCGTACATCAAACTCGTTAAATATTCCATCCGAGTGGAAATGCTGCTGACTCCGACATCACTCTGGATACTGAGTCAGGCCGCTATGGAAGCTGATACCTGTGGATTCTTTAAGTTTCTTTACATCCAGCTGAGAACGATACACCTCCATGTGACCGGCTCATTTCTTTCACCCTTGTTAGTCTCTCTGTCTGCATCACACACACACACCGTGTTTTTTTTTTTTTTTTTTATTTCAATCCCTCTAGGCTGCGTCCCACACTGTTTACAGTCCGTTCATACTCCAGAGTAAAGTTCATGAAACCGTGTATGCCTTGGTCACATGGCGGAGGTGGAGGAGCTCCTCAGCTGGACAGCAGTGATCAGGTGTTGGCTGGTGGAGGACTCGCTCAGCTGGCAGAGAACATACAACTCAGATAAACTGGAGATTTTGATTTAAAAGGGGAACTGGAAGTTCTGCTTGATTTGTGTTGGACACATGCTCGGTTTACTGCACTGTTAAACAGTAAACTATTAAAGTCAATAAACAGTGTAGACTGCTGTTTCCTTTATAGTGATGGACACATGGCACTGGAACACACAACCAGTTATACAAGCAAACATTTGGTGTTGTGAAGCTTAAAGAAATATATCAACAGTTTAAGAAATGCACATTCAATATATTTCTGAGATGGGAAGATTAATATCAATCTGATGTTTGTACATTAAACTGTCGGCAGGACGTTGTCGCGCCGCCTTCGTGTCGTATCCGAGTTTCTGTAATTAACACTTTCCCACTCGTAAATATCGTCCACGTCAACGTCTCTGCTGGAATCTCCAGCGATCAGATGGAAGCAGCAGCACGAGAAGACGGGCAGCGGATAGCACGTCAGAAACATGAGTCTTCCCATCTCAAGGTCATCCTTCGATCCCACCTGATGTTGACACAGTGTTAGCCTAGCTTAGCATCAAACTGTTAGCCCAAGGAAAAAGCTGACAAACAGGTATGATATCATCCTGAATTTAATGCTTACATATGCAGAGTGAAATGTAAAGATGACATTTGATAATAAGAGGATTTAGTACTAATTTGTGTCATACATGAGTTTATTCCTTCGTCCATAATCACTCCGTTGGGGAGCGTCATACTGCAGACAGTGGAAAGGGGGACATATAAAAACAATATATTTCCAGTGAAAACTATACACATTGTTTCCTGTGGATGTGGATCATCCAGAGTCAAAACACATTTGATTGTAAATAAAATCTGAGTGCTGATAACAAGCTGGATGGTCCCTCTCCTTTTTAACCTGGAGGATGCAGCGTCCATGATTTCCAAACAGAATCTCAGATTGTGATCCATCAGACCTCAGGACAGTTTTCCACTTCACCTCAGCCCATCTTCAATGATCTCGGTCCAGAGAATGATAGCAATGAATTAATCAAATAGATTAATATTCCAAAATATAAATCATATATGAAATAACACCAAACCAATAATATTAAAAAGATTTGGCTTAAGAAACAGATAAACTAACCGCCCACAATGTCACCAGTCATTACACTGAACATGTTCACATACACAGCGGCAGGAAGAAGAGGAGGTCAAATCTGAAACGTGATGGTTGATTACAAACTGATATTGTTTTTTGTATTATTCTTTAGCCATTTTAGCAGTGTGTTGTGTGACCGCGGACGTCCAGGTTTCATTTCACCTTTCCACTGGGCTGCAGCCCATTTTTACTGAACCACAAACACTGGATTCTACAAAGTGCGTCAAGCAGCTGATTGAGACTTAATGTCTGCGCTGGCAGCTGTCGGCGACAGGATCAGGCGTGAACGCAGACAGCAGGTGACTTGATGCTGTGAGCGTGACGTGACGTGACATGTTTGTGCCTCACCTGCAGCTCTACAGCCGCTCGGCTTTTCTCTCCTCTCGCTGCGGTGTCACGACTGAACGGCAGACGTGTAACTTCATCGATAACCTCCTTTTATCGTTTCCTCTGGAGAGACACAGCTTCGGTCATATTTCCTTTACCGACTCGGATGTTCTTATTTTCACTCGTGTACATTTTGTAAATCCAGAGTAACAACAATCATTTAAAACTATGGTTAATTACACAGTTTATTTGCATGTGTGTACAGAGAAATAGTCCATCTGAGCTGGGATATGATAAAAAATGACAACAATAATAAAAGATGACGTTTCTGATAGCAGTGGGAAAGATTCCTCCTTTCAGGAGAGGAGTCGTGATTAACAAGGCAGCCTCATCCATACCTACTGCAGCGAAAGACGTATCATTTCTCCCAGACGTCTTCGCAATGTGTCGGAGCCTCTGAATAAAATATCAGTCTGCAAAGAAAGTGTTGTCTGCAGTGTGCATACAGAGCTGCAGACCCACTTCCAAATCAATATATATATATATATATATATATATATTTTTTTTTTTTTTTTTTTTTTTTTTTCACTTTCCCTACAGCAGCTGTCCCCCCCCCCTCTCTCTGAAACAGATTTGAATTTTACAGAGGGGCCTGCAGGACGGGAACAAAAACACAAACTAGGAGGCATAATTTCCTAACCAGCCAGGTAATCTGAAACAGTAGCAAGACCTGGATAAACACACACACACACACACACACACACACACACACACACACACACACACACACACACACACACACACACACACACACACACACACACACACACCCGCGTGCGCGCGTGTGCTCCACCTGATTATGGAGTGAAGTGGACCATCAACACGACACGCAGCCCCTCTCAGTCAGGTTTGCTGCCACATCAATCAGCTGGTCTGCAGCCAAACCGAATATGAGAATACAGAACTGCATCAAACCGGGTTTTGGTTTTGAACTCAGCAGAGCACACTTCCCCGTCTCCGCAGCCAGATGCTGAGCGCTCTGATCCGGCTGCCTGTGTCGGGTTACATGCCTGCCTTTGGAGCTTGTTGCCCCGCGTAATCTGCTTAATGCCTCTGGCTTCCTGGGATGTTATTAATTAATAAGACTCACAATCAGAGCTGATTTCTGTGGATGGCTTCGCATGCTTCTGCCACACTGCATCAATTTCTGCCAGCGCTGTTTTTTTTATTGTCCTCAGTGATGTCACCACTCTGTAATTTCACACAGTTGTCAGTAGGTCGGTGCTTGGAGTACTAATGCAGAGTGTTGGTTTCTGTCTCCTCTTCAATATGCTGCAAGTCCGATTTTAAAAAGAAGCATCACTTTACTGTGTTGGAAATCTAATCAATAATCTGGGAGATATGTGTCACACAAAGATGAACGCTTTATTTTTTCAGAAGAAACAGTACACCGTTTTAAACTGGTGGAAAACTATCAAAAGACATTAATGAAGTATATACAAATGAAAAAGTGTTTGATACCGTGACAAATAACGGTGATTTTCAAATCAATGATGTAATATTATAATTTTTGTAAGTTGTTTAAGTACAATACAAAGGCCTCAAGACGTTGTAAGAGAAGTGGCAAATGGGAATGTGATTTGTGGGTCAGAAAAATTTGGGAATCAGAGATTGACAAAAAGTCCTGGTTAAATAAAATTACAAATATTGGGTAGAATTCAGGTAGGCCGATTGAAAAGGTATCATGTATACAGTGTTACATATATATATATATATATATATATGTTTTTTTTTTTTTTTTTTTACAGTAAATTAAGAAGAAGATCATGATTTGTGAAGTTAAAGAAAAAAAAAAGGGAAGTTACTGTGTGTTTTGTTGTTTGGAGACAGTGGAAGAGAGGTTTGGATTCTGCATCCTCAGACACTGAAACTCTAAAGGAATAAAACTGAAGTGAAGTTACTTAAAAGAAAACTTTTAAAGTCTGGTTATGGTATGAAGCCCCCTCCTTTTGGGAACGCATGGACGTGTTTGTAAAAATTATGTTTTATGAGGTCATGTTAAACAGGAAAGTAGGAAAACATGATGAAGATGCGTATATAATTCGAGGGACTTTGTAGATTTCCTCTATAGTTATATTTGAATGTAGCTTATGATTTTATTAATCTTTTGTTTGTATGTTTGATTTGAGAATCTTTTATTTTATTTGATATTTTTGTTGTGATGTACATGATTTAAAATAAATTATAAAATAAATAATACATGTGCTTTGAAATGTTTAATTTTAGAGGTTATTTTAACAACAACAAAATTCTCCTCCTGTACTTAATATACAATATTTAAAATGTACGTTTAACACAAAACTAAATGACTCTACAGTTAATATACACAGTATACATTGGAGGCAACGGCAGAAACACCAACAGAACATCCAGTTTCATTCACAGGGATCTTAGTGGTTAGTAGGAAGTTTTCTGGAAAAAATTAAAGAAAGGAAGGAAGGAAATATAGAAGTAAGTGAGGAAATGACAAAGGAAAGAAAGAGAAAATGATCAATAAGAAAAAAACAAGAAAAATGACAAAATAATAGATAAATGGGACAAAAAAAGAGAAAATGATCGACAGGAAAGAAAAAAGAAAGACAGAAAATTGACAGGTAAGACAGAAAATTCAATATGAAACAGAGTAGCTGCTGAACAGATCTGGGTGTCGAGGGTCTGAGGTGGTCCTGGGGGTGGTCCTGGGGGCCTCTGTGGCCATGCCGGGTACAGCTGTCTGCTTCTCAGTCAACATACTGCACTTTTTCTTGCAAGTCTTTTTCTGTTTCAGGTCTGTAAGTTTCCCTTTATTCTACACTTCATCCTTTCGCTCTGCTCTCTGACTGCAGCAGCAGTCGATGCTGAACATCACCGACGATGTTTGTTTGTGATTTGGGTGAAAGGATTCCTTATGATTCTTTTCGGGTGTTGTTTTTATTGGCCCCCAGCTTTCTTTTTTGTCCCCTGAGTGAAAGTGTCACCACACACTGACTCCCTTGAAGCCTTGTGTGTGTGTGTGTGTGTGTGTGTGTGTGTGTGTGTGTGTGTGTGTGTGTGTGTGTGTGTGTGTGTGTGTGTGTGTGCGCGCGCGTGCGTGTGCGTGTGCGTGCGTGCGTGCATGTGCACGCAGGTTGCAGTTCGTCCCTGTTTGTCGATGCTAAATCACAGTGTGACATGTCGCATCTGAGCTTCAAGCAGATCCGCTTACTTTCCAGGCGGATGATGCAACTTTAATGGCCGCCTTTTGTTTGGCAGAGAGTGTATACTGAGGAAAGGGGTGGGGGGTGTTGTTCAAAGAAGAGTCAGACTTTAAAGTCAACAAAGCAGCTGTGTTTACATAAAATCCTTTCAGAAAGGAGGGATGGTGGTCGGGGGGGGGGGGGTGGCAAGAGCCGCTGACCCCCCAAATATAGAAGAAGAGAAAAGATGCTCTTCATCATGAACCACCCAGCTGTCTTCATGCTCCTCTCACCTTCCTGTGCAGTAACAATATGGAGGACCGATTCTCCAAAAACAAACTTCTCCCAAAGTTAGAAAATGTCCTGCTTTAAATGTGTAAATATCTTATTAAAGAATCGGTTAACAATAATCTGAACAATAATTCAATATCAACTTTGGATATTTAAAATATTCTAACACTTTATTTGAACCACTTTAATCATCTTCTTTAGTGATTTAGAAGTTCTGCTACATACATTATAACTGAAAAGATAAACATAAAATGAAGGGTGTGTGGAGTGCATGAGGGAGGGAGAGGGGAGGGGGGGCTTGGGGGGCTCTGAAGCCTGTTGTCCTCCGTGTGTCAGCGATCCTGGCTCCAGTCCTGGATGATGTCATCGGGTCACTGTTGTGTGACAGGGCACTGACCGGCCCTTTAAACTCATCTGACTGTCACTCAGTGAGTGAGTGAACTTCCTCCAGATCCTCCCGGGGGATCCTGAGCTGCTTCCAGGCCATCTGGGAAATATAATCAGTCCAGCGGGTCCTGGGCCGAGCTCGGGGTCTCGTTCCAGTTCACTGTGCCTGGTGGGAGGGGGAGGGGGGACGAGGCGTCGGGCAGGGGGCATCCTAATCAGGTGCCCGGATCACCTCGACAGCAGCAGCTCCTTCTCTGAACCTCTCACCCCGCCACAGACAGAGAAACTCATTTCCTCCTGTTGTATCTGCAGTCTTATTGTTTGGGTCGTTACCCAGAGTGAATGAGCAGAGGTGAGAGGAGGATGTACACTGACCAGTAAACAGAGCTCAGCTCCCTCCGACACCACAGGCCTCGCAGCAACATCATCCTGCTGCTGCCTCTTCATGTAACAAAAGGAACTGCTTTCAAATTAAAAGCCCGCACCGTGTTTCATATACAGTACAGACATATGATGGCTTTTGATTTAGTCTTGTTTCTTTTTTTGTTTCATACCCCTGTAAATAGAATATAAAGTAAATTAGATTTTTTTTTTTAAAAATTTTAATGTATCTCAGTGTTCACAGGTTCCAAAAGTTCATTGGAAGATTTATTGGTTAAACTTTAGTTGTTTCTTTTTGTTTATTATGGACTCTTCAAGCAGTTTCAGTGTTAGTTGAGGGTATCAAAATATTCAGTCCTCATTTTGAATAAAAATGCATTTTAAATGGCTGCTGAAGGTCAGGAAAATTAAGCCCATTTCTTCCAAATGCACCAGCTTCTTGTTCAAATGTTTCCTTGTGTTTCAGCAGACACTGTTTTCTTGTTGAAGTGAGCTTCATGCTTCTTGCAGCGGCTCAGCTAACATGCTGCGGTTCCATTCACTGGTCATTGGTTCTCATTTATCTGTAATAAGGACCCAATCATTTCCTTTTCTGCCTCCTCACCACAGACTGTATATAAAAGTGTTCATAGCTTCCGGGTCTGGAAAATGAGGCCACTAGAGGTCGGCTCCAAAAAGCCTCCGGCTCCATAGACTCCCATTCAACTTCTCTCATCAAATCCAAAGTGAATAAAATGTGTCCGTCAGTTATCTCGGTGTTGTTAGCTAAAGTCACTCCTTCTTATTAGTTTTCTGGAGGTCCATCTGAAAATAATCCCTCATTCATTAGAAAAGAAGATTCAAAAAGACCTGTTTTTGGGGGCGTGTCTGTTTGATTGACAGGCCTGTGTTTCAGTCAGGTTACAGCTATCGGTGGGCGGGACGTAGTATCGTCAGGCTTACAATCAGATCGGTCAGATCCACCGCTGGCTCCTCCCCCAGCTCGTCCAAATATGGTCACCTCCTGCTCCAAACCGCTCCGAACTAGCAAAGATGGTGACGGACAGAATCTGAACTGGAGGCTTCATAACGTTCACAAACCAACGATGACGTCGCTGATGGTTGCTGCTTGTTCCTAAATAATCTGTAACGCATGATCCAAAAAGTCAGAATACAGTACAAAGGGCACTGGAGTTTTGAAACGTTTTCAAGTCATGTTACTTTATATGCATGAACTAAGCTGTAAAATTAGTAACAATAATCAATCTTTTTAACAATCTGATATTTAACAAGCATAAATTGTTTTTCCCCAAATCTAATTGCCAGATTTAAAAATAACAACCTTCTTACCATTTTTGAATTGTACGAGTTATGAATGGATTTAAACGGGCCAACCGAAACAAATGAGACGTTGCAAGGCTAATGAGAACAAACCGTTTCATTTTCTGCATTAACTGAAGACCTTGTGCAGAAATAAAGCTCTGAATAACAAGGAACCCGCAGCTCAGACACATCTGCTTCTTAGTCGTACAACAGTTTTGTGTTTCTGCTCGATGAAAAGGCTCTTTAGATCTGCCTTCACACTGCACGCAGCGTTTCAGGTTTGTAACATCTGCTTCTATCAAACAACATTTAATCAGTGCTGCTCTGTTCTCAGACCTTTCTTAACACTGCATGAACCAAGTTAGTCTTATTAGCAATAGGAATGCTGCACAAATCCATAAAAAAATAAAAGGTGGGGTAATGCAGGACCATGTTTTTTAGCATCAAAAAGCATCACAATGTTATCAGCTCTCTCTAAAAAAAGCATGAAAAGACACACATTTTAGTTTTAACGTGTGCAGGGAGTTGACAGCACAGCAGCGGGCTCAGAGGAAGTCTCGACTGCATTATGCTCCCAGCAGGCTCGGCCCGAGAAGGACTCCTGTGTGCACAATCTCTGAGCCAAAAACACAGAAGCCTGAGGACACTTTTATAACATAACTGTCAAGTGAGCAACTCGGAATGAATAATATCCACTTGTGTTTAAGGGGAGGCCAACTGAAGTGTGTGTCCAGGTGTCGGGGAGTACTACCACATGTGAAAACAAGGAGCATAAAGCTTTAAGTACTTCTGTAGAGAGGTAATAATTGTCCTGAAGTGATGTCACTTGAGTCGGTGTTGGTGAACCTGTCTAACTCGGCTTGTATTCATGTTTGCACAGACGAATCAGAGAGCAGTGTCGGTGGTTTACCGCGTTTGTCCCACCCTTCCTTCACTGTGATTGGACGCCTGGCGACAGTGACGAGGGCAGCGGGAACATTTTTCAACTCTCACTGACTGGAAAAAAATGCGCAGAATAAACGTCAAGCTGCTGCAGTTTATTAAAACCATTTTTTAAATATTCTGTACTGGTGGACACGGTAGTTCGCTGCAGTGGTGGCAGAGTGTCGGCCGGTTGCTGATTGGTTAAAATTAACCCGAAGTCCACAACCAGTAAGATGGTAAGACTGCAAATGATTCCCAATGGAGGGAGAAAAGACTCATATTCATGCAGTGAAACTTGTTTGTGATCGCAACAAGCTAATGGTTGGTTTGGAAAGTAAAAAAAAAAAAAAAAAAAAAAAAAAAGATTCTGGAGGTAACAGTTTAAAACAAGACAAGCAGCTGCCAGAGTAAAACACCCAAACCCCAAACTGCTGGTGATTGAGTTGTATTCTTGGTAGGTGACAATATCTAGTTCTGCTGCATCAATTTTTTATCCTGTTTTTTTTTTTATCTATAACTTTGATCTGTCCATCAAATGTCTGCCAGTGTTTCAGGAGTGACATTCTAAATCAGTGAAACGCTCTCTTTGTGCATTCATGACAGAACAGCAAAATGAAAAATCTCAGCATTTGTGGAAGCTTTTTACTAGAAGACCACCTGTAGATCGTACTTTTGTCTTTTCCAGAAGAACCTTTGTTTGCTAGCAGTCAAATGTACTATCGAAATCAGCAGTAAACGTTTACACTTTTTCTAATAATGAGGGAGCACCAGAAAAGGCCAAATATTATACCCACATGGATATTTCAATAAAATGTGCCACATCAAGTGTATTTCGTAAATAATTTCAATTTCCTGTTTTTGTTTTTGCCAAATCAAAAAGTAAAAAACACCATAAAATTCTCCACAAAAGAACGCAGAGCAATCTGTCGTAAACGCTGGACAGGCCCCACCCTCATTAAACCAGTATTATGCTTTGTTAAATTATCCACATCCACAACATAAAAACATTTAAAAAAAATAATCTTGCTTTTTCATGTGGTTTTTTTGTGCGGTGAGACCTCTGCGGCTACAGAGAGCAGTAAAGCCCGAAACTCTGTCATCAAAAGACGGCTGGCAGTTATTCAATAAGACGACAGTGAGGGGTGTTAAAGATTTTACTGGGAAGGGATTTTCACTGAAGGCAGGCCACATAAATCTGTACAAACAGGGAGCCCCGGCTGCTCGGATGACACAAATCGCCGCCTCGTTAGGATCAATAAAGTAAAACACAATGCTGCAAAAGCACAAGAGCAAACTGTGAGGCTCCAGAGGATTCAATGGCCCCAAAGAATGCGTGGGAATGGGGAGCTCAGGTTAGAGGAGAGCTTCAATCCCACCAACTCTGCCATGAAATAGAAAGGGAGAGAGCAATTGACCCGTGAACCGGGCTGAAAGAGAAATCACTTGTTCTCGTAATGACTGCCTTCCACATCGGCAGAGAGCCGGCGGATGCGCGGCGAGCAGTTGGACGACTGCGCCTGAGAGGCAGGACGAGGAGAGGCGAGGTTTGTCCAGCTCCTACTGGTCTCCAGCTGGTGTGTAGAATGATGATCAGCCTCTTCAGCCCTCCCTAACCAAACAGGCGCTATCAGATAAACACAAACACGGCTGCGTCTTGTAAAAACTGAATCTGAGACAAATTAGCCAGCTCATTAGGCAGCTGAGGTGAGTTTCCTGAATGAATGGCTGAGTTGGGAGGGTTTATTCAGCTCTTGTTTATTTACAGAGAACAGCCCGCTCATTTGCATTCTCCTCTCCAAGTACAGGAAGGCTGAAGTGGCTGCTTATGTCTTCTGTGATAGAGGAGCTTATCCGGCTCTTTGGGGAGCATCTGTGGGCCGTTGTGTTCCAAAATACTTCACTCGCACGGGTCAGCGGGGCTCCACAACCAATGAGTGTTTATGCAGGCAGAGGACCACCGGAGAGGGAGGGGAACCAGAACGTCCAGGTTCTGTTACAGAACTTCGGCTGGTATGTTGGGACTTCAGAGTTATGAGGTATTCACATTACATCATCAGGATAACATCTTTCCATGATTGACTGCCAGATCTGTCATTTCCAGATCTGCTTCTGCAGTCTGATGTAAGTATTAGATGGAAAGAAACAAGCTGCCATCACGTCCATAATCCTGCCATACTCTGCAGTGTGCGAAGGATTTAGCTTGGCGATAAAGAGACTGAGACGGTCTTTAACAATCAAACACCAGGTCCAACAGGCCCAGAGTGAAGCCAGACACTTTTGTTGTACAAGTGAGGAAATAAAGCAGAAGTTTTATTGATGTGGTTGAAATTCATGAACGTATTTTACCTGTTTAAAGATCCAAAGATAATCTCATTCAAGAGGGCCAATAAAAACAAATGGAACAGTCAAATTTCTCCTAATTACATTCCAGATGTATAAACTTACGGTGACCTTAGAGAGACCAAAACCAGTGGACAGACAGGAACCAGTTGACAGACAGGAACCGGTGGACAGATAGGAACCAGTGGACAGACAGGAACCAGTGGACAGACAGGAATCAGTGGACAGATATGAACCGGTGGACAGACAGGAACCGGTGGACAGATAGGAACCAGTGGACAGACAGGAACCAGTGGACAGACAGGAACCAGTGGACAGACAGGAACCGGTGGACAGATAGGAACCAGTGGGCAGACAGGAACCAGTGGACAGACATGAACCGGTGGACAGACAGGAACCGGTGGACAGACAGTCAGCGGTTTAATGGGACAAACAAATGAACAGATCATTAATGAGAATCTGCTCCTGATTGCAGTGCTGTGTGTCCCCGTGATAAACTGGCCTCCTCCCAGCCTCCCACAGCCTCCCTGTGATCCTGATAAGCAGCATTAACTCTCCCTCGTGACCCCCCCAACCCCCTGCACCCCCCCACCACACACACACCACTCTGTAACTCCCACCCCATGCCTCCAGTCATGTATTAATCGTCCCCAGTGCTCCATTTGAGAGGAGCATCACTCCCCTCCAACAACCCAGAACCTGCCCAGCCTGCTTTTCACACTAATGCCCCCCCCTCACACACACACACACACACACACACACACACACACACATGCCAACCCCCCCCTCCCCCAGCAGCCTGTCTGCTGGGGAATTGTGCTCCTTCTCTGTGACAGCCTCCTCCAAATGGCTTCTTGATCGTCGGATATCTCTCTTCCCAAAACCCCAGCCCTGCTTACATACACACACACACACACACACACACACACACACACACGCACGCACGCACGCACGCACACACACACACACACACACACACACGCACACACACACACACACACACACACACACGCACGCACACACACACACACACACACACACTCAGCTCCGGCCAGTGCAGGTCATCTGTCTTCCTCAAATCTATGAAATGGCGTGTTTCACGGCCCTCTCCGTGCTACACCGGCAGGTCTTACGGGGGGGGGGGGTTGGCCCTGGGATATTTTTAGAGCTGCAGGAACAGAGAAATAGCCTCAGCGAGAAAGGTTAGGAGCTGACAGTTCGAATGCACAGGACGGCTGCAAAAATGTTTACGGTCCCGGACACGTAGGAAGTCACAATAGATAAAGGAGGAATCCATCACAGAGCTGTAATTCCTGTGTTTCTGTAAAAGCCCATGAATTTGATAAAGTTGTAAAAATATATACAGCTCTCCTGGAAGAGGTAATGATTTATAGAAAAGGTGGTGAAATGGACTTCCCGTGTAGTGTAAATACATCCATGTACGCTACCGCCGGGAGAACTAGAAAGGCAACACCACTCAGCGCAAATGACAAGATAATGTCTCTTGGAAATAGTCGGTATCAATTATCCCTGAAGCTGATGACAACTTTTAAGTTTCCATAATTATACCTCGGCCGGGCTTTTCAACGCAGCCGGCTGCAGCGAGAGGCGGAGGCACATCCCGACGCTATTCAGGAGAATCCCTGACAAAGACGTAAGCTTCTGACAGTTTCACAAAGAGGGAAGGAGCGCAGAAAAGAATATATCAGACAATGCAAATATTGACCCACTGCGACGACTGCACAAATCACAGAGAGAGTGACAGCCGCTAATCTGCTCATTTCAGCAGCTGGCCCCGCCCCTCATTAAACCCTCCTGGGTAGGAAAAACAGAGAATTCCTCAAAACACAAATATACACAAAGATTAATGTTGTGAACATAGATCAACTATATATACGCAAAGAAAAGGAATGTTGTTGTCAGTCCGACTTTTACTATAGCCTCATTTGGACAAACCTGGAGATGCCTGTTACAAGACGACCTCTCCATGTGTGACATGAATGAAATAAATATAAAGAAAAACAAAGAAAATACAGTTATATGTATTATTGTTATTAGTGATGGTCACTCAGTCACAAAAGTGACTTTCTATGAAATATATATGTGTATATATATACATATACTTTATAGTTCTACTCTAAACCATCTCAGATGGAAACATTTCACCTTTTACTTCACGACATTTATTTGACAGCTTTACATTTTTACTTGTCTTTTTTTCAATATATTTGCAATGAATGTTTGGAAATACAAACTTGATTTGTGTCTCTTATTAGTTTTATCTTGTTTTGTCTATATATGCATATATATATATATATATATATATATATATATATATATATATATATATATATATATGTTAGTGCTCTGAGCACCATAAATAATATGAAACTATATATATATATATATATATATATATATATATATATGGGAATGTACATACGTTAATAATCTCGTGTTTCCATATAATCCTGTGGGTTTGTGACATCATCACCTGGAACATCATGTGACCTGCAGAAATGTTTAACGCTTAATAAACACATTTAACTGTTCCCTCTCACCACTTTAAAGGGTTTCACATGTAATCCCAATGATTTGTACATAGACCACACATGGGTGTCCCAGAGAGTTTTACATGGAATATACATGCGTTTCACATAGATTAATGTAGGTGTTTCACATATTGCACCATGAAAATGTTCCATAACCAGGTTTCTGATGGGCAAAACACGTGTTTCACAAGTGCAGCACATGTGCACTACATCCTCCACATGTTATTTTCATTTTTAGTTTCACCTGTGCACAATCACACGTGATCATGTGGTCTGAAAAATGAGACTTTTTTTTTTTTTTTTTTTAACAACTATTGTAAAATTCATGCGAAATACTGTGATTATTTTGCATTTTTGGGTCGTTTATTCATCATGCCCCATGTGTAAAGACCAAGAGACAGAAAATATTCCTGAATTCATCCCATTTAAAAACGACCAGAGGTTTGCCTTCGGTAACAGTGCTGTGTGGCAGCTTTAGCTAACATTAGTCACTGGTCATATGAGACCTGGTGAGGCTGTCGCAGCGAAACCTCTGAGTGACTCAACAGGAATGTGCTTCATTGGTTATGTATCTAGCTTTTCATTATGAAGAGGAACGTGTCATTTCTGTTTGTAAAGACTGTGAACGTGATGTTAGTGCTCTGAGCACCATAAATAAAATTCCTGCCACCTCCATTGAACTGGGAAGACAGACATATCAAAACCTGAACAAATCAAATCTGCTGCCCACATCAGTACGCCCTAGTTCTTAACTGTGGAAAATATGTTTTATCATGTTTGGAATTTCTTTGATGTGACTCCGTAAATCAAGTATTTCATTATTGACGTTTGGAAACCAGGAAGGGAACGGAGGGAAACATTTTGAGCCGTTATATAAAAACATTTTGTGTGCATGTTTTGTGTGCATTCTCTGCAGCTCTGCTCAGCTGAAACCTGAACACTGGAATGCAGCGTCCTCCACTCGCTGGTATGTTTACTTCCAGATACGACTGGGCATGGAAAGGGCAAAATGTCAGACTCTCCGGGGGAGCTTCCAAGAATAATTTGGAGGAGATGGCTGGATTTCACTCTGGAGAGGTTGAAAGGAAAGAAGGGGTCAGAGGTCACCGAAGGATGAAAAATCGATTAGAGGGTATTACAAGCGTTACACTTATTTGCAAACAATATAAGTTCCCTGATTGAATCCGGCAGCTGGAGAATGCATCCAGCCCCACTCCACATATGAGTAATGGATATGAACATGGCTGTTTGACAAAGAGCAAAAGAAATGGAGAGCGGATAAGATGGCATTTTTAATTGAATGTTGGGTCTGCAGCAGTGCACACTGTTCCTTTCAGTCGCTCACAGATGACTTATGAGCCGCACTTTTCAATAGTTTCCTTTTGCACATTTAAATTGCTTCTATTGTTATTTGTCCCCACTTTGCTCAGAGCTACCCTCGCCAGCCTATCGAGTTAAATATTAATTGCGTTCCTCAGGAGGATCACCTATCAGGCTGAAATCAAACACTGGTGACAACAAAAAACTTTTCTGCGCTCCTATTGTTGTCCTCCTGTGGTTTTACCCAGCGCCGTGTGAGCAGCGTGTGTGTGTGTGTGTGGGACGACACAATCAGCAGGTTTAGAGCCTTGTGAGATTCTATAATAAGAGTCCACTGCACCACAGAAAACCCTTTTGCTTGAGAGGAGACGACCCGAGCGGCAACGTCTCTGGTTTAGAAAAGCAAAGAATGAGGGTCAGGAAATAAAGAGGACATCATAGAAGCATAGAATCACATCCAAAAGTTTTTGACCTTCCGTGAAGCTGCTGTGAACTTTTTTTCCTTCCAGGCTCCGTGGGTTGTTTTGTGTGGTGAGGTTTGTGAGGTGAGAGAGGTCAAGGAGTTTGTGATATCACTGGGATGAAATGTGCCTAATGAAACTTCTGCTGCCAGGGTGGCCTGGAAAAACACATGGTCACATGAACGCACGCACACACACACACACACACACACACACACACACACACACACACACACACACACACACACACACACACACACACACACACACACACACACACACACACACAAACAGCCGTAACTATAAACTTTACCAAAACATGGTGAAACTACTAACACAAAGTTCAGAACGGAAAGAGATGTGATGAGATGTTGGAAACAACACAACAAACTACACAACAACACACATCTGATGATATAATCTGGATTCGAGATCTTACTGCATAAGCAGAAAACTGTTGTCTTGCAGCTGACATCACGTGGTACTACATGGCAAACTATTTATTCCAAGATCAACCTTTGCAAGCTGCAGCACAATACATGAGTTTCAGTAAACGAAAGTAAAAATGAAGTTTATAGCAGGAGTTTTAGATATTCGACAGTTCCAGTTCGTCTTTGGTTCATTTGTTCACACAATGGTGAAAAACAGTTTTTCTATTTGTAATCAGACTTTCAAGAAGGGTCTCTACTTGGCTTTTTTGATAATGTGATCTGCGTTGATTCTCCAGCCGAGTGTATTGTAGAAATGAAGACTTTGAATCAGGTGGTTTTGGTCGATCGATCGGTGGTGATCAGTGCAAGTGTTTTGTGCCTAGAGTCAATGGAAGGTTTGTATGTGGAGAAGTTGAGGAACTGTTTGATCAACCTGTTCATGGTATGTGATTTTCATTGCTGTTCAAGTTGAGTCTACAATTCATGATGTCATCGGCATACCTGTACTTATAAACAGAGCTGCGATGGGAGTGTGAGTTGGTTGGTATGCAGTGGGAGGATCCAAGGACAGCGTATACGGCCCCTGGGGGTCTCCGGTGAGGAGGGTCAGGCTTGTTCAAGGTTCCTGTTTCACAGGAAGCTGCAGATTCGCTGATGGCCGTGAAGTATCTTTTATAGAAGTTGAGCTGAATTTATGCTGTTGGTCAGTAAATGTGATCAAAACTATGAATATAAAACCCATTTACCTTAAACCAGAATGATCCTTTTACTGATCATCATCAGAGGTATTTCCAGCTGCAGTAAAAACAAAGTATAACTGTTCCATGATCACGAGGTTTACAGGCAGATAAAGTTGAAGTTAAGTATGTTAGATGCTGTGTGATGTGTTAATTCATTGACCCCTGAGGGGAAAGTCTCCGTACCCTTCCACAGGGAGGTCAGAGGTCACGGTCGCCACTACAGCTGCAGCCAACGTAGACCGCTGCTCAGAGAACCTTCAACAAGGCATCCCAGTGTTTTTGTAACACTTTGAACCCATACATGGAATGAACAGTATGCGCGCCCATTGACTCGAGTCTCAGTGGTGATTGAGTTGACGACGTGCCGCGACAGGCGTCTTCACATCAATGTAATTTAACACAATGGTGGCATCCTTTAATGTGCCGACTCGGCAGGCTGATGAAATGGATGAAGGGAGAGTTCAGAGGGAAGCTGTTCAAACAAACAATAAAGAGTCTCAATGATGCAAAATGTTAGCAAGAGCTTCCAGCTTAATGTGACGTCGTAATCCAAGCTTTCTCCTTATGCTTGATTGTTCTCTTTCTAATTTCTTAATTTTTTAACATTTCATGTTTTTGGGGAAAGTTTAACACTAAGAACTGGGAAGTGACATCACCAAGGAACGTGAACAGAAGCAAATAATGAAATGAATCAGCCTTCCCTAACTCCGACATGCTTCTGTAGTTCAAGTACTTTTACTTTGACACTTTAAGTACAGTATAATGTCAATGTTTCTGTTCTTGTAGGTTTATGTTTACTTGTAGGGTAGTCAAAATATGACACAGCTTGATGTGTACGATACCTTTTTCTAGCAAACACCACAGGACTGTTAACTTCTCCTTTGTTAACCACAAATCCAGCATTTGGTTGGAAAGATGTCCTTCCGTGGCCGAACAGTTTTGGTTTCCAGCACACCATCGTCATTGTCGTTATGCACAGTCTTTTTTTCTTAAATGGTTTATCTCTGGTTTTAAACTGGCAGGTCGTAACCCAATTTTGGGGCCATCTTAAGAGTTTATAAGTAAGACAAAGTTAACGAGTTATTAAGTGCACTTAAATTTCAGTGACTGAAATTGCATTATTGGTCGTCACCATCTTGCTAGTTCGGAGCAGTTTGGAGCAGGAAGTGACCATATTTGGATGAGCTGGGGGAGGAGCCAGCGGTGGATCTGACCGATCTGATTGGAAACCTGAAGATACTACGTCCCGCCCACCGATAGCTGTAACCTGACTGCGCCACAGGCCTGTCAATCAAACAGACACGCCCCCAAAAACAGGTCTTTTTGAATCTTCTTTTCTAATGAATGAGGGATTATTTTCAGATGGACCTCTAGAAAACTAATAAGAAGGAGTGGCTTTAGCTAACAACACCGAGATAACTGATGGACACAATTTATTCACTTTGTATTTGATGAGAGAAGTTGAATGGGAGTCTATGGAGCCGGAGGCTTTTTGGAGCTGACCTCTAGTGGCAGTCGGTGGTATTGCAGCGTAAGGCACTTCTGCATTGGCCTCACATTTCAGACCCAGATGCTACGAACACTTGTATATACAGTCCATGATGTAAATGCATTTCTCACTCAATTGAAAAGGTTTCTTAGCAAAAAAAATTAACTTGTGTCTTGATAAGCTGTTAGCGGTCTCATGGGGAATGTATTTGGCAGGACAGACTCATCAAGTTACAATAAAGTGAATGTTATCGGAAGGTTGGGGAAGGATGGCTGACTTCTCGGTAGCTCGGTTCACACAGATTGACGTAAAGCAGTCGGGTGCATTTTTATTCACTTTAATTTATTGCCCTGTATAATTTACTGTTGAAATTAAAGTGTGACCGCTGCCAGTGAAGCAAAGTCATCTCAAATCTTGACCGTGTCAAACAGCTTTTGTGTTAGATATGACTGAATCCTTCCACTTCTGCCTTAAGCACCGCGGTTATTTTGGGAAACCACGCAGATTTCCCCAACGGTGTAGATTAAATGCCTCCATTGTCACACCATGCTTATTTTAGCATCATTTAGTGTTTACCTTGAGAAGACAATTAGCATTGATTTGCAATTTCAACTGCTGGGAGGGGAACTAGTGTAAAACAGAGCTGGCGAGGGGCAGCCAAAGCTAATCCATATTCTTTCTGTTTGGATGAGGGATTTAGGGAAAACATAAACATATGCTTCCTCCGTCAGAGTTTGACTTGTGTAAGCAGGTATGTGTAAGTGAGGAGGGGACAGGCAGACAGGCAGAGAGATGGCTGAAATCACGGCGCAGCAGATCAAGAGTATCAGGTGAGAAACATGAACACGGCCTTCAGCACAAACTGAGATTTTCATGTTTCCTGTGGCCCGGACATGCACACACTCTCCCTTCTCCCAGCCACGCTCAATCACAGGGCAGCTCTGGAGAAAGCAGACAGAAAGTCGGCGGAGCATGAACGACGCTGAAGTTTTCTCAATCCTCCAGTGAGAGGCTCAGGTTCAGGGGGTTTGGTATGCCCCGCATGTCCCCGGGATGCCAGACAGACGTCGGCTTTCTGACAAGCCGCCTCGCAGTTCCACCCTCGGAATATGCAACCAGCCGACGTCCAGTCAGATGTAACGCCCGAGCTCGTGGAGATCAGCGTGACTGCACACACTCGGCCTGTAATCGCTCCCGCTGATGATCTGCACGGTCAATAAATCCGATCAGCCGATCTGGAACTCAATCAACCTCCGATCAATATAATCCACCGGTGTAGTCTCGCACTACATTTCTCTGTCTTTCTCAACCTGCTTGCCTCTTTTTGTCTCTCACCTATTTACACACCAGTCAATGTTCACACAGCTGATTGTTCTGCTTCAGTATAAATTGCTGCTCGTATCTGATTTTTAATGGGTTTTTGAAAGTAGCATTTTTGATATGTTCTGTTCTTCTGATGTTCTGTATTGATACCAATATAAACTGTCTTATCTGCTTCGGTTTGTTTAAAAAAATGTGCTGAATCTTTTCACAGCATTTTAAGTTTTGGCCTTTTTGTCAAACTCTGGAAATCGTCAACAGAGACCCTGAAAGTGCTTCAGAAAGTCTACGGAGACGAAGCGATGAGCCTGGAGAAGTGGTTTAAGTGACAGTCATGTTTCAAGAGGAGCCGAACGTCACTGTTCGAGACTAAAACTGATGCATCAGCTAAGGAGCAACCACGTGGGTTTTCTTTGACATTGGTGGGTTTGTGCTCTGTGAATTTGTCCCCCAGAGTCAGACAGTCAACACCGAGTTGTACTGGGACCTTCTGAGGCGTCTGAGGGAAACATTCAGTGCCAAAGACCTGAAATGTGCTGCGATCTCACACTCACAGAGCATTGAAAATATCCACGTTTTCCCAAGCGTTGTTCTCCACCACTTCTACTCACCACATATGGCTCCCTGCGACTTCTCTATGTTCCTCTATGCATGCTCATAAGACGCATCTCTGAATCTGATGTTGATCATGAAACTGAGAAAACTCTCAAAGGTTGTATCTTCCCCCTGCTCCATGCATGTCATGGTGCTGCACACCCTGTGTCTTGGACCCCTTTGATCCACCCTCTCATAGCTGTCAGAAAAGAACACATATTCAAATGCTGAGACTGAAATAAAACTTCAAAGACTCTAAAACCAAAACTATGAGCTGAAAGATACTGCAAAAGTTTGAGCTGAGAGGAACTGCAAAGCTGGAAATGATTTTCTATCACTTCAAGTGCTGCCTGTCACATGACACACAGTAGATTGTTCCAATATAAATATTTATTAATGTATTTAGTATTGCAGCTTTAAGTAAAAATATTTTAGTAGGTGTAAAAATTATGTAGTTTTGGTCAGAGTTTTATTATTAATAAAACGTGATTAAGTTCATATTTTACTTATAGTGACCAAAATCACATTTAGATTTGATTTAAGCTCTTTGAACACATTTTTGTATTTTGTTGATGGTGCATGGCTTTGTAATTAGTGAATGAGACTTCATGTAGTTTTTTGTTCTTGTGTTAATTAGGAAACGTTGTGTGTGTGTGTGTGTGTGTGTGTGTGTGTGTGTGTGTGTGTGTGGGGACAGTCACGACATTTTCAGCTGCAGTATGAATATCTCCTTTCTTCCTCTTCCTCCCCGTCATCGTCGCCGTCGTCTCTCTGTGTCTCAGTGTGTAGCTGGATGTTGTAGGCCCTGCAGAGGTGACCCGCTGCCATGCTGCACCGCGCTGTGTTGGTGGAGAAGGCGGGTGCAGTGCCAGGGGCATCTCTCTGACAAACACAGCAGATGCCTTACACTAACAAACAGCCCGGCGGGGCTCAGCCCGGCCTCCCCCGTCAACCCTCCTCTGCTCCATCAAATCAAAGTGCTGAGAACTGCAACCGCTGCAGCAAAGACTCCGTGCCCTTACCACTCACTACCACAGCCAACACGCAAACAAGCCCGACGGGTCACTTCATTTTATTTGTCTGCCGTCAGATGCTGCCGCTGTCACCTGCAGCTGCAGTCAGCTTCATATGATTGTATTTTTGGTCATGGGCAAAAGGCTCTTGTGAATATGCAGCTATTTATCTACACAGAGGGACTATTGTCAGAAGCTTACCCAGACATTAAAGTTAAGCTTGTTTATGCACTGTGGGCTGCACTGGCTTTAATCTCAACTGTGTGCAGAAAAGTGTAGAGAGATTGTGATTTCACTGTTTTAAACTCAGGCGCTCAGTCTTCCACCAAAAAGATCTAAAGACCCCGGCTCAGTTAAACAAGACATTTTCTTCCTTTTTTTTTTTTTTTTTTTTTTAAATCACCATGTCGCCCATATGGAGTGTTTGTTGCTTTAATTGTTGGGTCGATCCTTACTTCAAACAAAACCCCAAAACACACTTCCACATGCACACATGCATAATAGATGCCAACACAGAAGCTGAAATATATTCTCATTATTAGGAATTTTGGGTTCAGCCAAAGTGCAAGAGAGCGCCTTGGGCTTTGACAAAAAAGATGCAAACACACATTTAATTAATCTATCATGAATTTTTCAAACTGAAACCTTTTTAAGGCAGGATTATTACTATTATTTAGTGTCTTGGGTTATGGATAAATTATGAAGGGAAACAGGCGCAGCTTGCATGCATTTTAATTAATCTGAGACTGCAGGGGAAGTAAAAAATAACTTTTTATCAGCTGCCAAGTGGTGGACCACCTACAGCAGTGGAGCAACGTCTGTGCAGATGAATGTCGCACTGGCCCAGACTGCAGACTGAGTAGAGATGGTTTATAATGCAGCATCAGCAGGACATTTTTATACACAAACCCTGCAACTGACGAGTGATGCTGGAGATGTTTTCAGCAAGCAAATAACACAGTAAGATGAATCCCAGGATGTCGTCCTTTACACAGATCCTGGTCTGCAACCGTAGTTCCAAACACATTAGTGTTAAACCGTACAATTATTCCAGGTGCTTCATATGGCTGCCATTCTGATGTGAGTAGAAGTGAGCTCTGTAATATTTTCACTCTGGACACGGAAACACTGGATACACTGGAGACCAGGTATTAAAAAAAACATCACTACATTTGGATGAAAAGCCCTTTGTTCAGAGAATGTGATTTACTAAATAAAATCGTACCATGAAAAGGTTTGGCTTGGCTAGTTAAGATGATTTCACCAGAAACAGTTTAAAAGGTGGTGGACTTATTTTGGGACTGCCTGGATCTGGATTTCCCTCATTGGAAATGTGAAGTGAATCACAGTTTGACCGCTTCTACGGCTTTGATCAACCTCAAAACTCTTCTAGTCCTATTTTTAATCTAAAGAAACAACTGTGTGGTACATTAAATGTTTAGTGGAAAAGTCAATTTTGAGTTTCAAGGTGCATTTAGGCAAAAAGCATCCAACCACTGAGCACAAAATTCTGTCAATAGGAATGACAGAAGGGACAGATGTCAGGTCATATTGACCTTGACCTGTGACCTTTGATTACCAAAATCTGCTTAATTCATTATTGAGACCAAGTGAATGTTTGTGCCAAACTTGAAGAAATTAATTCAAGGCGTTCTGAAGATATTGCAGTCACAACAATGGGAAATATATGAGGTCACAGTGATCATGACCTCTGACCTTTGACCACCAAAATATATCATCATCACTGAGGCCAAGCAAACAGGGATGTCCAATATGAAAACATTCTCTCGAGGGGTTCCCCAGATATTGTGCTTACGAGCACGGGTCGATGTGAGGTGACAGTGACCTTGACCTTTGACCCCCCCAAAAATCTAATCAGTTCATCTATGAATATTTTTGGCAAGTTTGAGGAAATTCCCTCAAGGTGATTTTGAGATTTTGCATTTACGAGAATGGGGCAGACGGACAACCCGGAATCTTAATGCCTCCAGATGTCACCATGAATAAAGCATTTAATGAAGCAATTAAGGTGTCTCTTACATCCCCCCATCCCCACCCGCCAAACCTGTTGAACTCAAACAAGAAATTCCAGTGGAGATGAACCACTTGCTCTCACCAACGACCTTGTTGACCAATGTTCTGTCTCAGATTTAGAAAGGAGTAACAGTGATAATCTACAGACGTGTTGGACTTGCAGCTGTGTCATCGCAGACGACACGGTGGAGGAATCACTCCAGCTGCTCAGCTGAGGAATGCAGCTTGTGTGTGATGGATGTGAAGAGGCAGGAGACCTGCCTGTGTCTCCCCTCGCTCCATCTGGCCATTGAAGAGGTGTCAAAACAAATCTGATCTCTGTCTGTAAACTTAGCCGAGCATAATGGACTTATTTCAGGTAATTTAGCCTCTCGTCATGTTCATACCAGTTAAACACGCTTGAAGAAACAGCTGACTGCAAGCATCAGTCAAGACTGGGATTTCACCCAAGTCCTTCTTTTATGCTCAGCAGATACTGCCTGCTATTGGATGAAAATCTGTGTCCTCTTGTATAACTGTAACACCAACAATCCAACCTGAACCAACCTGAACCTTTCCATCAGTGGGTGGATCCCAAAAAATTAAAGGGGAAATACACACGAAATTATTATGTTTCACACTGAATCCATTGACTTTTGTTGGCATATGTTGTTCATGTAGATGACTTTTTCCAACCAAATTCATGCTGGGGCTTATTTGTGTCCGCCTCGATGCAGTACAGATGCCACACAAGCGCACGTTTGCCAGCTGTGTAAGTAGGTGTGGGCAATTTGTTCTGTATTTTGGTGTAAACAAAAGCAGAGGTACAACTCTGGCTGAGCGTAGTGCAGTCGTAAAGTAGGAGGAACAGATACATAGAAGGTGTTTCAAAGCTGACTTCAATCATGGCCAATCAAACCATCTGCCGACGTCCCTTTTAAAATGCTGTTGTAATATTACTGAGATAATTGTCCGGGAGGTTCAGACTCTGATCATACAATTTTTGGTACGAAGACCTTCAGGGGCTAATGACATTAAATTGGCTTGGAAATACGTAATTCACGTTAGAAACAATTCTTCCCCTGTTAATACGAGAACCGCTGCCCTGTGTAGGGAGCGGTTCAAATGATACAAGACAAAAACCTGCATCTTTGAGGCACCAAACACCGGCATTAATTACATGTTCAAGAGAGGAACACTCATCCAATATAGAGAAATCAGGTGCTGGAACGATGTTGAGGAGTGAGCATAGTCACATATTGGCACTTAAAGCTTTCATAGTAATTCATTTATTAACAATACTGATGAAGAGCAATGTGCTCCAAAAGTCATTGATGTTGTGGTGTTAATAAATTAATTTATGAGCTTTTAGTGTGCCTAATTTACCGTCCAATCGTGAATTAAATGACTGACTTTGGTAAATTGCCCAAACCTTTTGTGCGTAAATGACAGTGTCCCACTGCATTGCCTTGCAGGGCTGACTGCATTACTAAACCAGAAGAGTAGGTGATAAGGGTTTTGCATTGCTAACCATTTATGTGTAATCTCATTTCAATTCCATTTGTAGTTAACCTGCATGTCTTTTATATTTAATGTCTACGTTTTGCTGCTGCGCCATGATGTGACCTGGTTTGAGCTGGCGGAGGCGCAGGAACAAGTTTACCTCAAAATGGACACCAGTGTTGTACCGCACCGGAGCATCTTTACCAACACACCCCATGTTGTGCCGGTCTGCCCATCCTACAGCACAGCCGGGTTCACGTTGAACTAAAAAAAACTGCAATTCAACGAAAGTGTGGAAATAAAAACGTTTCACTCCTCAAAAATGCCGTCGCTGTTACATCTGCCAGGATTTGAAAGTATGGGTTCGCCAAATTTAACAGCCTCTCTACAACCGTGACAAAATAGGAAAGATTGAGGCCTATTTGGTATTTTGGTTTGACAGTGTCGGGCAGAACCAGTTTGTGCCTCGCACACGTAGTTGCTGGTTGCGTTAGCATTACGAAAAACTGGATAACACCAAAAAACGACATTGTGTAAGATATTTTGGGCTGCTGACCATTAATGCTAAGTGGGATAAGGAGCAGAGCAACAAGCTGACACAGACCACCCACCAGAGAGGCTTTCAGAGAGCTGCTAACATTTCCACACAGTGAATCTCTCTAAGGCCCTTAATGTGCCTCTCGTGGCTGAGAGCTCCACCAGACTCCCAGCTGGTTGTCCAGCAGACATGGAGAGTTTGACAGAAGCTTCTAGTGGTTGTTAGCTCTGACTACCAGCTGAGTAGTGGTCAGTAGTGGCGCCGGCAGGATTGTACACACACACACACACACACACACACACACACACACACACACACACACACACACACACACACACACACACACACACACACACACACACACACACACACACACACACACACACACACACACACACACACACACACACACACAACACGAGTTGCCCATCCAATAAAATATGATCTTTATTGTGACTAGTTGTGACTAGCTATTGTGACTCTCATAAATATGCCCTGCAGCGTGACAAGCTTACTATGCTGCTGGTCCCCAGGTCAAGTATCAGGTATCACTATAGGTAGAATCTTTCCACACTTAGAAATACATATAAAGAAAGGAAGATGGAGAAGGAAGAAGGAAGAGGGCATGCTGGGAAATGTAAGGAAAAAAAACAGAGAAAAACATGGTAAGAGAGAGTCAGGAAGACGGGATCTGCTGCTGTTACAATTTGATATTCAAAAATAAATGTTAAAAAGAAATCATAAAAAGAGGACTACAGGATTATGGGTGCTGGCGTCCTTGCCCCCCCCCCAAAAAAAAAAAAAACACCCTCCCGATCCTCCATGCCACACACTACCACCACACAGCCATCCCTCCTACAGATGTTGCTCCCTCACTCCTCCGCTGCTTTTTCAGGATATGCAGGTGGAGAGGCTCCTATCTGCATTTGAGGATTATGTTCCACTTTAAAATTTACACATTTCTTCCACCACCAACTTCCTGACAAGAAAGTCACATTTTTTACAAAGTCAGACTGTGGTGAATCAAGAAAACATGCTCATGTGTTGTCAGGTGGACTTTTTTTTTTTTTTGCATTTTTAACTGAAGTTCACAATATATCTGGTGGTTCTCCAAGTTGACTTTTGTGGGTTTATAACCGGCTACGGGACATGTAGTGTGCATCCTACGAGAACTACAGCTTAGAGGTCCTCATCGATGGTCAGGAATGTTACGTGGTGATCAAAACCGATTGCGAAAACAAGATGAGGTTCCTTCGTTGGGTGTTGGGGTTCACCCCTAGAGACTGAGACATCCGAAGAAAGCTCAGGATACAGCTGTTGCTCCTTAGCAGTAAAAAAGTGCCGGCTAAAGGGGTTCACACATCTGATCGGGTTTTATCCTGGGCCACTTCAACGAGGAGTTTTCACTGCAAATGTGGATCCCCCAGGAAAAAATGGAAAAGCTTGCAGAGGGGCGTTTGGGCTTTAGTAAGCCTGCTGGATAGGGAGCAGAACATGGACGGAGTGGTGGATGGATGGATCTTCATTTTCACTTCTAAATAAGCTTGTTTTCAATCTTTATGCCTTTTCTTGTTGCTACACTGGACTTGTGTTTTTAATGATGTTGCCATAGTCCTCGAGCGCACCAATTAATCTCTGCAACTGGATTATCACGACGTGACTCTGTGGCCATTAAAATAAAACCTAAGTAGTTCAAAAAACAACAACATGCTTTTCTTTTGAATAACGGAGAGTCCTTGCCAATCAACTTTAATTCCATTGAAGGTTAATCCAAAAATGTCTTTACTCGACAACACTCCTAACCTCAGCAAAGCATCACAATTTGTTTAAGGGAACAATGAGCTAAATTAACTTCGGAGTCTAAATGTGCAAGGTTAGAGGAAAAGGAGAGGAGTGAAATGAGCTTTGGTATCATCCAATTCCCTCAGCTAACAAACTGCAGGCTGTGAGCTCAAATTACATTGTTCTAATCTGTCCAAATGAACTCAGACGAGAAAAAGGTTCCAGAGTTTGAACAAACCAGAGCTAGCGGCAAACATACCAGGGTACCAAAAAGATAACCAAACACCATTTGATACAGCCAGTGTTCTCGTTTACACCCTTTAGCTGTCGGCATTCCCACACGTCTGTATTACAACATGACAAACTAATCAAGTACCATGGGAACCGGGAGAGTCTGGCAGCCATCTGCAGCCGTATGGAGGGTGGGACGGAGCAACGCTTTCTATTCTCTGCGTCTTGTTCTGTTTCTAATAAGTCATCGAGTGGCGTCCTGCAGCCCTCCTGAGCTGTTAAGCTCTTGCTCAAACATGATCCTTGCCATGTCGGTGATTTGCAGGACAATTGGTCCACTAGGGATGTGAAAAGGTCAGGCTGAGGTGCTTGTCCAGTCCCTCACGTTAAAGCCGTCAAACAAGCAGCCCTAATCTCCCTCTTACCAGGCTACTAGCTACGTCTGTGGGAAGGAAACTCTGCTTCACTTTCTCCCAGAAGACCTGGAAACTCCTGGTCTGGGTTGGGTTCAATGACACTGAGCTGCTAACCTCAACACGACTGTCTCAGTATTTAAACCTTGTTGTGTTGCCCAGACAGCTGAGTCAGTTAATTTAATGTTGCTTCTTCATTTGGTCCAAACATGAAGACAGAAACTAAAAGATACAACTAAAACATCTCAGAAACTACAGACATTCACGATCCGAGGACGAATAATTCCATCAACTTTGGAGATCCTGAAACTTCATGTCACGTCACAATCAGGCCAACGTTTTGTCTGTGATTTATTCACAAATGCTTCAAAACTTACTTAAGGAAAAGTCTCAGTTGTTAGTTGTTTATCACTAATCAGCAAATGATAATATGTTAAACCAACATGTTGAAAATGGTAAATAGCAATTGCTTAGATGAGAAAAAGGAATTCCTGGTTACATACATGTATAAATTTAAATCGACCTGAATTTTTTATCTTAATAATTTGCACATTGAAATAGCACAACTGACAGGCTCTGTGAGGAAATGTGTGGTAACATACTCAACTCACAAAGGTGTGAGAAAAAAAAAATATTAAAATGCTAATAAACATGTTAAACACTGATATTAAACATCACATTTTTCACAAATCCATCAAACAACAATAACACCGTTGGTTGTCTGTTCTCTTGTTTGTTTAAATCCTTGCACTATTGTTTAGTTAGTTTTAATTTAATTTAATTATTGTATTTTATTTTATTATATTTTATTGTATATACTGTGCATTTTTATATTTAATATTTTACTGTTGTTTTATTGCTTTCCTGTACCTATAATGCTGCTATAGCGAAAACATTTCCCCTTGTGGGATTAATAAACTAACTAACTAACTAACTAACTAACTAACTAACTAACTAACTAACTAACTAACTAACTAACTATCTATCTATCTATCTATCTATCTATCTATCTATCTATCTATCTATCTATCTATCTATCTATCTATCTATCTATCTATCTATCTATCTATCTATCTATCTATCTATCTATCTATCTATCTATCTATTTTTAAAATAATATATGTATATTTAAATGTAATTTAGCAGGAATCACGTACGTTGTAATGCTATTCTATTTGATTCATTCATTTTGAGGGGCAGTGCTGGAACTTGGCATGAAGTTAGAGGCTTTGATGGAAGACATAAAACATAAATTTCAAACAAAAATGTTTGATGTCATGCTGCTGATTGATTTTATGGAAATACAAAAAACCTGGAGACAATGAAAGCACAGCAGAACGAAGTTAAAAAAAACAAAACATAATCTGTTGCCCTTATTTTTCCATTTTGACTTTGTGATGGTTGCGTTCGGCCTACATGTGGAGGGTTCTCTCCTCTCCTTTGTTCTCCCTCTCTGTCTTACAGGTGCTCTCCCTCCCACTTACCTGCTCAGACAGAACACCTGCAATCTATTTCCCCTCATTTGTAAGAGGGTTTGAAAGGGAGGAGCAGAGAAGGAGCTCATTGTGACCACTTCTCATGCAACCAGGCAGCAGGCAGCAGGCGTTTCAGGAGGACTTCTTTACCTCCTCGCTTTCTTTTTGTTTCCCTTCAGTGAGCTTTTGCCTTGCATGGTTTAGTAGTTGTTGTTTTTTTAATTTGAGCTGGGAATCACCAGTAGTCTTGTTTTCTTCTCTATGGTTTGGTTTCAGTTAGTTTATCTTTTCAGGTAGAAATTATGGGAATGAGATGAGTGGTTGGCCCAGCGACTTTCCCTCCTTTTGTTCTGTTTAGCCGGGATCTCCGACCCTCTTCAGTTATTTTAATTTTGTACTTTGACTTAATTAAATTTGGGGAAAATAAAACTGGGTTTGCACTCTAAAATCTGCTGTTATGGCGTCCTTTGTATGTTTCGGTCTCCAGCAGTGCCTTTATTTGTCTGTTTATTCAATCAGGAGGCCGTAATGTTGATAACATCCTGTTTGTGGAAAAAATAGTAAGAAATCAGCATGTTGGATATTTTTGGTACTTGTTGTATAAAAGTACTTTTATCATAATAGTTGGCTTTTAATGATGAAAAAAAATTAAATGTCATGGTTTCCAATATTATAATTCAGTCTGTAGATTCCTGTTTTATCATGTGCATATCAGAGACATCTTTACCATCCCTGTGGTTTTCACTTGTTTTGTGAGACATTGTGACCAACTTAACTGTTAAAAGTTTAATATATTTATTCTCAGCTCTTATTTATCCCAACAATTCTCTGCTCTTCACTCCTTTACTCACTTATTGTCGAGGTGGTGTCCCGCTAACAATGTGGGCTTCATTGACAATTGGAATACTTTGGGGGTATGACCCGAAGAGACAGCATCCATCCTTCTTTGGATGGTGCAGCTCTTCTTTCTAGAAATATGGCCATGTCTCTTAACAGCCCTAAAACCTGACATCCAGGATGCAGAGTTGCAGTCTTACATGCTCCTCTGCAGCTTCTTTAGAGCTGTCACTCACCCAAAACCTTCAACATCCTATAGAGGTTGTGTCTGTACCCAGACCACCTATATTTAAAAAACTCAAGAAAAGATGTATCAATAAAAATGTATCCTACCAAATTAATGGATCAAAAAAATCTGACAATTAAAAGCGGAATATTAAATATCAGATCTCTCTGGTCTAAATCTCTGTCAGTAAATGACTTGATAACTGATCATCAGATTGATTTACTCTGTCTCACAGAGACCTGGCTGCAACAGGAAGAACATGTTAGTATTAATGAAGCAACTCCTCCCAGTCATATTAATTATCATACTCCTAGAGAGTCAGGCCGAGGAGGAGGAGTGGCAGCAATCTTCCACTCAAGTTTATCAATTAATCCAAGACCGAAACTTAGTTATAATTAATTTGAGAGTCTGACTCTTAGTCTCTCACACCCAAACTGGAAAGCACAAAAACGGATTCTATTTGTTCTTGTTTATCGCCCACCTGGTCCTTATTCAGAGTTTCTAACTGAATTCTCTGACTTTTTATCAGATTTAGTGCTGAGTTCAGATAAAGTGATGATAGTGGGAGACTTTAACATTCATGTTGACGTGGACAACGACAGCCTCAGTTCTACTTTTTGCTCATTATTAGATTCTATTGGCTTTTCTCAGAATGTAAATAAACCCCGTCACCGTGGTAACCACACCCTCCATTTGGTTCTGTCATATGGCATGGAAACTGAAAATTTTATTGTATTTCCTCAAAACCCTGTTTTGTCGGACCACTTCTTATTAACATCTGAAGTTACAATAATGGACTACACAGCATGTGGGAATAAATCCCACTACAGTACATGTCTGTCAGATGATGCCGTGGCCAAGTTTAAGGAAGCAGTTATATGTTTATCCTCTTCGATGCCGTGTGTTAAAACAGTGGAAGGCATCTACGTTGATCTTAGTCCCACACAAGTGGATCATCTGGTAGAAAACACTGCAGTATCTCTGCTACAACTCTAGATGATGTCGCCCCTCTGAAGAAGAGAGTAATGAACCAGAGGAAGTTGTCTCTGTGGTACAACTCAGAACTACGCTCTGCTAGGCAGCGACTAGAAAGCTGGAAAGGAAATGGAGTTCCACTAATTTAGAAGAATTTCACCTGCCTGGAAGGATAGTCTAATATTATATAAGAAAGCTCTTCGTAAGGCTAGAACTTTATATTATTCATCATTAATAGAGGACAACAAGAACAACCCCAGGTTTCTTTTCAGCACTGTAGCAGGCTGACAAAGAGTCACAGCTCTGTTGAGCCCTCTATTCCTTCAGCTCTCAGCAGTAATGACTTCATCAACTTCTTTACTAATAAAATTCTTACTATTAGGGAGAGAATCGGGCAGACTCTTCCTGCCACCATCACTGATGTGATGTTAAGCACAGCAGCCCTGAAAGCAGCTGTAGGACCAGATGTAAACTTGGAACATTTCTCTCCTGTTGAGCTCTCTATGAGTTAACTAGAATTATTTCTTCATCTGGATCCTCTAGCTGTCTGTTAGATCCCATCCCAACTAAACTTTTTAAGGAAGTCTTTCCTTTAATTAATACTTCCATATTAGATCAAATCAACCTATCTATTGTAACCGGCTATGTATCGCAGGCTTTTAAAGTGGCTGTAATTAAACCTTTACTTAAAGCCAACTCTTGATCAGCTGTTTTAGGAAACTACAGACCAATTTCCAACCTGACGTTTATTTCTAAAATCCTTGAAAAAGTTGTTGTAAATCAACTTTGTGATCATTTACAAAGGAATGATCTGTTTGAAGATTTTCAGTCAGGCTTTAGAGTTCATCATAGCACAGAAACAGCTCTGGTGAAAGTTACTAACGACCTTTTATTAGCCTTAGATAATGGACTCGTCTCTGTACTTATTCTTCTGGACCTCAGTGCTGCTTTTGATACGATTGATCATACGATCATATTACAGAGATTAGAAGACGTTACGAGGATCAAAGGAACTGCATTACACTGGTTCAAATCCTACTTATCAGATAGATTCCAGTTTGTCCATGTCAACAATGAGTCTTCCAGACAAACAAGAGTTAGTTATGGAGTTCCACAAGGCTCAGTGTTAGGCCCGATACGTTTTACTTTGTACATGCTTCCATTAGGAGATGTCATCAGGAAGCACTGCATCAACTTTCATTGTTATGCAGATGACACGCAGCTATATCTTTCTATAAAACCAGATGAAACTAATCAGTTAGTAAAACTTGAAGCCTGTCTAAAAGACATAAAGGCCTGGATGACCAAAAACTGCCTGCTTCTAAATTCAGACAAAACGGAAGTTATTGTACTTGGTCCTAAACACCTGAGAAACTCTTTCTGTAATCACTTAGTTACTCTAGATGACATTGTCTTGGCCTCCAGAAAAACTGTGAGGAACCTTGGAGTCATCTTTGATGAGGATTTGTCCTTTAGCCACCATATGAAGCAAATCTCCAGAACTGCCTTCTTTCATCTACGTAATATTAATAAAATCAGGAAAATCCTTCCTCAGCGTGACTCAGAAAAACCCATTCATGCATTTGTTACTTCCAGGCTGGATTATTGTAATTCCTTGTTGTTAGGATGTCCAAATTACTCATTAAAAACCCTGCAGCTGATCCAAAATGCTGCAGCAAGAGTACTGACAGGATTCAGCAAGAGAGATCATGTTTCTCCAGTTTTAGCTTCTCTTCACTGGCTTCCTGTTAAATCAAGAATATAATTTAAAATTCTCGATGACTTACAAAGTTCTACATGCCCAAGCTCGATCATATCTTAGAGATCTTATAGAACCATATAATCCTAGCAGAGCACTTTGCTCTCAGAACGCTGGTCTACTTGTGGTTCCTAGAGTTTCCAGAAGTAGAACAGGAGGCAGAGCCTTCAGTTTTCAGGCTCCTCTCCTATGGAACCAGCTCCCAGTTTGTGTTCAAGGGGCAGAAACCCTCTCTAGCTTTAAGGTTAGACTCAAAACGTTCCTTTTTGATAAAATCTATAGTTAGGGCTGGCTCAGGTAGACCTGAACCAACCCTTAGTTATGCTGTTATAGGCCGAGGCTGCTGGGGGACCTCGTTACATGCTGAGCTTCTTTTCTTTCCTCCTACTCTTTAACTGACTCATACCTCACCATCCTTTTCTCTCCCATAGTTTCTTATTATTATCTGTTGTCTCCATTCAGTTCCTTCGCTCGTGTAGTTTCTGTTCTTTCTTTTCCAGATGTCCCGTCATGGAGCAGCATGTCTCTGCTCTGCGCTTGTCGTCTCCACCAACAGTTCTTCTCTTGTATCTCTATGCTGTCCTTTTCTCTCTCTGCTCTCCTCTCACCCCAACCGGTCGAGGCAGATGCCCCCCCACCTCTGAGTCTGGATCTGTTAACAGATGCTCCGCCCACCTCTGATCCTGGTTCTGTTAACAGATGCTCCGCCCACCTCTGAGCCTGGTTCTGTCGGAGGTTTCTTCCTGTTGGAGTTTTTTCTCCCTTAAAGAGGAGTTTTTTTCCCCTCCTAGCTTATGTGGGAATTGTTGAATTGTTGAATTGTTGAATCGTTGAATTGTTGAATTGTTGTGTTTCTCTGTATAATATTGTAAAGTCTTGCTGGAAGGACTTTAATGTGTTAAGTGCCATGAAATAACCTCTGTTGTGATTTGCGCTATATAAATAAAGTTGAATTGAATTACTTAAATAACTCCTGCTCTTCGTCTCACTGACCTGAAGGGACACACAAGCTGCTGACACTGCATAGTTCTGTGAGTGTGTGTGTGTGTGTGTGCGCGCGTGTGTGTATGGTGGTGGTGGTGGTGATGGGGGGGGGAGGGTTCATCAACACTGACGCCCTGAGGAGAAACTGTTTTTATTTTGCAGTTTATTCTTGGATGAGCAGGACACGGAGGAGCAAGTGGAGAGCTGTTTACCAACGTAAAAAAATGATGAACAATTGTAATTTTAATGGACAAATCTTGTTTCATAATGGAGACGTTAACTCGTAGCCAGGAGCACGAACTCAGTTCCAGCTGGCTCGGAGTCAGCGTGGAGCCACAACACTATAAATTCTACACTGTGGAAGTCTTGACTTGTTCTTTCTTTAAAATTCTCTCAACATTAGAAACAGTTTCATATGAAACCTACTTAACAACAGTTTTATGTATAAATGTCTCAAAGCTGAATAAAACTACAGCAAACTCAGGCCCATTCATCTCAACCGAGGGTCTGTTTCCATCCCTCTTCATCCTGATCACACAGGCTGTCATAATGACAGTGGGGGAGAAATATGTATTTTCTGGCAGACGGAGTTATGGGATGAATTAAGAGGGCAATTAGGATTCAAGGAGTCTGTTGGCAAGTTAGAAACTTAAACTTCTGTGTGTGGGGATTGGCATCAGGGTTTAGGGTTGTCTTGAATATTCGCAAGGCCTGATGAGATGTAGTGAATACAAACAAACCAACAAAAGAAACTAGACAGTGCACAGGAGGACATGCTGCTGCAGCTGGCTTCAGTCGAATGATGCATGAACTCATATTTTGGTTCAGTCTGTAGTTTCTGGGTTTATGACCGAGCAGTCACCAGTAGCATGTGAATTATTTTATCATCCACACATAAAGGAAATAGGGTGTTGTTTCATTGGGGAAACTAACAGGGAGTTAAAAATCATGAGTAAGAAATAGCTGCATTGCAAATTCAGACTGATGATTTATCTTCACAGGTCTGTTTTACCATCGTGATGCATGTAAAAGAACGCTTCTTCTTCATTCAGCTCTTCATCAGTGCAACACCGCTGCATGGAAAGTTGTTCCTGGACACAGTGTTTGAAACTACAGTGGAGGCGGAGCCAAGCTCAAAGCAGATGATGTCCCTCATCTAACAGAACAGTGGATACAAGGCATGCAGCGCCTCTGTTCCTCATCACCACATCTACAACAGCTGAATCAGAGAGGTGCTTTATTTGACTGGAATGAAGGTTTAACAGTGCAGTAAGGGAAGTGCATGATGTGATGAAGCAGACAGAAAGTGTGTTTGTGACTGTTGTACCAAAACAATCTGAAATAGAGTGAATAACTGAAGGGAAACTGTCCTGCGTGTCACTGCCGGTTCAGACGAGGGATTCAAATCACTCCTCATGTTTTATGGATTGCCATAAGTCCTGACACTCATATTGACTATTTTTTGGGGTTGTGGTTTCTCAGCCCCTGCAGGGTGTCCCCAACCTTAATACAGCCGGCACCACCGTGTGAGCCCCCCACCCCCACCCCGCCAGCCCCTCCACCCTGTCCTGTCCCCTCACCCATAAATTTGGAGCAAAGGATTAAGAGTTCATTTGGTTGGCCCGTTTAGCTGCAGCAGAGCAGGGCCTTTGACTGGAGGGGCTTCCTAAACATGATCCCGGCCGTATGGGGGTCTGCGTGCTGAAACTGCGGATTTGCAGGAGCGCCCCCTCCTCCGTGACATTCCCTGTCCTGCATCTTGATGCGGTGTCAAACCCGGGTGCCACCGTGGCTCAGCTTCTCTCTGTGTTCCAGACAGGCCAGATCCAGGCTCTGACAGGCTCAGTCTGTGGGGAGCGGCCGGGTCCAGACGCTGCTCTGACCCCGCTGCCCTCCTGTATGTTGTTTACCTTCAGGTGTTGGCACCTGCTCAAAGGGGAAAAAAAACAGGGATGTCTGCTTCCTCTCCCAGACAGGAGTCAGAAATTGACAATGCGGGCGCGCAAAACACCTCAGCCAGACCTCACGGGCCCTGTGGGGCTGCCAAGAACTGACTGGAGCTTGACCACGGCTTAAGCAGGCTCTCCCGGCCAAATGGACCCGGATTCGTCTTTTACCTGGACGAGAAAAAGAACAGTTTAATCACAAGTTTCTCTCCCGCTGCTCTGAAGGAAATAACACGACAACACTTCTGTTAAACTTACATTTTTACACTTTTTCAGAATGCAATTATTTTGCTTTCAGGCCACACAGCTTTTGAATTGACTTGGATTCAAAGCAGCAAAAACAAACTCGGGCATGTTGGTGATCCCTCTGTGGGGACGACCAAGCTGCCATCATGGCTTCTTTTTCATTAGCTTGATTTGATATAATTTCCGGCAGTTTGTCCAACAATGTGGCATCTAAATGAGAATTTGAAAACACAATGCATCTTTAAATACATTTGGCCTTTTTAAACAGGAGGTTAAAAAGACTGGACGCCAATTCCAGCAAACACACTTCCTCACTGACGGTTTGCTGCTCGCTGCTCTATTCTTGGGGAGCATTAGTGCATGAGTAATTATGGAGAATTATTCAACGGGAGCGTAATTATGCAAAGTCTTTCAAATGACGGACAAATCTGTTGTATTATGTTCATTGTTTTGCAAATGCAGTTGATGATTCTGTTATCTGTCTCCTGCCCTGCAACACCTGTTTAGTATAATTAAAACAAACTTTGACATGGGATTATGACTGCGGCAATCAACTGGATCAAGAAGGCTATTCAACCTCAGGAAACAGTTGGCCAAAGGCTGTCCACAGGTGATCCTTAGTTTTCATGTGTACAGTCTGTGGGTGCTTTGTGCAAAGCTCCAGCACGAGGGTGGATTTTAAATCTACGCATTTTGAATGAAGCGGTGTATTTTTAGAATCCTCACAAAGAGGGTTTTTCTCATCATTTGTATATTATATTCATAATGTTTTATGTAATGCTCAAAGACACAGTTGTGCCAATTCACACTCAAATGTGCAGAAAACAGGAAACTCAGGTTTCTGTTTAAATCCTGTTTTTAGTACATTTATCATCCTGTTTGGAGTTTTGAATTTGGGGAGTTGGTGAAGTTTCCATTTTATATTTGCAAACAGATTTCAGGAACATTTGTAGAAATCTACTCTTTTATGGAGACATCTTATTTTAGTGTGATTATCAATGATGTCACCTCATATAAAGAATCTGTAAATTATATTTTCATTACTGAATGCTTGATAAAAGAGTATCACATCACTTTAATTAAATATAATGCAATTTCATAGATGGGTACTTTTTTATTGTTTACACACTGATTGAAAGAAATTAAAACAGTTTGAGAGAAGCTTTAAAACTGGTCATTTGTATGAACTCACGACTGCATAAAGACAAAATTAGAATGATTGCAGAAATGTAATATGTTATCAATAGGTACCTATACAATAGTTATGGATGGTTAATGTACAGAGTAATAGTTGATTAATACACACTGAGAGCGCTTCGAAAAAAACAAGCAGATTAAGAAAACAGCTTCAGCACTCTGACTGCACCGTACTGTGACCCTAATAGAACAGACGATGGCTGAAAAGTTCCCAGTGGAACTGATGGACACGGCTGGACCAATCAGCCACCAGCAGTGATTTCACCCAGTGATGTTGTAAAATAGACATTTAAAGATTGTGATCAGTATTCAATTTTCCCCTGCACAGAGTTTGTATTTGGTTCTGGTTTCTCCCTCTGCAGCATGGTCATGGCTCACAGTTGAATGTAAATGCCTCTCTGAACTAACATACAGTAGAAGAAGCAGCAGTGCGGTAGAAGTGGCAGTAAGCTCTATTTCTACCATTAAATGGCTACGAAAGCCGTTCTGTGGTCTCCTGAGATAAATGGCTGCTCTGCACTTTTAAATGAACAAGAGTAAAGGTGAGAAAATAGAGGTGTAGATCAATTTGGATTGTTCCATTGCTTGAACTGTAATATAAGTAAAAAATAGCATCATCCTGTCTCTGCAAATATATTCCCCCTGGGGTCAAAGTCAATAACCCATTACATGGATTAAAAGAGCCTCTTCTGTCCTTCACTGTTCACTTCTGGACAGCAAATAGCTTCTGATTTTTATTCATTGGTTTCTATCACAAAGAAATAGTTGGTAAAGTATGTGTCAAAGCAATTCACTCCCGAACATACACTCCCACACAAAACTAAACTCATGCTGTTCACCTAAGCATTGGACTTCCTGCCTCACAGAGAGGCAAAAAAAAAGAGAAAAATCCCATCTTGAAGGAAATCTTAAGCAGATGCATAGGAGCAGCAAAATCCCCTGGATAAGCCGTTATGGTGTGAAAACCTCTCTGTGCTCATGAGCTGACAACAGACTGCCTTTATTAAACATGGATTTCATCTGTGACAGATCTAGAAAGGTATTTCAGAGATGCACTGCAGCCTGCGTCTAACCGGGATCCTCCCATACAGCTATTCACAGAATTTAAAGCGCTGCAGCAGACGAATGAGATGGGATTCATGCCTCACATCTTGCCCTTGGTATTCCAGGTTCATGCTTGACAACATATTTACCACTTGATGTGCTCAGCGCACACCTGAGCTCCTAACAGGCTTACATTTCTCACCAGTGTAACAGCCACAGGATCCAGGAATCCTTTCAGCGCAGATTTTGAGCTAAGCGAGGGTACAGTCACAATCTACAATGATCGTCTGCATTTACTCTATGAAAGGTGGAAATGTTCCGCCTGTACAAGGACCACTTAAAGTGTGGTTCTGATTTTGTGCAGCGTAAATCTTATTTAGTACTTTCCTATTACTAATAAAGACCTTTTACAGGTTGACTCCCTGATTAAACTTCACTGGATTTGCTGCAGTTGTGCTGACACACAATTTTCTCTTGTGATGAAGGCCACATGTTTCAGTTCCAAATAAAGTTATTTGGATTATCTGGAACTAGAATTGTCCCCTAGCCGTTATAAGCCTCTGCTAACCGCTTGAATTGTAATTTACATCCATGTCTGTCCAAACCAATAGAGACACATAATTCACAGTTACCTTGACCTTTGACCCCTACATTTTTAATCAGTTCATTCTTGAGTCTCAGTGAATGTTTGTGCCAAATTTGAAGAGATTCCCTGAAGGCCTTCCTGAGATGTTCTATTCACAAAGGAAAATGGGACGTAAACTATGAGCAACAAAATCTTATCAGGTCAACATTGGTACCAAGAGAATGTTTTAGCCAAATTCCCTCAAGAAGTTCTTGATATGTTGGGTTCACGAGAATGGGATGTGCAGATGAGGTGAACGTGAGGTCACAGAGACCTTGAACTTTGACCTCTGACCACCAAACTGGTTCATCCTTGAGAAGGCCAAGCAGATGATTGTGTAATCTTTTTGACAAAATTCTGTCCAGGCTTTCTTGAGATCATGTCCATGTGTCAAATTGGGGTCACAGTGACCATAACCTTTGACTTTTGCCCCCCAAAATCTAATGAGTTCATTCTTGGTATCAAGTGAATGTTTTTGCCAAGTTTGAACAAATTCCTTCTCAAGGCGTTCTTGAGATATCGTGTTCACGAGAACGGGCGGCCGGGCGGACGGACAATTCAAAAGCATAATGGCGGCATAAAGATTGTTGGTCCATTCAGGACTTGTCTGATCGTGTCGGGATCATCTTGGACTTTTAATTAAATGTGCTGCAGGAAGAACCCAACCAAGTAATAGTCCTTCCACATCGCCTGACCACAGCATCGGGCAGCGACTGTTCGGAGTAGTGACTCGGGTGAAGACGTTTTCTCTTCCACCACCAGCAGATTGACTTTGGTTCAAAGTGACACCAAAACTACATGATGGATTGTAATAAAAATGTTGTACAGACATTCATGGGTCAGATGTTCGGATGAGATATTAAACATTCTGTTGTCCAACGTTGCCTCACAAGTTTGTACAGGTGAGTTTTTGGTGACTGTGACCTGACCCATGACATCGGTACAGTGATGACTCCAGACTCTTATTTTAAACATGAAATGTGGAACAATGTCTGCTGAGTTAAGCCGTAAAGTGAAGTCATTAGTGACTTTCAAACTAATGTTGATTCCTGAGAGCAGCCATCAGACCGCTTGTCCAAGAAATCCAAGAAAAGAGTGAACAGGGTGCATCACACATAACTCAAACCTCCGTTTAACAAGGTGCTGATGGACCAGCGTGTTCTGCATCTTTTGAAGTTGATGTCCTAAGAGGTTTTGGGTTGGTGACTAAACTTTCAGACCCAGTTTATAATCAGTTACAAATCACTGCACTGTGGGGGTTTTTTGCGACATGGCTGAAGTGAATTCTCCACTGGTCCAAACACAACCTCAGCGATTGTCTTTTTTTTAGGCTCTACAGGGACTTGGGGATGATGGAATCAAAGTTAGCAAGAGGTGAAACTGGCCCAGTGTTTCCTAACTCAGCTAGCCCTGCTGTTTCTCCATCCACACGACCTCAGGATTCAATATCATTATTTGCCTACTGAGTTCAATACATGCACCCAACACCAAAGTTGTTAAGGCACAGCAGTGATTTATTTAGCCAATTAAACTTGGGGATAATTAGATGGAGACAATGAGGGAGCCAGGCCGGGAGTTTGTCCAGCATGCAGAGGTTAATGATAATCCTCTCTCAGATAAGTGCCGTGGGATTTCAGCCTGATCCATCAGATATCACCGGGGTCTCTCAAGTGCAAAAATTAGCAGTGGGCAACCCCTGGCTGATTTACTGTAACTCCCCAATGACACGCTCATTACTGTAATATCTTCTCCACGCTAAAATACACCCTTCCACTTATTTGATAATGTTTATTTCAACCTGATTAGCTCTGATGGTGTTTTTTTTCTTTTCGCACCAAATTATGAATAATGGAACATGAAAATGCAATTATTTCTCAGTGCACATGGTGAGTGTAGATTAATTGAATAAGGAGAGACAAGGCCTCCAGTGTTGAGCAGCAGGCCAACAAACATCACTGTTCTTCTCCTGCAGACCTTATTGACAGCAGTGTGGGGATAATGAAGTAATCACCGCCTAATCAAACAGATTACGTGGTATTTTTCCTGCATTTATTCATTCAGTGGGAATTTGAGCCGTAACATTTCAATACAGATGGATGACCTGTCTGTTGCTTTAATTATGGGTAATCAAGATTTGTGAAATAATTGCCAAACGACGACATCAGCATCAGACAAAATCATTTTCAAAGATTGGGTCAAAGTTTAAAGTGCTCTTACATAATCAGAATTAGGAGATAATTATATCATTTAAAATAATGGTGGGTAATTTAATTCATTAGTCCACAAATGTGCAACGATCTTCCCAGTTGTATATTATCACTGTGCTGAGTCAGCTTAAAGCCTGATGGGCTTTATTCAAATTTAACAGTCCTATTTGGTGAGATGATGATCTGTGTTTGACATAATGAAAATGGTTTTAACATGGACATCACCAGAACTTAAAATGGACAAAGAAACCGCAAGTAGTGAGCAGGAACAGTAACACGTATGAGGATGATGATGATGGGTGGTTTGTGTGAAGCATGCAGTAGATTAGTCTCGACATCTTCTGTCGCAATTAAATGTGCGTGCAGTACATCCTGCTTATTATGCATCTGTGCATTTGGTCAGTAATCATAATCAATATATCAAACCTTACTTAAGGATCATGTGCTTTCTCAGTGCAGAATAGTGAGCAGCTACATGGGGAAATATTAGATGTTGTAAATTCTCATTTGTTGATATGTGCATAATCTTTGTAATTCTTTTATCCACAGAACAGTTATATATAAATGCTTCCAGCAGTGATGTCATCATTGGTTTGTGAACGTTATGAAGCCTCCAGTTCAGATTCTGTCCGTCACCATCTTTGCCAGTTCGGAGCGGTTTGGAGCAGGAGGTGACCATATTTGGACAAGCTGGGGGAGGAGCCAGCGGTGGATCTGACTGATCTGATTGAAAACCTGACGATACTACGTCCCGCCCACCGATAGCTGTAACCTGACTGCACCACAGGCCTGTCAATCAAACAGACACACCCCCAAAAACAGGTCTTTTTGAAGCTTATTTTCTAATTAATGACGGATTATTTTCAGATGGAACTTCAGAAAACTAATAACCAACGACGTTGGAGGGATTATCTTAGAAAAGAAAAAGCTTACTAAAACACATTATAACACATTTGATTTTGAGAGAAATTATCCTTGTGTGCGCTGAAAAGAAGTTTTACATATTTTAGTTAATCTCATGAAAAATGGGAGGAAAAAAAATATTTTTGTTGAGTGTATAACTGTATTCAGTAAATGCAGCAGTGTTAATATTGTATGCACACATGTAAAGGTAGTATAAATTAATAATATAGAAATATCTTTTATAGTAAAACATATCTCCAGAAGCCTCACTTTTATAATTAACCACTCATATGTTAACTATGTGTGACACACACCAACTCATTGTTATTATTGAAATAAGATGCAACCATACCATTGAATAAAGCATTATTATACCATTATAAGCCATTAATTACATGTTATAAACATTATTTTAAATGTTTCTTTTGTTTTTATTTGTTTGGTTGCCGAGGGCAGCAGTGTCCTATTTATTGTATGTGTTGGAAACACTTTCCAAACTTTTCTATCTGACACGGATGGTAATAATATCGTCATGTTTGATTCAGCTCAGCAGTAAATACCCGTTATGTGCTAATATCTTGGCTAACGTGTCGATACCTGCCTCGTCCCAGCTGTTGAGAAACCTCTGCATTAACATCACAGCAACACAGCCAGTGAATCACAGAGTCGGACAAACACAGACAACACACACCTCTGCTGTCCTGCTACACTCTTTACAAACAGACAGACACACCGATTAAAAGCTTCAGCCGATGTGTTGCAGACAAGTGAGTCAGGAAGTGATCACGCTGACTCATAATAATGGCATTAGCTACTGTGAAGTTTGGAGTTCTGGTCTGGAGGGAAGTCAGGAGTCAGACCTTCTGTGGGAAAAAGCTGACATCATGTGTTTTGTGTTACTCAGATAAAGCGTGTGCACCGGTGTCCTCCTGATGACAGGTTGTACGCTGCACTACTGTTCTCTAAACACACTCTTACAAGCACATAAATACCCACCTCAAAGGGTGGACAGGTACGGGGGTGGGGTGGGGGGGTGGGGGGTGAGATGGGTCACAGGTAGACAGACAAATTCAGAATTCATGTTTAAACGGCGGAGTCGGTTACAGTTCTGTTCAGTCTGCTCCTGCTCTGTGGTCACCTGATCTGTTTCAATACAGCCACGTTCAAATAGAAATATACTGCACATGTACAAACTATTTAAATAATGTATGTCCAGAGTTCCCTCTCCAAGTAAAATGTCCAATTCTCTGACTTTAACTGACGGAAACTCCTGTAGTGAACAGAAAAACCTGTTACACCTACAGACACATTTCTGTTAAAAACAGGCTGACACACGCACCTCTGATATTAAAATAGATTCAATAAATGTCTAAATACTGGCTGCAGAAGCAAAGAATGTATCCAACAATAACAGTAATTAGCTCGCAGCCTAATAAGCAAAATTTTCAATGTTACAGCTACATACTTGGAAAATATAACATTTTGATAAAGGACAACTACAATTTATACTTGCAAACAGAATTCTCTGATATTACAGGACTTGGTCAAAAGGTTTTTTAATTCCCTGTCTGGAAAAGAGGTTTTTAAAGTCCCTGATATTCCCTGAAATCTCCTGAGCGGTGGGAACCCTGCATGTCTAATAAACACGACACGTCAACCAGAGTGACTCCAAAGCTGAGAGAAGGTCTACTTTCTAATCATGACATCGACAAAATCAACGTGAATCCAGGTTAGTAACATCAGGCCCAGAGGGCATTAGAGGTGACTGAAGGTCGTCCCCCCATCCCCCCTCCCTTACTTACTATGCAGCAGGCCTTCAGCAAATGTTCCATAAACAGCTCTTGTCCTGCAGGCGGCTTCCATTGGTGGACCTGCAGCAGCCAAGCAAACAGAGGAAGTGCTGCGGGAGGAGCGGCTGGATGTTTTATTCTGAGACGCTCACAGCTTTCCTGACTGGAGGACTTCCTGAACACCTTACAGCAACATGAACGCACACTGACAACTTTAACAGCGCAACTATTTTCAGATTCCATCATTTTTATCAAACGTGGGAGTAATGATAACGAATAAATTCATCAGTGATTGAAGAACGTAGAAATCCTCATCTGACTTTGCATCGTGCAGCAAACTCATTAATTCCAAACTCATCTGCAAGATTAGTCCAATGTGAGTGAAATCATGATTTGTTCCTGGTGCCAGCAATAAAAAAATAATTACATTTATTTTAATGGGAAACCATGTAGCGATGCAGACTCTAACACCTAAATAACTGTGGCTTACATGGTGAAAAAAAAATGGTAGAAGAGAGCTATATTAGTGCAGACTTATTGTCTACCAATAATCATGTGTATGAAGAGTAATAGTCAGCACTGATAACATGGCCATAGTTTTCCTTTAGTGGAGCCTAAATAAATGCGTATTATTGTTTGTGATCATTTGGGCATCAAAAAAGACTTCATGCAAACATAATATATCCATAAAAAAGAAGAACTATATTTTTGGGCCCCTCTACAAGAAGGGCCTCAAGATAAAGTAATAACTGAAGTGTCAGATAGAATAACACCTCATAAAACACCAAGAGAAGAAGCAGTAGATCCATTTTAAGTCCTAAATGCTAGAACTGCAGCAGATAAGAATAAGCAGCAGGAATATTGGACATTTCAAAGTCGACTGCACTGATCACCAAACAGCAGTGAGTGTACACTACACAGTTTTCAGTACTCGAAGAATGAACATAATAAAAACGTGCACAATTAGTTGTTCAGACACCTACAAGGTTCAGCAATTGCACCTTAATTCAACTGGGAAAATGTAGTTGTATGGCGACAGAATTTCTCACGGATGAGGTTGGTTATTAACGATGCTGAGATATTTAAACTTCATTGTTTTCTAACTGCAAAGTGACACTTTGTAAGGAAGGGATTGTGTTACCGAAACTCTTCACACTGCAACAGGCCCTTCTGGCTTCATTCTCTATGGAGCATGAATGTACTTTGAAACTTTATCCTGAGAGTGATGCCACACAGTGTCGGGGGGAGGGGGAGGGTCATCGGCAATTTAAAGAATTGTCCTCTGGAGACCATTAAACCTCTGATCATATCTCACAGCAATCTGGTCCGTAGTTTTCGAGTTAGATGGACAGACATGGACAGACAGATCAACACCCCCTCCTAGAAATCCATCTACTGTCCTCTATGTCATCAGAGGGGAGCATCAAACGTCCACGGCCGGAAAAACCTCCAGACCAAACCTTTGGGCACCATGAACTTGTAAAGTAGAAATACAAATAATCTCAGCGATTGAAGGATATGCTGGAAAATAGTTTCAGATGGCCACAATAAGCATGTCGTTTACTCATTACATCCCTGAACATCTAAATTGTTTTCCCAATTATATTTTAGTGTAATGTGATTTCTGTCAGCAAGGAGGCTGGGTTGGATGGTGGCCTCACACCAAGAGCTTTGGTTAAGGTTAGAAAAAAAAAATATTTTCTGTTTCGACTAGTTGTTTAGAAACTTGTGGTGCTCTGACAACTTCCTTGTCTGCTTTGTACTTTGAGACTTTTCAATTTAGTCTGAACCTAAAAAGCAGGTGTGAAAGGAGCCTTCAATTAAACTTCAAAATTTGGTCCGACCGAAAGCGATGGTCTCGATCTTATGACCTTTATGACCTTTATTTAACCAGGTAAAATCAATTGAGAACCAATTCTCATTTACAATGATGACCTGTCAACACAGTCCACACAGTGGAGATCTGTGAGAAAAGACTTTCTAGATGGTTCAGACTTTCCAACAGCTACATGAATTTTAGGCAGCGCATCATTTCAACTACAGTAAAAGAAAATAATATAGTAGAAAGTAAATTAATCTGTTACGAGAGGCTGACGTCAGACGCTCGCTGTCCACAGACCAAAACATGTTAAGGACAGGGACGTGGGGATGGGATGGGAGGTTCTTTAGTTCACTTGTGAAGTACAACATGAAACCAAACTGAACAGGATTGAATGAATAGAATGGAACAAAAACAAGAACCTTGGTTTGGACTTTTATGGTGTAAAAATGCATTTCAATTTCGAGGAGATATGATTGGAAACCACGGCAACAAGACAAACAATATTTGTAAAGATTCGGACCCGACTCATCTTGCGGTCCTCAGCTTGTGCATTTGTGAATAAATGGTTGAGAAGGTTTTTGGTATTTGTCAGAGAAATATAACCTGAAAAGAAATCCAAAGGTAAGCGAGTGAAGTTGGAGCGTCTGAATCTGAGTGTGCTCTAATTCTCGTGATGACAAACTGCAGCTGGAAATAAAGTCGACAGGAATCTGATGGGACGTCTGAGCTGCTCAGTGTTGTGAGACATCAGAAAGACAAACGATTGCATGAGACAGACGTCAGCGTGGGATATGTGGTATTCCAAACAAATGCATGTGAAGTGCAATGAAAGACAAGTGGGGACAGAGAGAGGAGGACAACTCATCTGTCTTTAAATTCAGTGGGTGGGACACTGAGAAACAGCCGATCCACCCTCTCACAGATCACACTGAGGACGGAGCCTCGGTGACAGGTCATGAAAGGAAAGAATGCACAGAGATATTTATCAGGATCTGAAAGACGAGGAGCAATAACAACAACCAGGACAGAGAAAAGAAGAAAAGGAACAGCAGGTTTGGTGAAAGGGAAATCTGAAGAGACCAGGAAACACCAGGGAAGCAAACAAGTTTAAACAATTTCATCATTGTATAAAGCAGCAGCTGAAAACATCTGTAGGCACATTTTAAGAGTTGGGAAAGTTATCATTACTTTGACCTGCTCTCACCTGCCTCCATCTGTAATTATAACAGGAGCAAAGGAGGAAGTGAGGTTACGCAGAGTCACAAGGAGGTCTGTGTTTACGTTGAGAGCTTTTTTATGTCTCAACCACTCTAAAACATGGAAACATTGTTTCATACGCAATCATTTTATATGCACGATTCCCCGAAATAAACTGTTATCATGTCGGTGTAAAACCAAAACAAAACAAACATGCCACGTGACAATGAACTATGAATGAAGCATGGACAGACTGACATATTATAAAGAAATGATGCGGGACCAAATTATCATTTCTGACACTTTTAAGTGAAAAGCAACTACCCCAATGCTTTTGATGAACAGACAGTATTGTGGACACAGAAAGCCTGAGTTGTGTACTGCAGAGTGAAAGGTCGCCTCCAGCTACGGTCAGCGCTGACACTTTAGCTCTCGTATTAATGGACCACAGCGGTGCTTCCACTGCTGTCTCAATTAGATGCAGATTTGTGGCTGCAACACATTTTCTTTGCCATAAGCTGTATATCCTGGGAACAGTGTCGTATATGAGGCGCAGCGGGCAGCAGCTCCGTCTGACCGCCGGACGCCACGCCGACGGATGTGACCTGCATGCATGCACAGTATGAAAACACGTCTCCACCACGGAGGGAGGAGCAGCGCCGTGGGGTCAGCGTGTCTGTGCAGGATGTGGATTCAAGCTGTTGCCTGGAGTCATCACACGGAAAAAAGAAAAAGAAAAAAGAAGAAAACAAAGAAACTGTAAGATCATCGAGCCCAGACAAGAAACCAAAGAGGCAATCGGCAAGTTTAAAAAAAACAACTGTATCTGCACGAAGGTTCTGGACTCTGCAGCCGACAGACTAATGGGATTATCAGGAATATCATGTGGTGATGTGGCAGCTCCACTGATGAGTAGCCCAAAGGTGAGGAAAAACAATCATTGTGTAAAACCACCGACAGGAGAAAGAGGGTGGATTTTGAAAAGCGGTGCAATATCTGCCTCCTTCATTTTCATAAACCTGAGAGATGCTGGAGCCCTTGTGTTTGAATAGCTGTCGCGGGACGTCACTCGTGTTTAAGCAGCTTGTTGACAGGTTGAACATCATCCCTCAAGTCACCAAAATGTCCAACGGAGCTCCAGCTACTGTAAAGCTGATGAGCTGTTAAGGAGACGTGTTGTGTTTTCAGATGCCTTATCTATGATGTCAAGGGAACAGGATTTCAATTTAACGGCAGATATAATTTTACAGCACCTTCAGCCCATAAAGTGCTTTTCACACCAGCTTTGCTCGACGGCGGCTATTATTAGGCGAGGTTCTGGAAATGAGGAGTAAGTGCTCCTCTCGTTCTTTATAATCCTCTGATGCTGTGATACGTCTGGAAATAAAGTCTCATCTCAACCTTTTGTGTGTCCGAGTGGCGGTTTCGATTTCACATGTTGAATCTGACATGTAGGAAGATGTGAAACGCCAATTGTTCCGAGATTTAATTATCTGATACCGTTGTATGAAGTATGGCTTTTCCAATTATTGTACATTCATGTGCGGTGGCCTGTCTTGTCGATCCTGACCCTGGGTAAGCTTCCCCAGCCTTCTCTGACCATCTTTTGGATCATAAACTGATCTGTATCTTTATCTCATCCTGCGCCTGCTGTCTGCATCCTCGTATTTATCCTCTTAGTCACAAATCACACTGTCACTTTTTTATTGCTTCTATCTTTTGATTCCACATTGTCTGATGCCCTCAGGTCTTTCTTTGAAATGAGACAGAAGTGTGTATGGATGATCTCCGCCACATACACAAACGTTATTCATGTCGTGAAGACAGAAGAAAACTCTCTGACTCACACCAGTGTTGATACAGTATCAACATTTATTTGTACCTTACTTTCTGTAAGTACGTGAAAATCATACTCATATAAATAATGGTCTTTTTCCCCCGAACACATTGAATATTTGTTTACTATTTTTCTGTCGACAGTTTCAAATGAACGCAGACGATCAAATGAGAAAATGACAAGTCGATTGCATGTTACAACTTCCTTCATCCCTTTCAAATTAAAAGCTTCCTAGCGTTTTATACACAAACCAGACATATAATAGGTTTTCGATGTAGTCTTGTTACTTCAGTAATTTAAAGGTGGATCCCTTTGATTAAACAAATGTATGTTGTGGACATCAGGAATATATCCTCGTATCTTTTTTTCACTGTAGAATTCAGAATGTTAAATTTAGAGATTTGCTGAAAGCAGACGGTACGACATGTGAATGAGAGGAGTACTGGCACTCGTTTTTCGACCTTCCAGCACTGATACACACAAACAAATATGGTTTCTGTCTTTGCATCTCTTTTAAAAGGTTTTTTTTAAGAGCTCTGGAACTGCCTCCCAACAGATCTAAAGCTCATCTATGAAATAACTTTTTTTTTTTTTTTTTAAATAATGCCTTTTATTAGTCTTGGTTCAGGATCTCATTTTTCAAGTTTTAGGTTTAATTTGATTAAGTGTTTTTTATTTATTTATTTTCTATACCTTAATTGTATTCAATGGTGGTGCTGAACTGTTTTTTGGAATTATTTTCAGCGTAAAGGAAACTGTTTCGAGAGGTGCTATGTGAATAAAGACAATTCATTTTAATTCGTTGTACAAATCCTGGTCCAAACCAAACCATTTGTTGGCCCTGAGCTGTAACCGTCTAGCCTGGTGTTACCAGATTCACTGCGTGAACGTATCTGTCTGGTTACCCTCCGTTCCCAGTCGCTCCATCCTACTGGGCGTAGACCTCAGGTTAATTTTAAAACCACTGGGCACTGACCACCATGTGTGCTGAAACTCTACCACCACTGCAACTACATTTAGAAAAATAACTTGACTTACCCTTCATCACACATCATCCACAACCGCTGAGAGTTCTAGGAGAGGAGGTGGACATGGTTGAGGAGTACAAGTACCTGGGTGTCTTCATGACAACAGACTGAACTGGAAGACTAACATCAACGCTGTCTACAAGAAGGGGATGAGTCGACTCTTTTTCTTGAGGAAACTTCGATCCTTCAATGTGTGCAGCGAGATGTTGGAGATGTTCTACCATCTATTGTGGCCAGTGCATTGTACTTCACTGTGGTTTGTTGGGGGGGGGGGGGGCAGCATTGGAGCCGGCGACACCAACAGTCTTAACAAACTGGTTAAGAAGGCCGGCTCCATCATTGGCTGCAATCTGGACAGTCTGGAAATGGTGGTGGAGAGGAGGACGCTGAGGAAACTATTATTCATATTGGATAATCCTGACCACCCTCTCCACCACCTGCTGCAGGGACAGAGGAGGACGTTCTCCAAAAGACTCCTCCAGCTCCGCTGTCACAAGGACAGATACAGGAGATCATTCCAGATACAGGAGATCATTCCTGATATAGGAGATCATTCCTGCCCACTGCAATAAGACTGTACAATAACTCACCTCTGGCAAAATCCATCACACAACAATAACACTGTTGTCTGTTGTCTGTTTTTCTTGGTTGTTTAAATATATTTAAAAAAAAAAAACGTTGCACTATTGTTTAGTTAGTTTTAATTTGATTATTCTATTTTATTGCATATACTGTGCATTTTTATATTTAATATTTTTTACTGTTATTTTATTTATTTCCTGTATCTATAAATGCTGCTGTAGCAAAAACATTTCCCCTTGGGGATTAACTAACTAACTAACTAACTAACTAACTAACTAACTAACTAACTAACTAACTAACTAACTAACTAACTAACTAACTAACTATCTATCTAATTAACTAACTAACTAACTAACTATCTATCTAATTAACTAACTAACTAACTAACTATCTATCTATCTATCTATCTATCTATCTATCTATCTATCTATCTGTCTATCTGTCTGTCTGTCTGTCTGTCTGTCTGTCTGTCTGTCTGTCTGTCTGTCTGTCTGTCTGTCAGTGTAAATCACTAACTACAGACACTGGTCGCTGCTCCGCTATTCAAAGATGCCATTTCACAATGTTTACCCACGCTAGACACCCCAGAAAAATGAAGGAAAATTGGCCAAATCTGGAAATCTTATTTAATTTTTTTTCAAATGTATAGACAAAAATGCTTGAGTGTGAAACACAACAGGCAATGGCCGTGGAAAATGCAGGTGAATCTCGTTCTGTAGGAGGTTTCCTCTTGTTTAAAGGCAATGTGCCCACATTTGAATCAAATTGGACAAATTGTCAAGCTCAATCATGACAAAAACATTGTTTTGAAATAATTTGCATAAAAAAATTACCTGAACAATCTCAGACATGCAAATAAAGAATGTATTGAATGTATGTACAAGCTCCATTTCAGGTGGTGGAAACTGGCTGCTCTGGCAAAACACATACAAATTTGAGAATCTAATTTTATTTAAAACAGTGTGGAAATGGTCTAAAAAGCTCTGTAGTACATTAAAATGTACTACAGAGGTGAGAACGGGTATTACGTTCAGTTTATGGGTTGAATTTTCAACACTTTTTATTGTGTCTGTCACGGCTCAGCTGTCTGCTCGGCAGATTTATTCCAGTGGAAGGTGTTTTTTTAATTTGTCCCTGTCACATGAGGAGACGCAGTTACGAGGGACTCGACATCTGAATGAAACAGCTGCATTTCCATGCTGGATTAAACAAAGTGATGTCATGTTCGAGACATGAATTTGTCGATCTGGAATCCCATTTTTCTCGTTGGATTGGTGTCTCAAAGTGTCTCTTCCTCCTCGACATCCTCTAACAGCCTTTAATAAACCCATTACGGCTCCTTCCTTGGAAATGCTTATTACCATAGTGGAGGGATTTATGCATGAAACATGGAAGGCTATGAGCTTCACACTATTTCACACTGGATATGTTTGGTGACAGCGAGCTGTAATGGATTGAAAGGTGCGAATCCGTATGGATTTACGATCGAGAAGTAATGAAACATGTTGGGGGGGACCGAGATGGAGACCTTGGAAGATGAACAGACGATTTTTGGCTTTGAAAAATTTCACATAATCACAAATGTGCGGTTTCCATCCTCACCTTCTATCAAACACCTTAAAAACGAGGCTGTGACATCTCTATTATTATTCTCCTGTCATTTTTCTACTTTGATGTCATTTGTGTCGGATATCGAAATTAATATTTAACTTCATTTTTGGGTTAATTTTCATCTTTTTATTTGATTGACCGTATAAAAAACACACTGTTTCTTATGCATTGCTTTTCCAATTACCTGTATCTCTGTTCAGTCTCTTTCGTCCTTTACAACGCTCATTACTTTTATATTTGGGCTTTTTCAAAAACACCACAGTGGTTTCTGTCTCACCCGCGGTGTCCATTTATTTATTTTACATGCTAAGCTGATCATTTCCAATGAACCTTTAGTATGACTTACCTGTAGTCCTCAAAAACCTTTTCAAAAAGAAGTAGAAAAGTCTTGTGGGAACATTATAAAAGTAATTTACCATTAGAAGACTCATCTCCAAAACCCTCGTAAGAGTCATGACCTGCAGTTCTCTTTACAATAACTATAAAGTTGAATTGTTGAAGACTTGTATGGTGTTATGATGTCAGACAAGGATATACGTTCTGAGCCGTTACATCATCTGTCTGAATGTTTCACCTTCTTGTAACCAGACAGATGAACTTCAAACACACGCTTCATGTATCTCTGAGACTGCGTGAACATCTCCTCAACACCCCTGCCCTCCTTTCATCTGCATCGCAGAACAACAAACAAAGTCTTGCTCCTGTGGTTCTGACGGCTGCACAGAACCCAAAGTCACACAAGTGACATAAGTGGCATATTTCCACATGCTAATTCAGCCGGTCCGGGACGTGAGCACACAGCAGTGACCTCTCTCTGAGTCAAAGTACGCCATCGGCATTTTAATGTCTGTAAACATGGACTAGGGCTAAATTACAGCGCTGCAAACTGCACCCTCTACATTTTAATCACCATGATGTACTGTTAGTACTTTACATTTGTTTTCATTGGAGCGTTCTCTAAATCTCAATGGTCAGTGTGGTCAATCCAATTGTGGAAGGAAGTTCAGGGCTTATCATCATTTTACAAGTCTGTCCCTGTATCACAGAGTGGCATCAAAAACAGAGCCGAGAAAAACGTGTCAAAACAGGATTTATTGTTGCAGCAAGTAACAGCTTTTCTAACTCGTATAAATATTATTTAGTCAGATAAATCATGTTGAGACTGAACTTTTATTTTCAAGGTATAGAGGAGAACATGTAAAAACTAGAAGTAAAAATAACAAGCTGTCAAGGTGCAGTTTATATCTTTGCATGTCCAGACTCATACTTTCTGTGGTGAAGACTTTGAAGGAATTTGGCCAATAAAGCTGGTTGAACACCAAATTGTAGGCTTGTCGGCAGATGATGCTTCAAATCTGGATGTTGCTGCAAAGAGGCTACAAATTGTAAAACATGGGTGTTTCAAACACATCTTCAGCCCGACAGTCAGCACAGTTTCAAAGTGGACACCAAAGATTAGTGTGACCAAAATTAAAATATGATCACATTCTCCCTTTCTGTTCCTGAGTTATGGCGTTTAATGTTGGTAAAATGTATGTTTGCTGAATGTTGTGATGTCACAATGGAGTCAACTTTTGAGCTTTTGGATACAGAATGTTTTTTCTTCACTATTTTATCCCTATTAGACATTTGTCCGATGGCCAAAAGTCCACTATTACGATGATGCGAAAGCACACTTGTGCCAATGTGTGCTGTTGTACCACTTCCTGTTCTCCTGATGAAACCACTGACCTTGTGTGCTCCATGATGACGGCTTGCTGCATTAAGTTTGACTACATGTGTCTTCCAAACAATGACCGATACCTGTGACAGTGGATTGGGATATGGAGTCATTTTATTTGGAGATGAGCATCTGCTTTGTCACAATTGAGCTTCACTATCATTTACTGGGTTTTCCAATTCATTTCAATTGCCGGGAGAGTTGAGAGGAAAAACGACCTTTTATCAGGAGGAAACCTGCGACAGAATGAGACTCACCGGGCACGGATCCGTCACCGCGACTGTTTTGTTCCATCCTCTACGCGCCTTTAAGTGTTTTTCTTTTTTCTCTATTACGGGCCAATATTATAATTGTATGTGGCAGGTCATGATGAACACCACTGTCGTAAACAGGTGTTTCGATGAGCAGCGTGTGAGGCTGGCTCATAACTGACTACTTACAGTACCTTCTTATTATTATTCTGGTGAGAAACTCACAGAAAACAGTTCAAATTGTGGAAGTGTGGAGGTTTGTGAAGTCACAAGAAGCTCAGCTGTCGTGTCACAGAGAATCAAAGCGTTGTCGTGGAAACGGAATGTGGACATTCTGCTTTTTTACGTGAGCTTTCTGTTTCCTGCAGTTCTGCACTGTTCTGTACCGACAACCCAAAATAGATGTTTTACAACTTGGACACCCAATTTGTGTCCTTTTAGCCTATTAATAATGAATAATAACTATTCTTGTAAATATAAATCGAAAGACTATAATGCCACTTTTAAATATGGCATAAACACACTTGACAACGAAAAATTGTACAACAAAAACAGACAAAATGTAGAAGGTGTAAGTAGAACATTTGGATTGAGAGAGATGCGCTTCAAAGCCAAATGTTCCCTCCTTCAACCAATAATTACCTCAATCAGACAATGACGAGCAGCAGAAGGATGGATGTGGGCTGATCCCTATAAATCTTACATAATCCTTTGTGTTTCCCTAAAGGGCAAACTAAACTAAATATGGTGTCAAAAGTGCACACGGATGTTTTAATGACAGAGATGAGCCGAAAAGTTTGGAGCTAGCCAGTGGCGTCTCATTAATATATACACACAGGCTGCAGCCGGCGTTAAAGGATGACTACCTGCTCCCATATTCCTCCTCAGTCAGCGCTGATGTACTGCAGCTGAAACCAGCGGTGATGAAGAAGGAGTTTAAGAGAGGCGAGTGCAGGCGATTGATGTTCTAATGATAGCAGGTTTCCTCTCAGGGCTGCAGCCTCGCTGCTGCAGAGCTCCGGGCCCGACGGAGGATCGGCCACATTTTCTCTGTCATGTCAGAGGATGAAGAGAGCTGAATTCCTCACAGCAACATGCACAAAAAAATTAAAAGGAAGGGCTGCAGTACTTATATCAATCTCAAGCAAAGAACTATCTTCAATGATTTCATGTGATTGGAATTTAGACGTGAGGCAGAGTTACTTGGCATCTTGCATTTTCACGTTCTTTTTTACTTTTGTGTACCTCTTGATAATATTTGGGAATGTCTCTTCAGTTAAAAGATCACAGGCCGTTAACTTTCCTTGACATGATTTTGGTGCTTGCAGGATCATTAACATTCGTACCGGCCAGGGTAGCGTACAATGACGTCACCCATTGGTTTGTGAACGTTACGAAGCCTCCAGTTCAGTTTCTGTCCATCACCATCTTACTAGTTCGTTTGGAGCTGGAAGTGACCATATTTGGATGAGCTGGGGGAGGAGCCAGCGGTGGATCTGACCGATCTGATTGTAAACCTGACGATACTACGTCCCGCCCACCGATAGCTGTAACCTGACTGCACCACAGGCCTGTCAATCAAACAGACATGCCCCCAAAAACAGGTCTTTTTGAATCTTCTTTTCTAATGAATGAGGGATTATTTTCAGATGGACCTCCAGAAAACTAATAAGAAGGAGTGACTTTAGCTAACAACACCGAGATAACTGATGGACACATTTTATTCACTTTGGATTTGATGAGAGAAGTTGAATGGGAGTCTATGGAGCCGGAGGCTTTTTGGAGCCGACCTCTAGTGGCACTCGCTGGTATTGCAGCTGAAGACACTTCTGCATCGGAACCATTTCTCAGACATGGAAGCTACAAAACACTTTTATATCCAGTTTGTGGTATTTGCATGTTGTTAGATATAATAATTCTGTCTGCTTGAATAAATGTTGTTACAAAACAGAAACTAAGATTAACTTTTTCTCCAGAGGCAAAAAATACAGCAACAATCAGTTGGACGTTTGACAGCAGAGCTGGACACCAAATGACATGTTCCTATACCTCCACTATCTTCAGCAGCTTCAGCTGCATGTTAAAATGGTCAGCCCATTGTGCAGACAGCTGATTAACGAGCAACTGTGCAAAGAAAAAAAAAAAAAAGCGGACGTGTATTTCTCAGGGATGGTGAGTGCCGTGTTTGGACGGAGGACAGCCGTTGGACATCCTAAACTGGATGCTGTCAGCAGGCAGGTGGAGAAGCAGTGAAATAAAACACTTTTCTGCTTCTGATTGAAGGGGGCCACCTTCTTCTCTTTCATGCTGTTGGAAACCCTAACTGACTTCTTCACCCGGTACCCCAACGCTCAGCTTCGCTTACAGGAGCCACTCTGGTAACTCAACACTGCTGCTACATTTGGATTTGGGTGATATACAGTATTCCTAACAGTCTAATGCTGTATGTTCAGTACCTCAGCAGGGTGGGCCCCACAGAGCCCCGTTAATTCTACTTCACCTCATAAAAAGAGATTTACAGTCAGTCGAACAGCTGAACTATCCTTTTACTAAACTGTGTTAACAGTTGTGCCGTCATATCTCCGGTAGTATGGAGCCTCAAAATGACCAATACTGAATTAATACAAGGCTAACTACAAGGATGAATACAGGTCATTTAAAAAAAATTGTAAATGGCTTTAAGCTCAGTGCGTCTTACTATCTCTAAATGATGCAAGAGATCTGTTTGTATATACAGTGGTGTGAAAAAAGTGTTTGCCCCCGTCCTGATTTCCAATTTTTTTTGCATGTCTGTCACACTTAAATGTTTCAGATCATCAAACAAATTTAAATATTAGTCAAAGATAACACAAGTAAACACAAAATGCAGTTTTGAAATTAAGGTTTTTATTATTAAGGGAGAAAAAAAAATCCAAACCCACATGGCCCTGTGTGAAAAAGTGTTTGCCCCCTCCTGTTAAAACTTAACTGTGGTTTATCACACCTGAGTTCAATTTCTCTAGCCACACCCAGGCCTGATTACTGCCACACCTGTTCTCAATCAAGAAATCACTTAAATAGGACCTGCCTGACAAAGTGAAGTCGACCAAAAGATAAAAGCTAGACATCATGCCGAGATCCAAAGAAATTCAGGAACAAATGAGAAAGAAAGTAATTGAGATCTATCAGTCTGGAAAAGGTTATAAAACCATTTCTAAAGCTTTGGGACTCCAGCGAACCACAGTGAGAGCCATTATCCACAAATGGAGAAAACATGGAACAGTGGTGAACCTTCCCAGGAGTGGCCGGCCGACCAAAATTACCCCAAGAGCACAGCGACGACTCATCCGATAGGTCACAAAAGACCCCATAACAACATCCAAAGAACTGCAGGCCTCACTTGCCTCAGTTAAGGTCAGTGTTCATGACTCCATCATAAGAAAGAGACTGGGCAAAAATGGCCTGCATGACAGAGTTCCAAGACAAAAAACACCGCTGAGCAAAAAGAACATTAAGGCTCGTCTCATTTTTGCCAGAAAACATCTCGATGATCCCCAAGACTTTTGGAGAAATACTCTGTGGACTGACGAGACAAAAGTTGAACTTTTTGGAAGGTGTGTGTCCCGTTACATCTGGCGTAAAAGTAACACCGTATTTCAGAAAAAGAACATCATAGCAACAGTAAAATATGGTGGTGGTAGTGTGATGGTCTGGGGCTGTTTTGCTGCTTCAGGACCTGGAAGACTTGCTGTGATAAATGGAACCATGAATTCTACCGTCTACCAAAAGATCCTGAAGGAGAATGTCCGGCCATCTGTTCGTGACCTCAAGCCGAAGCCAACCTGGGTTCTGCAGCAGGACAATGATCCAAAACACACCAGCAAGTCCACCTCTGAATGGCTGAAGAAAAACAAAATGAAGACTTTGGAGTGGCCTAGTCAAAGTCCTGACCTGAATCCTATTGAGATGCTGTGGCATGATCTTAAAAGGGGGTTGGTGCTGGAAAACCCTCCAATGTGGCTGAATTACAACAACTCTGTAAAGATGAGTGGGCCAAAATTCCTCCACAGCTGTAAAAGACTCATTGCAAGTTATCGCAAATGCTTGATTGCAGTTGTTGCTGCTAAGGGTGGCCCAACCAGTTATTAGGTTTAGGGGCAAACACTTTTTCACACATGGCCATGTGGGTTTTGATTTTTTTTTTTCCTCCCTTAATAATAAAAACCTTCATTTTTAAAAACTGCATTTTGTGTTTACTTGTTATCTTTGACTAATATTTAAATTTGTTTGATGATCTGAAACATTTAAGTTTGACAGACATGTAAAAAATAAGAAATCAGGAAGGGGGCAAACACTTTTTCACACCATTGTACAAGTACGTTCATGTGTTCAACCGTCGCATATCTCAAGAACCGTTTCTCTCTTCTGCTTCCAGCTTGGTGGGAGTGTTGCCCGACACCTGAGGGGGTGCCCTGGTAACTTTGGTGTGATTTGGACATGCACTCAGTAACCTGCATGCAGCATAAACACACACTCTCCAGCCTACCTGTACAGATTCTCCTTCGTCGTCACGGTATCCGATCAAAAGTAAACCATCACTTTGTCGTGAGAGGACTGAGAGCCGATGGAGACAGAAAGAGGCGGAGTCAGTGACCACTGCTTTTAATTCAAAGACTTGTACTGAAAGTGTTACCTTTAAAATGTATTACATTTAATTCAGCAGGACCAATGATTATTGCTTGACAAACACAGTTCTATAAATGTCTCTTTTCTCTGTAGTGTGGACATATTTGATAACCTGACTAGTAAAAAAGTTCTTTCAAGGAGCAGAAGGTCGTTGGCAGCGAAAGGATCAGTGGTTAGTAGCTGTTGAAAAAAAACAAACAAAAAAAAACACTTAATGGAAAAACTGCAAGAAAGATGAACCTGTTTTTTTTTATTTTGTTTTCATTTATTTTGTTTGTCACTTGTTGTGTAATGCTGTAAATATATTTTCAGTGTGGATTTAAAAAAAAAAAAAAAAAAAGCAATTTGCAATCAAGTGTTTTGTAGTTTCTTTGAAAGAAAATTTAAAAAAAAACACTCATAGTGTTGGAGATTCACAGCATTTGAATTTAGGCTCATAACAACTACATAGTCACGACTATAGTCACTTTACAATAAGACAAATCTAAGAAAAGAGCCATTTCATTTTTATATCCACTTAAGAAAATGATTTCAGAACATTTAAAAAGATGTTTTGAAAAGTAAAGTTCAAATCCCAACCAAACTAAAATCTTTCCCCAACCAGACTCTGTTCATTTGCTCACTCTGGTCCTTTAATTAAAGTTGTTTTCCATCAGAACTGTCACCAAGTAGAGTAGAACAATATATCTTTTACCAATAACAGTCTTCTTCTTCTGATGATAAACTTTCAGAAAATTAACAAACATTTCAAACTGTTAATTTGTAAGCACAGTAAATCGAATGTGAACGGAGCTCTTCAGGATGTGAAATGACTGAAATCACAACTGTCGTGTCACAGTCGGTTCACGTGTCAGAGAATCAAAGCGTTGTCGTGGAAACGGAATGTTGACATTCTGCTTTGACGTGAGCGTTCTGTTTCCTGCAGTTCTGCACTGTTCTGTACCGACAACCCAAAAATAGATGTTTTACAACTTGGACACCAGATAATAAGCAATTCAATGGACTTTAATTCAATAAAGGAGACATAGTCGTGGATAACAATTTAATGGAATGAGTTAAGTGTCTTTGCGATTAGACGCTGGCGACGATGACGCCTCGTCGAGCCATGTAGATGGAGGAGGTGAGACAGGATCTCCCCGGAGCCTGGACGCTGCAGGTAGTAGGGCAGAATACGCAGATTTTATATTTGTTATTTGTGTAGGGCCAAATCAAACCAGGGCACTTAAAGACAGGATCCTAAAATGTTATATTTTTCACATTAGCCATTTACATCAGAATAAACAGCAAAAAACACAGGACTGACATTACATCACACTTTGTATGAAGAAAAAATAATAACAAGGTATTAGTGGGTCTACACGTCAGCTATTTATTATTTATTATTTATTATTTAGCTATTAGCAGATATCACAGTGAAATTATAGTGAAAATATCCTTCAGTTCAAAGGCTTAAAGGAGTCTGAGAAGTTACTAGATGGACAAAGTGCTGAGGTGGCAACACTGGAAGCTGTTGAGTGAATTAGCATCAGAAGCTGGCGAAGTGCTGCAGTGCAAAACACTCGATTTGAATCTGTTCAACTCAAAGATGCTACAACACACTGAGATTGGTGAAGTAATGCAATCACACTCTATTATTATTAAAATTACAAAGTACTATTTATTTAAACTGTTATGGTAGAAACAAATGGCAGATAACAGTGCATGACAACACAATGAGATGCCATACATACACTCCATCTTTGGGCAGCTCCATAGAGAAGTAGCGTCCTTCGTGCAGTTGAAGCATCATCACATTTGTATAAAACATGAGCTCCCGACTTCCTCCCCTGCTCATGTTTCATCGAGACGGCGGCAGTGAGTTTGTTTTCAGATGTCTCGACTGCGGGATTCTGGGTGAGCCAAAGGGAAGCCATTTTAATCACTCCTAAATAAACAAACAACACGGTGACGGTCCCGTCGCCCACACATGAACGATGCCGAGTGAAAGTGACCACATGTTTCCCATAAGTGCAGACGTCTGGATATCTTCATTCGTCAACACTGATTCCAACAATCCCACAGTTGTACTGAGAAGAACGGTGACACGTGGAAACGCGGCCGTCATCTGAGCGGCGCACCGCGGCGTCCTGACATTTCACTCACTGGAAGCCGTTTCTGTGTGAAGCCATTTGTGTTTGAAACGAACAAGCAGCTGTGATCCCGGAATCATTTGAAATCAGACTATAAAAGCAGCGACTTATGTGAGCAAGACCGACTAATTAGCGCTTTAATTAATTTCCATTTGCATGGAAATATCAAACTGGAATTGAAAGGATTGTCTTCACATGTGGTTGTCTTTAATGTGGATACATCAATTAAAGCATTTGTGTTCCATGAATAGTGAGAATGTTCAGTAATCTGAGGCTCCATTCATCCTTTTCTGTTTCGTTTTCCATTCTGTCTGTTGTTCTTATTAACGAGGACTGTAGAGGAAGGAGTTACAGTCTGTTGTTCACTCTGAAGCTGCAGAGTGACTCGTTAACGAAGACGCAACACCCCAAACTTTCTGTGTACAACTAAATACTGGAGCAACACGGCAGACAGAAATGTGCCTAATAAATACGGAAGCTTTCTTCTCTCTTTAAACCTCTTAATTGGATCACAGAGACGTTGGTTTCTGGCCTTCGTCCTCCCCTCCTGATGAACCAATTCCTAACCGTGACCGTGGGCACATGTGACTTTAAACACAGGGGAAATTTGGTGTGGAATGATTACTCTTTCTCTGGTGCTTTGCATTTTTTTTAAAACTCCACTGCACTCGCAGACAGGAATGTGATTATATCAACAAAATGGTGTCAGGTGCAAATGGCTTTGAGCTGCCCCACAACAATACCAGTTGAATTTTCCACACTTGAGATTTCCTGCGGGACGACCGTTCCACATTACCCATCTATAAAAAGAAGCAAATTGCCTGCTTGCACAACCGAACCGCCGTTTGACAGGGCCTCTGGGCTGCTTCTCATGGTCGCTATTAAAGCTCTGGGTGGTGTTTCCCTGCAGGGCCCTGACAGGCAGACTGCAGGCTGCCCTCCCCCCCACCCCCGCCCGCCCGCCCGCTGGGTGTCAGGACCAGCCGGCCGCTGCCAGCTGAAGACGGGCCCGTTCACTACTTATTGACACAGCCCGAGAGGTGCATGGGAACAAGATACAAGTGTGTACACAAGTATTTCCAACTTCTTTACACATCTCAGCAGTCTGTGGGACTGTGTCTGTCGCAGGCGTGTAATTCGAGCCTGGAGGGAGGAAACACTGGTGGAGGGGTTAAGTGCTGCCTGCTGATGAGTGCGCTGGATGAATGCTGAACACATTTTTCTGGAGAAGGAATACACGTTGTGCTTCTGTTCTTTATACTTTATGCGATGAACATTTAGAACAATATGGGGCACTATTTTGACACCGCGCATGAAGCCTCCAGGAGGCGGCGTGACCCGCTGCAGCAGCTCAGATGGAGGGTCACTGGTTCAGTGAGGGATCAGGGCCTCGGCCAGCCTTTAATAAAGACCGGTGTCAGCCCACATTCCTCCGTGGTGCAACACCCACTGCTGCCACAAGCACATTTAACTGAGACACAAGTTGAACATCTGATGATGAAACTGGTGGGAGGCATTTTTTTTTTTTTTTTATTGTTTGTATCCAAAAGTAAAAACAAAAATGAAATGTGAAACTGAATTATTTTCTGTAAAAATGTGACTTTCCTGTGTCAAAGCTCCCTGTCTCTCTCCAGGAAAAAGGTTTTTCTTTTGTCATTTTTTTTTTAAATGTTAAGCTGTGAAAGATCTCTCAGATATTGATAAAAAAAAATTTAACAAAAAATCCAGGCTTAAAAAAACCTGAATTATTCGTGTGAATAAGTGAGTGAATAATTTCCTTTCTGTTCGGGGAGAGCAGTTAGCTGATAATGCTAATGCTAATGCTAATCCTGGGTGAACAGGACAAATGGAGGAAGATCAGCTGTTCAAACAGACACAGACTAAATGTTCAAAAACTTTACTCAACTGAAACTCACAAAAATCGAATGATTATTATTTGACTAAAACTATGACACTTTTTTTTTTTTATCAAAAGACAAAAACTAAATGAACATCATGTGCCAAAATTATCACATTTTAATAACCAGTGACCATCATAAATTAAAAAAAAAAAAAACTCATTACCTGTATTTCTAGGCTACATATGAATGTAATTACTTTTCCAGCATTTCTCTACCAACATTTTACTCCTGGTTGTGGGAGAGTTTTCTTCTGTTGTCGTATTTATAGAAGGACCAGGTTTTGTTGTATTAATTTAATTAAATTAATATATAGCTAAGACTGCTTACAAAACAGCACTGATCCAAAGTGACTCATCCTTTGCAACTTGCTTGGGATTACCCATCTCAGTGACTATGGTATGGTGTATGTTGTTTCATTTGCTGGTGAGAAGCTGTAATGTGACACTGAATAATGAAAGCAGCTTGTGGTGGAGTTGCAGTTAAATCTGAGAGCAGCTTTTGCAGTAAAAATCCGTGCTCTTCAGCAGCAAAATAATGATGAAGTGTGAATGTGTAATTGTAGCTGTGTCCATTATAGTTCAAATCTGCACAGCTGCCGGGTCCTAAAATCACTAACTGGGTCGATTAGCTGCTCCAGTCCACAGTCTGCAGCACCAGTTTGCGTCAGTGCATCGTGTTGTAGCAGCTGCGTGTCGGTGCTGCCGCTCCCTCCAACCAGCCACTGTTTCCTGTCAGGACTCCAACACCTACTGAACCCAGATCAGCTTGAAAAGTCCTCCAGCTCCAAACTCCTCTCAGTGACCTCCTGACCTGTCGCACACGTCCGCACTCCTCTGTCGTCCAATCAGTGTGGCAACGACAAGGCAGCAGCTTCATTACTATCGGTGCGCCACATAATGCCGCTGATGCTCAGTGTCACTTCCACACAAGGATAACAGCCACACTTTAATTAGACGACGCCATGGCAACGGTGAACATGTTTGGGTTAGATACAGTGATGTGGAGCAGACGGTTTCCGAGTCAGTGAGACGTCTCACATTAGTGAAGCAGTTCGAGTCGTTGTTGTGACAGTCAGGATGTCACGAAGACACAAACAGTACGGATGTTTTCTCAACTTCAGATGTATGTTTCATAAAGGTAATCTTCACACTTAAAGGTCACATCTGTCACAACTGAAGCCGAAGAATGTCTTACACTATGTCTCTCGCTCTTTATGTGTCTATTTATGTTTTATGTCTATTTACAGTGTATATGTCTATTTATGTGTTATCCCTGATTCTTCATAATTTGGATAAAACAGGTTGTTATTGGGAAAAAAAAAATTTTTTAATAGAACAAATTCCCAGCAATGAAGCAATATTTTAGCACAACCTCCTAATTTAGAATTTCTTTCATACATTTTTTGTTTTTCCTGATTGCTTTGTTTTTATCAACACCTTCAGAAAGAATAATATGTTTGTTGTTGTTCCTATTCATTTTGTCGTATGTATATTTAGTGCTTTAAATCACTGTGTTTACTTATATATGCTGTTAAATGTTGAATATTCACTTCTACTTACTTTTTATACTATTTTATGTGTGCTCCTTTAAAAACTCCTTGATCGTGCAACTTTTATTATCAGCATTTACTATACAAATGAAAAAGGTCTATTTATAGTGAAATTCCTTGTCGGTGTAAACATATCTGGTCAATAAATCTGATTCTGATTTTGATTCTTAATAGTCTGGAGAAATACTTAAAAAAAAAAAAAAAACTCATTATTGATTAAACTCTTCAAAGACTTACAGAGTGTTTACAATGGAACAATGCAGTAAATCCCGGTTTCAAGGATAATCTCCATTCTCACTTTAACGGCTCTGGCCATCAGGTCACGATAACATTGTACTCACCAAAGTAAGAGCGGAGATCTGGTAACAAGGCAGTGCCCCTAAAAATGAGTCTGAAGGGGAAAGAAACACCAGCGCTCAGCGGATCATTAGCCCTGAGTCGGTAACGCCAACATGTTCGGTGTTATGTGTCGGGTTAAAGGAATGTTGAAAGACGACGGGCGGTCGGTGATGTTTTTAGACCAAGAGGTGGGAAACAAGCAGATCGTGATTTATCCGAAACAGGAAACGCCAGTGCAAATAAAAATTCTGTGATATAGCAGGATATCCAGCCAGACTCATGAAGAACTTCAGATTCAGAGCCCTGATCTCATCATCATGGAGTCAGTCTGGGATAAGTTAACTGCTGAATCAATTATTCATAGCATTATGTTTAAAATCCTCATTTCCCTTTTAGTACCATAATCATTTGACCAGAGCTGCATATTACTACATAAATATTACTGAGTAAAATATCGGAAAAACTGGAGGTCACGAGGTCAAACTCCTGCAGCGAACACCTGTTCAGCATCGCGGAGATAAAACAAACCAGAGGTGAGTTTGGTGGACATGAAGCACACCTGAGCACAGTTTGTGTTTGGACACAATCAAATCTTTCCGTGAGCATAAATTGTAGAAAGAAAAGTAAAAAAAAAAAAAACGTGACGCAGACCTCACAGTGTCAGCGGTCACAATAAAATGTTACCTTTGCATCTGAAAATTTGAATCAATTCAATTAAATTAGATTTATATAGCGCCAAATCACAACAGGTTATTTCAAGGCACTGAACACAGTAGATTTCTTACAGAAGAACTTTACAACATTATACAGAGAAACACAACAATTTAACAATTCCCACATAAGCTAGGAGGGAAAAAAAAACCTCCTCTTTAAGGGAGAAAAACCTCCAACAGAGGGAAGAAAAACTATTTAACAGGAAGAAACCTCCAACCGGTTGGGGTGAGAGGAGAGCAGGGAGAGAAAAGAACAGCATAGAGATACAAGACATGAACTGTTGGTGGGTCGACGATCACAGAGCAGAGGCATGCTGCTCCATGACGGGACGTCTGCAAAAGAAACCACAGAAAATATGCGAGTGAGGGAAAGTGTATGAGAGGCAACAAACAATAAGAACAAACTTGTAAAGTTTTGAAGACAGAAATGTAAGAATAAACCTGAAACTCACTATTTCTAGTTTGTAAATGTTTGATTGTCAGTTTTTTTCTCACGTTTTTCAAATCCCTAAATTTACAAAACCATACCGAGCCCTAGTGTCTGCAGTGACAGAAATGATGGTCATCATTATGAAAATGAAGATTCAGCCATGAACATGTCTGATGATTCAATCCTCACATGTGAAGGCTCTGAGGAGTAAACAGCTGACAGGAAATACTGCTGAACGTTTAAATGCCGTCGACTGAAACCTGAAACTCGGCGAAGAATCTGAGCTGTGAGCTCACACACCGATGATGCTGCCGTACAGACAGTATATGATAAAGGTAACATTAATCCAAATTAATTCCAACAGTCATCACTAAAACATGTCCACGCAGGACTCCACTGTGCATCAAGGGCAAAAAGGATTAGCTGCAATTTGCATAATAAACAGGCCAAACTAACAAAAGAAAAAGAAAAAAAAAAGCAGAGGTAAATAAACCTTGAAGTGAGTCCTTGTCAGATTCTGTCCATTTTTATGTACACAGATTATTAATCAATATTTGTGGCCCATAATTACAGCGGTTTTGCTCGTTGTGGAGTAATGGAGATTAATTAGTGACCTGCAACAAACGCCGAATGTATGAAGGCATAATGAGCTCCGCTTTGTGCTTTAAGTCTTTAAGTGATACGCCAAGTCATCTGAGAAAATTAACTTGGCACTTTTTAATTGTATTTTTGTGTTTATGTTTGTTTGTTGTTGGCAGACCCCCGGTGGGTCCGTGTTCCAGGTGTCTGAAGCAGCAGTAATGAATGAGGTCCCGTCGTGCGACGGTCCGTCTCGGTGGGACTTAAGGTGACCTTCCGCACATAAAAACACCATTTAATGTCTCCACATATTAAATGCGGCTCAGACATTAAATACGCTGTCACAGAATCCAGAAGAGAACATAAATCCTCTTCAACTTTTTTATTCAACTACTTCTTTAAATACTCTCATTCAGTGTCTGCATGTTGTATTTCTACCTCCTCCTCTCTACTCCTCTTCTCACTGTCTCTTTTCCTTTTTCCTTGTTGGTGGACTTTTCCTTTGTTAAATGCACAGCTAGAAGAACTCATTTCATTTTTACGGGGAATGTTCAAACTTACAGTATTCAGAGGTACTGCTGCAAACTCTCAACATGTTGTGGGTTTTCACACACACACACACACACACACACACACACACACACACACACACACACACACACACACACACACACACACACACACACACACACACACACACACACACTCTCTGTTAGCATCTGTGTGTGGGACGATCGGCTCTCCTCAAACACCTCCAGTTCTGCCTTGATTTGAACTCTCCACTGTGCTTTAATTATAAAAAAAAATTTAAAAAAATTAAAAAGGTGATTTCAGTATTTTTTTTATAGAAATTCTGCGCTTCAGTACAGTTTCCAAGGTTCTTGTGTCTTATGCAACCTCACAGTCCTTTTCATTTATCTACTGCACCGCTGACTCTTCAGACGGAGTTTAATATGAAAATCCTGATTAAGTGAAAGTATTAACATCAAAGTAAAACTATTTTGAATGACTCTCTATATTATATTACTGGATGGACATCGCTCATGCGAATGAATTATGATTTTAGAGCATGATCTGTGTTCGTTTTTATTTTTCAACATACACAAAAGAAACAACAACAGAAAAGGACGCCTGACTAAGTCCCATGAAATTACAAAAGAAATGAGAATAAAAACAATAAAACTACCCTCAGGAACAGAATTATAGCAATTATTTTGATCAAAATGTGATCTTTACATTACTGAGTTATATACAAAAAAAAAAATTGGTTGTTTGATCTCTGCTGGTTCATAAAATGTACAATTTGTAAAGTAACTGTTGCTGTCAGAGAAAATACACAGAACATTTGGGATATATATATATATATATATATATATATATTGCAGTTTTGTGGGTTTGCAGTGGTATCAGATGTACAAACACACACAAACACACACAAACACACACAAATAAAGAATATTTAAAATGACAGAAAACACGTTGTGTATCAGGAGGAGGCTGCTGAGAAGTCCGGACCACCAACACTGTTTCACTGCTGTGAGGAAACACGGCCCAAATCTTTATTTATCACGATGACAAATGTTACATCGAATCTCACCTACCGTTAAAGCTGTGACATTATGATGTCATACAAATGTGTCATTGTTGTGAGAATGACTAGTTTAAAGGGAAACCTGCAGTGACTAGTTACAGGTAACTGGTGAGAAGATGCTGCGTTAAGCTGGAACCTGATTGGCTGCTGCTGTTCGCTGCAGTGATGAAGACCGACACGGCTGCTTCTTCATATGGGGACGCTGCAGGACACATGTCCTTCAAATCATTACAATCATCCAATCATTTTTACTTCAAGTTTGTGTATCAATGATGCAGAAAACTAATAAACTATAAACAAATTTTATATATATATATACAGCATATCATGATATTTTTTTCCATAATTTTGGAAATAAACAAAGAGTTAATGAATAAACCGTTTTTTTTAAATTACATTTCATATCAAATATTTCCCTCATTTACATTTGAAGTGAAACTATCGATAAGAATTAAGTTTGAATAAACCAATTTTATGCAACTGATAATAAGAAGACTGATAATAAGAATACATAGGAAATGAAGGGCACATTGATTTTTCTTTGTCTGACAGTAAGTTTAACTGACTGACAGTCACTTTCACTCCTTCAGGTTAGCTTCAACCTGCAGTGCGGATCTGTTCTCGCCTCCTTCTGGCAGTGAGAGTCACGACAGAAACCCTGTTGGATGCACATAACGAGGACGTACATCACAGCTTTTAGTATCAGCCTGCCACATTTAAAAACTTCATATACTGTGAAATACAGAGTTTTACCAGGCGGGGGTCGACTTCATCTGCGTTGTGTTGACAGTTTGGTGAGGGCATGACTGTAACCGATATTCCTTCCAAAATAAAAGTGCTTTATGCTTTCAAAGAAGGATCACTTACAGCGATGTAACAAACAACCCTTTCAGAGCAGTACGTTATTGTACGATTTGTTCTCAACTGTGAAATGTTATTTCATGTTGCTTGATTTTAGCATTTATTTGATTACAACAACCAAAAGTTGCAGAAAAGTTTCCCTTTTTCCTTCAACTCGTTAGAAAACTTGCTGTGATACGACAGCAGAGACGCACCTCATGAACTGGTGTGCAAAGCAAAAGCTCCTTTATCAATTTTTTCCCTGGTTTTGTGTTTTCAAAAACAATTTTGATGATTTAAATGTTAGCCAACTAATTCAGTTCAGTCATTATTTGATTCATATCACATAAATAATGCAACAGCTAAATACCAGCTAAATTTGGGCTAGCTGCATGTGACTCATGTTTTTTTTAAATTTTATTTAGATCATATGTTTTCAATTTTCTTTAATAAAGCGCACTTTTTTTCCCCACTTCTGTTTGCTTTTGTAGCCGATTGTAGAATTGACCAATAATTTAGGCTCAGGAGTTTCAAAAGTGACATCATCATTAAAAGAAGTTGAAACTCTGGAGTTTTTCTCAGGATTATTTCAGCCTGTGTGTGGATGTGTGTTTGTCCTCTGGAGCATCTTTTGCCTTTTTTCCTGGAGAAACCCAGAAATATCAGATCCAACTTGTGCCATTTCCTCCTCCGTGCACCCCCTAAAAAAAAAAAACAAAAAAACAATCCTCCACGCGCCTATTGGCTCTCCCCCTCGTGCTGTTTCCCTCTCCGCGCTCCTATTGGTCAACTCCTCCGCCCGTCTCGTTGACTGGCAGCCCCGCAGCTCCAGTCTCCTCCCAGCGGCGGCAGACGCTATTTGAGTGAGGACCAGCGGATTGTTGTACATAGAGCCGGTTTAGTGTCGTCAATGGGAAGCACGCGAGACGGTGGCAAACCGAGTTACGGTCTAGAGTGAAATCCGCAGCTGCACCATGCTCTCCCGGTCCATCCCGTGTCTGTGGATTACATTTTGCCTTCATGTGTGCTGTTTTGTGGACAGCGGGGAAGCACAGAACGCGAAGGAAGGTGAGTTGTTAAAGTTTGGACTGCCTTCGTGCCGTTACAGTTGGACACATCCTCCCGGTTCGACCCGGACGTGTCCAGAAGCAGCAGACAGCGTCCGGACTTTTTGCGTTCTCTCTTTAATTCCAGTTATTATTACGTGTGTGTCGGTGAGGCCGGTGTGCGGGATGACAGCGCGGTCTGCTCACGGGGCTGTTTAACGGGCGACCTCTCGGTGTTTTTACGCACGGCGACAGAACGCGAATCAGTACCAGAAGCTGTGTTTTTATTTGACTCCAGCGACAGTCCGCAGTCACATAACCAGCCTGTCCGCGGTAGATGAACAGTCTTGTCACCACAAAACTAGCAGCCCGATATCCACGGATCGATAACAGCGGGCTCGCTGCGCGGGGAGTGAGCGCGCCTTCGATCAGGACGCAGTTTCGGAGGGTTTATTCCATCCAGAGTGGCCTCCCACAGACAGTCCTGTCTGCTTTCCTGGAAGGAAAATCCAGAATATTGCCGTGGAGCCGTGATGTGGCCCAGAGACGGCCAAGTTAAAACAATAAAAGACCAAATTAAGAGAGGATGTAAATAACTCCTGACAGTTGAAAATTCACATTTTTAATTAATTGGATTCTGATTAAAGTAAGGACATTATTGTATGAATAAAAACTGAAATTATTTTCACCACCAAAACTACAGCAGGGAGAGTGAAACGGAGCGTGTTGTGGAGGCTGACATGCTGATATGAATTGTAAATCCTCCGTGATCATATGCGGGATTTTTGTGGACCTCCGTATCAGACAGTCTCCTATAAAACATAACCGGATCGTTATTATTTTATTTCCACGGCCGTGCGTCCTGGCGACTGCCCGCTTCGTCACGACGGAACTGTCTGCTGATATTTAATACAATTTTAACTATTTTTTTTTTTTTTTAAATCCGCCGCGTTGCCGCTTTGCGCTGCCGCACGCGTCCAGAACATAAACCAGGCTCTGATATGACAAATCTTCTTCTCTGATTAAAACTGCAGCCAAGCCGCATGTTTCAGATGGTTCAGCACAGTGTCCGGTGGGAGCCGAAAATATCATGTGAAGCACATACATGCAGTCAGTGCGTCGGAGCTTTGACCTTAATGCAATAACTTCCACTTCAAAAATGACTTTTAATAAACACGTCATAGATTAGAAGAATTACAGATTAAATGTGCGTAAATCTCATGCGTAAAGATTCCCTCATTCCAGTATTAATGGAGACTCTATTGTATTTAATCAGAGTGCGTGTGTCTTGAATTGTCTCCTGAAAGTTCCCCGCAGACATGAGGACCTGTCTGCTGCAGTGTGGACGCTCTGATTGCATGTTGTTTTTTTTTTTTTTGCTGTAGCTGCTGCTGGTAGAAATTAGGTCACGGCTATATGCGCTATAGATACATACATGTGGCCTATGAGTTGTACCGAGGCCCGGTGGCCCGGTGAGATTTAACCACCTGCCTCTTGGTCTCCTGTCACTAGTGATTCTGCTGGACTCCAAGGCACAGCAGACAGAACTGGAGTGGATCTCCTATCCTCCCAATGGGGTAAGTCTGCAGAACCTCTGCATTGCCTGCATGCGGATTTATTCCACATCTCTATACTGTTTTTTTTTTTTCTCTCTCTCTCTCTATTGTCTCACATCTGTGAAGGGAATAATACGCTTTAAAGGACACATGCGGAAGGATCAGTGTGCTGCATGCAAAAGTATTTCCAGAAGAAAAAGATTGCAAGCGGTTGTTTTTCTGCATCTAAACGACCGTTTTTGGACATTCAGAGCTCAGAAGGCCTGAAAGCAAAACCAACTCGCTGGTCTGATTAAAAACAGGCAGAGAGAAAGTTTTTAAATAAATAACGCAAGCACAAGCAGATAAACCGAGCCAATTCATTCTTTAAAGATGTGTTTGCGTGATAAAAACGCATCTGTTAATCTGCCTTCCGTCTCCGCAGTTTACTGTATACAGAAGCGTCTGGAATATTTCATGGAGTTGTATTCCCGGCGGTTTAATCACCTGCGGTTTAGTTATGATTGCCAATCAGTCGCTTGTCTGTCTCTCACACTTAAATGTATTCCCTCATTCATTTCCAAATGTATGTCATGTTGTTTCAGTGGGAAGAGATCAGCGGCCTGGACGAGAACTACACGCCCATCCGTACGTACCAGGTTTGCCAAGTCATGGAGCCCAATCAGAATAACTGGCTTCGGACTAACTGGATAGACAAGGGCGATGCCCAGAGAATTTTTGTGGAACTGAAGTTCACCTTGAGGGATTGTAACAGCCTACCCGGAGTGGTGGGCACGTGCAAGGAGACGTTCAACTTGTACTATCAGGAGACGGATTCGGAGGTGGGCAGGAGCTTAAGGGAGAACCAGTACGTGAAAATTGACACGATCGCTGCAGATGAAAGCTTCACCCAGGGCGACCTGGGCGAGAGGAAGATGAAGCTGAATACAGAAGTGCGTATAATCGGCCCCCTGTCCAGGCGGGGCTTCTACCTGGCCTTCCAGGATGTCGGGGCGTGTATCGCCCTGGTCTCTGTCAAAGTTTATTACAAGAAGTGCTGGTCTATCATCGAGAACCTGGCCACGTTCCCAGACACCGTGACGGGTTCGGAGTTCTCCTCGCTGGTGGAGGTCGAGGGCATGTGTGTGAACGACGCCGAGGAGGAGGCCGACAACTCTCCCAAGATGCACTGCAGTGCCGAGGGGGAGTGGCTGGTGCCCATTGGGAAATGTATATGCAAAGCTGGATTCCATCAGAAAGGAGACGCCTGTGAACGTGAGTGTTTTTACTTTTTGAAAAATATTTTTGGGGGATAATTTCCTTCACTCGTTAGAATTCCCAAAATTGTTTCTTATCGAATAAACTTTTTAAATTGCATCCTGGATGCCGCATCACAAAAGAGGTGCGAAGAAAAAAAAAAAAAAAAGTAGACAATAAACTGGGGAGCATTAATGATTTGATTATGCAAAGCAGGTGAATGACAATTACGGCTTCGATGGCTGAACAGTTGTGTTGGCAAACGGGATTAAAGCGGCTGATGTGACAGCAGTAAAGTTAGGTAAAGTATTAAAACCAAACATCTTCAGTGGAATAATTGGATTCAGTGCTAATTGATTTTGAGGCTCTTAATGTATCGGCGTGATTCTGTTGACACTGGGATTAAATAATAACTTGAGTTGAGCTCCTCGGCTCCAACGCTCCTCTCAGTCTGTTTTACTGGCGGGGAGCCAAGACAATCAGCAGCAGAACATACCGGTCCAAAAGGAAATCCAGCCGGTCCTTCAGTGTCCCTCTGGCCTGGCACAACGACCCCGACGCGGGGAAACAATCCGGCGTTTAGGCCTCGGGGGTATTTATGAAGCAGCGTAACAGGAAGAGAGCTCTTATCGTTGTCGTGGTGCTCCGTCGTACCGCTGCAATTAACAATAATTCTGTCACACGCAGGATTATTTTCAGCGGCCACCTGACTCGAACGATAGAAATCTCTGTGGATTAATAGAGGCTGACTTAGGTCACACAACTTAAGTGGCCTGTCTTGTTTTTTTTTTCTTTTTTGCAAAGTGGGCAACCTCAATGTAAGCAGCTTAGACGGAGCAGCAGCCAGTAATAATTGAAGGGAATGCGTCTAAGAACAAATTAGTGTCCCTGGCAGACGAGCTTTTATGCCACGCTGTCATCCATTAGGGACCCCTCTGAGGGAGGTGTGTTAATGAAATATATTAGGCCATGTAATTTAGAGCAACACAGCCCGCCTCAAGTAGTGCTACGTCTCTAATGTTAGCGGGCTATCGCTAATTCAACCCCACGGAGCTCCTTCTTATTGTTCTTGTGGTTTTAATATGCATAGATGTAAGATCCAGTTGTGCCCTCTGGTTGAGAGAAAGCCCACCATTTATTTCCACAGGGAGAGCAGCGCAGCAACAACCGATAGCTCCGACTTGTCTGGGTAATTTTAGCCACCTTTTATGATTATGTCTTGGTGCAAAGCCCTCCGAACACAAGACCGTTGCCCGTCTCTATTAATTAACGTGTTCGCGTGTCAACTGGAACAAATGGTGGTACATCCGGGCAGCGGTAGGAGCCGGAGGTTGAGCGAAGGCAGAGCGAGGAGGCTCCTTAGTGTGTGTGTGTGTGTGTGTGTGGATCAAACCCCACAGTCTTGACACTGCACCTTTATGAGCTTTATCTCCACCGAGGCATGAGAAGCTTTTGTATTAAGGGATAGTTAATCTAAATAAAAATGAGAATCACGGTGCACCATCAGCACTTCTTCCAGCGGCTCCACTGACAGCAAATTGTCCATTCAGTAGTTTCCCCCGCCGAATAATCTGAAAGCTATTCTAAGTATTTGTATCAGCTGAACAGCAAAGCAGTAAGTCCAAGTGTCTGTGACGAGCTCGTCTGAGTGCTGTAAAAAAAAACAAAAAAAACATCAGCTTTTTGTTTTCTAATGTTACCTCATGTTGCAACTAGTTAGTAGGAAACATGTTGGTGCCTGGAGGAAGTGGTTGTCATAGAGGTGAGACACCAAGAGTTTTACAGATGAAGATAAGTGCTCCACTTTTCAAAGTCTCTCCTCTGAAGCCTTCTTGGTTTTGTACAAATCACAAACAGTGATGTTGATATTCCAAAAAAGAAAGAGAAGAATTAAAGAAAAGTGAAGTGGAACAAACTCACAGCCAACATGTGAAATTACAAGCACCGGATTAAAACGTAAAAGTCAACTTTTTTTAAACATATTTTCTAATAAAAAAAACTGGTCAAATTATTTTCTTAAGTCTTTAAGTGGCTGGTTATATTTACTGTGTGCTGCGCTGTGATTATAACACTTAGCGCAAAGTCAAATATTCATCTGGTGGGGGTTAGGGGTTAGGGAGGGGGGTGCAGGTGGAACCAGCGAGTCGAGCTGTCAGTCATGTCATTTGAGGAGCCCCCTCCACCCCCCCACTGTGTGGATTCGAAGGCCTTCTCCAGAAACGTGTTGTGATCCACTCATTCATCACCGTCAGCAAAGAGGGACCCCTTGTCTTTCACTTCTCTCTCTGCCCCCCCTCCCCCCCCATTAACCCCTCTCCCCCCTCGTGTCTGTCTTTAACTCTTTGTGTGGCAGTAAATGTCACTCTTCTTCCCCCGGCCGCTGTGTTCACTCAGTGGTGTCAGTGTAATGTGTTTTAAAAAAAGAGAAGAAAAGGCCAGTTGAAGTGTCCCCGCAGCCTGCGAGAGCTTCATTTCGCCAAAGAAGTGCGTGTTGTGAAAATAGCGCCCATTCATTGGCCGGTTCTGTTCGGCGCTGGCTGCTGGTCGCGACGGAGCCACCGAGTCGTTTCGGCAGAGAGAGGGCCCTTGTGGGAGGACACTGCCGTCTTTGTTCGGCTCAATCCCGGGAATGTATGTTGTCCGATTTTGACACATCACATCATTGTGGTACTAAGTAACCAGCGCCTGAGAAATGATTAACTGTTGACCCTCGCCCAGAGGAAAAAAAGGGAGAGGCCTCTGTGGTGAGAGCCAGATAAGCCAGGCCGTATCTAGCTGCTATCGGTGCATGCTAACAGGAGCAGTAATGAGAGGATACAGCATCCCGGAGACGCCGGCATCATCCATCTTCACTGTCAGGGAGTTGGACAGAAGTTAGTTGGAGACTGATTGATGATTGAGCCCCCGAGGGAGCGGCTGGAGCGGCTGGAGCGGCCGGGCTCTGAGCGCGACAGCTAACGTGTATGGAGGCCGCCAGGCGGCCCGGCCCCCAGGCCTGCAGAAAAAGAGCTGGACTTAGCAATTCAAATGGAGCCAGGAGGTCCTCATACATCTTGATGCTTCCCTGATTGATAAGGTGTGAATTTAATACACCACATGGCTGTCTTTTCACAAGCGCTCCAGAGCTTAATTATGCAAATGAGAGGTGTGTGTCAAAGCCGTAGGAGACTCAAATGGACCTAAATCATTCAAGATTGAAACAAATTGGTGATGGATGGGATCTCATCCTGTCACTGTTAGTGTGCTTCCTGTGAATAGCAGCATTCTTCCACAGCCCAGGGCTTTTCCTGCGTGTTGTCTCAGCCTGGCAGGTAGCAGTCAGCACACAGATGTAGCATTCTCTGCTCAGTGTGCAGTTACCAATACAGTTGGCAATGTCCTAAAATGGATCACTTAGAGGAGGAGACCAAGAGAGAGAGAAACAAAACTCAACTGATTCATGAACAAATAATTAAAGCCATCAATCAACCATTCACTGGCTGCAGCCTCTCAAAGGTTTCCTCCATTTTATTCGATGATTAGATGGAATTTGTTTGTTTTTTGGACTGTTGGTAAACACAACAGGATGTTTTTACGACATATTTTTCACAGTAAACATTTAGAGCTAAAACCAAACATTTAAAATGTATCTAAAAATCTTTTGGTTCCTTAAAACCAACCAATAATCCAAACCCCAAAGATATTCAGTGTCGTAACAACAGAAGATACTGATGTTTGAAAAGACATTTTTGCATGAATAAATTTACCAATAAATTAATAAAATGATTGTTTAAAGTCTAGATAACTCCATTTTGTATTGGTATTAGTATAGTTATTATCTGCGGACATGTGAACTGTCCAGCAGACATTCAAGGATATCAAGTATGACCTCTAAAATGGGTTCTTATTAAATCACTGTGGTAGTTTGGATTTAAACTAATGTGTTGGCATCGGTACCCAACAGCTTCCTCGTTCTACGAGGTAGAATGACTGTTTTTGTCAGAGGTCTGGTGGATTTGAAGAAAGCAGCACATGTACCCGGTCACTGTACGCTTACGGTTCCTCTTGTGCTGGGAAAGCACCTAAGAGCTAAAAAAAAAAAAAAATCCTCCAAAACTGTTCCTGCAGAGTGAACACATAAAAGTTTTTATAAGTTCCTCCCGGTCGGTCCGAAGCTCCTTCAGTGTTCCTGCAGCTCCTCATCAGTCAGGACGAAACCACAGGTCAGAGGATGAAGACAGGGCACGATGTTTGAGCTTGTGATTTGGCAGCCTGTAATAAAGACTATTTATTTTACTTCCACGTCCAGCTCCCCCTTTTCAAATATACACTTCCAAATGAGAAGTGAAAGCAGGAGGAGATTGTTTCCAGGGATACACTCGCCTGAGCTGGTGGCAGCGGCGCTTTCTGCGGGATCCAGTCGCCCTGTCAACGCATCACATGAAATACAAATGCCTCACTTTTACATACGAAAAAAAAAAAAGTTTCCTCCGAGGCTCCTTCACTAAGTTGTTTGGCTTTGTAAAAAATTGCCTCAGTGATATTCATATTAGCCACACTTTTTCAGAAAGCAATAGCGTGTCATAAGTAATAATTTGCCGGTTTCCAGGTTTCCAGAGATCAGAGTGAGGTAAAGATGGATCTGAAGAGTCCGTCTGAGGGCAGGGAGCTGAGCTGAGGAGGGCAGGAGGCCGGCCGTGTGATCGCTGTCTCTCACCTCTGCTGATAAACTGCAACTACTCACTCACACACACATGAATATCAAGCAGCTCAAGCCGCTCCAAGGTTGTTTGGAAAACACATCTCACAGAGACATCTTTGGAAATATTAGCAGCTGAGCATTTCAAGCAAAAGTACTATTTGAAATTTGCACGGTGGAGTGTCTCTCAGCGGTGCAAGAGTTCACCCGCGTGGTTTTCATCGCACCTCATCTTTATTTCTGTTTTGAAGGACTTCCTTTGTATGTTTCCTCACATTCGCACCAGGACATCTAAAACCATATATATTTTTATCTGCAAAGCTCCGAACTCCTGAAAGCTTGGCGTTCTTCTTCTTCTCCTTCTCTTTAATGGCGGCTGGCAGACAGCTTTTAGGCGCTTTACTGCCTCCTTCTGACGGGAGTACCGCATTACAACCAGGTGCCGGTAAAAGCGGGAAATAAGAAAGAACAGTAGTCGCATGTAGTAATTGATTTTGTAGATTATAATGACTATTCAAATATTTGAATCCCTTCTAGAAACCTCTTGTCTTCTGACTCACAACTCTTGAACCCTGGGCAGGCTGTACTCAGTTTTACTCTCAAACTAATCTTTACAGATTAACTTAGTCCGCTCAGAAGCATGCCTGTTGTACCATAGATATTCCAGGACACCTTAACTTCGTGGGATTATGTCTTAGTCCTTTAAAAAAAAAAATGGATGTATAGACAACAATGAAATACTTTAAACCTGAAGAAAACATATATATATATTGACATAACGAGCACGTCTGTCATGACTTCTGAGCCGATTTATTGACGTTTACCTTCGATGCAAATCAGAGCTGCTCATATGTCTGGTTGAAGTGTGTTGTGTATTTGTGCAATTTTCTGAGAAGAAACCTTTGCAAATTTGACCAACCAGCCAGCCAGCACTTTAAATCAGCAAGAGAAAAACATGACTGATGACTTCTCAGCGTTGAGGTCTTGGAATCTGACCTGCCAGTCCAAATTTGAGACCCTACGTTGCATCACATGAATGGACAGAAGCCGAGTAAACATTCCTCTTTCTCACACACACAATGGCATACGGTCGGCTATACCAGTTAAGGACCGTGTGATGCCCAGAAAGGGAGACCTCTGTGACTCCGCGTCAGATAGTGTTATTTCCAAGGTGACACCGAGGTCCTCATTTGGCCATGCATGAGGTCAGTGGATATTAACTTCATTTACACATGGCTGCAGACCGGCCCAGCGCCACAATGGAGGCCTGCCGGTTGTGTTTAGTAACATGAGCACCCGGGCTGACAGGACACTGTCAAGAAGAAGATGGATGATCGCAGCAGTTGACCCCTGATCGCCAGAGGAGTCACCTCTCTGGCCCCCCTCTCCCTGCATGACAAAAGAGCCCTCCCCACCGTGCGGCAGCCCTCATCTCCACTTGCACTAACAGGCTGCGACATCTCCATCGATCCCCGCTTCCATTCCTCTCGCAATCCTAAGCTCTTGCCCTTTTTAGCTATCCAAACTGTGGCACAAATGTCTTTTTTTATAATTGTTTGCCGGCTAACTGCTTGAGAGGGATGTGATCAGACAGGCGAACTGCGTGTCAGAAGACAATGTGTTTGGTGTTTTGTGTTGTGTCCCAGTGGCATGAGGGTGAAAGTGATCTGTGACCGGGCCCGGGGTCTGGCCACCTTCAGAGGCAGCAGGGGGGGGGGGGTCGTCGGCTCCTCCGGGAGGTTTCAGACCACTGACTCTGCGCTTCAATCTTCCTTTTAGAGGAAAATCAATAACTTATTACATAACTTCTTCACTTACATCCAGAGCAGAGGAAACAGGACTTAAAACGTGCTCCGGATGGCTGAGCTGTTTCTTGCAGTGAGTTGTCTTAAAGAGGATTTCCAGTCTCTGGGAATCATCATGTTTAATGCTGCAACTGATCATAATGTTCATTATTAAATGATCTGCTGCATTACCACGGGATAATAAAATTGATTGGCTCTATAACTGAGTGTCCATTGAGACAACCAAGGGCCATATGATAAAATGTGTTGTTTTATAACTTGGATGAACGAAGGTTCTAAGATCAGTTGAGACTGAAGTCCTGGTGGGCGTCTGAGGCCGAGCCGGTGCCTCTGAGTCGGGGGAGCAGCAGCAGTGATGAGCGGCTGGTTCGACATTGTTCCCTTCCTTTCTGTCACAACTCTCTGGGACCGGAGGGGGAGCAGCGGGGAGGGGCGGGTGCTGGGTCAGGAGTGTTGGTAGGCATGGGCACAATTCAGAGATAATGCTCAGCTGCTGACTGGGACATTTTCCGTGCTGATTTTGCTCGGGCTGCAGGGGGCTTTGGATCGGTCAGACCTTTAGACCCGCTGCTTTCATCCCCAGAATGCAGAGTCCTTTGCCTCATCTGCAGTGTCTTTTTAGAGCTGACCAGCCCATCCATTAAAGGTAGCCGCCTGGCTGGCCTTAAGGGCCCACTCTCCTGTTTCCATGTGAGTTAAATGAACTAAACAAAAGGCGATTAGGCAGGGACATTTTCCATGTCACTGAGAATCCATTTCAAAAAGCTCACTCTCCACATGATAACTTGAAGAAGCAGGGAGCTCTTAGGAGGATTGTGCACAGACTCCCGATGCAGCTCAGGCAGAGCGAGAGGCTGTAAATTCACTGATGTAATGGGTTTAATCTTAAAATGCCCTTCATTTTCCACCTCCAAATCCATGCAGTAAATCAGCCTCCGTGCTGAAAGAGAAAACAGGTGTTTGAGTTTGTTGTTTTTCATTTGTATTGCTGTCAGCAGCGGCTCTAATGCAGCCGAAGCAGTTTTTCTTCTGTGAGATCATATTACTTCCCCCTTTTAAATTTCACTCATAACCTTACTAGATACATTTGTTTGATAGTCTTGGCTTTGCAGTCTTAGGTTTATCATGAAAAGGGAGATTTAAAGACTAGGACTCAGGATATTCTAAATTTTTCCTACAAAACCAACTTCAGCCTGTTTCTTAGATTACTGTCTCCTGCCGATGAAATGAAGATCATTCATGGTGCTGGTGGATTAAAAGGAGACATTTAAAAAGAATAGATGGATGGATGGATGGATGGATGGATAGATGGATAGATGGATAGATAGATAGATAGATAGATAGATAGATAGATAGATAGATAGATAGATAGATAGATAGATAGATAGATAGATAGAAATCCAAATATGTAAATATACAGTATATACAAATAAAATAAAATGTTTTAAAATTAATATCAGTGAATCCATAGCAACATCTCTTTCCAGAAACACTGTCCTTGTTATTCTGGAAAATCTACAAAAAACGCTGTAAATCATTTCTTCAATTTAACAAAGTATGTTTAGCCTTGTGTTCCCAGACCCAAATTCACTCGGTAGATATAGAAGTCTGATCGCCCTCCTTTGGAAATCGCTTCCTCTTGTTCCATCCCACTGGGTGTAGACTTTGGCTTAATTTAGAAACTACTGGAGCAGCCTTGAAGAAATCAACATTTACCAACATATTTGCTGAAACTCGACCACTGCTGTAACTACATTTAGAAAAACACGCTGGACTTCATTGTTGCTGCACTCAACCACCGACACTGGTCTCTGATGGGTCTTTCTTTCAGAGTGGTTGTGCAAACGTTAATGCGAACAGGTTCCAGAGATGTGATCAACAGTCAGACAGAGCGAGGAGAACTTATCTTATGTTGCAGGCAGAAAATGCAAGCGGAGCTGGACGAGGAAGTACTATATGTTTCCTTGTAGTTTTAAATGATCTGACCTTCATACTGACAATAGTAAACAATGCTAAAGCTGCTTGTGTATTGGTGAGTATGAACTTAAACAACTATAAATGTAGATTACCACACGTGACTCTATTGACTTGGAGCTGATGAAGTGCTCATTGGTTTGTTGTTTAATTCCAAATTGTCCCAGTTTTAGGTTAAACTTTGCCGGCTGGCTGCGGCGTTACTTCTATCCACATGGCAGGAGCATTAGCTTTAAATCAGAGTATAACTTAATCAGTGTCTGGCTTTGATCTTTGCTGTGTACAACTGAGCAGGCACTTCCTCAGGGTTTTCCCTGCTTAGAGGGCAAAGCTGCATGCCCTCCAACACAGTGTAAGGGAATGCTAATCTTGTCTTTGTTTCTCATGGAAAGCTACTTATCTCCCGCTAAGCACAGGTACCTCGGATGAATGGCTCGCTTGTGTGGATGTGTGGAGTGCAGCAGCAGCCAGACAGCCATTCCAAGTATGCGTGGGGTGGAGGGAGGATCCAGCATAACATGACATCGTATTCTTTAACCATTTAGTACACTATATGTTTCTGTGGCTCCTTTACATTCAGGCGCTGGCCTGGTTGTAGCCGTGTCCTGGCTTCCCGCCGCCGTCCGAAGCCCAGGGGAGGTGCTGCTGTTGGAAACGAGCTTGTTTGGTTGGTTTTTGACATTGAAACTCCATCTCTGTCCCGTGAAGCGATTTTCAGCACAGACTCAGCTGTTTTCCTTTTCTTTGTGTGTTCTGCCACTGCTTCCCCGAGCTGGGTAGGCGCCTCGCCTCTCATAGGTGGGAGATTAACATGTCTGCGGGCAAAAACCCAGCTGCAGAGCATCTCTTTCTTCACCGGTGGAAACAAAGAGGTTTAGAAAGGTGCAGCGGGCTCAGAGGAAAAATGAAAATTCAACAAGCACCTGCTGCTACCTTTGTTACTCTTATGATCAGACTCAAAAGCATGGTTAGATATATAATATTAAAAGTATGATTCTGCAGCATAATACTGGAGTTCTCTCAGTTCAGTTCAGATGATGCAAAGCTATATAAAAAAAAAATGTTAGCAAGCACTGCAGTAAGCCAGAGAAATAACTCATGTCTTGTTTTGAGCTACTCTGGATTTCTCCAAAAACCTTCCACATATCACCCATGAGACGAGATCAATTGAGCTGTCCTTTGGCTTTTTAAACTAGAAGAAATACACTCAGCCAGGATTTTTGCCAGGTCTGCCCGTCTGCGGTGCTCTGAAATTACTCACAAGATGTACTGCCTCTTCCATTGCAGGGGAAAACACCACAGGCTTTAGTCCATAAAAGAGACGCAGCTATAGTTCAGTATGCTTAAAATGCCAGTAAACAGAGCCTGATGAATGTCCGCACCCAGGCCGACTATTTATCCAAGCAAAGAACATCAGTCACATCTAATCAGAGCAGCGCACATAGGCCCTGGGCTACATTAATGCATAAGAAATAAGCTCTGTGTGAGCTATTGACATCCCTCTCTATATTCGTAGCACACGGTCACGCTCCTAATCGCACGCCTCGAAAGTAAAACTGAAAAGCATAAAGGAGGAGCTGGCTTTTTAAATAGCATTTCATTGTTTTCCTGCTAGACACTGGGCATCGTGAATGTTTGTGGCAGTAATAGAAGCCAACAGACAAGTTGGAGGGAGAGAAAGCATTTGTCTTTTTTACAGGTCGCATCGAATGTCGGGTTTTTGGTCTCAATACTAAGTCAGTTCTTCTTTAAACAGGTCGCTCCTCATTTTAAGTCAGTTAATATTTGAGCAGCACACATTTTGTTCAACTGCTCGTCTTTCTGCAACATTTAACAGTTCAACATGAGCAGATTCGTTCGGCCCTGACTGACCCCTCTGTTCCTCCCACTGACGGAGGCGATGGAGCTGCTCGTCCCGTGCTGGGATATTTTCCAGCCATAGTTTTAATGTGTGAAAACTTAAACACTTTAACACATTCATTTAGGAAATGTACACTTTATACACTCATAAAAGGAAAGTTTTGAAACCAGATTTGCACAAAGGACTATTTTTAAGTCAGGCACTTAAGAATGAAGACCCTCTCAAAGGTTCCTATCACAGCTGTGTGCATATTCCCAAATTAGCACAAACTGGTTGACCCGTAGGAAAGCTTTCGGGGGCCCCGGGCACCTTCCCGCTCTGCGTGGTTGATAATCCAGTCTTGCATCTCAGCGGTTGGGCTTCGTTTGTTAAATGAAAAACATCCGTGATGAAATATTTTCTGTGAAGCTTGTGACGGTCACCCATCGCCCTTTTCTGCACATGGAAAATGGCTTCGCTAGAAAGACATGTTCGCATAACAAAGTGAGGTGTTGAAAAAAAGGAAATGGCACTAAATGGTACCAAAACTGTATAATCAGCTGCAGAGCTTAGAAAAATAAATTATAGATAAATTTCAAACAACACACGGTCCTGTGAATCGTGCAGACAAAGGAAAAGACAGTGGAAGGAAACCTCCTCATAAACCACAGGCGACGGGCTCCACATTGTACCGCCCTGTGTTTACAGTTGATATTTATAAAGACATTTCCCTATCAGAACAGCCTTGGCCACGGCGAGCGCTTTACGGAAAGCAATGGTGTTTTTTGAAATAAGAAAATAAACTGTTTCCTTTATCACGGTTGACCCGTTCCACCTGGCATTCATCAGTGGCGGGCCCGGCATGTTGGTCCTGTCGGCTGCTCTCCTCCCTCTGCCTCTTTTATCACTCTAATGGGGTGCTATCTCCAGGCCGCTCTCTCCGGGTCTGCTCAGCACCGCTCGGCTCCCTTCAGCCGCATTCTTTCCACATCCATCCCGACACACGGGCGGATTTAACACATAATCAGGCCGGACGGGAGGGCAGCCGGAGAAGAAGGGGGGTCGGCCCGGCCCTGACAGGACTCATCATGCGAGCACCGCGGAGACAGAAAGGCCCAAACTAGTCGTTCTCACCCCGGCTCTGGCAGTCTGAAAAACAGAGGTAGGTAGGTAGGTATATCTCCCACATTTTTTCCAACACACTGCAGCTAAAATAATTTTAGTCCCGTAATAGCAGCAATATTAAGACAGATGGGGTACATACAGTATATATACAGTACATTAAATATCTATATATATTATATACAACAAACCAATAAACACAGTCAACCAATATCCCAGCTCGGACCAGCCGGCCCCCTTTGTGCTCAGTAGTAATAAGGATTGTAACTTTGATTGGATTTATGGGTTGTAAGCAAATAAAGAAGCTTAGTTCCTCCAGGTCCTCAGAGACTGGGTGCCGTCACAAGTTTTTTTTTTAATACTGCCACTAATATGTTACCTTAATTCTGCTACCGACACTATACTTTTTGTTTAAATTGCACAAATATGCCCTCCACATCTGTGTTACCACAACAGTCTGGAAGCCAAAACTTTGTCATCCGACCATCTTCACAAGGATTCACATCAAGGTCTTTCTGGGCAACCCAAAATATGCCCATGGATCATCCTCACTGACTGCACCTATTTGAACATATCATCTACACAGACACCCAAAGTCATAGAAAACAATTCTTCACTTTGGATTTGATGAGAGAAGTTGAATGGGAGTCTATGGAGCCAGAGGCTTTTTGGAGCCGACCTCTAGTGGCACTCGGTGGTATTGCAGCTTAAAACACTTCTGCATCGGCCTCATTTTTCTATAATAACCATACCTGAGTTTTGGTGCAAGTATGATACGTGAGTGTGTGTGGCGATCCCATAACGATAATTTATTTGATTCCTTTTAATACCTTAACCAAAGATCAGTTGTTGGTCGGACACCTCGTCAGAGTTTCTGACCCATGTTTGATTCTAAAAATCAACTAAAAAGGCAAACTTTCAATCCCATCTTTCAGCAAAGGCACAAGATTAAGTGAGGAAAAAAAAAAACCTCATCAACTGCCATTGTGTCACTTCAGACAAGGGAAATAATTATTTTCTATTTTGGCTGGGGAGGGATATGTCAGACTGCTCCCCCCTCCCTTTCTGTCCATCACCCGGAGTGTCATGATACTGCCAAAGCGTGAGAGAAATTGGATGTAATTCAAGAATGTTAAGAAGCTCAACACGGAAGAAAAGGAAATAAACCAAGATCTTAGAAAAATACAGAAATCTGTTTTCCCCGGTTTTTTTTGTTTATGCGTGTCTGCATAAGATAAGGAGACTTTGTTTTACTCTCCGGGCCACAAGTCTGCTGTGATTGAGAGACTACGGTCACAGGAGCGTTTGATTATTTCTATCCCGCTACTCCGAGGACCTCTCCTTTCTCAGGCTCCTCTTCCTCTCTGTGTAAAAGTGCTGACTGCAGCTCGTCCCCCCACACATCACTGAATGAAAGTGCCTGACCACTGTAAGGGAAATTACAGATGCTGCCTCTGTAGCCTGCCGAGGAGCTGGCTGGAATGTAAGACTTGTATTTTTTTTTTCTCTCTGCTAAACCTCAACCCGCTTCTCTAAAGACTGTCTAATTTCTGCGCGTCGTAAATAAGCCTGCTGTTGTGTCGGCCGCTCAGCTTCTTTTACGGCCCCGTGTCAACAAGCACAGTCGGCCTTTATCTGCAAGAAGAAGAAGACCAGGCTTACAGAAATGGGCCTTTTTCCCAAAGAGTCACTCTGAAACACTTCATCCTTACAAATGTAATTACACGTTGAGTTATGAGTCCTCTTGTCGAAGAGTCGGCCGTTTGGTACAATGTACCAGCATGTTTGTGTGTAGGCGTTTGCCAGGAAGGTGTCAGTCGTCCAGTCGCTTAAGAAGACTGCTGTGTGAACGGACTCGGTGTAATTGCTTTGTGTATATGTCCCCTCAGAAAGAAAGTGTTGCTGCAGGGACAGTCGACAAAGAAGCTCTCGCTCTCGCCCCATCTCGACTAAGAGTGTCTCCTCAGCATCTGGTGCCGGGAGAAGGGAACTCGCCTCGCTGCTGCTGGGACAGGAATGCCGGGCCGGGACGGCTGTGTTTGTACTTGTCACTCAGTGCACTGCCAGTGGTGGGAAGCACTGCAGAAACACTTGGTTGCCTGTGTCATACAGCCGTTCGATTTTTGAGGCCTCATTTGCCGCCTTGTTGCTTCTGTAAACATTCCCGCGTGCCAAACGCAGTCGGATGCACTGATAAACACATTGGCTGTCACTGAGAAAGAAAACGATGGAAAATGAACCATGTTTGCTTGTGAGCTCCAGTTAAAGAGCGGGTTTAGTTCATAGAAAACGCTGGTCTTATTTTTGTCATTTGCAGCCATCATTTTTTTTTTTTTTTTTTTTTTTTACTGACTGACCACTGAACTCACCAAAGTCATTTCTTAGATTGGGGGAACAGCAGTGGGTCCAAAAACAGGCCGTCAGTTAAGAACAAAACTGAGTGTTGCTTACAAAACTTTTTTTTTCTCTCCATTTGCTTCCTTATGCGTCACACTTCCTGCATGTGGTTAGCATTAAGTGCATTTTGAAAGTAAAGGCTGGGTACAGAGCTTTGATACTTTAAAAACACCAACCAAAGTACAATCTACCATCGAAATATGGCTCGGGATAACTTTTGCTGCCTTTACTCAGAAGTAAATCTCATCAGCTCCTACTTTGGCAGCTGGACTACATAGATAAAGCTACTTGGTTTCCATTTAGGATGCCTCATTTAAATCTTATCAAACTAGTATTTGACCACATGTCTGAGTTCTGCTTCTGTGTGTTCAGACGTCTAGCTCGAGTATACCAACAGCCTGGGAGGTGTTCCGAAGACACTCGTTAACTGTAGAGACATAAAACGGACGGGATCACATTCTCCCAATCTAAACTGCATAAAAACTAAAGATTTGTACCATAATGTCCAGTGTAATTTAGCTTACAATTGATTTCATGTGAACAATGCCATTATCGGTATTGTAAAGTGAAACCTGCCTTGAAGGTTAATAAGTAGCTGAATCTGAGAATAATGAAACTAATGTTTTTGTACATGGTCCCTGACAAATAAATGTAATTAGCCCCTTCAGCTGGAGGTTATTTTTTTCTATTTCCATCTGAAAAAACTGTGAAGCCAAAATGAAGAACCTCGGGCTCAATGGACAATTTAAAAAGCATTACGACTCCTGGATGCCATCACCAGGCCGCCTAATCAAAACTGTAAATTAAAGAGAATATAACAACTTTAAACCTATAGAGTCAGAAACGGTGAGGTTACAACCTGCTGTCAAAATTAGGAAATGAGGGGTGAGTGTTTGCTGAAGAGATGGCAAAGGTTGTGTGTGCTAAGCAAAGCGTTTTTCCCCTGAACATCATCGAAAGCCTAAAAACAGATGTAGCTTTATGGATATATCCGCTTATTTGATGTGTACTTGTAGTTTTACATTTTTTGTTATCGTAGTAGTAATAGTTTTTGTATCAGTGTTAAGGGAGAAAAAGCACAACTCCAACCAGTTGAAATTCTGTGACTGTTACAGAATATTCGTGCAGTTATGAAATACTAGATTTCTCCTTTTAAAGCCGTGTTCAGTTTTGAAAGCCGTCCTCTCCAAAGCCTTGCACTAATCTTAATCTGCACCGTGGGTCCTCCAGTTGGCTGGAGCGGGGGGCCGTGGTGGGAGATAGCCCCAATTTTCCCCCTCCGCACACCGGCCCCGCTGCCGAACAGCTCTCAGAAACCCAAATGCAAACAGACGCGCTGGCTTATCCTAATGTTAAAAAAAGGCTGTCGTGGTGGGTGACCGCGGCGGGACGCAGCCCGTCTTTAACCCGCTGGAGGAAGTCCTTCAGTGTCATTACAACGTCCACGGGGGGTGTTTACACTGCAGCTACACAGGGTTTATTTTGCTGTTATGTGGAGTGCTATCGCTCATCACAACTGTACATACAGTAAAAAAAAAAAAAAAAAAAAAAAGAAGCTAAATATGATGAGTCAGCACTCATCTTTCGCCCGATCAGCACTTGCGACCTGCTGGCTCGCGCATTCCTCGTGGCTCTGCTTTCAATTACCGGATCGAAAAGGTAAAGAACAATTAATTATTAGATTAAAGATAAAATCACGTTATTTTCCTGTTGATAAAAACAAAAACAAAAACAAAAAAGGTCTTGTTTCACAAGGCTGCTGCTGCGGCGCGATAAATGAGGAGCGACGGGGCTTTCATGTCGCTGAAATGAGGATACGTCGGCCTCCGCCTCAACCGGAAATATCTGATTCCTCTGGGCCTCTTAGTCCGGACCTGTCACAGGAAGGGGGGGGTGGCCAAAGGGGACAAACATCAAAAATAACAACAACAACAGCAGCAGCAGAGCAGAATGGAGGTCTGAAAAAGATAGAAGCCGGTCTGAGAATTGTTGCTCATTTCTGCTCGCGCTTCATGAAAAATGCATTTTGCGTGTAATTTGGTAGTTTGTATGCAGAGCTGCTCCCAGGTAGAGATTTCATGCAGATTGTTTAGGACATCCAAGGCTGAGTCGGGTTTCGGTCGGCGTGGATCCGCTGACTTCCAGACCCAGAATAAGTGTTTTCCTCTTTGTAACATTTCAACATGGGCTGTGAGGTTTCTGTGAGTCACTGGATCTGTTTTCCAGTCTGTCTTTGTCATTACTTGCGCGGCTCTTTTGGAGGATCATCTGCACCTTCAGAAAAACTGACGAGTGCACGAGTCAGATGGATTTAAGAGCGTGTGTGTTAATTACCACGGAGCAGTGATGAGTCTTTGATTCGTCATCTCACCGGTTTGTTTACCTACGAGGTGAAACGCTGAAATGATCCGTGTGCTGCTGCTCGACACATCGCTTATCTCTCCGCTCTGCTGAGGAATGTTTCCTCTCACAGATAGCACTTGTTATAAACACGTCGGACCCCTTCGCCGACCTGATGATTCAGCAGATTAAAAATAGCCTCGTTATGCTCCTCTCAGGTTGTGGTTTGTCCTCGGGTGAACGCTCCACCCTGAGTTCAGCGCTGCCGTTGCATGGCTCAGGCTGCTTGATGAAGTGTGTGTGTGTGTGTGTGGGGGGGGTGGGGGTGGGGGGGGGGTGGGGGGTGGTGCTTCGTTCAAACACCGACTCATCCAGATGTGAACACGGCGGTTTGTTCTGTCATGCCCTCTCCACGGTGGGAATTCAGGTGTGAAGCTAGGACTCTTTCAAACTGTGTTTGCACAGGACTAATATCACCTGAAGACATTCAGGGATTTGTAAAGACTGCTGAGATCATCAGTGAATCTGGCTCAGCTGGGATGTACTCAATCAAAATTGCCCTGACAACGTCAGAGACCTGTTGAATCACAGATCCTGACAGCCCCGGAGGAGATGCTTAAAAAGTTGCGAGAGGAAATTTAGACGCGATGCAGAATATTCCGGACAACAACTCAACGCAAGATATTGGTTGTAAATAGTTTGGATGACAAGTTTGTATCTCTAGAAATATATTTTGTCTGTCCTCCTCTCCGGCCCACCACGAATACAGTTTCCCAGGACGTTTTGGAAATGGAGACTTTTTGTAAATTAAAGCTCCATTAAAAGCACATTGACAAAATATAAAGAGAGTTTGGGGCCAAGATACTCTCAAAAATATTGAGCTTTAATACCAAGTGCTGTCAGAACCCTGTTTTAATATTGATCTAGTTCTGTATGTCAGTGGTTTCCAACCTACGTGCAGGGACCCTTCTGGGGGTCACAGGATGAATGTGAGGGGTCACCTGATGATGAATTGGACAGGAAGGAAGAAATTCTCCACGGCGTAAATTAGCTCTTTTCCAAAACTGTGAAATTGAACCTTTTCTGGCCTCCATCAACTACGACCATGAATCAGTCTGAGAATGTTTTTAAAGACTTCTTTTACTGAGAGCTCAACAAAACAAGGCATCTGAAGCTGTGGGAAGTTCTTTAAGACCTTTTCCACTGTTTTCTGACATTTTGTAGATGAAACGATTCATCAGTTCATCAGATAATAAATAATTGATATTTGTGTTGCCTGAAAAGATAAACTGTTCCTGTGACTCAGCTGTTTTCCTGTTTTCCTTCCTCTCCACAGCGTGTGGCCGTGGCTTCTACAAGTCTTCCTCCCAGGACCTTCAGTGCTCTCGCTGTCCGGCGCACAGCTTCAACGACCGCGAGGGCTCCTGGCGCTGCGACTGCGAGGACGGCTACTACCGAGCCCCCTCTGATCCTCCGTCTGTGGCCTGCACAAGTAAGTCTGCCATGCCGTTGCTAGGTAAACACAGCGCAGCTCGCTTGCATTTAAACAGCTGCTCGTGCGAGACGCTGCGGAGAGCCCGGTCCAGACCTGCTCGGTCCGTCTGCACTGGCCTCATGAAAGGCCCAGATGTGTTCCATAGCCGTCTCTCTGCCTCCCAGTATGTCATTATAATTATGTTTGCAGGCTTGCGTGTCTGTTTTCTGTCTTAGCCGGTTGCTAATGATGAGAGGAGCAATTTGCCATTTCCCGTCTGAAAGATTGCAATTACAGTCGGCAACGGCGGCGGCGGCCCACGCAGCGCCCGTTGTCTTCATTTGTCCCGGCCAGTGGAACCGGCCTGTGACAGCCATTGATGGCTTATTTACACAGTCTGAAGGGGCGGGGCTTGTCTGCCTACACATCCATTCTCCAACGTGTTTATTCCAAGGTGCTGCTGGATGGCTTTTATGTTCCTTTGCCTTCGGCTACTGTGCATGTGGAAGCAGCACACCCCAGCAGGGCCGTGTTCGCACTGCGCTTTATCTCTGGAGGTAAACAGGACCCCCAAACATAATCTCTGCACCTTATCTGTGTGCCGTCTCTCTGCTGATAATGTATCACAGGCCGGCTGCATCGGTCCGCAGGCTGCTGGCTGGAAGACAGACACACTGACGCAACTTTGAGTGGAGCGGATAAATTAAACATTTCAGATTGCCGTAATTTATTTTGTACCATTATCTGTTGAATGAAAACAACAAAAACAGATATTCATATGCAGGAAAATATGCACGGCTGTTTTCTCCCTGTACAACCAAAGTAGGCCAAATCAGAGTCTCTAATGCGTGCGTGTGTGTGTGTGTGTGTGTGTGTGTGTGTGTGTGTGTGTGTGTGTGTGTGTGTGTGTGTGTGTGTGTGTGTGTGTGTGTGTGTGTGTGTGTGTGTGTGTGTGTGTGACAGAGAGAAACTGCTGGTGAGATATGCAAATAGTATAATTTTATAGTGCTGCATCGGCTTGTCTATGCATTAAATCAGAGGATTTAACAGATTGAAGTTTAGATTTAATGTTGTAAATGAAAAATGACTCTGATTTTTATGGGTGACTGTGAAGAAGCTTGTTGAGCAACGTCTTTGTCTCTGCCTGCTCTGAAACCTTTCTCATTTATTTCCAACATGCACAGGTGTGTTTGTGTTGCCAGAAGCGTCTGCTTCTCCTATTCTGAGATTCTTTGATTCCACTGAAGTGAAAATGTATTATTTATTTTCATTAAAATGCCAGAAAAGTAGGGAGATTGAAAAAAACAATATTGACTTGTGTTATACACTTCTAATTTTATCAAGCTATTCATGTTTGATCATATAGTGTGATACATTTAAAAGTACAAATGCTATCATGCTGAGTAAGGTCCCATTTAGGTGGTTCTATTGTACCAGAAGATAGTCAAGAAGCTTCACACTACTTATAAAATGTAAAAAAGAAAGTGGACCACGGTGTGATCAGCTACAGCACCACCAACACATTTATTAATGATTTATTGAAAAGATTGTGTAACTCACTTGAATTTAATATTATCAGGACAGTTCTAAAATTGAAGGCTCTATCAGTGTGTCATTTCAAGGCAGGTTCACTGCAACTGTCCCAGGAACCAAAATCAAATTTAATAGAGGTCAAAAGAACATTTCTGCCTTCGTCACCTTGCGTGTGTTAATCGAAGCATTGTCATTTCCTGTTTGTAGAAAACAGGAAGTCGAACAACAGCTTAATTCAGGATTTATTTTGGAGAACTACATACCAACACCAGCGATGGCACCGCTCACCTGAATTAGGTTAGGTTAGGTTAGGTTAGGTAGTTACTTTATTAATCCCTGAGGGGAATTTTTTTTTTTTTTTTAATTTTTTAAATTAAAATCACTCTCCTGGTGCATGAGGAAAAAACAGGTCTGGAGCTTCTGACCGCGGGGTCCCACTCCACCCCTGGTCTTTACGGTTTGATCACATCAGTCAAAAAAACCCTCTCTTTTCTAAGCACTGGGGAGGTTTTAGAAATATGAAACCTTCATGGATTAAAAATCCATAATACAAAGAGTAGAACTCAACCTTGTGGAGTCAGCACTTTCACAGACGTTGCTTTTATAATCGTGGTTTGTGGGTCACAGGGGATTTTAAAATTGCAATACTTCAAGTGACCACTTGGGAAAACTGTCAAGGAGGGCTGAGTGGTGGTGCGGCTCACAGTGACTCACTCACAGTGTCCAAATGTTCATTTCAACAGTGACTTAACTCATTACACTTCCCAACATACCACAGTATACCAATGGGAGACACACCCTGTCCTTTGTTTTCCTTTAACGAGCTTGTCGGCATCGTTACCCCCTGTCACTTACAGTCTTTACAAAGAGAAATTACACAATCTTTGTTGTAGCAATTAAACATGGAGCCCCTACACAATAGAACAATCACTTCAGCAGAGTCTGAGATGTTGCTGCTATTGTTTGGGTGGGAAATTATCCAACGATATCTGCGATAAATATTAAAGTAAACTGTAGTGACGTCCAGTTTGAACAGGGGAGGTTTTAGTTCTGCCGGTGTGGTACGGACTCCTTTAAACTTACCTGGCAGCCTCGTTCTAGACGCGCTGAAGCCCGTTGAGGTCGTTCCGGTGCCTTGTGAATAAATTCAGTGACCTCGGTGTGGATGGGATTCGTCTCCGCTCCGATCAGCGTCCGACACCGACGAGGGCCTAACTGAGGCTAAGCAAATGCGGGTCCGGCCGATGACCACAAACTACCAATCTGTCGGTGTAGCGCGGAGGCAGCCAGACAGATCCTGTTCTCGGAGACAGGTCCATTACTCACTTCTCCAACCATCCTAATCGGATGTTAACGCTTCACTCTGACATCCCTCGCTGATCAAGGGCAGGACACACATGCGCGGGTGGGAAACACAGAAAGTTCCCACTTCCCCTCCGTGTCCTCTGGCTGTTCCCTTCTGGGTAATCACCTTGCCCAAGACGCACAGTAATTACTGAAGTTGCCTAATGCACACTTTCCATTATTCATTTTCATTAACTTTGGGTCTACACTTGATGACCCCATACCATTATATGTAAATATGTATTTTTAACTTGTGTGAATACCCTCCTCCTCATTCAGCCGGCACAATCTGTGCACGGCTCTCCGTACGTGCGTTTCCTCATTCACCGCTGGATTAAGTCGGTGTGACCAATAGTCACTGTGATTTCCTCTTTTCAAGTCTTATCCGGACTAGGAGTGAATAGTAATTGAAAATGAATTTGCACTGCCTGAGTAAATAGCTTGATTGACAGGTTTTTTTTCAATAGGGGAATGTAAAGCTACCATATCGTAGGCCTTAGCAAAACAGAGAGATGGATCTCTGGCGCACACAGATTACGGATGTGTCTGCGAGGATTTCAGAGGAAATGTGATTAAGATGTAATGTGAGGACATGAAAAGATAAATCCACGCTGAATAAAGATGAGGAAAGAAGTTCCAAAAAACATAGCTCCAAAGACATTGTCCCTCATGTGGTATGTGTAAAGAGGGGGGGGGGGACACTTTTGTTTGTCCAATGTTTGTCCGCGCCATTCATATGCAAAGTTGTGAGGGGATGAGATATATGCGGACGGCCATCGGGAGGCTTTTCCCCCAGAGACTCAGCAGAGACCGGTGCTGTTGACAGGTTGGGCAGCCGAGCATCAATCACGCAACAGCTGTGAGCGGGGCAGGGGCGAGCGAAGGGGCTGAACGGGGCATTTGTTGTCTCCTCCTCCCAGTTCACCGGCCACCCCTCTGAAAAATGTGCCACCTCAACAAGTCGGCGTCGGTCAGAGGGTCCGTCCTGCCTGGAGTTGCTAGGGGACCGTAAGTGTTGCTGCCAGATACCGGGAGCACCGACAGGGTCAACTTCTTACTCGTTCTCCTCTCAGGTGGAAGCTCAGCTGTCGTTTTACGGTTTCCTTGTAAAATGAGATTATTACCCACATTTTGGGCTGCGTTCACTTTCAAACATTTGAGATAATCAGGCCACGCTGTTGACTTGTTAACAACCTGTCTGATGCTGTGACTGCTCCAGTTTCAGACCTCGTTCTAGCAACGTCAGCGTGTTCCCACATTACAGCAATTACTTCGGTCAGGGCTGGTTTAACCGACAGAAAGGTCACAAACCAGCCCAAGGACCTTTTTCTGCTTCTAGTGAAAGTGACCTAATTTAAAAAAAATTATGTAAAAGCATTCTGTCAAGACAATTTTTAGGACGCTTAATCTTAGAATATGAGCTCAGGAGTTAGAAGGTAAAAATGTAAGTATGACATAGGATAATATAAATATAAATGACTAGCGAGAAAAACATGTCCTCCATGTTGCAGTGTATATCGTGCTAAACTGAACCAAACAAATGAGCAATTTATCGAATTATCATGAAGCACTTGCTGCGCAGGTTGTTGAAGACCTTTGGGGACCTTCAGCATCTGCGGCCTCCGGGCAGTTATCTGCTTTGGAAATTTGGTTATGCATATTTCTGTATAATTATTTGAGGCATTGTAATCCAGCCTCCACTGGTTTGTACAATTGTGTCATTACGGATGCAAGTGATGGCGTATCTTTTCGGATCCATGTGGAACGAGACCGGAAGGGTTGACCTGATCATGCACATGTAAATTCAATGTAAATCACTGCACGTTTTTGTGTCCACACTGTGATTAGAGGAGGTTATGGGATTACAATAAAGACTCATGAATACTGAGATATAAAGGACATCTGAGACGTCACTACATCATTCTTCGAAGGCATTTCACAGAGCTGGTCGGAGGCTCAGAGCTTCCATCAAATGCATCAGAACTTTGTTTGTGCATTTTTTGCATATATATATACATATATATATTTCAGCAGCTCAAAAAGAGTGAAATCTCCAAGCTCTTAGCTCATGCAGCCTAGGTGCACCAAAAAAAAAAAAAAAACGTGTATTGTTCTAACACAGTCTTAGGCACGCTTTGCTTTAATTTCTTATTCCTGTCCACGTGCCATCATGCACACTCCAGAGACCGAGGCTGAAATGGATTTCAGCTTGCAGCGCACATTGTGTTCGAGTGGCAAATCCAATATTGAATTCAGTGTGGAATTGAAGGAGAATTGAAATATTGGTTATTACGCCAGCAGCATTCGGAGGCTGAAAAACTCTTTTGGTCTTCCTCTCACACCGGTTCTGTTGCAGCCACATCATTAGAGGCAAGGTCACGGGGTCACAACACACATTTGTAGACTGAGGATTACCTCATGGGCGATTTGAATACCACTCACCCCTGCTGCCCCTCTTCCCACAGCTCCCCAATTAGAGCCCAGGCAGCTAATAGGCTGTGGAGGGTTAAGTTAGCCCGGATCACCTCTCAAGGCCGATAAGCGGCAGATTCTTCCTCCTAAGCCTGGATTTACTCAGGTCTTACAACTCTGCACCGAGTGGAGATGGACTTTGAAACATGACCTAAAAACAATCTGCTGCTATTCTCTGTTTTCTGTACGGTAGATTCTCGGATGCGGCGCTTACCCCGGCAGAGCTGAGGCCTTTTTCTCCCTCTTTGTGCACATGGGAGGTCTTTCTTTACTCCACAAAATCACCGGTTCTGCTTTCAAATCTGCGCCATGTTAGCATGCAAATGTTGTAGCAGGAAACATAAAGTGAGCACACACATATCACATATTTATGTCCAACAACAAAAATACGCTCACACGTACGCGCCACACATGCTCAGCCAAGCCTGGTCGCAGTGGCGGAGTTGGGAGGGAAGCGAGCAAGTGATTGAGACATTTCAGGCTGTGGGGGCTCTGGCAGGCTAATCCGTGAAATGAAACTTGACTGGGAGGAGGGGTGAGAGGAGAGAACACGAATAGATAAGACAGAGTGGGGGAGTGAGAGACCGAGGAGAGGGGAAAAAAAGGACAGGGAGAGTGACAAGCCCTTGAGCTATGAGGATGAGCAGACAGGACGGCGGCGGGCTCAGGATGCCTGCAGATCTGTGCTGCAGGTGAAGTCGGGGCGAGAAGAGTTTCTTGTTCCTGAGTCCAGACGGAGAAGAATCGGGGAAACAAAGAGGCGCCACGGCGGCGGCAGAAGAAAGAGAACCGAGGTGTTCAGGCTTCAAACGCACCGGGTCGAATCATCCGTCACCTCAACACCCTCAGAGGGCCTCAACAGCTGTCTTTATCTCCCCGCAACGACTTACGGACTTCTGCATGTCTTTGTAGACTTGGCATTTTGTACAAACCATTCCCCGCAGTCTCTCTTTAAAAACATTTGGTCATCAGCATCCGTGTTTCCCCGAACCAGACAGCCTCGGCGGAGCTGCTAACATTAACGTGCTAAATAATGCCGGTAGATACAGGAAGGGTGCGTTCAAAAGATGCTGATATTTTGCGCTGGTGTTCAGCAGTTTGAGGTTCGAGGTTTTGTCCATTGACAGCTTAACTTTTTGGCTTTTCTCCCAGTCACGTAACGAGTGTGGTTGAACTGGAGTGGCGTTCACCTGTCTCCACCTCTCTGTTCTGTTGCACCTGGTGTCCACGTGAGTGAGGCTCCGCCCCCTCCCTTCATGAAACACAGAAAGGTAGCAGAGCAGAGGAACGCAAATTAGCACGACTTTCAGTCAATGCACGAGCTTGATGCGTGAGCGACTCACTGAAATGAAATGAAGTGAGTCAATAAATAGTTGTTACTGGATGTAACTGCGCTTCTTCGAGTAACTTCGTATTTTGTCTCTTTCACGGGGCGGGAGGTCCCGTTGGCATAGCGACACGCCCTCCCGAGACAACGGAGGGGAAACACTCAGTATACATATGAAACATGATGGAGAGGAGTTCAAACTCTGCTTGGTTACACAACTTTACAAAAAATTTGCAGAACCCGTCGATCCAATCATCCAAAGGTGAATTTCAGTCGCTGGTCGACGACCTGCCAAGCACTTCATTTGAGACGGACAGAAGGTAACGCTCACAGCGGAGTGTGCATCTGAAAAAAGATGGCAAAAGACGAAGGTCACACAGATCCAGGGTCAGTCAAATCTAATTTCCTTTCGCCTATTGTTGCCAATAAATCACCGCTTTGATCTGTGGCACCTGAGACCCGAGTGAGAGCGGCACAGGTGAAATGAGATGTTATCGCTGCTTCCTGTGGCCATGGAAATGGTAGAATAAAACAAGCGTGTGTGTGTGTGTGTGTGTGTGTGTGTGTGTGTGTGTGTGTGTGTGTGTTGAGTCACACCCTCCTTTTGTACACAAATAAGATTGAGAGCATGGGTCGAGTGTCGATGCCAAAACTGAAGTTGAGTGGCGCTATTGGCAGTCACTCTTCTCCACTTCACCTGCCACAGGTGGCTCTTTCATCTCCGTCTCTTATCTCTTCTCGCCATGAATATGCATGTCTCCGGCGGGCCCTCGGCCCTAGTGGGTGGAAGAGGGAAAACAACCGAGTGCCGTATTAATGAGAAGGAATATGGTGCTAGCAGTTTTGCTGTTCTGCATATGCATGACCTGTTTTGTTAGTTAATGTGACAAATTTAATGAGTTGAGAGGTTCGTCCCCAAGATTCCCTCCCAGATTATTTCCTGAGAGTCCCAGTGAACAAATGAAGATCTTCTTAAGACGGTTATAAACAAAGACTACAAATCATATCATCTTTACTGCATTCGGAGAAGTTTATTTATACCAACATCTGGGCCGTAAAAGCCAACAGCCCGAAATGTGAAACATGAAAGCGGCAATTTGTTATTCATTGTTTTACGAGATGAGCTAATCTGTTTGCCATTATGTGAGCGTTTATAGGTGAATGCTCCGTGGTCCCGAGCACTCTGGAGGCTGGTGAGCTGGTTGTTGTTGGATGTCAAGTGAAACTGTACTTGGCAGTTGCAGGGCTGGTGATAACTCAGGTTAAATCTGCTTCATAAATTGTGTGGTTGCGACAGGCTTTAAAGTCTTTTTTGGAAGACATTAAGTCTAAGTGTGCTGCTGTCTGTGTGATATACTCTCTAAAGCCACCGTCTCCAGCTGGGACAGTTGTGTATATTTTTGGAGAGCAGGACGACTTAACGAGTGACTGTCTGTGGCTTCTGATTCGCTGCTAACCGTTTGTCTGACCGTGTCTCCGTCACTTCAATAGCAGCTGCAGATTTTAGGCTGTTAACAGTCACCATGTAAACAAAGCCTGGTGTCCATCTGGATGAATGTTTGCGTGCGTGATTTCAGAGGAACCGGGCTGCCTTCATCCACCAACCCTCTCACCATTATCTTTAATCCTGACAGTGAATTAAATGTCTAATTAGGCTGGTCACAATTATTACATAATCTAATTATTTCAGCTGACTGAAATAATTTTGCATAATTTTCATTCCTATTCATGTGTGTAGAAACAGCACAAATAAACTAACAGAAATGTAATATTTTTATCACTATTTCCACATTGTTTTCTAATGTTTGAGGTGTGACCATAGATTACGTATATAAAAGTGGACGTAGCTTTCAGGTTTAATAAAAATACAGAAGTGTTCTTTACTCTACATTCAACTTCTCTCATCAAATCCAAAGTGAATAAAATGTGTCCATCAGTTATCTCGGTGTTGTTAGCTAAAGTCACTCCTTCTTATTAGTTTTCTGGAGGTCCATCTGAAAATAATCCCTCATTCATTAGAAAAGAAGATTCAAAAATACCTGTTTTTGGGGGCGTGTCTGTTTGATTGACAGGCCTGTGGTGCAGTCAGGTTACAGCTATCGGTGGGTGGGATGTAGTATCGTCAGGTTTCCAATCAGATCAGTCAGATCCACTGCTGGCTCCTCCCCCAGCTCGTCCAAATATGGTCACCTCATGCTCCAAACCGCTCTGAACTAACAAGATGGTGACGGACAGAATCTGAACTGGAGGCTTCATAACGTTCACAAACCAACGATGACATCGCTGGTGGCTGCTGAGCCAACTTCTTCTGCTATGTTTCAGTAAATCATGCTTTTTGTATCTTTGTTTTTAGCTAAAGGAAAAAGGAGCCTGATAACTTGGAGGTAAATCGTCAATCACAAAATTCTTTTGACGACTAATTATCAATTAAAGTTTCATGATTGTGGTTTTGAAATAAAACATAAAAAAAACATATAACATTAAAAAGTAGCCATCTTCTGCCAGTGAAAAAACTGGTGAAATATACACTGTGTGCCCTTCACTAAACAGCAGCCAGGGAGTTAGCAGCTAGCCCGTGAACAGTGAATCACGCAGCTGTCTAAAGAGACAGATTTTTTGTGTGTGAAAATATTGGATTGACTGAACTGTGATGACAATTCATAGAAACGGTGTTGAACGTCCTCTGATTATAGAATTATTGTGTCTTTGAAAGTCTGGCCTGCTCAGCCTCTCACCTTGACCTCGGTGCTGCCTGAGCTCTCTTCCTTTCAGTCTACCTGCGCCATTTCTTCTGGATCTGAGTCTTATTATAATTGAGTGTCAGTGTTTGGCTCTGGGGCTGAGCTGGCGTGTCCTGTAGAGAACAGTGAAAGCACAGATCCAGTATATGCACACTCTTGCCTGTCACTTTCATTGGCACTCCAGTTATTTAATTCTGGCTCCTTCCGTGTCCACCTCTTGACAGGACCTCCCTCGGCGCCGCAGAACCTGGTCTACAACATCAACCAGACCACGGTTAGCCTGGAGTGGAGCCCGCCGGCCGACACCGGCGGTCGCAACGATGTCAGCTACAGGGTGATATGCCGGCGCTGCAGCTGGGAACCGGAGGAGTGTGTTCCCTGTGGGCCCAACGTGGGATATTCTCCCGCTCAGTCAGGATTAGTGGACACTTACGTGACCATTATGGACCTGCTCGCCCACGCCAACTACACGTTCGAGGTGGAGGCCGTCAACGGGGTGTCGGATCTGAGCCGCACGCAGAGGCTGTTTGCGGCAGTGAGCATCGCTACCGGTCAAGCAGGTAAGGACCTCTCATCAGTTTATTGATTATGCGTGTTTCTGTGTGCTCTGTTGGGCGAAAGTGATGTTTGATTGGTGTGGATTGAAACATGAAGTTTTCGTAGGAAACCTTTGGTCTTTTCTTTCCGTGAACTGTTAAATGTCCCATATTTTATACTTTTGCTGTGTTTAGTTTGCATAATACGATATTTTTCGTGGCGTTAAGTATCAAAAACCCTTAATTATCTCCTCTCAGCAGCTCAACCAAGACCAGGCTGTTTAATGTCTGTGTCTTTAAGACATATTGATATCAATGACTCTCTCTTCTGATTGGGCGACTGGTTTCTGAGTGACACACGCCCTGGCCAACCACAGGTTGTCTTCAGTCTTGTAGTTTGTTAGTTCTTCCTAAGTTGTCCTAGGTTGGACAGAACGCCGTGCTGAAGGTGGACATGTGACACAAGTGAGTTTGTGACATCATAAACTGATAGAAGTCCAAACAGCACACTTGCTGAATACGAGCTGTGTGCTTTTTTTCATCCAAATTATAGTAGCACTAGGACATGCTTTATAATTTTAAAAAAGAAAATCTGAATTCATACTTTGTAAGACCTTTAAAATATTTTGGGAGATACATTTATTTACTGTCTCTTCAAGAGTTAGATGGATCCAAAGTGTGTGTTTTAGCTGAATCAGAGAATGGAAAAGCCTATCTCAGCATAACGACTTGATGCAGGAGGAAACACCTGACCTGCTTCTGTTCAGTGTTCAAAAACACACCTGTAAAGTTCAATAATTAACAGTTTGTTTCTGGACACAAACACAAATGTTAAAGATCCGAAGCTGTTGTTCAAGAAATGTTGAAAGAGCGCAACTCCTCTAAAACCACAAATTGCTTCTTGTATGTTTTGAGTGTGGATGAAACAAACATGTTACGATGAGGTGCTAAAATAAGTTAACCATGTTCCGGTTTTTTGCTTCATGCATGGAGATGAGGCTCAGATCGGCTTCAACACTAAATCCCTCCATTTCCTAAAATGTCAAACTATTTCCTTAAAGCTGAAGTTTGCCTCCCACTGGTCTCTGCACCGCTTGCGGGGTTTACTACATGTCAGCGTGGAGCTCACCCTCCGAGAGCGTCAGACATTAAGACCACGACGACTGACAGTTTCATTTTGAAACCTCTCATATGCAAACTACGGTAATGATTTCCCATTAACATTAATGGCCATCATCTGATATGATCCATATTATTTTCAGTATGCATATTACGAAATTGATTTAATGTGTTTATCAGCACTGCAGAGGCAGACATTATTAGCTTAGCGATGATGCAGCCTCCCAGCGGCACCTCAAGAGCTAATAGTGTATTTGTAGCTCAGTCTCAAGGGAATGTGCCGTAATTAAAATGCTGCGTTTTGTGGTGACAAAGTCTTAAAGCCTTTTTTTTATTCATTATTTCTATGGATCCATCCAACAAGATTCCTCTTTCATGCTCGAGCATCCATGAAACACAGTTGGCCTGAAAACACTGTGTTCTGACGATGGTGCTGAAACGAAGGCTGCAGAGAGAGGACTGAAGTCGGATGTACAACTTCTGTCTCGGGATAACTGCACCTGCCACCTGACCTGTGCTGCTCAATCATGTCCTGCTGCTGTTGAATCTCCCATCTTCATTTAGTCATGTGAAGTAAAGCTGCCAATGAGCCGCTTTTCTCTCCAGAAATATCTCGCAAGCTGTGTTTTCTGTTAAAAAACACAGTCGATATCTCCGTTTTTCTAGATGTGCGTATGTGTGGGAGAGACAGAAAGAAAGATGGATGCGATCAGCGTAGTGCATGTGTGCTGTGCAGCGCTGCGGATGATGTATTTGGTGCGGCTCGGCTCATGGCAGAGACAGAAGCTGGAAGCCGCCGAGGGGTTGCGTGGCCAAGGACACGAGGGCGTCGGGAGGAGGATGACCTGCAGGACAAAAACAGAAACACAACAATTAACACATGCTCTGTTGAGTCACTCATAATTATACTCATGGTGTGTTGACAAGCACAATTACTCAGTTAACCTGGCAGAATATTCAGCCATTAGCTATTGTGAAGGAGAGCGGCCAACATCGTGTCATGTTTATAACTGGGAGTCCGTGCCACCGTTTAATGTGCTATGATACTGCAATCAGGGAATACTATGTCCAGGATGGATCACAACCATGAATACGTTGTTGACCAGTTCAGTTATATTTTGATATTTCATCTGTAAATTCAATCATTTTTATTTCAATAATTGCAAAGATTCCTTGATTCTCTTTGTGTTTTATTGAGGAGGAACTTCTGAAATAGTATTTAGACCATGATGCAATCCTACAACTCCTCTTTGAAACCCCGACTAATGAAATTCATTCAGGGTTAGTAGCTCTTCAAGGCAACGCGACCCTTTCCATCTGTTCAATGGAAGGACAGCAGGGCAGAATAATACCTTTAAGATGGAGGCTGGAATTACCCGGGATGAGGAAAAAACGGATACATTAAATATGCAGAAAGAAAATGACCCCAGGTTTAAATATGTTGCTGTTCATGAGTAGCATAAATATATATTTAGTAAGGGATTACTGTTCATCTAATAATGATCTGACCGCATGATTCTGTTCTAACGAGTGCATAATCCTGTGTAACAATGAGCTTTGTTTGATTCAGACACAGGAAGAACGTTAGTTTGGTTAAAGGTAAATTTCCTAAAGTTGCCTGGCCATTTTGGGAAATTTAGAGATAAAACTAGTAGGTTAGGCTTCCCAAAATTGTCTCGAGTCAAGATTCACAAATGTAGTTTGCCAGAGCTATGACTACATTATGGAAGGTGGTTACTCAGTTCCCAGCGTTAGGGTGACTTGTCTTGTTAAGGAAAGATAATGGTTTGGATAAAAAAAATAAAAAAAAAAATAAAAAAAATACTTGTCCTCAAAGATAAAATAATAATTAGTCTTACACTTCTGGACTGTCTGCAGGAATTAAAATAAAGTAGGTTTTATACCCGAGTTCTACCTTTGCTTCAGTCTGGTTGATGTTGTAGATCGAAGACAGTTTGTTTTCTGAGACTTGAAGAAGGAAGCAGTCAGAATGTTTCAGCTGAACGTCCGCAGTCAGCGTTATGTTGGTATTGACGTCCATGTGACGTCTCTCTCTCGTTTCCCATCTCCGGGACATTAGCGCCGTGCTGCAGGGCTCATTGTCCTGCTCACTGGACCCTCTCTGTGTCCGGCGCTCTCCGGGCCGTTAGGAATGCTTGAATGATCTGTAATTGGAACGTCGGAGCTTCCTAAAACAATCGCTCCTTCCTGGGCAAATGTGCAGGACCACTCATTAGAAAATGACTGCATTATTAAAGCTTTTATGGCTCATCATTCAGAATTGATTAACCTTTGCGTGGTGTGGCGCTGGAGGCCCATCGCACTGAAAGAAGTTTTAAGAAGTGCATCCCTCTCCTCCAACGCTCCCATCTCCACCTGCTGAATGATAATCAGCGTGAACGCAGGCCCGGTGCCGGGGAACCAAGGGAACCGACGCCTGGTGTGTAAATGCAGATGGTGATCCATCTGATGAGGAATTCACACCTCCTCTAATTATACCAAAGGAACCATCTGAAGCGAGGCTGAAGCTGCACGAGGTGCTGAGTGCTTATTGTTCCCAGAAACCTAATTACCTCTTAGCTCTGTCTTAAATGAGTTAAAGTAGAGGCTGCAGCTATGTAAGCTTGATTTCTGCAGCAGCTGAATAGAAACTGGTCATGTGGAGGATTTTTTTCCCCCGTCTTTGCTGTTGCCCCATGCTGGAAGTTAAGAGCGTGTTTCAATCAGCGCTCCATTGTGAGCCGACAGCGAGCCGACCAGACAGAGCCAACCTCCGAGGCCCTCCATGCCTTAGCTTTCCTCGAGCACACTTGTAAACAAGGCCTTTTGTTCTTGCAGCACACTCACGAGTGGGCACTGCTCATAGCATTACCATTAATATTTATTCAAGCGGGCGTTCACATCTCTGAGGCAGAAAACTCACTGTGGAGGAGTGTGTGTGTGTGTGTGTGTGTGTGTGTGTGTGTGTGTGTGTGTGTGTGTGTGTGTGTGTGTGTGTGTGTGTGTGTGTGTGTGTGTGTGTGTGTGTGTGTGTGTGTGTGTGTGTGTGTGTGTGTGTCTGTGTGTGTGTACAGGTGTGCACACACTCAGCTTGAAATGGGGTTTAGGTGCAATCAAATGGAGATATAAACAATATATTGAGTGAAAGAGAGAGCCTGTGGAAATTGATTTTAATGTTGACTGCTGTATTAGCCGGCAGCACAGAGCCTGTTAGCCTCCGATAGCAACTCCTCCAACAGCTTCTCTAAAGTATTCACAGATTCCAGCGCAGAAAGCAGGCACTGTGACGGGATGCCAGATGTATTATTTAGACTGCAGGGAGTCTGGCTAGAAATGTTTGTCCTCCAAACGTAGATATAAATGTTTGTTATGGCATTATGTAGACTGGACTGTTACAGAAAGAGTGTGATGGATTAATCTCTCTGATTGGCTGATATCTTAAGATACCGACACAACAGCAACACTTCCTCACTATGTAATTAAAGTGTGTACACTTCAAAATGATAGTTTCTTACCTTTTCTGTCATCTATTGTGTGTGTGTGTGTGTGTGTGTGTGTGTGTGTGTGTGTGTGTGTGTGTGTGTGTGTGTGTGTGTGTGTGTGTGTGTGTGTGTGTGTGTGTGTGTGTTTTTAGTATTGACACAAAGAAGAGAGAAGAGTGTGTGCAGCTGTACCTCGGGGGTGTTACTGTGGGACCTTTTGACTGCCTGATTGATCAGAGGAAAGCCCTTGTTGTCATGGTTACTAAATGACTTATATAAATACATTCTGTGTATACCCTGCAGATGGATTATTATAAGATGGCTTTCTAAACAGCTGATGGATTTATGATCAGTTATGTATTTAAATGTTTTTGGTTCTATTTCAGAACCAGACAAGAGAACTGAGACTCTTTTCTAAGCGGTCTCGGCCCGGTTGTGAAGTCCACACCAGGGTTTGAATGACCACTTTCAGATTGTTCTGTGTGTACTGACCCAGCCTGCCGCAGAATTAGTTTAAACCACACCACACGGGTCGGGCCTGAAAACTCCCAGAAGCCTCAGCGGCAGCAGGAAGTCTTCACTTCTGTCATTGACGCAGCCGATTTCTACATTTTTAACTCCTTTATGTCTGAATGACAAAAAAAACGTCTCTGCAAAAGATGAGAGGACAGAATCAAAATATCACATTTAAAATCTGCCTCTCTGTACGGTACAAGTTAAAGACTTTTCTACAGGAGAAGCTACCATGTTTATTTTTAGCTGTTGTTCTTTTCATTTGTTGTGCAACACTGAGAATGTAGGCTGATGTTCTCGTCCCCCTCTCAAGTACAAACCTACTTAAAGATTCAAAGAGAACAACAGGCGATTCCCTTTAGAACGATCTCTCAGTGCAAACGGAGGGGAAAAAAGCAGCGAGGCACACAAGAATGTGAGCTAAGCATTTCACTTTGATCTGAAAAGTCTCGGCGCCGCTGCATTGCGTGAGAAGCAAATATTCCCGTTGAGTTGGGCTGTTTCAATCAGAAATCTGATCCAGTGTCCTGCAGCAATTAAGTGTCTGAAGATGGCAGAGTTGGTCTGATTGTTAGTTTTTGTCAGAAGAAAGCAGCGATCATTAAAGTATTAGATGTTCTTGGGTGCACATTTAGACCCAGCTCCTCCGCGGTAACCTATATGTCCTCTTTACTGACGCTTTATCATCACTAAATGGATATTGCTCAGTGCATTTGTGAAAGTAACACTTGGGGAACAATACGGCCATTGATTTATCCCTCTTTGTGTCCTAATCTGCCACGGTGGCCTTAAACAGAAGGATGGATTGATCCGGAGGAGTCCCTGCTGACCACTGCCAGCCAGTGTCATTTTCGAGTTAAGCGGATCCTCCTTTGTAGCATTTGTCCCCGGTTTTACGTTACCTGGGAGCCCATTCTTTTCACCCCCCCCCTTCCACCCTGCATGCTCGCAGTAATTTGATGAGAGCCGGGCAAAGCAGTAAGATTCAACAGCTGCAATAAAACTGCGGTGGTCTCAGAGCAGCAGCTCGGAGCACTTAACCTGTAGCTTTTCTGTAAATGCCTCCTGATTTGTCTGTCACCCAATCCGTCAGCAATGAATAATTTTCATGGAAGGTGCACTTTAATTACTTTCCCATTTAAATGGCATTATCGGGGCCTATCTAGGTAATTAATCTCACCAAGTATCCTGTTTCAGCCTTTTATTGCTGGCAGACGAGCTCCCTAAATCCCCCCCGAATCTGCCGTGCTTCAATGAGCGCTCCCTCACAGAAGCTGGCGTTGCCTCTTTCCCCTTCACTTGGTCCCTATCGCAGCCATTGGACGCTCCTTTTCTCTCTGTGCAGGCAGCCTGTCAGAGCAGCCGGCTGTTTCAGCGCCTTGGAAAGGACACGGGCAGACACATCCACGCAGGGCTGTAGGCAGGAGCGGGTTTAGCGGGATGATGCTGCAGCTTCACATGTTTTCTGTTGATATTCACCATCCATATTTTATTTTCCATGCCAACAAATTGTATGAAAGGGCCCAAAGAACATGAATATCTTACTTGCGTGCACTCCATGTGCAGCCAAAGCCTGATAAGTTTTTCTCGTCTGTGCCACAGAGCTCCATTGGTGTCCAGATGGAAGTGGAAGTTGCGGTTATACAAGAAGTTACCATCTAAATAAAACATTTAATCTAAATGTATTCATATTGTGGAGCAATTCACTCTCCGAATATACAACTTTTTTGTTAGCGCGATCTCTGTTTCCGTGGCAACACAAGGGGCACGACTAAGAACTGGAAAACAATCAATCACGTCAGTAGACTGATGTAACGTATGCAACGTTTACTACTCCAGGAAGTAGTCCGACCTTTAGCAACCACCTAGCAACAGAGAGGATTTCTAGTCTCCAACTGAATAAATACAGAACATGGAAACACTAAACTGCTCAGCTAGCTCAGTCTGGTTAGAACAAAGATATCTGGTGATGTTTTTAACATTTTAGCAGCGTGTCATGTGTTCAAACCAAACCGGTCCAGCTAGCCACCGCTAGGATTGTAAGTGAGTGACTATCCGTGGTGTTACGGTACGGGTGCTCGGAGTGACCAAAAAGGACCAAAAGAGACCTGACTTCACCAAATGGGTCATTTAATAGACCTAGAGCAAGTAGAAACTACATTATATTGCAAGTAATATGAAATTCAATTCCAATTATATAGTTGCCATGGAGATGTTGAAGTGATATTTCTAGTGATGAGCACGTACCAGATGTACCAATCAGATCTCTGGGTCAGAGCTACTGGTTTGTATATTGTTTGATTAAAACCTCCAGTCTTCAGCTGTTTGAGGACATTAATGAACATTTTCTAGACATGAACATTATACTTTTCTTTTTTTTTTAAGATTTTCGAAGCAGCCATTTGGCTTGAGGCTTCGCTGACACCTATAGAAAATAATAAATCAGCAAGAAACTTGAAGGAGATGGAAGATGTGCACTTGAAACACTCTCACACAGAAACATCATTGTTTCCTTGTTCCAGCAGCTGAATTACAGGTGAACAACAAACATACTGACAGGAGAGGAAGCCTGAAATCACAGAATCCAATAAATCCCTGTTTGAGTTTATCTCCTGCCTCCACAGATATTCTTCTAATGGTAGTGTTAATGTTAGTCACATAACTGCAGCTCCACTAACTGTTTATTTCTTCTTCTTTTTTTTTTTTTCCTGAGGATGTCTTTTGTTTATTTCCACAGAAAGTCTGTCTGTAGCTCTGTTTGTTTGTGTTTGGATGCAGCATTTTTAATTTGGAGCGTTTGCAGAGAGATATCATTTCATTCTGAAAACTGTCTGAGATGTTGCAACATTTCTGATGTTTCAGGCTCAGCTGGGAATATGTGGAAGTTGAAGAGGGAGCGCTGATTCACATTCAGCCTCTTCCTATAGGCTGCGTTCGCCAGCAGCAGACAGACACGGCTTTAATTATTCAGGCCTCTGCAAGGCAGCAGAAAGAGATCGAGGCAATGTTGTTGTTTTTTGGCAGTCGGTGTGCTGTTTACCTTCCTCACGGCAGTTCCGACCCTCACCTTCCTGCAGTCACTTATTTTTCTCTCACCAACATCAGCCACTCTCATTTATCAGCTCGCACATTTGACAACCCTTTTTTTTATTTTTTTGGACCACAAAACAATTTTCCCAGAGTATTGTTGCACTTATCTGCGTTTTCGGGATATTACATTTGTGCGTGTGTATTTTACGCTATCTTAAAACCTTCTGTAAATAAATAGAGATTTCTGTGCTGGCAGGAAGCAGGAAGCTGAGACGCACGGAGGATGTTTGATGAGACTCGGCTGCATGTTGACATGTCGGCGACAGACTGGCTGAGTGCTTCGAGCGACAGGCCGCGGAGTTAAAGGTTGCGGGTTCACCGCACAGAGCAGTCTGTTGAAGTGTCTTTGAGCAAGACACAGAGCTGAGGATGAAATGAGCCAAACACCTTTAATGTGCAGAGTTATCAACGTGTCAGCGGTGTGCTCACATTGTTGGGATCCTTCTCTCAGCAGATCTGTCTGGACGAGGAAGTAAAAATAAACGTGTCAGAGGAAATTTCATTTCTAATGTTAAAGCTGAGAATACATTTCCATCCAGACTGGTCAGCACACTGGTACCTGCAGTGGCGGAAATGTTCTCAGCCCTGCTGTATCCTGTAACGTGACTTCAAAACGTCCACATTAGGGACGTGCAGGTATGTTAAAGGCTGGTTTCACCCAAATGGCTGACTTGTTGGTATGGAGTCATGCACTGTGGACATAGTTCTGGTCTGTGTGCTTTCTGTCCTCAGACTACAACAGACTCGACACTTTTCATTTGTAACGGAGGTTTTTTTTCCCTGTCGTCTAAATATTTGTTGAAATATGCCTCTCTTTACCGGCCTAAATGAGGACTGTGCAATCTCTAAGTTTGTAAAAGTACAATATACAGCATGAAAAAGTGCTGCTGATCAATGTCGGGATTCAACTTCTGAGGGGACCCAGAAACTGTTGTTGGGCTCCTGCTGAACTCCAGTTTAAAGTTTCATGTTTTAAGTGCCACAAAATGCTGCTCAGAAACCGTTTGGTATTTGATCAGTCATTGAAGTTATTTTCAAGTTCAATTACGTTAAATTGACTGCAGTTTATCCAATTGTTTAATAGTTTTATTTTCAGTGAACTTTACATCTTCAGGTCTGAAACTGTTGAACTGACATTCAACAAATATGTTTAATATGTTTAATATTTTATTTGTCTGTTTTCTCATGTTTTAAACTCAAAACAAAGTTATTAACAGAAATTAATTTTGTTTTCAACCTTACAGTTTTCCTTTGATTTAAAAAAGGTCCATAAGTACTAAAGCTGTTTTTGTTTATTTTACTAAATTATGACTTCTAAAAACTGGGGGCCACAAGATGGACAATTTATACAATTTACTGAACTCATAAGTGTTACAAAAGTGTTGTCTTTTGACAAATATATGACTTAATCACGTTAGTCATTGACCCAAATAATATCAGGTTTACCTGGACTTTAGTAGTTTAGCCTCATGCTGGTCATACTACAATAATAACGGCATTTAAAAGTTCAATTTTAGCACGTAGCTGCAATGGTTTCTGCAGTTTTCCGACAATTCTCAACAGTCTGCTCCGTCTTTGGTGAGTATTGCTGCAGAGAGGAGAACCTGGTCGCAGGTCAGGTGTGAAGGCCAGCGACACCAGAATCAGGAAGCTGATGAGGAAATAAGAGCAACATTACTGGACTGTTGATGAGATATTTGGTTCAATGAAAGCATCCAAAACTAAATCGACAGAAGTGATAAAATCTTCCTCAGTAGTCGAGTGTCTGTGCCTTCAAAATAAAAGCTGCAGCATTTGAAGTATTATGTATTTTAAAGTTAGGAGATGTATCAACTGGATTTGGTGAACATCTTTACTGGGTGTACAAGTGTGGCATGGATGGTGACGTAAGCGGACATTAACGTGAACGACGACCAGCGGCTGAGCTGGAAGGGGGAGGAGTCAGACACGATCATCGTGATCTGGAGAGGGAGAATGATTTTAAAAACAGAGTAGTTGTTTTATAATGTCATTTTTTACAGCTGTGAGGACAGCAAACATACTTCCATTCATCTTTGTGTTGCAGAGACAGAAATATGAGATATCTCTAGAATCATCTTTTTTATCGACTATGTAAGTTTTAATATTTCATTATTTAGGAAAACAAACTCTTCAATGCATTTAAATGAAGTTTGAATGAACAGATACATACTGCATCAGGTAGAATTTCCCATCCACGATAAAGGCCTGATCTCCTGAGCCGTCTCCGTGCCACCTGACAGATCGCGAGCCGAGCATTCGCTCAGTGAAATTACCGACCTGAGGGGCAGTTGATGAGAAATGTCACTGTCGACCAAAATGGAACTCTAATAGGCTATATTCCATCTCAAGTTTGTTGGACACTTATTAATGTCTCTCAGCGAGAGCCACTAATTAAGGCCGTCAGTCTGGTGCGGCAGATGAAGCGTGGGACAAATAACAGTGTGACCTGAGAACAAAAGAGCTGCAATGAGAATCTACATATTTAGCCGAGCCGTGAAGCAGCCAGAGCACACTGTTCTCAAGTCGGGCAACAAAGCCCATCATACGCAACCATTGTTCCTCCTGTCTTTACATGTTGATTATTAGTTTCACTGCTGGTGAGAAACTTTCATTTTTAGTAATCATCAGGTCCTGCAACAACAAGTTCAAATAATTATATAATTTGGTTGATGAAGCTGTGAAAGTTGTGACGCTGCATTCACGAGAAGAGTCCGTATGAACGGCGCCCTCTGGTGGTGTTCACCACGTCACGACTCGAAATGTTCAGTAAGCCTCGAGTTCACCAGTTGTTTGCTGACGTTTACAGAAAGGTCAGAGGTCGTGGAAGTTCATGTTTGGTTGGATGTCCAGCTCACATGTTGTAATTTCAGTCCTGTAGAGTTTGTCTTCGTAACTTGGATAATATTCTACGTCTGAGGATAATGTTGATCTTCCCGACGGCCTCATCTCTTCCCTCTGTGTCTTTGTATTTCCTGTTAGCTCGATAAACTGTCAGCCTCAGTGGCTTCTGCCTAGCAACAGCATTTTTACGATTTACTGTACGGTGCACACGACTTCCCGTCTTGTATCCACGAGTTCATGACTTCGATTTGAAAGCGGCATAAGTTTCTAAAATCAGAAATCACCATTGTTTTTGTCTGCTAACATTGAAGCCAAAGAAACACGTTCTTCTGCTTACGAATGGAAACTAGTTTTGGAAACAGAATTTAGACAAAGAAGTCAATTCAGATTAACTCAAGGTTTATTTACAAGCTTTTTTAAGCCCTTAACTGTATCTTGTGTGTGTGGGTTTTTTTGTTTTTAAATTTACAAAACCAAACATCTCCACAAAACACATTAAAAAATATCATAACAGAGACAAATACAGTAAAACAATTTACAACAAAACACAACATCACTCATAAACATGTATGTACACGTGCACTGGTCAAATCAAAACTAGTATTGTAATAATAGAATACACTTTTTTTTTTTACAATAGATCAAATTAAATATCTTATCACATTTCTAAAATTCTACAATAGATCAAATTAAATATCTTATCACGTTTCCTAATCAGATACATTTTGCTCCGTTTTTGGATTTAATTTCTATTTAATAAACATAAATGTGGCAAATACTTGCCAATATACATTACATGATAAGAAAATGTTCATATTACATCAATCATTTAAGGAAATTTATAGTTTCTTTGATGTGTTTGTTTGTGGCTTTCTTTCTTTGTATTACTATTGTAAAATCCGAACAGTCAAAAGAAAAGAATAATGGTTGATGACGAAATCAGGAAAATACTTGATAACAGAAAAGTGTGTTGTTTACAAAGCTGCAACAGACTGTAAATCCCAGTAAAATCAGCGATCGGCATTCTTCTTCTCTTCTCTGGGACGTACTGAGCAGTGACCTCCGGCCTCCGTATTTAAAGTGGCTTTGTGTGCCGAGCAGTCGGTGAAGGCAGCTGGCTTTAACGCTGGAATGCAGCAGCGCTCCGTTTACGGCCCACGGGTGACTGTAAGGCCTCAGTAAACACCCAAATACTCCTTTTCCTCCTCTTTTTTTATCTACTCCATTCTCTCATATACACTCATGCAGACACACACACACACACACACACACACACACACACACACACACACACACACACACACACACACACACACACACACACACACACACACACACACACACACACACACACACACATACCACACACACCCAGTCAGCATGCACCTGTGACTCCCCGAGCCTCTCTTTATATGGAACACATGCTCGGGAATGTCACGGCCCCGGCTGCAAATGGCTTCGGCACTTTGCAATAGAGCCATTCGAGTGTTTCATTTCCTGCCGAAGGAGTTAAAAGGACTTCCAAGGGTAATAAAAGCCGAGCGGGGCTGCATGCCGGAGCTGCCCGACAGCAGAGAATTCCCCCTACCGGACAAAAAAAAACACAAACACAAAGACGCACGGCGGCGATCCAGCGGACGGCTGCTGTGATTGCTGCGTCCTGTAGGCAGCGGTGTCTGTAGCCCAGAGAGCGTCGCTTCGTCAGAGGACATGTTTCATCTGTCACACGCAGGTCAATAACAGCACCAGTCTGCTGCTACCGAGCCGCCACAGGCTGAATGTACAACCGTTCATCTTCCACCTGAAGAAGACTTAAGAGTTAAATCAATATTTTTGTCATTAGCGTAAAGTGTGTGTAACAAAAAAAAAAAAAGTCACTCCAGAGAATTTCAGCCTGCAGCCCCTCAAGCTTTTTTTTTTTTTTTTTTTTTTCAGCTGTAGCCTCTATGAGCTCGTTGTTTTGGTTTCCAGCTCCTTACGGTGACAAAACCTACAGAACACAAACCTGCCCTGAACATCAGGGACTTTTAAAAACTCTTTTCCAGAAAGGGAAAGTCGTGGGAATTTTATATTTTTTTGGGGGCCAAGTCCTAAAAATATCAGGGAATTTAATTTGCATGTTTAAATTTTAGTTTCCATTTATCAAAATGTAATATGTTCCATGCATGTAGCTGTAAGGTCAGTTCGCTGCTTATTGTATGTTTGGTAACATTAAGTGCTCACTGACAGAAATTAGAAATGTAGATTATTAGGTTGTGAGCTAATTACAGTTATTGTTAGATGAATTATATTCCTCTGCAAACAGTAATTAGACATTAATTACATTTATTTTAATATCCGAGGGGCATGTGTCGGCATGTTTTAAACAGAAATGTGTCTGTTTCTGTTCATTAGAGGTCACGGAGTTTCAGCTTCATGGGAAAAGTCCAGGAATTAGACATTTCCCTTAAAGTGGGAAACCTAACAGCTGGTATAAAAGTGGAATATTCAGCGACTACAGAATCATTTTTGCCAGAAAGTTGCCGACCAAACAAAGCTGGAAACAAAGCTGACATCTGTCCTGCAGCCAGAGACAAGCGACTTGTTGGATCTAGATGTATTTCACGATCGCAGACAGCTGTGGTCCAGAAACAAAGGGGCCGGTTCCTCATCAGAAACGATGGCGGCCTCCTTTAACACAAAACTCAAGGTCCTTCAGCTTAAGATGGGAAAAAAATGATTATGAAGCTTTTTCCCTCTTAAAGCATGTTTCCAGTGATTTCAAATCCATTGCTCCAGTCTGACCACGTTATAACATGCTACTAAGATAATAAAGATTTTCCACAAATAACATAAACTTTTAGAAATTACAGTCATATAAGCATTTGAAAATAGACTATAATAGAATGAACATCAGATGATTGACAGGTCTGCTTTTCAAGTGTTTTGAGGTTTAAGTGACTTGTTTTTTGCTTTTAATAAATACATTTGTTATTTCAGAGCATTTTTTTTTAATCATGTTTAGGAGTCAGGTATCATAACTTTGACAATTACAGACCTTTGTATTATAAGAAATTAAAATCTGTTGAACATATTTAGTTATTTCTTCAGCTGAATATGTCTTGAATGATGTTTTCTAGAAAGCCTCTCCTTTAAAGTGTTTGTTGCTGCTTCCTTCCGAAGGTCTCTGAACCGGTTTGTTGCTGTGGAGCTGGCAGAGGTCTGCGTTGTGTAACGGCGGTTGCAGTGTGTGTGTGGGGATTTTTTTTTTTTTTTTGGTCTGTGAGCATTACTCACTGGTGCTTTGTGAGATGAAAAAGAATCAGGGGAGATTGACAGCTCGGCTTTTTTTCCGTCTTTCATTGTCTCATCAGCATACTGTCTCCTGCAGTGAGGAAAACTAATTATGTCTTCAACCCCCTGCCTCACCCCCCTCCCCTTTTATTCAGATCATCACACTTGGAAATCATAATGAGTTTGTGGCAGACCACTTTGGCTTTGGAGAAAAGGGGAGAAAAAAAATTGAGAAAAGTCCGTTTGCCTTCCCTCAAACAGGCCACTGGCAATTATGGGCGACCTTTTGACCCCCGAAAGCTGTCACCTGGAATTCTTTCAGGGCCCGAGCAGAACTTAGTTTAGTCCTGCACACCTGCTCGCCTCCTCATCTGCACTGATTCAAACCGGAGGAGTCCCAAACCTTTTCGTTATCAAAGCAGAAGGAGTGTTTGACAGCCATCTGCTCGGCTGCTTTTAATCATTTGGCATTAAACAACATTAAAAAGATGATGGCAGCCGAGGATCCGAGAGGACGCTGGTGTCGGCAGCGGAGCAGATGGGCTTCACATCTGGGCCGGAGGAAGTTAGTGAGGGCAGGAGGGATGCTGTGACAAGGTAACGTGGCCGAGAGCTCGGTGGCGTCCCCCGGATCCCCGTGTCTCCGCTGATCTCCGTCACCCGTCCGTCCTGTCGGCTGCGTCCTTGGACAGCTGGGACTCTGACTCCGGGGAAGAGTTGGGCTCTCTGAGTCCTGCTGTGGAGGAAATAATTGCCCATTTAACCTTCTGGTTTCACATTTGAGAGGAATCTCTGCTGTTTGTAATGTTGGAGACGGTTTGTCACTAATTCCGGTGACTTTCTTGAACTTGTACCTCATTTAAGGTATTCCTATCGTGTCGTTTGATCTATTAATTCAATTTTTGGGGGAGAGATTGATGTTTCTGCTCTTTGATGGCATTCCTTCTGTATAATTAAAACTGGTGCTGGATGGTGAGTCTACAATGAAACCCTCCTCTCTTTTTTATTTTACCTATAATCTCATGTTTAGGGCTTATTTTATGAAAAAAACTTTCAAGTCTGGTTGTCTGTTTATATTTAAAGATAAAAAAAAAGAAATAAAAGTAAAACGGTCGAGGATGAGACCGGTAATGTTTTTTTAACCATGGAGAAGCTTTGAAACGGTATTTTTCCATGAATCAACATTTATATTGTGGTGTTAGATTTGGTGTCGAGCTGCTCAGAGTTTCCTTGCTTGGCTGCACACTATGAAGCAAATAATTACTGTCACATTAGCCCAATATGCTTTAATTAGGTCAATGTTCTGGTACTTGTTGTGTTGCAATGATTACTGAATGCGCCGGTGACTTGATCGACAGAATAATGAGGTTATAAATTGAATTATTGATTCATATTGAAAAAAATGATTTTCCAGGGGAATATGTGCTGGTTCCAGAATCTCAAATGTTAGATGGACTGTTTTTCCTTTGTTTTTATTGATAGTGAACTTTGGTTGGACAAACTAATATGAAGACATCGCTGTGATTAATAGAGACAATCACTGTCAGATTAATGGATAACAGAAATAATCATTAGTTGCAGCCCTTTGTTTGTTGTTAATTTATCATCTGGAAGCATTACCGCTTCCCAATCTGATAGAAACTTTCTCTGGAGATGTGAACTGTCTGACGTCCCTTCAAGATGCTCTTTCATGTTGGCATCATCTTCGAAAAATACTTGGCAGCAGGAGTCCAGGAATTATCTCCTGCAGGTGCAGCCGCTCTGGATGACCCAGAAATCCCACGAGTCCTCTACGCCACCTCCCTGTTTGTGCCGTATTTCTATGGCGATTGTGTTATTTTCACCACTTACGCTGCCAGTCGTCTCTCTGGAAAACAACCCGCCGCTTTCTATCTTGCGTCGACAAGTACTGAGACAGAGTGGAGCTATTCTGGTGCGAGGACTGTGTGCTGAAATGTATTTTCAGAAGAAAGATTACATCTAAATGAAAGTTGGAAGAGCCGGTGTCCTCAGAGACCGAGCTAATTAAATTTGTAAATTCTTCCCAAATCATCTCGCTGGTGAGTCGCCTACCAATGCTGCCAGGAAGTGTGTCACAATGTGTTAAGACCAGTATACACTGGCAGAGGATGTCTGGATGAGAGAGGAAATCACAGGCCAGCAGAGACCTCGGTGTTTTCAGCAGCTCTGGCTTTTGCGAAACACTCGTCTGGTGCTCAAAGGGAGATAATCACTTATTAATGTCATGATGTTATTTGATTTTGTCTGCTATGCAAAATTAAATTATTTCGAGCTTGCGAGATTCAGTGACTCAATGCATGGACTGGATGGATTTCAGCTGTGTGGGTTTGTTAATCTGACACGTTGCAGATAACATCCTCTGCTTTCTGCCTGAAATTAAATTGCAGTTGATAACAGGAGATGGATTCAGTGTGGAAATCCAACGTGTGCAGCGTCTTGACAGGCGGGTGTGAAGTCAGGGTGAACACGGCTCCCCCAAACACAGGTTTTGTTGTGTGAAGGTAGCTCACTTTGAGTTGTGTGAACACGTCGGACATTTACATTAAAATAACTCTAACTTTCCAATTAACTGGTGACAAAGTGGACTGGAGAGCTGCTGAGTAAACACAGCAGACGCCTGACACAAAGAGGCAAAAGGCAGACCGTCATTGTCCCGGAGGTAATTGGGATGTGGTTTGGGAGAAGCTCTCGGTGGGCCCTCCCACTAAGTCTTAAGCCTCGTCTCTCTCGCTGCCTATCACACACAAATCACCAATTACAGTAATGGCAAATCAGGCAGCCGATACACAAAGTCTGACAATGATGTGACACCTCGCTGGCCTTAATCAGGATGTCGGGCTTCAGCTCTCTATTTGTGAATCTGCTGTCACTTGGTATGCAGCTTTAAGCTGCTTCGGGTAGTTATCCTGTTTGGAGTTTGTTAGAAGAATAACTGTCTGAGACACAGTTTGTGTTTGTTTTCTCACGGCCATCACATGAAAACTTTATCATCCTCTAAAACTCCTGTTAGTGAGCTGACTGATTATTGGAAGAATTCATGTGGAGATGGAAGCATTTCAGGAGAAGTTAAGTTAGACGAGTCGGGTTGATCAAGGACTCATTCAAACCGAAGAATATAATAATCTTCAGTCCATCACAGATACTCTTTGTTTGGGGGACGAAAAGCAAGTCATCATTATGAAAATCATTACATTTATGGTAAACACTTCTTTTAACTTTATGTTTAAGGTAAGGTTTGGATAATGGAGGATAAGGGAGGATAATGGTGTGTCTCCAGGACATGAATGTGTGTGTGTGTGTGTTACATTCAACCACTCTGGTGCTTTGTAGGCTCGTGTCAATGATTTTTGATTAATGCTGTCAATAGCTGGTATTTTGTGCCATTTTTTTTTTTCAAATGTTCCATTTCTGGCTCCAGAAAATCAAAGTATTGTTGTCTGTAGTTATTATAATGTGATTATTTTGTCAAAGACTTGGCCACAACAAACAAACAGCAAAAAATGAGTGAAATCATATTGTTTTGATAGAAACGAGTTTGTTCACCGAGCTGGCAGTAGATTCCTGCCGGACGTGAGATGTTCAGCAGCATCCGAAGTCCGAAACAACAGTGAGATTTAAAGTCTGAAACAGAAGATGGAGTCTAAATGGTCAGCTCCAGCTTAAATTAAGCAATATTACATAATATGGTTTGCTTTGACGTCTTTGATCAGCCCGACTGATGCGGTCAGGACTTCACCCGTCACCCTCTCACCGCCACAGCTGATACCATCCAAACCCAACAGGCTAACGGTTCTCCAGAGTTTTGGAAAAACGATGCTACGATCCTAAAAATACGTGAGTCCATGGATTTCATTAGTCAGCAGATGTCTCAGTTACAACATTATCTAGCTGAGCAGTTTAGTGTGTCTATGTGTCGTATTTATTGAGCCCGAGGAATCCCACCGTCTCCAGGAACGGACTACCACTGTCGTTACAGTGTTGCCATGGAGATGGCGGGGTCACATTACATTACATTTTTGAGCGATGAGCATGGTGTGTTGTCGTGGTGATTTGAGAACGTTCTAAATGTCCAGTTGACCAATCAGATTTCTCGGTGGGAACTGCTCGACTGTTGGCATTTAACTCGTCCTTCATTTGCCTTTTAAAAAGACGCTGAACTTCCCAAACACCGGTTCAAGTTAAACAGTTCAGAGCTGGTGACCAGGAAGTGACTTGCTCAAACACAGAATGTGAGGCTATGACCCCGACCATGAACGGATGGTCACATGTTCCAGTTTGAACCGCAGCAGTATCGACTTTTAATAATTCACAGCAACACGCATTCAGTTCTTTCCTGTTAGTGGTTCGGTCTGAATCAGACTGACACGTCTGCTTCCATCACATCAGCTGATTGATTGATGGAGGAACTGACATCTTGACAGACCAACGTACTGTATGAGTGTGTGTGTGTGTGTGTGTGTGTGTGTGTGTGTGTGTGTGTGTGTGTGTGTGTGTGTGTGTGTGTGTGTGTGTGTGTGTGTGTGTGTGTGTGTGTGTGTGTGCTCCACGCTGCTGGTGGTCCTCTTCTACTGGTGAATCTGCATCACAAACAGCCCCCCTCCCCCCACCCCCTGCTGCTGCTTTCTGAGCTTGAGTCCATACAGCTCTCGCCTGTATAGATATGAATGGTCCCACCAAGCATTCCTGAGTTTAATAGTGAAGGATTTAAGGCGATTCAGACAGATTTACAAAGGACAGGCTGGGCTGCGGTTTTAATTGTCCCTGTGTGACTAATAGTTTGTGGTGCGTGGTGTGTGTGTGTGTGTGTGTGTGTGTGTGTGTGTGTGTGTGTGTGTGTGTGTGTGTGTGTGTGTGTGTGTGTGTGTGTGTGTGTGTGTGTGTGTGAAGGGGGGGGCATTTTAGGAGACAACACAGTGTGTTGAAGGCACTGACTGCTGATGATTTCCATGTGGAGGCGGAGACTTTGTTCGACCAGCAGAGGGGATAGATGAAGAAATAGCTTTTTTTTTTTTAGTTTTATTTCTTCTCTTCTCCACCTGCTTCTTTTCCCCCCTCTTAAAGAAAATAGAAACATGATTCCCAGCACAAGAAAAAAGAAGTGAAGTACAGATTGAGCTTCTTTTTTTTTTTTTTGTTCTGTTTTTCTGGCTAATCTCCAAACTTGAATCAGTCTGCCTTGAAGTCAAGGAGGTGCAGTACTTTCCACAGGCTCCTTCCTCTCCCAGCAGAGACGGAGCGTTCCCTGCTTCTGTCATTATGAGCTGCTCTCCATAAGCTCACCACAAAGCCACCAAATAGCCAAATTGAGAAAACATTACAGAGCTGTTAGAAAAACTAGCTCTCTGGATTGTTCAATGCCACGAGGTTCCACCTCGAGCGCGCCGGGTGTATTATGTTCCTCAGCTCGCGGCGGCGTTTTTGAAGTCCTTCTCGATATCACCGGTATTTTCTCCCCAGCTCCACTGATGATCTCTGACATCTCATTAGCGGATCTGTTCTGCGTATTACTCCCGCTAAGAGATCACGCTGGAAACGGGGAAGTACATTTCTGTAACCAGCCAGAGAAGAAAAGAGTCATTATCATGTCCAATATATAGTTGGCAGGAAAACAGGGACACTTTGCTCGAAGGAGAAAGTACAAACTATGAGATTGTTTCCCAAGATACATTTTCAAAGCTAATTATCTGGCAATAATGACATCATTATAATGATGGTGAGGCTGTTGAAGAATGAATCTGTGTTAGCTCAGCACTCGGTCCTGCTGCGGAGTACGAACAGTTTAATTCTGGTCACAACTGATCAACTCAATAAAAGAAGCGCAGGTTTCTCTCTTTAACATTTATTTTACATCACTGACTATATTGAAATGAACAATTCAGATTCATTTTTCTGGACGTTCGGTTTCCCTCCTCTCCACTGAGGACCTGATGCTGTCAGCTGTGGGTTTGTGGGTTTTGGGTTTGTGCACAGGTGCGATGAACAATGGTGAAAAAAAAAAAGTCAAGAGAAAGTGAAAGTCACGACCTCGACTGAAATAGTCCTGAAGGATTGTTGTCTGCTTCTGTGGCTGCAGAAACCGCCTCCTCTCATCTCTCATCTCCTCTCATCTCCTCCAGCGTTTCAGTTTCCACCTGAATTATTGTAGAATATATAACTGCGTGGATATTCATATTTACAGTCAGTGAAAAGTATGTTTACACGTAGAAAGACTTGTCGGTGTCAGTGTAGGTCACTCGGTTTTATATATGTGATGCAAACACTGAAATACGTTTTAGATTTGAAGGGAATAAATTAACTTAAAGAAATATTATCAGTGATTTTATAAGATAAGATAAGACAAAGCTGTATTAATCCCACAGCAGGGAAATCAGTCATCACAGCAGCTCAAGGATAGAGGTAGCAATCCAATAAAAAATGTCATTTTAGGAAAATGTAAAAAAAAAAAAAAAAAAAAAAAAAAAAGGACAGATATATAAATACACACAGACAAGCTATACATTAAATACATGAAATACACTTTATTGATAATAAAACATTAATATTGCAACTCGGTCAAACAAGTGTATTGTATCGTGATTATGATAGTTTACATTTATGGTATTGATTTGTATTATGAGTATCAGTTTATGTGATTCATATAAATATATATTTATATTTATAAATAAATATATTATTATTAAATATGAATATATTTAAATATGTGCATACAGTAAAAAATAATTGTGCAGAAAAAAACTTAAATGAACAAAAGCTATGTAATATTTGTGTACATGGTGTGCAGCACACATATAAGTGTAAGTCGTAGAAATATGCTGTTTGTACAGTGTATGTATGCTTCTCTACAGTATACAACCTGCTTGAAGATACACTTGACAGTGACTGATCATGTGAACTTTCTAACGTCCCGGCCGAGGACAGTGAGTCTGTGTTTGCAGAGCAGACAGAGTTCAGCCTGAGAGCTTCTTTGTCTCCACGCAGCCGATCACTCAGCGCCACTCGGGTCGATGACTGTTCGGAGGTCGAGGTCAGCCGGTGTCGTCCTCAAGTACGCGAATAATCAGCCCCTGTTAGACTCAGCAGCTTTTTAGCAGCACAAAAAAGCTTTTGCACGACACTTCATAATAAATCATAGTTATGAATCTGATCTAAACAGATTGTTACGCGCGGCGAGTTGTGGCAAACCAACTCTGAAATTGTTTCAAACGCATGAAAAATATTGTTAAATCGCACTGTATTCACAGTCGCTGCCTGTCTCTCTCTGTGCTTAGTGGTCATTAATCATAATCAGTTAGCTGCTTCCATAACTTAACAGAACATAAAGAAGGAAATATGTGTCTCAGGAGGTCGCTGTGCGAGCTGCTCTTCCACGACGAATCTACTCGCCGAGCGTTTTTGTCGAGCGTGAAGCGACACACCCAGTCGAGAGCGTTCGTGCGCTGCCGTCTGGTTTCCTTCACATCCTGTCATTTGCTTTTTGTCTGCGCATAAAGAAGACATCAAGTGAGCTCATAGCAGACAGCTGAGTGACGGAGGAGCTCACCGCTGATGACAGACGCAGAAAGACGGTCCCTGAAACTGCAGTCAGCCACTCACCAGGCTTTTGTCAGTCTTCTTTTTTTTTTTTTTTTTGCTCTGGTTTGGCTGGAGGCCCGTGTGAAGCGCCTGGCCCGGGGGTTAGTCATCACGAGCACAGCTGCCAGCATCTGGCCGCCCCCTGATTACAGGCCTGTTGCTGAGTTGGCTGGGCGTTCCGGTGTTATCCCGTATCACCAGGTGCTTTTACTCGCTCGACTCCGACTCGGGGAGCATCAGAATGAGGAACGTAGTTTCCACCTACGGTCGTTATGGACATCCGGCTTCTCCTCTCTGACAGGTTGAGGTGTTGCTAGGTGGAGCTTTGAGGCGGGCGTGTACCGAATCAGTGTGGGATTTATTAAAAAGAGGAAATACCTCACAGCTGCTGGCGTGAATGTGACCTGATCATTAACACCTTTCAGCATGAGGTCGTTTTAAAATAGAGACTTTAGAATCACAGACGTCAGGAGCTTCATTAGAGATGATATCAGTTAGAGTCCACTTTTATTTCCTCTTCAGGCTGTTCAAATAATGTCACTGTCTGACAGTATTATATTGCATTAAATGACACTATATAATATGTGCATGCTCTGGGCTGCATTGGCCTGCTTGAGGGGTCCTGGGGGCAATAAATCCTACGTAGCCCCCCTTTCCTCGTGAGTACAGTGCATACATACATACTACAGCTAACAATTATTTTCTTCATTAATTTAGTTAGAAAATAGTTCAAATGTCCCTGAAATTTGAGCAACATCCCAAATGACAAAAACAAACAACGAAGCTGGAGCCAGTGATTTGTGTGTATTGGCTTCAAAATCCAGATTTTGACTACTATCATTAACTAATCGGTTAAATTACTTATTGTTTCAGCTTTATATGGCATCTTATTCTAAAATACACACTGCAGTATGCACAATTTTATCACAATATCACCCAAATGTATAAGACGTGAAGCAGGATATGAGTTCGCTATAGTTTGAACCCTCTACAAGAAAGGTCCTATTCATAATAACGGATATTGTGTTTTAGGAAATGTGAAGTTTCTGAAATTAGTTAAAACCAAGAAGGTTGGTGATGCAGTCTATCTCGGACCTTTTCGTAAACATAGAAATATTCTCGGCGTCATATTAAACATATTTCCCGACATGCAGACTGGCATGTTTGGTATCATTGAGAAATCTGAGATATGTAACTTCTAAATGTTGGTTTGTTTGAACAAAGTTCGACCGCGCGGCTCGTGATGTTGAAGAGGTGAACAGCTGCTTGTGTTTTATTTTGGTCGCAGTCGTCTCCACTACTTTATTTTCACTTTTCAAAGATGGAGGTGATCCCTGACAATGAGGTGCGTTTGCACTCTTACAGATTTGTCCCACTTGCTGTGCGGCTGATTGTTTTCTGTCTTTGTGCAGAATGAAATATGAAAACGGCAGCCCGGTGCTGAAACAACCAAAACCGAGTGTGTGTGTGTGTGTGTGTGTGTGTGTGCGTGCGCGTGCGTGCGTGTGTGTGTGTCACCTCATCTGGTGGAGCAGTGAACTGGTTGACAGACTGGAGATGCTCAGCGACCTGGGGAGCCCCCTTCACCCCTCCACCCTTCCCCCACCCGTCCACAGCCGTGTGTGTGTGTGTGTGTGTGTGTGTGTGTCGCTGCTGTGATCTGATTTAACCGTGCGGCGTGTCGGAGAACTGCAGGCCCGGCTCGGATCTGCTGGCAATCAGCAGCGTGTTGGACCAGACAGCTCCGTGCAAAATTACAGTGGCGGCTGGAGGGGCCCTGGATAAGATTTCCCGGAGATGGATTCGGTCCAGGACTGATTAAAGAGCATATGAGCACTGATTAATACGATCATCGTCCTGATGACAGACGTATTCCTATAATAAATGGATGTTTATGATGCCAGCCTTCAGCGATCATATGTCCCTACGTTCGGCTAAAGAGCAGCGCTGGTTTTAATTTGAAATTTGAATATTTCTCAAGTTGGATGCTAAACATCAGACGATAAGGGAAGGAGAGCAGCTGCCTCGGTATGAAGCCACAGATAAGTCTGACTGTAGGGGTTGCAACCTCCAAATAATAGCAGCGCCTCAGGACGGCAACCCGGTGTGCCTTCAGTCTGCAGCACACTGCATTCTGGGAATTACATCACTTATCAATCCCCGTGGAGCTCAGATGTCCAATCAGAGTTTCAGATTGGGGTGCCGGCCCTCAGGCTGCGCTTTGACATTTAAGGAACACAAAGAGGTGTAAGGCCGTTTGGCTGCTTAGCAGCTCCTGTATATATCCTGAGTCACCGCGCCGGGTCCGGCTCTAATCGGCTCTGTGCCTTTTCACTCCGCAGTCTTTGTTTTATCAAGATAAACGATAAAGCCACTGTGTATGCAAACGCATATATCTGCTTAGGCCGGTCCTGCGTTTGGAAAGACATGCCTCGCAGCGGCTCGTAGCAGAAAGGTCACAGACGTAGTGGATCAGCACAGCCCACTGTGTACATTAGAACAAGTACCAGTGCTTTCATTCCTCATCTGGCCGCTGCCTGTTGGTTTCACAGTGGATTCCTTCCGACAGTCCGTGTGCTGAGCCGGAGTTAGATAGCATCATTATAACACAGCTCACCAACAGAAGGGATTTGGACGAGCGTGGCATATTTTTATGACTTCATCAGGCTGTCTGGGCGATGAATTCTGCAGATCTCAGGAAATTCAGCAATTAAGAGCGAGGATATCAGGCTGTACATCATGCAGCCCGGCGGGTTCTGGGGATTTACTCTGATTAAGTGGGTTCAGATGGAAAAACGGGCTGCGAACAAAACCCAGGTTTATTATTTACAGACTGGCCGAGCTCTCCCTCCCGTTTCAGACCGTGTCATTTATTTCCAGCGACCTCCCTGAAACCAGCTCCCCTCCGCACCGCCTCACATCACATCACATCCAACACACATGCTGGCCTGCTGTGTATTGTCATGATAATTATGATTGCCAGGCTACGTCAACAAATGTCGTTTTTGTGGCAGCCTGAGACATTTATTACAAACAAGCGTTTCTGATGTGATGCAGTCAGGAGGCTCGGCTTCAGTTCTGTGGTAGATACTTGGGTTTGGCACAATCAAGCTGCAGCACACTTTCACTTTACGTTCCATATCATTGTTCTCTGAGTCACACTGCTGTTTGCCGTCTTGATTATTCTGCCCTTCTAAAACATGACCTGGTTTCTGGGAGGCAGAGCAGGAAATTGCAGTTCACACCTGGAATTGTTAAAAATGTGCCTCACTGCTTATATTTCATGTTATGTGTGGGAAACTGCAAAAGAAGGAAATATATATTTGCAATTGGCAAAGAGGAGAGGATTTATTTGGCCTTGTTATATTTGGTCCCGTGTTCCTGAGCCTTCGGGTCTGGTGAGATTATCCTGACAAGTCCAGAAGGCTTTCTCTGTAGGATAATTATGAGTACTTTTACATTTTATTGAAAATGTATACCTCGCCTTTTGTCACTGGAACTATATTTCTAATTTCCCTCCCAACAAGAGGATCCCGTTTTGTGTAAGCGATGGAAAAGATTGTCCTGTTGGGTGGTAGCGCTGGCAGGATTATATTTTCAAGTCATTATAAGAACCAACTGCCAGTAGGTTACCTTTAATGTCCAGGTTCACTCAGGCAGACATGCTCCGTGGCGTTATTGTCACCAGGGCAACCGCAGCCGAAGCAGTCAGAGGCTCACATAAGGTATCAGGATGATGCTTTTGACGTATAGTCTGTTCAGTGTTACTTTCCACACTCTAATGATTGTGATGGGTATATATACCACCTTCCCTCCTGGTGCACTAATGGTGCCCAAGGCGGCCTCTCCCCATAGAAAGCACCGAAATTTAGAGTTATTTACTGTTGTGCTGTTGTATAATACGTTGGTGTTGAATACATAATAAGAGGAGGAGTCAGCTCAACAGTCTGGAGAACAACTGGACACAAAGAGACCGCTCACAAGTTTATACAGATGTTGAATCCCAAAAATGTCGCTCAGCACTCCTCCTGCTGTCAGCACAGTCCCTCCGGTGTTGTTCTAAAAATACTATTATACTATATTACTGCTACAATAAAAGTCCCCTTAACCTCCCTGCATATGAATTCCCATAATCCTGTTTTCATGAGGCTGGATCCATGGTGCCTCTGTTCTATGACGACACCGCTGGGTCACAAACCTTATTCAGAGAGCGTATTTAGCAAGCGGCCTGTTTTATGAAGGCTATATTAATGTCTTTATTGAAATGTAACAAATTAAAATATTATTTTAAAAATGAATGAATAATTAAAAATGCAAAGAAATACGTACCAATCACTTACACCTTTTTAATTTGGTTGTTTTATTCTCAAAGGTTACAAAGGGGAGCGGGCATGCTGGGAAATCACAATTATGTTACTCTGCAGCATGCAGCACATACATCTACATCTACTCAGCTAGCCAGTGAGAGAGGAAGACGGATTAGTTCATGTTGATTCTCAGTTCAGTTCGCGACACACCACCGTAAAACTCTGATTATCCAAAGAAGAGGGAAATTACTGTTCTTGTGTGTGAATCTATCAGCCTTGTATCCTGTATGTGTGTGTGTGTGTGTGTGTGTGTGTGTGTGTGTGTGTGTGTGTGTGTGTGTGTGTGTGTGTGTGTGTGTGTGTGTGTGTGTGTGTGTGTGTGTGTGTGTGTGTGTGTGTGTGTGTGTGTGTAGTCCCGTCCATTTGTGAAGGGATAACCCCATAATGCGTTTTAGAGCCCGGTGTGAACAACACCATCATTTCACCATCACAGGTATACAATTATGTAAATTTAGGCCGCAGCACAATAGAGCCAAAATTACTCTATTCTCAACCCCACATGGGGGAAAATAAATACGGCTGCTGCGGACCCAATTCTTGCTGACGTGAAGAAATCAGGAAGTGTGCTGAGAGCGTGTGATGATAGGCTGCCAGCGCTGCTCCCTAATTTCGACACTGACCCGGGAAAGCTGAGTGCTTCCTCGATAAGCGGGTTCCCTGCTGCTCTGACAATTACGTAACAAAGCTGACCAGTGATTTCTGCATCTCTCACACTACTGAACAGCATTCTGATATTATGTGAGAGCAACCGGCATGGAGCACCACTGTGTGTTAAAATGAACTGCTGTCAGGAGGCATTGGAGGAGCAATCATGCACCGTGCGCCTCGCGTGTGCATGTCAGTGTGGCATGAATGCAATTTCCCCACCGACTTGCACTGTGATTGTGATTCCTGGCTGCACAGTCGCACACAGGCCTGTACTTAAGCTGTTAGGTGTGGCTGATGCACTTGGTGACTCACACTAAAAAAACATTTACTTGCTGGAGTGGAGGCACAATTCAAGGAGGGATTCTATTAAGTGGAGAAAATCTCTCTGACGTGTAATGTGCTCTGCTCACGGCCAAACACACCTCGACACCGTTTGATGAGGATGTCTCCATCAGTCCTCTGTCACATTTAAAAGAGAAAAGAGTTAGAGTCGATGGCAGTCTGTTGATCCACAGAACTCATGTAAATATGGTCCTCAAACTGGGAAATATAAGGGGGGGGGGGTATGTGATATGCTGTCAGCGGTCATTGCATCAGATGTGTGTTAATAACCATCCCATCACCGTCTGCAGCTGTCAGGCCTATATAACATGAAAGACCCGGCCGGGTCTCCTCCACATCAGGCCCAGCTAATTGCTTTCAAACGGAGGCGCCTTTGACCTCCCGCGTGGTCACTAAAGGTGTCCCTGCCTCTGATGACATTGTTATTCAGCCAGCGCTCTGTCCTCTGCCGGGCTCTTTAAATCTCTAATTTCAAACATGCTTGGTTCAAGGGTATCTGCGAGCACCTCCACAGGAACCGTTGGGTTCCCAAAATTAGAATATTTGCCAGATCGGTTGACAGATACCTACAAGCGGGGGTGGAGTGATATTTGTTGAAGTACCGGAGCGTGCCTGTGATGTGTGTGTGCACGGATGGCTCGCTTCTAAGGTGTAAACACTGTTCATACGGTGGCAAGTCAGTAATAAGGACATAAGTCAGTTTATTGTCATTATAAAAATACAACAGTTGGCAACTCAGGATCGGCAGCAATGAACAAGATAAAAAACAGATAAAACTAAGATCAAATAAGACGAACGATGGCAGTCAACCATAGATGTATAGTAGCTAAAAATAAGTGTCATAATAACATTGTATATATTTCTATTGCTTTGATTTTATACATTTATCAAGAGATTTCTGTTAGTGTGACTGTTCAACTTCGGGCACATGTTCCTGCACAAGTTTCACAATAAAAGATATTGTAAAATATGAGGGCTACTAGAGGGCTTTTAATTTTAAATAATAGAGGTAGTGTTGAGTTTGCAGTAACTTTGACTGCGCAAATGGCAGCAAATCATTGCAAGACTTCAGGTTGATAAAATATTAATTAAAGAATAAATTCATACATCTCAAATGTAATTATAACAAATTTGACCATAACATTAGTTTTTATTGGCTCTGTTGAATGATATGCTTTATATCTTCAAACATTCAAAACATGTTAATGAATTTTAATCAGGTGACGAAAACTGGACATTTAATTTCCTCATTTTAATAAAATAAGTGTTGGAGCACTTCACCGCGTCGGTTTGGTTTTGAAAGAGATAATTGTAGGAGGTGCAGGTTGTTGGCCAGAAAACCAAAACTGTAGGCTAAAAGAGGGATGAAATAGCGAAGTGTTGTCGGCACCCCGAGCGACACCTTCGGCCTGCTTGGGTCTAAGGAGAGGTGACATGTCAGCAGGTGGTGGGACGCCATGCCGTGCAGAGTCTCGGTGCCACCGGGGGGAGACGCCGGCTCTGCAGCCCAGCAGCAGACGTGTCACATCCACTCTGACACTTCCCCTCACATTCTTCAGAGCCGGCTCCATCAGTGTCCTCCATCCTTTACTCTGCGACTCACTGAGCGTGCTCCGGCTACCGAAGGGAATTCTTTCCATTCAAGTATCCTCCAGGTGTGTTGAACGGCCTTCAGAGATGAGCTGCACGCTCGTGTCACTCGGTCAGGTGGGGAGGATTCGGGGGTGGATGACATCACCCTACACACACCGAACACACACACACACACACACACACACACACACACACACACACACACACACACACACACACACACACACACACACACACACACACACACACACACACACACACACATTCCTGCTGGAAAAATCGATGGCATGAAATCTGGTGAAATCTTAAAATGTAAATTGGATGGTGCACACGGGGAGAGACAGACTCTCCCCACCAGGAAAGTCAGTCTCCCTTTGACAACCTACGTACAATCCTCAACTCATGCAAGCAATTTTCTGTGCCAGAAACGCGTCTTTGTTTTCACGGTGAGCAACATTTAACCAGAACGCTCGTAGCTTTGAGCATAAAGAGAATTCCAGCCGCAGAGATGTCGGTTTACTCATCCTGCACGGCTCTGCAGTGGTTTTGTCGAGACTTTTCAAGTCTGGGAAAATAACCCCGTGGTGGTGTCATCAGGATTATCAGGGCTTGTTCTCTGAGACGACAGTTTTAACAGAAAGCCTGAGTTTCGAACGGGGCACTTAACAGCTGAGGCAATCTGTTTAAAGTGTTGTTGAGTTATGAAGATGGAGGACAAATTGTTTTGGAGCCTGTTCAATGCAAAGCCCTAAAAACCAGGATGTCTTCAGTCACATCAGCTTAGTTTTAGACTCCTGGTTTAACTAAGAACACGACTAAGTTGCATTGTGAAAACAGCAGGATGTTTGGTGCTTGACCAATACTGAGTACTAAAAGTCTCAAGACACCGCTGCTTCACTGAGTCACTGCAGTAAACAAATAGCCAGACTGCATCTTCAACTGAACGTCCAGAATTCCTCTCAAGGAGAATTATTGGTGTCAACAATGAGTAATCAACATGTTCAGGGTGCTGTGCAGGGATCACTCCTTAAATGTCACTTTCTCCTGAGCGGCCAACGTTTCACAGCAGTCACGCTCTGCTCTGTTATGGGAGCCGCAGCATCAAGTAGAAGTAATCTTGATTATGTCATACCTCGTTAGTGTCAGCCCGGCCCGGGACCCGACTGTCGCCAGGCTTTTGTTTCACAGGCTGCTGGAGATGATGTGTTAAAAGGCTTCAGACTAATAACTGGCCTCCCCTGAACTGTAAATATTCAGCTCTGCAGCGATGAAAGAGGAAACTGAATGGACCTGTACAGTATGTTTAATGCATCAGGAGCTGCCAATGTGTGAACTACTGGATAAGATGGAGAGCACAGATTTTAAGTATGTTAACAGATTATTGGAAAAAAAAACATATTCAGCTTGAAAATAGTGTAAAATTTGCTTTTAACCAAAGTTTCATCTGCGGCACAAAAAGTTTCATTTCTAAGGAAAAAAGTATCCAAATGTGCGCTCGTTTCATTTCGGTAGACGTGCTCCATGTTTGTTTCTGCAGAAACCACAGGATTTTTTTTGTATTTGGATTATTTTCTGCAGGAGACGTTGTCATCTCCTGTTCAAATTAAAAACCTGTTACAAACCTTTAAACACTGTTAAACACCAGCAATCTTCAACACAGATGGTGCCGTAGGCGTTGAGATACGCCAGCACATCCTCAAAACAGCAGTAATTAATATATGAGTTTATAGCATCGGTTCGGTCCATAAGGCGAGCAGGGAGGCAGAGAAAGACTCTTGTGTAATAAACTACCTCTGCTCTGCTTCCTGCCTCAGAGAGGAGGATATTAAAAAATGCACTGTCTAATGTATTCATAAATGCAGAGTATGGAAGCGACTGGCTTCTGGATCAGTTAGCTTTACAGGAGAAGCTGTTCGGGGTCACTAACACCTTTTCTAATATTGCAAAATGAATGCACAAATGCCTTCCCAAACAGGCTCTGTAAGAGCAGCAGAACAATTACGCAATTTTCCGCCGTGCTGAGCCCCGCAGGTAGGCTGCAAGTCTGAGAGAGGCTGACTGCTCCTCCATGATATCAAGTCAGTCATTAACGGCTGTCACGCAGTGCCGCCTGGATGATTCAGGGGGGAGACGGACGGAGCCGGAGGAGCACTTTTTCTTCAAATCATCTCTCAGCTGTGGTCCTGATTCACCGTCCTGAGAAATGGATAATTTCTTCTCCGTTCTGAAAATCTCCTTCTTGTGATGGTCATCCTTTAGCTGTGAGTCCTGTTCACTGATCTCATGCTTCCTGAGGAAACACATGGCCCCATGCAGCTCTCTGTCACCCGTGGAGGAGGGAGGAGAGAGGGAGGAGAGAGGGGATAATATCACGGCGGTCACGTGAAACCATGCAGCAAGAACCAAAATTTGCCTGTTCATGTTTGATATGTTGGTGTGGGGCCACATACTGCCCACTTTAATCTCAAGTGGGCCAGACCAGTAAAATCATAGCATAATAACGCATACATAATGACAATATTTCTCTATGTTTAAATCATTGGTGAAGGTTTTTGGATGATAAACCCTATTTTAAGGTCTTTCTACAATAAACTAGAAACATAAAGAGCAAAAACTCAGACATCAGCCCACTGTTTATCTGCCTTGGCTCTCCTCTGCAGATTGCCTCCGGAGCAGACGTCGCATTTACGCTGTTTTTGAAGCAATTACTGGATCGATAAAAAAAAAAAAAATTACAAAACGTTTGTACTCATAAACCTCCATATTCTCATAGAAATGCAATTTGTCTTTCTGTAATTTTCACACTTAGCAAAGTCATCTGGCGGGCCGAGCTGGACCCCCTGGCGGGCCGGATTCGGCCCGCGGGTTGTATGTTTGACACCCCTGGTTTACCCCATACTGAGATCAACAGTTTGAGACCTGGTACTGGTTTACCAGCCATACTGGTCAGTCAGGATGTTTCACCATGTCCAAACTGATCGGGTCCCATAGTTGGTAGCTTGAGACACTAGCAAGTTGCATCATGGGAAGTGAAGATGGGAAGATTACCCAAAAAACGCGTGAAAGTAAGGGATATGTCAGGATATTCAAAAGGCCTGCATGTAACCATCTGGTGTAACTGAAGATACCACCGAGTTGCATCATGGGAATTGTAGGATCTCATCTTTTTGGAATCAGCCTATTCTGCATCAATTTCAACCCTACTGTTTGTTTCTCCCTCTGGCAAGTAATCCTCCTTTTTGGATGAAGACATGTAAAACATGTCAAACATGGTTAATAGTTAATGGCCAAAGTTAGAGGCAGACACGACCAAAACAAGTTTATTACTTGGGAACAAACACAAGTTTACAACATAATTTCTCGACGGCTGGAAGATTAAAACATAGATTTGGATTGTATCATCAGCCTGTTGGTTTTCTACTTGCTGATTGATTTCAGACAGAATTCATAGATACACCAGACACTTTATGGTTCAGAGGTTTTTATGACCTTCAGCAAGAAGCAGCTGGACAATCTTTTATTCAATTTTGTGGGCTATTTTGTTTTCTAAAGAAATCATAGACAAACGAAAACACAGAAACATTAGTTATTTATTTTTATATTTAAAACAATGCTCCCTTGTATTTAGTCAGAAAATAAGGATCGTAAAAGGTCTCTTGAGTTGTGGTCAGAAGCACAGAAAGAGTTCCTGACTATATAAATATAACTCTTAAAGCAGCTTCTCTCCGTCCACATGCAGTGTATAAAACAGCATCTGCAGGGGCTGAAAGCAAATGTCAAATTAAAGCAGTAAACACAGTGAAGAAGCATCATTTAGCGCCCATAAACCCGAAGCAGAATTATGTTGGTGAAGAGAGAAGTCCGTATTTCAAGGACGCCGTCTGGATGGCGGTTGAGCACGCAGCCAAATTGGATGAAGTTAAGCTGCACTAACTGCTTGTTGTGACTCGGGAGTGAAAACTCAATCGTCCCTTTGACCGGCCGACGGCGCTGAGAAAGGAAACATTGTTCCTCTGTTTTGGGTGGATTATGAGGGGACATGTCACAGCAGCAGGTTTCTGACAAGGTCCCGGGTGTCCGCTGTTGTGCGCGTTACTGTCAGGAATGCCGATGAGGCCTAATGAGGTTTTAATCCAGCCGGAGTGATTAGTGGCGGGTCATCTTAAAACAATCGGGGGTCAGGCTGTATTACGGCGACAGAGGTCCGCTCCCACCGGGTCACCGAGCACGGCGCAGACACTTCGGAGCTGCTGCTCGTCCACGCAGAGCAGCTAGATCTTTGTTTTTAAGAGTAGAAGATAAATCTCCAGGTTTCCACCGTTCACTTCTCAGGTTGTGGAACATGTCGAACCGCTGCTTCATCTGTGTCATCATTTGTACGTTGCTTCAAATGAGATGATGAACTAAATTTGTATGATTACAGAGCCATTGAAGTATTTGCATCTCTGACTTCGGAGTAAATTCTTCATTCAGCAGCTTTCTTTTTTCATGTGAAAGCACTCTGCTGATCTGTCAGAGACTCAGGAAACAAATCAAAGCACCAAGTCTGACAAGTGGCTTTTACCTCGGAGTTCAAGTCATCCCCAGGACGGCTTTTCAAACTCGCTAAGACGTGTTAATTAATATATTTTGCCCCCAGGAGCGGTGTGAGTCATCAAGATTTCACAGTATGTTTACAGAAAGGATTTTGGGGCAGTTTAGAGTGCACATTTGCAGTAAGCATATTTTTGAAAGCATCGTCTCCTCGGGGTGAGGTTGAGTAATCCACAAAGCCTGCCATCTCTTCCCTCACTGGGGTCTTTAAGAAAAGTGCTGTGAAATGATGGTGATTATAATCAAGACGACGATGATAATGATGCACTGTAAAGGTAACAGAAGATATTCCAGAAGCAGCAGCTGTGGAGCTCCTAACTACTGTAACACGCTGCTTCAAGCCTCAAACTCATTAAAGACCAGGAGACTTTTTTTTATTACATTAAAAACTGTGTCAACAATAGAAGAGTTCCATTCAGCTTCATGAAGCGTTTTGGTATCTTCAGCTGAACTGTCTGAATGCAGCTTTGTGCATTCGAAGAGTCACATGTTTTTCCTCAGAACTTAGAATTAATACTCTTACATTCATCACATTAACAAAAAAAATGTTAGTCTGAAAGTCAATGAAGGAAGCCTTAATTGTGGACACGGGGACCTTTGTCATGTCTTTAAATAACATTTGATCTACGGTTCTTCATCGCAGCTTTCTTTAGTTTGTACATAATCCTACATGGACGTGTCGTAGTGGCAGTTCCAGCAGCTGTCCTAGCAGCGTCAGCAGTATTTTAGAGCACCAGCAGTAGCTTATTAGCAGCATTTAAATCCAAGTACAGCAGCAGTAGTTGGTGCTACAGCACAGGTGCTCAGAATCAGCAGCAGTACATAATAATTGCAGACGTCCGTCCACCTCTGAGCTGTGTCCGAGGTTTCCTCCTGTTGAAAGGGAGTTTTTTCCACAACCACATCCTCACCGACTCATCCAACACGAACGCAGTCGCACATATCACCAAATTGTCTCTTTATTATATCCAACCCACCACCTCGTCCTCCCACGGCTCATTCCTCACAGGAACACGCACACATGCACAAAAAAACGTGCTTACATACAAGCGCACCAGAAAATAGAGAAGACCGACATGCCTTGTTTTTGTTTTTGTTTGTTCCATTTATGTCTGTTATTTTTGTTGGTACTATTGTTAATACACTACTGTTTTACACACTCCTGTGTGTGTGTGTGTGTGTGTGTGTGTGTGTGTGTGTGTGTGTGTGTGTGTGTGTGTGTGTGTGTGTGTGTGTGTGTGTGTGTGTGTGTGTGTGTGTGTGTGTGTGTTCACTGTTTAGTAAATCTAATCCAGACACCCAGACCCTCAGAATGAGTCATGCAAAGAGATGGAGATAATTGGTGTGCATAAGACGGGTGTCAGAAGGTTACAGGTACACCCGTCTCCCTCTAAGAGGCTTCCTCAGCTCCTCTGTCATCAGGGACACTAAGTGCTGCTTGTTCCACTGGAAATGTTGGAATTAATTGAACCAAATTGTCATTCATAATCTACATGTTGCAGTTTTCTACGGGCCGGGATGACGCCACCTCCCGCTGTTTGCACTGTAATTGAAATTTTGATCATGAGGTGTAAACATTCGGAGGCGTCCGCGTGAATATTCATCAGCTCAGGAGGAGGAGTCGAGTTTATGCTTGTGCGTGCTGAGAGGGTTTGCCCTCCACTTATTGACATGTTCTTCTCTAAACAGCTCCGTCCCAGGTCAGCGAGGTCATCAAGGAGAAAGTGCAGCAGCGCAGCATCCAGCTCTCCTGGCAGGAGCCCCAGCAACCCAACGGAGTCATCACCGAATACGAAATCAAATACTACGAAAAAGTGAGTTTGCAGCAGATTTGTTTGTCTTCGTCTCTCTGAAGCTCTTTCCTTTCCATCTCTCAGCCTCACGTCCCCTTTTGCCGACTCTTCATTTTGCATTCTGGTCTGCATGCTGCTGTGAGTGGAATTCATGAGATTCTGCAAGTACCTTCTTTGTCTCATAATTGCAATAATGAATGAGATGCTCATAAGATTTTAATCAGGCTGTAGTCCTTCACAGTCGCCCCCACGCACATGTTAGCACACACACAATACATGGCTGCCACACTGCCAGAATGAGCAATCTGTTAGCATTATCTCCTTCCTCCTTCCACACAGATTACACGGCTGCTTCGCCGTGTTTCAAGTCTGAGCGCATCAGCTTTTTACAGCCAGGTTTAATGGAGCGGATTTAACCCAGCGAATCAAAGGCAGGGTAGCAGAGCTGTGATGCCGGTCCTGCCAGCCGCAGCCTCCCGCACACACACACACACACACACACACACACACACACACACACACACACACACACACACACACACACACACACACACACACACACACACACACACACACACACACACACACACACACACCGACCAATCAGTCTCCTGCGTCACGTACGGTGGCTGTGCTCTGCCCAGCTGTAAAAGTGGGAAATTGGAAACAATGACTACACCCCTAACAGCCCCTGGCATCCCATTTGGGCTGCCGAGCAAAACATTTACAGATCAACAACAAAGTACACAATGCACGCAGCGTGTGCATCCCTATGCAATCCCTGATAGAGAGGCTATTTTCACGTGTACTTATGTTCTCTATGCGGTCGGCTGCATCGTGGCAAGACGATCTTTTCAGTTAAAACCGGAGGTCTTCTGTGTAATCTACAGGCAGCATGAGGAAACACAAGAGAAATGTGATGTTAGTGTCCTTTTTTAATACAGCCAATTCTCAAATAAAACACAGTAACTGCTGGGCCAGAAGACATCGGAGGGGTGGCAGTTCTCCGTACAATAACATCACCGTTCATTTAATATATTCATCATATTGCACATGTGTAGTACACTTATGTATTCATTGATTTTCTCTGTATATTTTCTATTTGCCTTAACTTTACTGGTTTTTTTTTCCCCATCATTGTTAATCTGCTGTTAATGAATCATTTCTTAAGTACAGATGTGTAGCTGTTTGTTGAAGTACCAGAGTTGTGTTTCATTTCTAACGTTCATTTCCACCTGTTCCTGCGTGGCAAGTTTCCACGAGAGCAGATCAAAATCAGTCCTGGAGTCGACATTGTGAATCACTTGCGACAACTTTGACCTTCCATTTTTTTTTATGACATAAAATTGACAGATTATTGGATTTTGAAGCACTTTAAAAATGTAAATTAATTTCAGTTGGATCAAGACAATTTTTATTTTCTCACTTGGAGAATGAAAAGTGTTGGAGGGTCGTTCCGGCAGCAGTACACCTGAAGAATGCTTAAGAATAACACAAGATAACATAAGGTGGATTATGTCCTTTTAATGGGCAGTGCATGTCCAGAAGATATATGATAAAAAAAAATAGGTTCATAAAAAGATAAACTAAGAGGAAAGCAAATGAATAAAATGACATATGTCTAACAATGGCATTATAATTATGCTAAATTTAGCAAGACATAAAAACGAATGAAAGTCTGAAGTATGAAGTCTGTCTCTATTAAAACCCTCATTTAAATATAGGTCAAATGATGATATATATAGATGGAAAATGAAAATGACGAGTAAATCTGAATGGCTTCATCTCTAGTTAGATGAAACTTTGCTGTATCACATTCATTGAGTTTACAAAGTGCAGGTAATTACATCCTCTGAAGTCTTTCTGTGCTGCGTTCAAAGCCCAGACTTTACAGATAACAGCACTTCAATGGGACTCAATTATAAGCTGTTTTTCTCTCAGCAGTTAGATGTCCTTTTTCTGCCTGATTGCTAAAACATAAATTTATTTTTGGAAGAAGAAATAACGAAGTTGTGATTTGTTCCCTGTGCAGGAGCAGAAGGACCGGATCTACTCCACCGTGAGGTCCAAGTCTACGTCCGCCACCGTCAACAACCTGAAGCCCAGCACGGCCTACGTGTTCCAGATCAGGGCTTTCACCGAGGCCGGCTACGGAACCTATGGACCACGGCTGGAGATCACCACCAAGGAGGAGACCACAGGTAGGCCTGGAGGTACCATCGGTTCTGTACACAAACCGGGCTCTGAGCAGACAGCTGAGTTATTATCACTTATCACAGGGCTGTATGTTCTGAGTGTGAGTCCCTGTTTGGGCCCCTGGACACCCGCAGTCAGTCATGACATTTATTTTCCGTCAAACAATTTTTCAAATTGCTGAGTCATACAGTGTCCCACAAACATGGTTCAGATATTGCCAGATTCTACACAATCTCATCTACACAACAATAAAAAAAATATCTCTACTGACAATATTTTATGGTGAGATACATGTAAAAACATGACAATTCCATAAGACAAAATATTTGTTTTCCTTGATAAAAAGGCTAATATATATAAAAAAAAAAATCCAAGCATTATCATATTAAATGATGACAGATTTGGTTAGCCTGGACTGTCCTGAAAAAAACAAGATACAGCAAGAATGGTTCGACCCAACAATGACCAAGATAGGAGCTTAAAAGTGAAGGTATTGAAATTAACCTGAAAACAGCCTGCAGGGTTCAAAGGGTTAAAGAGAAACCATGCAACATCGCCTGATGATATTCTGTCTTGTTTTTTTCACTCTGTTAAAACTTCCTCTTGTTCTCATGCTATTGATTTCCACCTGGACCATCAACACTGTTTACTTTTTCTTAAAGTGGGATTCAAATACAAACAATGTTGATTAAAGTGTATGCAGCAGAGGAAGTACCACAAATAATTTCCTCAAACTAAATAATAAACATACAAAATAGCTTTTAGTGATAGTTTGTACTGCTTGGATATAGATTATTTATGCCGTTTAAACGTACTGTATCTCCATTTCCCTCATCACTTAAAATCTTCGAGAATATATATCGGTGCCACTTTGTTTTTGTTGATTTTGTGCCATTAAGTGCCAGTTTAGGCAATATTAATCAAATTAAATTAAATGATGTTATTTCAAGAAGAAAAAAATAAATCTATACTGTTTTGGTGCAACTGTAAATGTGTTGATGAACTAGATGTTAAAGGACGAATGTAATATTTAGATAGCAGTCCTATTTCACATGAATAGCTCACGCAGGATACCAGTAGGAGTCCAGATGCTCCAGACTTGGACCCCAGCAGTGTATCTGCACATCACCCTGGAACACAAGTTTTTCAGCTCAACAATTTATGCACAACCTGTTAATGTTTCCAGCCGCTGTAGTAATAGCCCAGGGAAATTATTTGCTTTCAAGCAAAGCAAACACAAATTGCTTTGACTTTATGCTGATAACACATCATGGGAAAAATCACTAAACACAAGGACAAGCTACTGTAGTGTCGTGAGGATAAACTCATTTAAATCTAATCACTTACATTAGCTCTGCTGCGAGGCTCCCCGTCGCTTATTGTGAGGTTTGGTGAGGTGCGATGCTGTGAAGTGTTTGTGTTATGGATCACGATGTCTGCCATTACAAGATGTTTTAACACACGAGGTTAGGCCACAATTTATGTCTCTTAGATCACTGAGTCAGCACACAAATGTTCACAATCAAACCAAAAGGGACGCTAACGGGCCGTTTTATTTGTACAGCTTTCAGTGAGGCTCCCTTTATGAAATTATTCCAACAAATTCCCCCAAAAAGTGGGCAAATAAGCTACTTTTTTATCAAGTAAGTTATCTGCTGATTTTTTTTTTTTATTTGCGTTTTTGAAGGATTTAACCCCGTGTACATCACCTCTCTGTTCACTTCCCTCGGTTTAGAGCCCCATGATCCAGCCTGCCCACCTAAAATCCGCCCCCGCCGACCTCACATCCAACATTTTTTGCATAAAAGGACACATTAATTACTCATACCACATGCAGCGTGCGTCCTGCAACAAGGTGAGAGGCTTGCAGTCCGGTCTCGGTGTCCTTGACCGGCACGCTGAACCACCAGCCTCCTCTTCGACGGCCTCCAGAGGGGAACCTGCGAGTGTGTAACCTGACAGTACAGAGCTTCTTATTTCCTCCCAGAGCAGACATATTGGTGATATCGAAGTTTGATTGAGGCTCCTCTCTTCACATGTCTCACTATTTATACAGTGCAGATCCACTTGATTTAAAATGCATGGATTTCCTGCGTTGACTTTACACGAGGCGATTCGTTCTTCCGGGGCAATCGGCCGTTTGTCAACGCAAACAGTGTGAGCACTGTGAGAGCTGCGAGCGGGAAACAATTCACCCTGAATGTGTCTTTGTTTGAGATGAAGGGCATCGCCGTCACCGTCTGGGACTATTAAGCCCACTTTCTGAAACAGTAGAGCCGTGTGTATAAGGACGGCTCAAAAATAGAAGCGTCCCTCCTCCACTCTCTCAGAGGGAAAATGGGGTGGGGTGCAGGGTGTGGGGGGGTATCAATCTCCATGCTGCTCATTGGGCTCAGTTACTGTACGTCCTGCAGGTTATAGTTTTTCTGTGTGCTTCACTGATCCTCCCTTTCTTTCTTCCCCTGTGTGTGTGTGTGTGTGTGTGTGTGTGTGTGTGTGTGTGTGTGTGTGTGTGTGTGTGTGTGTGTGTGTGTGTGTGTGTGTGTGTGTGTGTGTGTGTGTGTGTGTGTGTGTGTGTGTGTGTGTGTGTGTCCGATCAGCTGCGATCGTCTCCAGCGAGCAGAACCCCGTCATCATCATTGCGGTGGTGGCTGTGGCGGGGACCATCATCCTGGTGTTCATGGTGTTTGGCTTCATCATTGGGAGAAGGTACGCTCTCGCGGGCCCCATTGACTCTCCGCTCCTGTGAGTCTGCGCTTGTCAATTAGCCTTTCTGTCACTCACAGGCCTCCACGTCTGTGGAGTCGTCACACACGCACACACGTGCACCCATCATCTCGTGGCATGCTGTGCTAATGGCTTGTGATGCATAATTTTTTTCCCCACCAGTCGCCAACAAAATTTTTAAGCTATTTTTGTAGAGCCATTATGAGACATGTACTCCAGAGTGTGATAGCTTTGGCTCTGTGTCCCTGTGTGTGTGTGTGTGTGTGTGTGTGTGTGTGTGTGTGTGTGTGTGTGTGTGTGTGTGTGTGTGTGTGTGTGTGTGTGTGTGTGTGTGTGTGTGTGTGTGTGTGTGTGTGTGTGTGTGTGTGTGTGTGTGAGATCCTGAGGGCAGGATGAAGTATGGCAGGGCTATTTTTTTTTCCACCATTACAAAGCACCCAGTTTATCGTCGTTATCATGATTCGCTCACATACTTCATCTGTGTTTTCATTTGCTCGAATGTAACGTTGCCCAAACTGTCTTTTCATGATAGATCCATCAGAACCGTTTAAATCTCTGCTGTGTTTCAACAATCACTCTTCTCAGTCCAACCAGAGTACCCAGATGAATCAGTGTTACTCTCAGTTTCTGGTGATAATGGTACCTCTGATATCAATTAAATATCAGGATTAACCCTCGTGTTGTCCTTGGGTCAAAATGACTCGCAGCTGTGTTCTATTTTATTTCTATATTTTTATATTTTTTGGGATCATTGGTCATCATTCTTTAAAGAAACCCTCACAGCCTCCTTGTCACCAATGATCCCAAAAAATATGAAAATAAAATAGAACTTGGTTGAACACAGCTGCAGGTCATTTTGACCCAAGGAACAACACGAGGGTTAAACATGTAAAGACAGGTGCAAACCACAGACTGGATATAAAAGAGTTCACAGTTTCCAGGTCTGTAAAATGGTTCCGATGCAGAAGTGTCTTCAGCTGCAATACCACTGAGTGCCACTAGAGGTCGGCTCCAAAAAGCCTCCGGCTCCGTAGACTCCCATTCAACTTCTCTCATCAAATACAAAGTTAATAAAATGTGTCCATCAGTTATCTCGGTGTTGTTAGCTAAAGTCACTCCTTCTTATTAGTTTTCTGGAGGTCCATCTGAAAATAATCCCTCATTCATTAGAAAAGAAGATTCAAAAAGACCTGTTTTGGGGGGCGTGTCTGTTTGATTGACAGGCCTGTGGTGCAGTCAGGTTACAGCTATCGGTGGGTGGGACGTAGAATTTCCAATCAGATCAGTCAGATCCATTGCTGGCTCCTCCCCCAGCTCGTCCAAATATGGTCACTTCCTGCTCCAAACTGCCCCGAACTAGCAAAGATGGTGACGGACAGAATCTGAACTGGAGGCTTCGTAACGTTCACAAACCAATGAGAGACGTCTCTGTTGGTTGACACTTGGTGGAAACAGGAAGTGCCAGCAGCTAATGTAAACCAATTCTTCAGAAGGCATAATATCCATTAATTACTTCTTCATTGGAATTGTTTGTCCCGTAAACTAACTTTTAATGTGCAGAATCCTCAAAATCTAATATACATGCAGCATAGTGTTAACTTTTAAGGCACTAAAAGTCAAATTCTTTTTCATTATCCAGTAAACTTCATACAAAGTTCATGAAAGAAAAGAAACTAAATGACACTATTTGCTGTGAGCAACATTTGCCTTTGAAACTGTTTTTCCAGCTACTTGGCAGATCTGCTGTTAAATCTTGGAAAACTTGCCATAGTTCTTCTGAGGATTTAGTCTGTCTCAGTGTCTTCTGTGTCTGTGTTTAATCCCTCACTGACTCCATGATGTTGAGATCAGGGCTCTTCAGGGACCAAACCATCCGCAGCCAGATGGTCCGGCCTCTGTACTGAGGATAGCTCTTTATGACTGGCTGTAGGTTCGGCCTTGTTGTCCTGCTGCAGAGTAAATTCGGGACCAATCAGACGTCTCCCTGATGGATAAGAATCTAAACATCTAAAGTGCCTAAAACTTGTGCACAGCTCTGTATATATACAACACACCATTATCCAGCTTTAGGCTACTAAAGCTGGTCTCCAGAGTGGTCCACTGCTCCCTCTCCGACGCCGTGGTAACACTTCCTGTTAAACAAACTCAAAGCGCACACATCTCAGAAGGAAGAGGAGAGAAATGCAGCAACTGCTGCTTGTAAAAGTATTTTCTCCTGCAGTAAACTCCAGTTTTATTTTCGTCAAGTCCTCAGTATTAAAACACCAGAGTCACCTGGTAAAAATCAAACTTATTATGGGTTCAAATTGTTTCATTTTTGCTCATGAAAATCCCCTTTTTATAATTAATTTTGTAAACAAAATTGCTCATTTGCACAAAAAGCAAATGAGCAAAACAGAAAGTGTCTCGACTATGAAGGCTGGTGTTGAAGGAAATGAAAGCATGTTGTCTGAACAGCAGAGTCACGCTTTGCACCTTCAGTAAGTGCATGTCCATCATTCGTGGCTGATTTCACCTTCCCATGTCATTGCTTTCTTTTTTCAGTTTCTGCTCAAAGACCAACGTTGTGCTGCAGATCAGCTGCTGAAAGGAACTTTTCAACACGTTAATATTACAGATTGATATAAGACATGTTGAACGGTCCTTTACAGCGCATGCTCTCTATACTTTTGATATGTCACATGATTAGATGCTGGAGCTGATTTCCCAGGTTGGCTCAGCTGTTGGGTTCACAGCCTCTGCTGCTCAGCTGGGTTCCTTAAGAGATTTGTCATCCACGGCATTAGCTGTCGCATTAAAATTCTTTTAATTTAGGCCGTTTATTTCCTGCGCACAATCAGTTGATTCTGCCGCTCTCTTCCTCTCCCCCCCGTGCAGGCACTGTGGCTACAGCAAAGCCGATCAGGAGGGAGACGAGGAGCTCTACTTCCAGTGTGAGTGCCTGCATTCATCACCCCAAACACACACACACACACACACACACACACACACACACACACACACACACACACACACACACACACACACACACACACACACACACACACACACACACACACACACACACACACAGTAGATGTATAGAATATGTACACAGGCGGAGAAACGTCTCAATCACGGCTTGTGAATATGAAGGGGGCCTTAAAACCCATCAGCCCCTGCAGGCACGTTGTATCCCAGTTCATTTATGATCCATCAGACCCACACGAGCTGCTGATTGGCTCCACTGTGGAGATGAAGAAGTCAAAACTGTACAAGCACATGAGTGTGACAGCTGCTGGGGAGTGAAGGGCTGACCGGTGTGTGAAGGAGGATTCTGTAACGATGCAGCCAATCATCAGTCGGACAGTTTTAGCAGGTGACAGTTTGTGCTCACGGTGTGCTCGGTCGGAGGTGGTGCTTCTATCACAAAAAGTTTTTTTTTTTTAAACTGATACACCACCTCTAATGATGCCCCTGGAGATCCAGCCACAGACAGCTTCCCAGAGTGCAGCTGTAATGATCTATGCTGTAGGCAAACTGCTGATTTGGAAACAAAGGGTCAGGGCAGCGACGGCGATGGCGAGCCCGAGTTGGGCTGCTGCTAAGTGTCTGACAGATGCACCTCAGCAGCTCACCGGTCCCATCTCCTGAAAAAAAAACAACACACAAACAAGGCCGGCATCGGGCTTAATGGAGGGATCCGCCACGCAATGTCAAATGACAAGAGGCTGCCAAGGCGACACAAGTTAGATAGCGCGCAGATCCAACATGGACACCCAATTTGTCTGCCATGTCGAGGCGAGGAAGTCACATCTCCTATCAGATCCGCTGACATCGTGGATGGACACAGCAATTATGGGAGCAAGTGGAGGGAAATCTCGACTGCCGGCGTCCCCTCCGCCGCTGCACAATGTATTAGTTGTATTTACGCTGGTGGATCGGGCAGTGGGCTTTTTTACAGCACAAAGAGAAGGTGTGTCTCTCTGGCTGCTCGGGTCCTCTCTTGCGTTGCGTTGTTGTGGTCCAGTGTTTATCCTCTTCCAGCTTTACAACTGCACAATCTCATTCAATTTAAAAGTTGACAGGTTATGCTGTTATCAGTGGAGTTTAAATGCATGTTGTAATATTCCCCATGAATGCTCTGTTAACTTAATGCTCCATAATACTGTGATTTGCTGTTAATTTGGAGAACAGCTCCCCCCGACCTCCTCTCTGGCCTTTCTCTAACCTTCTTTGTTTTCCTTATTTGTTTTACAAAAGGTCTCGACTCTCACTGAATGGATATTCATGAACTGTTCCCATAATATTGCTGTTGGAAATGAATCACTTTTTTTTTTTTTTTTTTAACAAAGTCCCAAACCCCCAAAAGAATACTGACCAGACTTTGTCGCAGCACCTCATTTTGTTTTATTGATAGACACCTGCATCCGTCCTGTCCTGTCTTATCCTCCCTTCATGTTCAGCTCTGTAGTCTTTTTTAAGAGAAAATAAATGCTCTTCGTCATCTGTAATCAGAAAAGTGATGAGGCTGGCAGCAGAATGAATATAACAGTGAGGGATATCTTCTTAACCAAAAATGATCATTTCTTTGAAATACTTCATTTCAATTGTATTGAAGATGTAAAAGATCTTTGGACGTACATATTCCAGGACTCTTAACATCTGATGATGACCTATATTTAGCCTGATGAGGCATAAAAGACGTTTTGTACACCACGGACATGTCCCCAGTCCATCACAGGTCCACACTGGAACCTTTTCTTCTGAAAACTAGCTATGGCTTCATGTAGTTTTATTTCACCTGCTTGAAACTCCCAGAAAGTATTTTTTAAACAGCGCAATTTGATTTCGTAAGTCCTATTTTTCACCCTTTTCCTGTGATTTCTTTGAAGTTTTTGTCCAAAGGAATATATTACTTTGTGTTTGTGTCTGTAAGGCACTTTGAAACTTTTCAAACATCCCGGTCAGCCACAGGTTGTTGGGTTTAATATCCATGTTGCTGTTATTGTGGTCACTGGCAGCGTTAAAATGAATTCCAGGGTAAAAGAAAATTGAAGTTGATGAAATTCAGACATCAGAATAAATGTTAAGCATTTTAACTTTAATTAGCATTAATATTAATACCCTGACTCAACTTCTATTGCATCAGCTGTTAGTTATAAAACCCAAAGAAAAGACTGGAAACACTAGAGGCTTGGAACTTTCTTTAAAAATACCAACCAACAATATCCATTAAAATTGGATAAAAAACAAACTTTGAAACTTGAAATTACCTCCTGAAGTATTGAAAGAGGGGAATTCAAACCAATTAAAATCGAACAGGTGCTTTTCAAAGTCAAATATTTCAAAGCTAATACAACTGAATTTAACAAATAAATATTCAGTTGCACCATGAATCCAAGTCATTGCAGTCTTTCTGTACTTTCTGTGTATCACTGTTGTTTGTAAAGTTTACTACTGTAAGCACACTGTAATCATTTTCATCAATCAGGGGCAGTTTTAAGAGATTTAAGATTATAGAAACAACCCTCCCCCCACCTCACCCACACACCCCTCCCCATCAATGATATCCTGGATATAAAAGTATGAACCCACACGGCTGGCGAGACGGATTATTTCCCAGCGAGGTTAGTCTCAGCTTCAGGGAGGTGAAAGGCAACTGATGGCCTCATGAAGAGCACCACGCTCGGGTTACTCAAATCTTTGTGCTGAACGTTCTCGTGTGAAAACCCTTTCTGACACCGGCTGCTGACTCCTCAGCAATTTCCTCTGATTCACTGGTCTTAGTAATCGTTTGCCTGTCAAGCGCCCGCTGGAGCGCAGTGTGCATATTTAATCGTAACAGTAATCCTCTTACCTTTCTACAGTTAAATTTCCAGGCACCAAAACCTACATCGACCCCGAAACCTACGAGGACCCCAACAGGGCTGTCCATCAATTTGCCAAGGAGCTGGACGCCTCGTGCATTAAAATCGAGCGGGTTATCGGAGCAGGTGAGCCCATCTCGTGTGTCTCGGCTCTCTGTGTTTAGTCCTCTCCATGCTCTCATACATCACCCTGACAGCCAAATATTTACACCTTGAATGGGGACACAGCTTTATGCATCATATATTGATGGCGCAATTGCAAAGAGGGGAAAAAGTTCATTGCAATTAATGTGTGGGATGCGTGTGAGAGAGCTAGTCACCGAAATAGCAGCCGTGGAGAAACTGCTGCCACATGGCTTTTACAGAGGCGGTCATTGACGGCGTCTATGCATCTCCAGCATGTCTTATTATAGGACCCGGTTACACTCCCCTGAGAATAACAAGATGTCACACTGCAATTTGTATTCAAGCTCTGCACAGCTGCTTTGTCTCAAAATACACTAATAAATTTGTCATTGTGAAGTGCGTGATTTTATTTTAGTTTTTTTCTCATCCCACACAGGAGAGTTCGGCGAGGTGTGCAGCGGGCGGCTCAAGCTGCCGGGAAAGCGAGACGTGTCGGTCGCCATCAAGACGCTCAAAGTGGGCTACACGGAGAAGCAGAGGCGGGACTTCCTGTGCGAGGCCAGCATCATGGGGCAGTTCGACCATCCCAACGTGGTTCACCTAGAGGGAGTCGTGACGAGAGGTAAACAGCAGCGTCTGAACTCTGACCTTCATCCTGATGACACCGAGCGATGAAAGTCAGAGACGTTATATCTGATCCAATTAGCCGCTCCCTGTTTAGCATTTTCTCATTTAGACCCCGTGATAAAAGGAGCAGATGCTAACTTTTAATTAAAAGCCAATGAAATGTGCACCTAAGAATAACTTGGAAGCAGTAGTTGTTTATCGTGAAGCATCTCTAAAGAAAAGAAAACGTCGATGTTGATTAACCGGCTCCTTTTTGTCCATCTTTTTCTCCACTTTCTCCAGGAAAGCCGGTGATGATTGTCATCGAGTACATGGAGAACGGCTCATTAGATGCTTTCCTCAGGGTGAGTATCACCTTCGAAGCGCAGCATCTTCTCCTACTTTTCTTCATTTTGCTCGAAAGTGTCCCAGAGAGCCGGGAGTCTGCAGCCGGATCTGTGCAGCGCATAAATATCATAAATCTTGTGCCAGAGCTGCTGCAGTGCTCTGACCTACATTTACCTCGTGGTCAGTGAAGATGGCTGACCCGCCCGTGTTTCTCTCCGCTGCACAGAAACACGACGGTCAGTTCACAGTCATCCAGCTGGTGGGGATGCTGCGGGGCATCGCGGCGGGAATGAGGTATCTCTCCGATATGGGATACGTCCATCGAGATCTGGCTGCGCGGAACATCCTCGTCAACAGCAATCTCGTATGTAAAGTGTCTGACTTCGGCCTGTCAAGGGTGATAGACGACGATCCCGAGGCTGTCTACACAACAACCGTGAGTCAATTAAAGCGCTCGCTCTCCCTACAAGCAGCCTGTCTGAGTTTCTCAAATCAAGTCACTGCTGGTGCATAAAAATAGAGCAGAAGTACGAGTGCACAGCGACGGTAGCCTGCACCGTTATTGATATGGATAATAAGCTGTATATCTGCAGTAAGTAAGACAGCCTTTAAAAAGTTTTTACAAGTAAGTCTTTAATCAGAGTTGTTAATCATGTATTAATGCCTCATAGTGCAGTTATAAAGCAGTAATAAGGACCTTTATGCTGCCAGGTTTTGTCTGCTTCTTGTGTCTGTCGTTACACATGTTCAGAAATCATGAATAGAAAACGTTGACTTCCAAACAAAAGCAGTTTTCTGGTCATCTTTGAAACAACCAGTTAGAAGTGGAGCCAAAAACGAACCTCATCTTCATTAACTGATGAAGACATCTTCAAAGTGGAAAGAGCAAAGAAGAAATTGGAAAAAGTACATGCGCAATTCAAAATAGTGATTTTACTCAGAGATTTTGGATTATGCTGAAGATCAAAGGAAATAAAATAATACAGAAGGTTGTGGTTTATTGAAGGCAAGGACAATAGGAATCAATTATTGTAATACAAGTATGAAGTAAAAGTCTTTTATTCTGATTGCTCATTATTTCCTCTAAATGTTGGATGTTTATTAGAGTGAATAATTAATAATTAGGATAATATTTAATTGCACCTCTACTCATACCACGCAAAATAGGACGCCATTATTACAGGTAAAATATTTCAGTTAAAACAGCCTTTGAGTTCAGAATAATGGAGCCATCTGTCTGAGCTGAGTTTTTAAGTTCCTGCTAAAACACGGTCTTCTTTGTTGTTATACAATAATCTGTTTTCTGTCGGACTTTTGACAACCTGATCTGTGTCCCATTAATAAACGACTTATTAACCAGTTAAAGGTCCATTTAAAGAGTCTCTTTGTGTTTGTGGTGCATTTGTTGTGTTTTCTGTGTTTAATACAAAACTCTCTGTAATTGATGTTTTAGGGGAAGATGCAGGATATAATGACTTTGATGTTTTCTCCAGCCACTGACCTGCGTTTTACTGAACAGGGCGGGAAAATACCAGTCCGATGGACCGCACCAGAGTCCATCCAGTACCGTAAATTCACCTCAGCTAGCGATGTGTGGAGTTACGGCATCGTCATGTGGGAGGTCATGTCCTATGGGGAGAGACCTTACTGGGACATGTCCAATCAAGACGTGAGTTACTGCCTGATAAAAGATGGTAAACAATGTCTGTGTGATGATGGACGACATCAGAACTAAAGATCATAATAAGCTGGCTGTACATGTGGACCGAGTGAAGCCAGTGATGTGGAAACATCCATGCAGAGTTGAGATGAGAGTTAAGACAGCAAAGAGCCACAGATTTTCTAACAGTATTTACTCCCTTGATGATTATTCTTACACTTTCAGCATTTTCCTCAAAAAAACGGAAACATCCAGTTATAGAATCAAAGATTTGTTTAGATGAAAATGCAACAACTGCAGTTGTAATTATAACTAATTATGAATAATTGATTAAGCAGAATGTTAAATCTGCTCTTTTTAATTAATTTTTAATTAATCATTTTAATTAAATTCAGTAAATATAATTTTATAAAAATGATAACAGCTTTAAGAGTGTCAACTGAGAACTACTGGACTCACTATGATGTGTACATGAATTGTAAGAATGTAAGATTTTCCCCAGATTCATCCCTAATTATGAGTAATGAAGTCCTCACACTAAAACACAGAGAATCAGACAAAAATCTCAGTTTATGGTTCTTTTTTAAAGTTTTTTTTTAACACGACCCTCCTGGGAGCGGCTCGGTGGGGACGGTAACCTTGGGCTTAATTAGTTCAGGAAATCTTGCTTTAATTGTGCCGTTTGAATGCATTTGAAGGAGAAAGCAGCCTGAACTGGGACATGTATTAAAATCCAGCCCTGACAACATCAATGCAGATAAACTCCTGTCATGCAGAATGCTTCTGATTCAAATGTCTTTAAAAGTTTGTAATGACTTATGGTAATAGGAAGCAGTGAGACTAGCAGTGTTAAGCCAATTACACTATAGACAACTCATGCATAGTTTGCAGTGTGCGTTGCTGCCATTACTTTATTGTAGATGCATATTTCTACACGGATAATAATAATAATGAGATTTTAAAGGGGCAGTGCAAAGGGATATGGCAGCCAGTGAAACCAGTTCTTTAACGTTAATCTGATGGCATCAGAAATGTTGGATATGTACAAAACCTAAACATGTGTCTCCAACATGTTGTAGCTGCACCACGAAGTAATGAAGCATCCACTACTGGAGAAATACAGTCAAACCTCTTCTACAATACAGAAAAACAAGATTTTCTAGTTCCTGATATTCTAAAACTGTCTGCACTACAGCCGGAAATTTGGACATTTCAGGACCTTAGTTTGTCCTTTGCATGTGTCTTTAACATGCAAAGTGACAAAAGAGACTCACAAGATCCATCATTAAGATGAACCCTTCTGTACCAAAGCTGCAGCCCTCCCTACCATCCAGTAAACTGTACAAGCCGACTCTGGACATCGTCCACACATGTCTTCCTTTTTTTTTAAATCCCACACTTCTCTTTACAAATGTCACAAATTGCTTTAATGATGGACTCACCCGTAGTTCTCTGAGTGCTGTTGCCAGCTTTCCTGCCAACTCCCCACTGAGAGAGTCCAACTGCACCAATTCACTTGAAGCTGTTGCTTATTCGTGGACACTTGACACGTTTTGATTGATGGGGGAGGGCGAGTGAGTTCTGCCTTTAGATTCCTATATGGCTTCCTGCGTTTAGCACCCACAGCAACGTTGCTCAACACATTTAAGATTCTCCGGCGCTCCGAAGCAGAGGCCTGCTGATTGAACAATTAGGTGTTAGAAATGCTAAACAAGATGTCCGGGCATGAAAGTGGCATATGTGGTGTTTTGACATTCTGCTGTTTGACAGACATCAATGTCAGAAAATGGTGTGCTTCGTCAAGACGTCAGCAAACATCCTGCGGGTGTACAGCAAGAACAGTATTTGCATTTTTGCCAACAGTCTCAGTGTTTTGACACCCTTTTCCTCCGTGACTCACTCGTCTGAGCGGCCCTGACAGGAATAGTTGATGAATATATGCAGAAACGTACACGGCTGCTTATCCGCACAATAAAGGGCGGAGAGCTCGGGGCCGGAATCAAAGGGCCCGCTGCAGCTACTGTTCCCACGGCATTGACTTTTAATGAACTCTCCACTAAAGTGCATGCGTGGTGCAGAGTAACAATAGATTAGCTTTAAAGATCTGTTCTATTATTCATCAGAGTGTGTAAATATAGACTTTTGTTTGGACATATGAACAGTGGAGGACATCCATCTCAGAGAAACAGCTGCAGTAGAACCACAAGCTCCATCTTTACAATGCCTTAAAGGTTATCAGTAAAATCTTAAAAATCAATTTATCAAACTCACAATCAGCCAGTGAACAGTGAAAGGGATTGTTGTAATATGATCTCATCCCCTAAAGAGTCGGTTAAAAGCCTCTGCGGTGTTTAACTCCGAGCTGAGAGCAGGACAAAAGGAAAGCTCCGATGTTGGTAATGCACCTTTTTAACACAACTGTCAAATCAAAGTTTGTTTATTTATTACATAACAGTAAGTTGGGCAAAGAGAACGATTAAATTTAAGATATCTCAGCTTGAAAGTTTGACCATTCTGAGTCCTTCTCCACAGAATGAGTCACTGACTCGGTTCGACTCTTCCTCCGTCTTTGTCAATCTTGTGAGTGATTTAACTTTAGTGACATAACAAGACATTATACAACAGTTTTCTCAGGTTCTCTCCTTTACAAGTTTATTGACTTGGACATAAAATGTAAACACTGTAAATGGCCACTTAAACTGTGTCAGATAGAAGTGGAGATTATTGATATGATCCCAGCAGCCTCGTTTTGATAGAAGAGGCTGTCGGACATGAAATCCGGCATATGCGAGTGACACATCGAAGCAGTTCAGCATCAGGAGAAGATGATTAACCTACATTTACTCCTCAGAGCTCGTCAGCGTCGAAAGCTTTAAGTCCTCACGTTTACTCAAACAAAGCTCGCACAGGGCCATCACATGTGGTTAACCCCGACACGCTTTACAAACTCTGAGATTAAAGGGATGACAAGTGAATGCAGAGAAGTAATCTGTTCACCTAGTCAGAAAGGCTTGCGGTCATGTGATACTAATGAGCTGTGGGTTTGGGGTCGGAGTGAAACTACAGGCGGATTCTGAAGGGTTTGGGTCGTGGAACTGGCTGGAAAAAGGCTGATGCCAGAGGGAGCGGTGTTAGTTTGATGCTAAAGGCTTTGCGTTGTGGGTTTGGCTGATGCCACTGGCCGATAATCAAGAGTCAGGGTCCGGGTTTGGTGTTTGGGGTTCGATTGATATCAGATTCTGATGCTAATGCTGCCACGTGTTTTGTACTTTCAGGTCATAAAGGCGATAGAGGAAGGCTACCGTCTTCCCGCCCCCATGGACTGTCCACCGGGCCTTCATCAGCTCATGCTGGACTGCTGGCAGAAAGACAGAGCCGAACGGCCCAAATTCGATCAGATAGTCGGGATCCTTGATAAGATGATCCGCAACCCGAACACACTGAAAACCCCGGTGGGAACATGTACACGGTGAGGAACCGAAACGCTGCGGCTTCATACGAGAAGGAAATTGAACCTGTACATTAATAGATGATCCGAAGTGTCCAGTGGATGATTCAGCCTCCCTGGTTCAAAGATGAAAGATAAATCCCACGGGATCGATGCCCCAAAGCAGCTTCCATGGCTTTATGGTCAGCGGTGGGGCTTTTAAATCAATCTCTGTAATGAGTTCCCTGTACTTCAGAGCGTGGTGGGAACTCCAGACCTCTCTGACGTTTGTCAAATGAACTCTATTTGCAGTCAGGACAGACTTCCCTGAGATGAGAGAGACTCGGAGGTTACAACTGGTTAAAAAGCACTTGCACAGCATGTGCAGGCTGTATGGAGGATGTATCAGAGAATGCATTCAGATTGAAAAGATATTGACGAAAATATTTTTCAGAAGCAGAGGCTGGCATCCTGCATCTATTTGTGATTTTCTTATTGACTGAAGCGCTCCAATCAGCGAGTTTTTCCTCCTTCTCGCAATTTACCTCCCTGCTGGAAGCCTTTGGTCGCCGCTTTGTCTCGTCTCTCGCTTGATTGTGTTTTCAGCCGAACGTTTCCTTCCCACATAAGACATAAACGTCTTTCTGTGCTCATCCCGCAGACCAATTAGCCCACTGTTGGATCAGAGCACACCAGACTTCACCGCTTTCCGCTCAGTGGGAGAGTGGCTGGAAGCCATCAAGATGGAGCGATACCGAGACAACTTCACAGCGGCTGGCTACAGTTCCCTGGAATCTGTGGCCAGGATGTCAATCGAGTAAGTGGATGTGAAGCTCTGGAGAGGTGAAGCATCAGTAGAGAACATTAAACCCGAGCACCATTAGACAGTGATCTCACCTACATGTCCCTCTCTATTTCATCTACTTTAGTATTCACACAGAGTCAGTAAGTGATCATACGTTTTCAGACTGAAGCAGGTCTTCATCTGTAACACACTTACAGGAGAGAAAAGCCTTCATGTCCTCCCTCCTTTATTACCACACTTTATCATATTTTAGCAAGAGGCCTGTTTATTGATTTGCTCCCATTAAACAGCTGTTTCTGCACACTCAACACTTCCTCCATGTTTACCTGTTGTCTTGATAAATTCCATGGTCAGGGTTCCCACTGCTCATTGACTATCAGGGGATTTTAAAAACTCCTTTCCAGACGGGGACAGTCAGGGTATTTGATCATTTTAGAGCAAACGAAAAGCGAATTATTCCCACGTGAATTGAAAATATGAAACTTGAGCGGCCGTACTCGTGCGAGTAACGCGAGGAGACAATTCGCTTTGCCTTTGGTCTCAACACACAATAAGAAGCATGCTCATGTCGTACTGTCCCGTTTGGGAAAGAGTGTCAGCTCTTTAGTCAGTGAAAGTCAGGGAGTTTGACATTTTAATTTGGACAGTGGCGTCCCATTTCAACAGCACTGACTCCATTATTTCAACAAAAGAATTGTGTTACATCAATTTCTCTTTGGTTATGAAACAGTCTTCATTCACTAATTATTTTGAATTTCATCCACTTTCCAGTTTTTTTCATCCAGTGTGAATTTCGATAAAACTCAACACTTTGTACACAGATGTGTGACATTAAAAGCATTTCAGGATCTCACAGTAGAATTATTGTGAGATCAGTGTTTCTGTTACATAATACAAATTATTTGTTGTTGTACGACACTACTTCCAGCACAGTGAAGTCATCATTCAGCCTTTTATTTTCACCATTGGCTCTTTACACAGCACAGCAGAACTGCTGCTGATTCAACAAAAGAACAGAAACAATCATCCATAATCTTCCTGGACTGTTTTCTTAGTTTGACGTTTGAAGGTGTTTCTTCTATTAGTGTACTTCCACATGTAAAGTTAGCTGAAGGCTGCTGTGCACTTGTTGTTGTAAATGTTAGTTTAACTCTGCCACAAACATGATGAAGCTATGTGAGGGTTTTAAACTATTCTCATGTAATCTGTCTTATACTTGGTGAACTTGTGTGAACTCTCTGCTGTTTCTTACATTCTCAACGTGCTCTTCATTCTCGCCCTTCAGCTCCCACGTGAAGCTTTCCACTTGCATGAGTCGTCAAAGTCCTTGTCCCCGTTCACATAAAACGCTTGAGTTCAAACTTTCCAAACTTCGCAAAGAAACAAAATCAGCCTTCAGACTACCTCACGTCATCCTTGAAATTGATATTACAATGTGTTATTGAGATTCAACCCTGCTGTGAAAATGGTGAGGCTGTAAATCTTTTGCTCACGTGGTGCTGACTGATGTGTTTTGTCTTTCCAGGGACGTCATGAGTTTGGGGATCACGCTGGTGGGCCATCAGAAAAAGATCATGAGCAGCATACAGACTACGAGAGCCCAGATGCTGCACCTCCACGGCACCGGCGTCCAGGTGTGACGAGACGAGACGGGCCGCCTCAGACAGGGCGGGAACAAACAGAACCTTTCTGGAGCAGCACCTCGGATGCAACCGGGATAACGGTCAAAGTAAACGGACATCTGTTACGTCAGACTCTTCCGGCGCTGTCTGGAGTGAAATCATTCCTTTGTTCCTCAGTGAAGGATTGTGGTCCGCCTCTTCAAAGGGCACTAAAGAGAGGAAAAGGGCAAAAAAAAACAGCAACTAAAAAGAAACTACCTGGACGACACGACTTTCTTCTTTGTAGAAGCGCTTACTGACTCAACCACATATCAAACGGCGCATTAGAAAGGACTTTATGTTTCTTTAACTCAATGAATGATTTAAGTGCACACCGTGGCGATGGAACAAAAACCAACCGGTCTCCTCGCGGTGGTTTCACTGGTTTCTTTTTCTAATTTGTTAATTTTCTTTATCTGCCACATTGACATGTTGTGGCAAAGGTTGTGTTTCGTCTTCTCTTTGGATGTGACAACAGGGTAAACTCTTTAATCCAAATGCAGAGGGAACGTTCTTCGGTGCAGATTTAAAGGTCCTTTTCGTGCTGGACTGTTTGAACTGTTTGCAGTGACTCGTGTTTTCCTTCATGTGCTGTTGAAGTGAAAATGGTATCCTCACATTCTTGGGTTCTCGACATGGTTTCGACTTTTTAAAAAGTTTATATTAAGGAATTTTCTGATAAGTGCAACACAGAGGAGATGCAGGATTCAGATTGTTCTTCAAATCACCAGACTTTTATATCAGAATAGCAATATCCTTCATCTCAGTGTTGACTACAGGAAGCAGACTTTCAGAGCAGTGACTTGGTTATTGAGTCGAATGTTTCAGCACAACTAGAAGATTGTATTGAAATCGCAGCCACCGCGTTATGTTTTGCCATCATTTTGCCTAAAATGTTGCACGCCGTGTTTGTTTTGGTGCATTGATCAGCTGCAAATACAATCTTTAAGGGTGGATCCAAGAAAAGAGTAGACGTGTTACTGCCTTAAAATGTATTTAGATTTAGTATTGCCACTATTTTAGGCACTTCAGTGGCAATGCTTTCTGCGGCTCATTTCAAGGGTGGACAAGCTCCCTTTTGCTGTCCTTGTAGCGTGATGTCTTTTTATCTGGAATTTCAAACTGGGGTGGACGGGCACGGTTTAATGCCATGAGTGACATATTCAGCAAGGACGAGTTGGACTAAACAGAGCAATAATTACCAGGTAGAAACGGTCCTCACCTGACATTTTTTAAGATGCTAGGTGGAAACGCATGTGTGTGCTGTGCTGAGAACAAACCCTTTGGAAAGATTAAGTCATCGCTGGAAAGGAAAGGGAAGGACAGGACAGGACAGGACAGGACAGGACAGGAAAGGAAAGGAAAGGAAAGGAAAGGAAAGGAAAGGAAAGGAAAGGAAAGGAAAGGAAAGGAAAGGAAAGGAAAGGAAAGGAAAGGAAAGGAAAGGAAAGGAAAGGAAAGGAAAGGAAAGGAAAGGACCTCTTTGACCTAAAAAGGCGTTGGAAAGTGCTCAAAATACTGCCGTGCCAAGTCATCAAATGAAATAATCATGTCGCATTTTGCCACGATGATATGCGAAACATTTGATGAAAATCTTACATGGCATGGAAATGTTGAATTGAGTGGCCGCAGAGATGAAAGAGGCACCATTTGAAACACTAGAAAGGTGCCAATTAGTCACGCTGACATCATCTTCTGACACATCGTGCCGCCCAGAAATCAAAGAGCCCCTTCAGGGTTTGGGTATGAAAACGCAGGAACAAACGTCGGAGCCCGAGTCAGATGCAGAGCGTGCTGTTAAATCCCTCCATCCCGGCTCTGCAGGCGGTCATGCAGCTCCCTTGTTTATTCATGCATCTCGGTGTGTGACGGAACATGCATTAAAGTGTTTCTCAAGATTGCTCCTCTTTTCTTCCACACGGCTTTGTATGTAGAACAGAGATGAGGAGGCTTTTCAGAAGATGTGCTTAAAAGCCAATCAACCTATTTGGTGCCATCTGTTTCCACTTCAAAAAAAGAAAAAAAAAAAAAAAAGAAACGAAAAGAAAAGAAAAGTTTCACTGTTAAGTATGTTTTAGTGCGGTATTCTTGGATAAGAAATCCTAGTTATTTAACTGTCACGTGGTGTTCCCAGAAGACAACCAGTATATCCTCTTTCACTGCTGCTCTAACCGGACAGATAAATCTATATTTTCACGTTTTTTTTCACGTACAGTTAATAAAGAAAGTAGAACCACATCAGGAATCAACCTTGAGCTCTCCAACAAGCTTTCTTCACTCTCACCATTGTCACCTGGAGTATGTCTACATTGAGCGAGATGCATTTGAAAACCCTTGTTTTTCTCTGGTTTGACCCGGTGTCCCCACTGAGCTGGTGAATGAACATGGTTGATAAATCGAGCAGAGAAAACGGAGAAGGCCGATGACTGGCCCGACTGTGAAAGGCCGAGTCACACCGCTAAAAAGGAAGGTATCGTCTGAAAATGGATAACAGCCTTTCTATTAAAACTTATTTCATTTTATATTTATGACAGCTTTGTGATCATAAAATACTGAACTGCAACAGCTGCAACAATTTTTTTTCAACTATAAAATGCCAGAAAATGCTGATTGGACTTTGCCAACTAATTTGAGCACTTTTGCTGATAAAACCTCACAGCTAAACAAGATTTTGAGAAGTTACTACTCCAAACTGCTGTTCACTAAGAAGTCGTTTCAAAACAAAAGTCCCAAATCCACAAAAATGCGCTTTTATATTTGAGGCAATGAGCTGAGTGATGCTGAACTGTGGACGGTGTTTTAATCCTAAACTGCGTTAACCACTCCGACTCCATTGGAGTCTGATCAGTCTTTTAATCTGACTCTCAGCAAGAAAGCAAATAAGTGTATATGATAAAATGTTGAACTGTCCCTTTAACAAGTAGCGTTTATAAGCATCTGTCAAATTCAGATTTGTGATTTCTCCCATTTTCTGACAACAGCAGTAGAATTTTTTTTAAATATGAACAACTAAACTGTTCGTAAAAAAATACATTTGTAGACCTAAATATACGCCGGTTTAGTGTGGATGCTGCTTCCAACCATTAATTACTGACGGAATCAACTTTGTGAAGAAGCACCAGGACTTAGCCCTGACCAGACCTGTTCGTCACGCACCCTCTTTATCCACAGAGCAGAGCTCAGCATTGGGCTTAGGCCAGACCTTTGAATTTAATACCAGCATGAAGTCATTCAGTCAGCGCAAAACTCCTCAGTCCCCCCCCCTCTCCCACACACACACACACACACACACACACACACACACACACACACACACACACACACACACACACACACACACACACACACACACACACACACACACACACACACACACACACACACACACACACAATCACAACCACACACACACAATCACAACCACACACACACACACACAATCACAACCACACACACACACACAATCACACTCTCACACACTTAACACACACACACACACACACACACACACACACACACACACACACACACAATCACAACCAATCACACACTCTCACACACAATCACACTCTCACACACTTAACACATATACACACACACAATCACACACACACACACTAACACATCCACACCCACATCCACATTCATACACCCACCCACACGCACACACACACACACACACACACACACACACACACACACACACACACACACACACACACACAATCACACACACTCTCACACTCACACACTAACACATACACACCCACATCCACATCCATACACCCATACCCCCCCACACACACACAATCACACCCGCCCACACACACAATCACACACACACACACACACACACACACACACACACACACACACACACATACACATCCATACACACACACACACACACACACACACAATCACACCCCACACACACCCCCACACACTCCCTGCTCTGGTTTTAAAGGAGGCATCTAGAGGAAGCCCTTCACACGCCTCCATTTGACAGCAGACAACAGTTTGAGCCAAATTGAGATTAAGGCCAGAATACAATCAAGAGATCAGCTGCAACCTTCACTAATCGTACATGTCACCGTCTCAGCTTTCTCATTCACATTCTGAACTTCAGGTTGTTAAACTTTGGACAAAAAAACGGTTTCAGGCTCTGTTTCAGGAAAGAAAAACACAAAAAAACAACAAAACAAAGGTGCGGGACGTAGAGTGTTGGTTGAAATCAGGAATAGCAGATAGATTTATGAAGTTATTTTTCAAATCTCGTGGTTCAGCAGTTGGAAATCAGTTTCACCACTTTGGCGAGGTGTTGGGTAATTCCAAAGAGTGCAACACTGTCGATTGTGTCAGAACGAGCCGAGATTTGAGGGGATCTTTGTATATGTTCTAATTGTAAAACTTGTACATTTTATTTATATTGTTTTTTACACATATTACTCAGTAGAGCTCTAAATACATTGAAAATGCACTATATTTTTGTATCTTGCAGATGAATTATTGTCACCCACAAGATTTCAGTTGTACATACTTTTTCATTTAGGACCAAAGACGGCTGATAGGATTCCCATCTTTCCTTTGACTCTGTTTTGATTTTACTTTTTAGTTTGTTGTACAGTAATACAAAATGTTGATTTATTATTTATTTTTCTGTGATGAAAGTATTGAGAATATCCACTGGTTAAAAGTATTTTCCCCAGAAGCAGAACTGTAAGATCATTTAATTAGACAATTTCTTGTTACATAGACAATTCTTTTTGCTTTGTAACCTTTGTAATAGACTGTACATATATTTTTGGAAATATAATACAATCTCTAGAATTTGCGTGTGTCCTTTGGAGTGTTTTTACCATGTTTATTTTTTATAAATGTATGATGTTCAAATCCAAAGCTCATTTGAGTTTTGGTGACATTTATTTAATGATGGTCTTTATCATTTGCTGCGAGTATTTGGGTGACAAAAAAGATTTTAGATTTGTTTCATTCATTGTTTTGGTCCATACAAAAATGTACCTGACTGATTTCCTTCTAAAATAATTAAGTCATATCATTCAAGAAAGCTTCTTTTCAAAAGTGCAGAGTGCACACTGAAGTTAAGGTTTATTAGTTTTAACCCATGACTTTATAAATTAGAACTTATTTTAGGTTGCCAAAGATCTTTCCTTCTTACATGGATAACTTAGCTTTAACTGGAGTTAGCTTGGATTTGCTCCGTGAACGCACACGAGCAGCAGTCTCTGAACTTATCAACCCACCCTCATATTGTTGATGATTTTTGGACTTCTCTGTATTTAAAATCACCTCAAACTTGATTTAAAACCACTTGTGCCCTGAAGATCAAATCCACAAAACTCCAGCTTGTCCTGAGCTGAATCAAAATCAAGACTCATTTTAGCGACAAAACATTTCTTATCATCGAGGGAAGGTGAGAAACTGTGATGTGATCATGATTTTAAATGACAACAAACGACATAGCTCATTAGGAAATCAACTGAACTAAAAAATGTCTGTAATCAGATCAATTAGCCAAAACATTAGGACCACGCCCACCAAAATTCAGCAAAATGTAACTTGACGTGTTACAACACAAACACATTTATTCACTTCACCCGGTGTGCATCATGTTTTGGATCATCACTGTATGTATATACTACAATTTCAATGGAAGTTGTCTTCAGCATACAGTAAATTCACCCCACATGAGATTTTGGTTGGGTTCATTTTCCCAGAATATTTGTGAGGTCAGATATTGTTCAGTGATTTCCTTTCTGATCTGATACAAATTAAAGCCAATGCTTGTATCGTGACATCAATGTGACAACAATCATTCAAACAGAAAAGGAAATGACGCTATACTAAATGCCCATTCACACCATGCCTACATGCAGACCCTACTTCCTGCCTTACCACATCATGGTCACTGTACTTCCTGCATTGACACAGAACATTGGCTCTCAATGTAAATGGTGACATGCAGAACCAATCAGTTTGGGCACAGTTACCGGGGATATTGGGTCGCTCATTGTGAAGATGATCCAGGCATTGAAGAAGAGAAGTCATGAATCAACAGGATTAACATGTTTGAGTGTGGATGTGCCTGAGAAACCGTGTGGACATTCTTACAAACTTGTTTGTACATGCATACATGATAAGACAGCCAGAACGGTCCAAACACTCCTTCAAACTTCCCTGTTTTGTAATATAATCTTCCCAAAAGTTCCAATTATTCCAGAGATTGAATGGATTTCTTCTGATCACATCTTTCAGCAGTTCCAGTATTTATTTTGGTAAGTCCAGTCGTGGCTCGCCATGCTGTCTCTGAGCTGCTCGACTGTCTGTGTGAAGCACAACTTTGGTTTTCACATGAATTTGGCTTTTTTCCAATTCCTTTTCTGTGCGGCTACTCCTCACTTCCCAGCTTAAACTGCACAGTCTGATCCGGCTTCAACGGTTAGATCATTTACTAAAGTGTCTCACTAAGATCGTACATGCGGAAAAGAGGAATGGTGCCCTGATGCTTTGTCTTACAGCCTGGCTTTAAAATCTAAAGACAGATACTTATCTTAACAGTCAGTGGATAAAGTCTGCTACTCTTAATCGGTCATCATACGAGACACACTTTACAACCACTTTGCTTCTCTTTAGTTTCATCCTTCAAAACAACCTCAGCTCAAGTTAAATGGCTGAGTCGTGCTGTAGCTTGGGTGACAAATAACGTATAGGGTATGTCACCCAAATCCCCAACATCATTAAGAAATAATTAACAGCAAGAAACCCATTCAAACAACTAATAGAAAAAAGACAAAGAACATCAACAGAAAGTGAAAAAAACGCCATCTGCTCATGAAGATTGTGATATTTCCAAAACAAAAAGCCTGTTCGATGAGATTGTTTACTCAACTCTGTATCTGGTGAAAGATGTCTCAAAAATCAGTCAAATAAAATGCAAATGAATGAGCTTTTCGATCTGCTACTGTTACATGAACATGAGGTTCACAGAGATCAACAGTTTGGTTCCATTAAATCAGAGGAAGAAGGCGTTGGAAAACCATAAAAAGGTAATTATCACATATCTTTATTTCATATGTATTATTTAATGTGCTCAAAATAGGGCTGATGTTTTTTTTTTGTTTTTTTTAACATTTAAGTCAAAGATTTCATGCACATCATGAGATATTTCAGTTAAATCCATTTCCAATGCATTTTTCATATTTTGTTGTTATTTTTCTTTATTTGTTTATTTATTTACTTACTTCAGGCAAATGCAAAGTTGTGATATTTCCATTTTTTTCAATTTACACTATTCCCTATTAGATGAAAGTATTTAAATTGAAAGTGTGTGCATAAAAACAGGTGGATGGATGCTCCCCTGCACATCTTGGCATGCTGTAGTGAGAAAGTTACATCAAGTTGTGTTTATTAGGAATATTTTAGCATTATTCAGAGGCCACAATACATAGACAGTTTGTGCATTGCTTTTATGACTCCAGCTCTTCTGTTTTCAATGTGTTTGAATTTAGCAGAAGTGTGCCCTCCAGATGACTTCAGCAAAACTAAAAGTATTTACTTTACAACCGTTTCCAAAAAAAGTTAAGAAAAATCAATGTAAAATTTAAATAAAAACAATGCAATGATTAAACCCTTATTTAATTGAAAATGGACCAAAGACAACTTAACAAATGTTGAAACAGAAATTTAATTTGATGAAAAATGTATTTTCGTTTTGAATGTGATCACAGCAACACGTCTCCATAAAGTTGTTCTAGGATCATGTTCACCACTGAGCTGCATCACCTCTTCTTTTAACAACACTCTGGAAAAGTTTGGGAACCGAGGAGACCAGTTTCTGGAGTTTTGAAAGTGACATGTTGTCCCATTCTTGCTACCCATGCCATGTGCACTAATGCATCCATGTACCATCACAGGTGCTGGCTTTTGAACTGAGTGCTGATAACAAGCTGGATGGTCCCTCTCCTCTTTAACCTGGAGGATGCAGTGTCCATGATTTCCAAACAGAATCTCAGATTGTGATCCATCAGACCTCAGGACAGTTGTCCACTTCACCTCAGTCCATCTTCAATGATCTCGGTCCAGAGAAGGCGGCGGTGTTTCTGGATCATGTTTCTATCTGGTTTCTTCTTTGGAGAGTTTTAACCTGCATTTGTGGACTGTGCTATCCTATGCTAGTCTTTGCTTACAATAATACTATATATGTATGCCATATTATATTCCTTGTATACAATCTCGTATTAATCAACTATTAATCCTCAGGCGTATGCAACAGGCTGTTTCTGTAGAGGTCAGCGATACTGCTGAGGTCAGCGATCCTGTTGGGGTCAGCATGCTGCTGTGCATAATAACAAGGCCACAGGCCTCAACCTGTAACGGTTGATGGTACGACCATTAGTTTCACCTCCTGTCTTTCTTATTTCTTCCGAGTCATAAAACAGGAATAAGTTACTGACCTGAGCAACACGTCCCCACAAGGCAAGACGGCCCACCTCGACCAATCAACAAAGGACACATCACCATACATGACTTTTTGGTTCCTGTACTATAAGAAGACTGGGTCAGGGAGAGTCAGGAGTTCAGACTTCGTGAACTGACACATACTCTGTTGCGGTCAGGGAAACATAGTCTGGACCCAGAGCTCTGTAAACGGATTATTCTGCTGCTGTTAAATAAATACCTTGAAGCCTGACATCTTCTCCTATTGCCTCATTAAAAGAACACGCAGGACTGGGGGCTTACACATATTGGCTTTGTACTAGCATGAGCCCGAGTCCAACAGGATGCAGCGATGAACTGTGTTCACAGACGATGGTTTTCACAAGTGTTCCTGAGCCCATGCAGTGATTTCCAACACAGAATAGTGTGTTTTTAATGCAGTGCTGCCTGCACCATCCAATATTGGTTTCCAGCCTTGTCCCTTGTGTTCAGAGATTTCTCCAGATTCTCTCAATCTTTTAATGATATTATGAACCGTAGATGATGAAATCAGAAAAATGTGTTCTAATTTTACACTGGGGAACATTAATCTTAAATTGCTGCACTATTTTCTCATGCAGTCATTCACAAAGTGGTGAACCCTTTTCTATCTTCACTGCTGACATCAACATATATCAACATTTGATACGTTGTCTTTGGTCTTTTTGCAATCAAAAATAGGTTTACATGATTTGCAAATCATTGCATTCTGTTTATATCTACATTTTCCACAGCTTCCCAACTCTTTTGGAAATGGGGTTTTACTAATGAATTGAAAAATATTTGGAATATTTTGTGATCAGAAAATATACAATAACGTGATGATTTATATCGCTTGAGCCAGGCCGGGAAAACAGTCGAACTAATGTATCAGCAGATACAGTATCTATTCAGATGTATTATCAATGTGAGGGCTTCAAAGGAGTGTTGTCATAAATAACTAGGACTCAGGTTTTGATTTGTATTTGAGTGTTGGACTTCACGCGTTCATTTAACCACTTCAACTGCACAAATCTATCAAATGAACCACATGTTTTCTGTACATTCTTGCTCTCAACGCTGTTTCATGACTTCCGTGTGATACATTTTATTCAGAAAGTCTGCGTTGGTGCGTGGGGAGGTTTGGGGAACATAACCTTGCTTCAGCTTTCCTGAAGCTGTTGTCATTATCAGCTGTTTACCAGTATTATAAACTTGTAGGAGAAAAGCAGCTAATGCTGACCAATCACAGTTCTTGTGGTTTCCTTGTGATACCTTTCAGACGCTGTAGCCCCAATGTTTATTTGTATTCTGGAACAGGTGTGTGTCAGCAGGGTGTGAGAAAATCCCTTAAATCTGAAGTACACAGTAAATAAAGCATGGGAGTAGTGAAGATGTATCATCATCTGTGCATACTTCAGACAATAAGTAACTCAAACCTACAGCACTGCATCTCCATTACACATTGTATTGTCAATGTATCATCTTCATATTTTCTTTTACTCTCAAAACTCAGTTCTAGCCACAAGGATCAACTCCTTCACCAGGGAATATATTGTATCTGTCAATCTACTCACAGCATCTCATGAAACAATGTATTTGAAGACAGTGTTCAGACTTGGCTGTGTCTTTTGTTTCATCTACGGATACAGTTTGTAATAAGACAGCTTTGGATCTGCTGCAAGGTGTTTATTTTAATTAAGACAAGCCCCAGCTAGCAGTTTCTCTTTTCTGTCAGTACTGTGCATCTGTGTTGAACACACACAAATGAAACAGGTGTCAATCTTCTGAGTAAGAGTAGAGTCTGTATGTGATTTCTCTGCATGGTCCTCTTTACATTTAATTAGCAGCAATCGTTATTGAGTCAGATTCCAAGCGATTTGATTCCAGTTGTCAGCTAATGACCACTCTGTATTGCATCACATATTGTCCCTTTACATATCAGAGTACAAAATGTCTTCATCTACATCTCTTAAATAAACTCATGTACTGCCGCAGACAAACAGACGAACCTGGGAGACTGTCAGAGGAAGATAACAGGAAAATAAATCATTTGCATTTGGCAATTCTGCAATAATCCAGAGCCCGGCATCACCATTATTACAGTATCTGACATTTTGCATCTAATATAGAAGTCAAATGGGGATATGGAGATGTATGGTTTTAAACTGTGTAAATTGATTAGACAAGGAGCGTGCAGGTCTGACTAATGGTTTACCTGTTGGACTCCACAGGGAAAACAGATCATGACCCATTTACAAAACAAAGGCTTTGCTTTTCACACTTCAGGTGCATCCTTTGGGAAATATTATGTGGTATTTACAGATGCAACAACGTCGACTTTTCACGCCTAATCTGTTACTCTTGTCTTGAAGAAAAATAGAGGTGATTTCTGGGGAAAGGGCCCCTGTTTCCTAAAAAAGAGCTGGTGCTTCATCAAAAGTTTAGCCCTAGACTTACCTGCAGGGAGAGAACATCAATCCATTCTCATTAGGTTATTTTCTCATTTTATAAAAAAAAAGTGTTTTTGCAAATTAGAACAAGTTGTAAATACTGTATATTTTTGCATATTTTAAGGCCAAAGAATATGTAGCCTTAGTTTGTAGAGAATGCGGCTTGCAAGACGACAATACTGTACAGAGAGAGATAGAGTAGATAGAATAGATAGAATAGAAATCAGAGCTGTGACAGTCACACTACAATTAAAGTTCAAGATGCACGGCACAGTGTCATAAAAAGACAGTTTGAAAATCGATTCAGTTCAATTTTACAAGTCATCTCAGGGCACTTAACATAGTGAAGACCTTACAACACTGTAGAGAGAAACCCAAGAATTCATCCAGCAACAGCTGGGAGGAAAAAACTCCCCTTTAACAGGAAGAAGAAACTCTGACAGAACCAGAGTCAGAGGCCAGAGGCCATCGGCCTCGACCGGCCAATCGGCCAATCACCACACCCAAAATCAGTGTTACCAATTTAGCATCTGGCCCAATATTAAATATGGTCACAATCTTCCCTTCTGTTCCTGAGTCGTGATGTTTAACAATGCCCATAAAAGTGTTTTTGCCGAACATCTTGATGTCACAGGGAATTTTGACCTTTGACCCTTTGGCTATAGAATGTTATGACTTCGGCAACTTATCCTACTCATAATTGTGGGAAATGTTGTCATACTTGCTGTGCAGTGTTTCCCCTAAGATGCAGTTGTTGCAGCGGAGGTTAAGCATGCGTGCATGTGAAAAACATTTGACGTTTATTGAACATAAAATATTGAACATAAAATATGTATCAACAACCACCCTATTGCAGTAAAATTAGAAAATTCAAACATGATTTCCATAACAAGGTATACATTTTTTCTTTGACCCAAATCACCCACTGGGTGACCGTTACCATGCAGGAGCTGTCATTCCTTATCTCCATTCCTCACTTTTAACGGTCCTTTTTCCAGAATAACTTTTATCATTTCACACATCAACGATCTCCTGTTGGTTTTACTACAACACTTAGTTTAGGATTATGTGCTTTTAATTCATTTTCCGGATTTTTTTTTGGGGGGGGGGGATCTTCAATAACTTCAATTCATACACAGTTTAGGACTTCAAAAATCCATTCACACATCAATGGTCTTCTATTGCTTGTTCTACAACTCATACTTTGAAAAATTGTGCTGTTGCATAATTTTGAAGATTTTTTTATTGAAAAAAACAAAGCAGGAGATTATTGATATTTGATATGATTATTTATTGACAACAAACTAAAAAAGACTGAAGTTATAGATATTTTTTTTTCCAAATAAAAAAAAAATCCTGCAAATTAAGCAGAACCTTATTTTTTCAGTCGGTGTCGTCTCATCCTGCCCTTAAAAAAAAAAAAAAAAGTTGAAACGACGGCGGTTCTGTTTCAACAGTGGACTTGCGCCGCTGCTAATTGCATATAAGGGAAACACTGCAATTCAATATCTGGTGAAATGTTACAAATAGTCACATTTCCCCGTCCTGTTTCTGACCCACCAAAATCTTATCAGTCCATCCTTAAGTCCGACTGAACGTTTGAGCCACATTTGAAGAAACTCCCTCACGGTGTTCCTGAGCTATGGTGCCTACAAGAATGGGACAGATGTGTGGTTATGGTGACTTTGACCCTCTCTTTTGACCCCTAACATCTAATCATCTTATTGTTGAGTCTTAGTAAACATTTGTGCCACTTCTGAAGAAAGTCCCTCAAGGCATTGAGATACTGCATTCACAAGTACGGGACAGATGTGAAGGACAGTTACCGTGACCTTTGACCCCCAAAATCGAATCAGTTCATTCGTGGGACAAAGTGAATGCGTGTGCTTAATTTTGAAGACATTCCCTCAAGGTGCTTATGAGATATTGTGTTTATGAAAACAGGATGTTTGGATAATCTGAACATAAAATGCCTCCTGCTGTGGCTCTCGCTGTCACACAGACATGACAATGGAAATTGGATAGATTTTGTCCATATGACCTTTAGTAAAGAGAAACATTGACTGTGTTTCATTGTCCTCTGAGGATCAAAGTTGTAAGTATGTTGGACCTCTGACCATATTGGAGATCATTGATGGGTGTAAATCTTCCATAGTAATGGACTTTAATGGGCAGTTTATAGAATGAAAAGAAGGAGGGAGAGAGTGGTCAGATATGCAAGAAAGGTCCACTAAGGCCTGCACAAATCAGCACTATTCAACTGTTGTTTACTTGTCTTCTTGATGCTAAATGTCCCTGTTGGGATATACATCCTAAACTATCCAATAAGATGTTGATGTAAACACCATTAAATGAAGTGATGGAATAGATAGGGGCTTTAACTCTGCACTGGCTGCTTCATTTCAGTCCACCGTGCTGCAGTACACACAGGAATAAATGCATCACTATCATAACGAATGTATTCATCCGAGCAAGGGTCTTCACATGATAAAAAAAACAACCAAAAAACCACCTCCTACTTTCACATGCCAGGCATCCATCATCAGAACTGTTCAAACTCGTTGAGAAATCAGAAAGCACCTCATCAGCTTCAACACTGCTAACAAACAGCAGAACCTTTCCTTGATTGTTCCCTTTCATGTTGCGTGAATCTCTGAGTAAAAAGCTACTCAGGCTCCAAGTGTCAGATGTCAACAAAATAATCTGAAAATCAAACACCATCTCCTGGCGTAATCTTCTTTCTGGTTTCATCATTTGCAGGGTAAACATCATATTTTCAGCATAAAGTAATTGCGTTCCTCTGAAGCTGCTCTTAATCAACAAGTCCTGATAAATGATTATGACAGAGGTAATTAAGAAGCCTGAATGATAGTTACAAGGGCATCTGAACAGCAGGTATGCTTTTAAGAAAAATGTATGAATAATGAGCAGGCGAGTCACATCACCAAATACAATCTTCTGGCAGGAAGTTAGTGATTACCTCATAAGCTTTAAATTTGTATATTTTTGACGACATACTATAGTAAGGCATTTTTATGATATTTTAAACAACATGCTCTACCAAAAAGTTTTTTTTTTGACATTTTGAATGACAATATAATATAAAATTGTTCTGAAATTTTGGATGACATGTTACATTTGTATGACATTTTGGAAGATATGATATCGCATGATGTTTTTATGGAATTTAGGATGACATGCTACAGGGTGACATTTGATCACATTTTGCACAACATTACTTTTTTATTTAGATTTTGGACAACATACTATTGTATGAAAATGTCTCTACATTTTGGACGACATACTATAGTATAACATTTTTTGAAGTTTTGGACTACATGTATACCATGTAATCCACAAATATAGTATGACTTTTTGGACGTAATAAAATAGAATTAATTATTTTTGACCTATTTGGACAACATACTAGAGTATGCTTTTTTTTTTTTTTTTGATGACATATCACTGCTGTTTGACATTTTTTTGATATTTTGGAGGACACAGTACAGTGTGACTTTTTTATGACTTTTTCGACGCCATAGTATAATATAAAAAAATTTGGAAAGACATATGATAGTATGACATTTTTATGACCTACTACATACTATAGTATGACATTTTGGACAAAATACTGCAGTATGACTTTTTTTTTTGATGCCATACGTATGTATGTCTGACGTTTTTATGACATTTTGGACAAAATACTTCCCTCTGCTTGTGGTTTGCAAAAGATGTTACGTTGATAAAAAAAAAAAAAATCCCAAGTTGCTGATTATGACAAACAAACTTTTCCCTAATTTAGAGGAAACTGATACCGTTCTTTTTGAATCTTTTATCGAACTGCCAAAATATCCCGAGTTTCCGAACAGGGACCTCAATCATTAGCAAGCACAGTAACTGCACCTAAAAAAATGAGTTTATTTATCACATTCAATTTCACAATGGCTGTCATCAAAATTGAAATAATAGTTTTTGCATGTCTGTCTGAGCTGACAGCAAAAAAGGCCAGAAACATTTCGCACCCTGCCTTTTTCATTAACATGAAAGATGACAGGGAGTTGGCACTTGTTGAAAATGTGTCATTCACTTCTACCGCAGAGAAAACATGCTAATTTCTGTATCAGTCTTATCCTGCATAACACCAGCTATTCTTTTAGAGATGTCATTCTGAGTTACTGGTGCCGATTCCAAGTTCTCTGAAAGTGCAGTGTCAAACTCCGCAAAAGGATGTACCCGCTCCACAAGTTTGCCCCTGTTTGAGCTGCCAACAGCTTCATCGTGTCCCCTGGATGCAAGTTCTTGGTGTGCAAGATACAAGGCTACAACAATGAGTCTCATCAGAATATCTTTGTCCCTCTTTTTCAGTCGATTGTGCTTCTTTACACTAATGCTTTTTGCCAGGTCCAGAGTTTCGTCAACACTGATGCATCCAAAGGCTTTCCATTTCACGGCGCAATCTACATGACGTTTGGATTTCCCATGTATCTTAATTACCTGTGACAGGTTGGCAAGGTTGATGAATCCTGCTGTGGCTCACGGACTGTTAAGTGAGCACAAATCCCTGTCAATAGAGGACCCAGCCAGTAGAATAGCCGCTGAAGTTTAGCGCTACCAGCTGGCCACTTCACTCAGATATATCCAGTGTCAAAAACTACCTTTTTATTTTGTATCACCTTTGGATACTTTGGAAACATCCACACTAATATGTTTTGATGTAAAACTCATAACGTTTGCTACCTCTACGCAGTAGAAAATCCCATCTCATTAATTTGACACATGGAATGTCTGAATCCCTCTTTTCGTTCTGTAAGTAGCTCCAGTTTGACATCGGCCTGCCATCAGATTTCATTTTAACTTGCTGGGAGTTCAGTAAAACTTTATTTTTACTAAAAACATCCAATGTTGTGTTCCAAAAGGCAAACTTGCGTGCTAACTAACTATTTTGATTGCATGTGCGTGTTAAAAACTGACAAGACTGGAAACATGCAGTGCACTACAAGTACCCGGATGGTGCACTTTAAACGGTCAGAAAATTTAGTATGAAACGCTGGATACTTTGCACTTTCCTGGCTCTGTAGCGGGAAATGAAGGAACACTCACATGAAGAATTACCAAAGTGCGGGTCAAAGTGCACAGAAATGTTTATTTTTCATGAAGTATCACCAAACTACTGCTGGACAGAGTCCATCAGTGTGTGTATCATCTGCATCAAACAGAGTGCACAAAAACATGTTAATTTATGTGTGAATAAATTCAAGCTGCAGATATGTTGGCAGGTGATGCATTGAAATGCTACGGTGATTTGTTTTGTTGGTAAGTGCAGAACGGCAGTTACATTTGAGACAATACTACCCTGTCAAAAAAAAAAACTCAAGTACAACATAAGTCTGTGTGCTAACAGGTACGACTGCAGAGTGTGAGTACACTGAGGGAAGTACGCCATTTGGAACAAAGCCCAAATCTTCACTTCTATGACTGCACATGCTAATGTTGCTAACGGTAATATAAACATAAAGTGGCTAACGGTTATCTGCCGTTACTCAATGACGTTGACAAAATGCTATGAAGTGATTGGTGAGATGTCGTGATTGGCTCCTCTTGCCACGGCCCTGACTAATCACAGTTTGACCACGGCATGCCAGTCGCCTCATCCGATTGGTTTATCAGCTGATCTATCTTTTTTTCATTAAGGCATGCCAACTCGGCCCGTTCTCCTTGTGGACATAAGATTAGTCTTTTAATTGCAATATAGTGTTTCACCACATATGCAGCAGAAAACAGCAGTACCTTAATACTAAACTATTTCAGCACACTGAGAGATGTTTCATACTTGTTGACGAAATGATGACCATAATAATAGTAAATAATAAGCCTGGAAAATAATCATGTTACTCTATAGCATAATCCTTGTGCATCCATCTACAATAATTGCAATATGCTCATTTCCCAGGGTGAGACTTGCCTCAAGTAGATATTGCTATTCATTAAGTATAGTATAGATAAGTAGAGCACAAGGTGATTACAATCATTTGTTCCTCTTCCTAAATCAAAGGATAATGTGTTTCTAATGCAAATCTGACCAGCTTACCTTGAAGAACACTAATTTACCATTCCGCTTTTCTTCCTGAAACTAAATTTCATCTTGATTAAGTGTTGCAGTGGCAGTCAGATTCATCAAATGTCTGGACTGAGAGTGTCTTGGGATGCTTTGGGCTGATTGAGAGTGACCGGGTGCCTTTGGATTCATGGGGTCCTTTTTATGGTCAAGCCCGTGGCACCTTCCCGCATTAAATATTTAAGGAGGCAGTAAAATATTGCTCCTCCCGCTATGGTCTGCAATCCCCAAGGTAGATGATCAGTTTCACAGGCAGGCAAATGCCTCAGTGGGAAAGGTTGATGGATTTGGCAGATACAATGGTTCCTTCAAAGACACAGTGGAGCAGAATGAGTGATGGTGCTGCTGCCATTAGCTCGCTGCGGTGTGAGAGAAACCGCTCTGCCTTCAGCTCCGGAGAGGCTCCTTTAAAATTAAATCTGTTGCACCAAATGCAAATTATAGTACACAGTAAATATTTGAGAAAACCTATAACTGAACCCACTATGGAAATAGGTGCTGTAGCATCCTGTTTGTGTTTCAAACCATTTTCAACTTCTTGTTAAAACTGCGGGTCAATCTGGCAACGCTGATATCAGCTGCGTGAAATAAAGTTAATGTGCTTTAGCAGAACTGTGGCAGCACAATTAAAAGTGTGTGAATGTTTCTAAATGAAAAGAAAGAGGCACAGATGGTTAACAGTGTGACTGATTGATTGAAAATGAAGTCTGGGTGTATTGTCAGTATATACAAATATATACTAGTTCTCATCAACTGCTGTCATATTCACTCCCGTTCAACAGCTTGCAGAGCAGCAGTCTCTGTTGATGATCAGACTGAGTGACTTCTGCAATACCACAGAGGAAAGTTCAACAGATCCACTTGGATGGCAATAATGCACTGACATTTGGAAAGACTGTGAATAGTTTATGTGTTGATATTCACTGTAATTGCAAGTGTTTGGTTTGATTTGAACTTAAAGTGGACTTTGAGTTTTGGAAAAATGCTTGTCAGCTTCAACACCACAGAGATGTGAGACAGACAGGGCTGCCTGCAGCACACAGAAACCAGAAAAAAGTAGTAAGTGAAGTGGTATTCATAAAAGATTGTCATAAAATATGATTCTGTTATGACAGATTGAACTCTTAACACCTGATATTTTACTGCTGTACACTAACTTTTTCATTTTAGCTGTTGCGAGCCTTTAAGTCCCCAAAGGCTCCATTGTTATTGGCTAATTTGAAGTGAAATAAGAGTGCCTCGTCTCTTCTGAAAGATGGGAGTGGGATCGTTGGATTTATCAGTCAGTAGGTCCATGACATCAACATCAAAACATCAACCTTTATATATCCTATGAGCAAGTGTTAGCATGCTAATTTTCTTAAGTAATTCATTGATGAATGTAAATTTGACCTGCAGAACATGAATGTGTCTGAAGTCATGTGTGTGAGTACGCTAGCATTGAGGTTAAACTCAGCATCATAAAGTCAACAGCTTGGCTGTAGTCTGTTCAAACCCTGTTTTAACCATTCAAGGGCAAAGCAGCAGGTCTTGGATAAGCAGACAGTGTGAGCATCTCCAAGTGTACCTGCTATTTTGGTTCATGTAGGTTCAGCTGTACAAAGTGTGTGTGTCTGTGCACAGTATACGGTAAGCCAGCCCCACTGCTGGGTTTTCACCACACACACTGCTGATCTGTTGATCCAGACCTGTTGCACATGCCTGTCTTCATCCACCATATCCTACTACCTCCTTCATACAGTACCATTGGAAGTTTGGACACAATAAAGGGTTTTTATTAATCAGCTGACCCCTCTTGTCTCTGTTCTGATTATTCTTCAATCAAGTAACATCTGTAACTCAACAAATCTTTAATCAAATGTGACCGTAACTGACACAGACCACTGCAACTGCAACTTATGGTCAATGGTCATGATTTTTTTAAGCAATATGCAAAATCAATTAAAATCTATAACTCCACATATATGTATTCAAATATTACCAACCTTAACACAGACAATCTTTGCATACTAGATATCACGTCTTTAAAATGACCAAACGGTGACTCTGTGGTGATATAACACATCTTCCTGTAATTTGTTTGAACAGTTTCTATTTTCCCAAACATTTGATTAAATTTCCCTAAATTATTTCATAATACACCTGATTTCATCAGAATGATGTGATTTTTTTCAAAATTGTATCACAAATATTTTGACTTTTTGGTGAATTTTAAAAGTAAACAAACACAACTTTTTCGCTCATGTAATGCCATTCCCTAAACTTTACAAGACGTTAGTGTAAATGCAGGTCTCCCCAGTGAAACAGTCTGTCACCGTCTCTTGCGATCCGAAGGTTCATGGTTCAACTCCACGAAGGGACAACTTGTCAACAATGCTGCAATCTGCTTGGATCATTGCCACAAGACAGATTCACCCTAACCTGGTTAGGGTGAAGAAAAAAGATAATAGTTAGGGATCAAATGATGGCTTGAACCATGCCCTTAAAGTTATGCAACCTTCATTGCCATGGTAACAGTCAAATGTTGTTTTAAAAAACTGTCCAGACTTGTAGGTTTAAACTGGGAGTGAACAGCAGTCTCCTGCAGCCAAGTCCAATGACGCATCTAAATATCCACCCAACCCACCTCCTTTCAAGGAAAACTCATCTTATGTGAATGTCTTCTGAACTACATCGCGGCTCCAAAGCTCAAGATTCTCATTATTCATTGAGCCGTTAGAGGTCGCCCGACCTTAAACCGTAACTGTGTATCAAGCTGTTTGCACAAAAGACCGATGGGTTTGTTTTCTTGGAGGACAGTCTCAAAGATAATGAGGGCCTGATGCGACGTCCAGCATGATTCATGTGGTATTGTTTTCAGGTTCTCTGTTTAATGTATGTCTTTTGTAATATATATGTGCATGTTTTTTTGTTCTCCGTATTCTTCTGGTCAAAGTTCTACATTGCACAGTTTTCTTCACAAAACAATTCAAACAACTGGTTCATCAGGAGCAAAGTTCATTGACATTGTGTGTACAAAAGAGGGAATCTCTCTTAAGCATCCACCATCTTGTCAACAGGTCTGCTGGAAGCAAACAAAGCAGTCCAATCAGGACTTATCAGTAGCATTCCAGCAGTCAGAGTGATTTGTGTGGGTGTATGCCAGTGTAAGGTCAGGATGTGCTTCTCTGCAAATCGCGCTCTCACCGGGCAGCAATGTGAGGCATGAAGTGGCGAGGAAATCACAGAATGGAATATTGTAAATTGTGCTGAGCGGGAGAAGTGGGGCCAGCATTATGACACCATTATCTTTCCATCTGACATGAGATGTGCCGCATTATTCAGGGCGAATGAATAGGTGGAAGATCCTGGAGGCTCGGCTGAGTGGAGGCGGGCAAACAAAACAATAGATGAGTATTTATACCGTGGAAGCACTGTCTAGAGATTACTAACAAACTGATAACGTGCATGATATGCCATTCCTTTAACAATGATTAGATTGTGCACATTTGCAAATATTCATAAAACAAACAGCTGTTGACATCTGTCCCTTCGCTGCTTTATTTTGCACTAACACATTTGCATAGAACATTCTGCTGCCTCGGAAATCAGCCACAATTCATCGCAACTCTGAGACTGAATTCATAATCGTCTGGTCCGACTGGCAAACAGCTGCTTGGCTGTCCTCTCTCAGGAAGCTTCATTTTGATAAACACAGCTGATAAACGCGCTTCAAACTGCATCTAGTAATCACTGTAATAATGACAGTGCTCAGCTAGAATACATGAGAGGGTAGACGTGCTTGGGATGTGCCTTTAGGAGATGCAGCTTGATGGAGAGGGATGGTCCTCAGCAGCCACATCCTATAGGGTTTCTCTTCACCTACTGGGGGTGGACGGGTCGATGCTCAGAAGCCAGACCCAATAGGGGTCCCTAATGGGGCCTGTATTGATCCTAGCATGGTGTTCACCCCATGAGTCTAATGGAAAAGACCGCTGAAAAAATAAAAGGGCAAAGCGGTCTCCACTCTCAGAGTTTGGATCACACATCGGGGCAGAAGTGTTCACTTTGCTTTGCCTTTTTCAGAAAAGAAAATAGTTGTAGAAGATGTTTATTCTGAGCTGCTGGGAGCAGAGTGTTTCTGAAAGGTGAGCTAATATAGTAAAAGAGCAGCTGAGGAGGCTCATGCTGGAAAAGCAGGCTGTCCTTGAGTGCTTCACTCCCCCCTTGGAATAAGTGCTCACAGCCACCAGTGATGATGTATAGTCTACATGTCCCCTGATGACCTTGATGCCGTATATTGAATGTAAACTAGGTTCGAGAGCATGCTTGCACATAAAGTGTTGTACATAAAGGGGTCATTGTCAGTCCTAAGGCCAGATAAACAGGCAGCCTATTTGGATCAGTCTTGGGTAGTAAAGATGTAGTGTGTGGCACAAATCAGCCCAGTACCCCTACGGAGGTATATTCATATTCAACTGGAGCCCACAATTATATCCAGAGATGAGCAAGATGGTGGATGGGCAGCTGAGGAGGCAGTTTGAATCCAGTTTCTTTTTTGTTGTTGTTGTTGTTGTTGTTGTTGTTAGTGGTTTCGAGCAGCAGGGTTGGAGATTGCAACCACTCCTCTGTTCAACCTACAGTGGCTGTAAAACTTGTGAAAATGCAAACATCCCTCGGTGTGTGTTTGTCTGTTTTGGGCCACAGTAGAAACATGGTGTGCGCCATAGGAAGCTCCCTATCTAAATAAGAAGGGCTCATTGTATGATAGTGAAAACACAATGATTCTTAGTTTGAGGTGATTATACACGAATGAAAACATAATTATGAATATAATATTTAATTTCTACTAATAAATCCCCTAAATCCTACGCACTGAACCTTTAACCACACCACAGTTTAATTGGGACAATCATAATTCCCTAACCTTCACCACACTGTACTTGAAAGATATTGTAGAGAAATCTTATTAAAAAAGTTTTCATCTGAGCAGTGTAAAGTATTAAATATAACCCCTGATTGAACATAAAATGTATGCACTACTAATATACATAATACGATTTGCAGGATTATTAATTTCAAAAGGTCCATCTAACCAAATGGACTTCACCACTTTATATCATGGGGATAATAATAATAACTTGATTTACTGCCATTCAGTTTCCTCCCATTAACATCATCTGTAAATACATATTCATCCTGGTTATAATCCTGTTCAGGATTTGGTATAGAAAATAACCTTATTCTTCATATTCTTGTATGATTTGTATGACAAACATTATCACAGTATCATATTATCACTGTTCACTCATGCAGGATTGTCTTTGATGATTCCATATTGCAGACTGTCTGTCTGTTCTGCAGTAGCATCTGCTATTAATATCAGACATGGAGGAAGACCTTTAGTTTACGATGAAGATGTTTGGGAGGGATGTATTTAGACCACCCACTCTCTCTTTGAGATTAAATTGAGGATGTGTTAGTGTTGTTAGTTTTGGAACTAAGTTCTGGAAATGCACAACTAAAGAGAACAGGGAAATATTAAAGTATTTGGATATGTAAAAATCCAGGTAAATTACTATTAGAGCTACACAAGAAAAAGAAAATACTTGAATTCCCCCTTTTTTTTTATAATAAACTTCTACCTGTAAAATATATATAAACGTAGTCAGTAACAGCTGCAAAACTATCAGCCTATCTTTTCGGTTCTTCTTAGTAACGTAACATAATTTCTTTATAGCAAAATGATGTGTACATTATGTTAAGTAACTAGTTAAGTATTTATTTTACAGCTGATAAGCTGATAAGCATGAACAAAATTTAACGTGTTTGTGTCCGATAGTGTTTTCTCAACAAAAGAATCTTCTATAATCTTTTCTATAATATCTGTAAAGAGGATGTCTATGTGAATCAAGTGGAGGCAGGAAGGTTTAGACAGAAAAATGTAATGATTCTCAAGCAAGTACTGCATTCTTTCTTTTAAAAGCTGGATAAATTTGAGCCCAGAGCCAATAACATGCACCTTAACACTGATAATAATCCAGCTTTAGACGCACAAAACCTGTAGGATGGAAGCTGGAACTCTGACCATTCTTACAAAGCAGTCCAAGGACTGCTTTTAATGACTATCAGATGCTGGAACATCCATGTGTCCAACAAAGAAATGACCTGAGGTGTCCAGTCCTTGACTTTCACATATCTGGAAAGTTTGTACTGGATGATGTAATTGAATATTTACCCGATGTAGAATAATATATAATAATGCTCCAATTCCATGTTTCCTGCTCGGTTTTAAAGTGTTCACATTTGTCAGTTTTCAGCTGGGAAACAATCCTTTTCTTTTGATTCAAAGATAAATGTTTCCCGTTGTCATAATTTATGGCAGCTATCATTACTGCAGATTCACTGATTACCAAATTAACCTTCAGATCACTATTCAGCTGTAATTGTTCATTCTATATCAGCCTCTAATGCAGCTGTCAGCTGCAGCGCACATCTGCAGGGAAATTGAGTATATGGGCTAAAATAAGATGCAGCAGCCAGCGCGGAGATGCTTTCTAACACAAAGAGGATCCTCTGCATTGTTCTGCAAACTTTTCTCCATCTGGCAGAGTTCACTCAGATCACTCAGCCGGGATTTGTGAGAAAGGTCAACTAAATGCATGATAAAATGATTGCCTGCAGATTAAAGTGCTGTTCTGCTAATGTTTACTGAGTTGCTTGAGGAAGCAAAAGTTTTGCTCTTTTCTTTCATAAAAAAAAAAAAAAAAAAAAGATTCTGTCAACAATACTGCTAGACAGGCAATAATTTGATTTAAATTTTACAACTTGAAATATCCACATGGAGTGACTTTAAAGCAACAAATAACTGGGTTGGTGGATGTATTCCAGCAGGTTTCACCTCCGTTTGACTGTCACAAAACCTGTGATTTTATTTCCACTTGCTGTGCACGGGCCTTGTTGTTGAATTGTTATATTTCCATCATACGTTCCTTAAAAAAGGGGCATTTGTTTCACTGTAAAACTGGAGCTGGATGTTTGTTGAATATATTGAATCAACTATTTTTTAAACTTATCTATTGAGATTTTTTTGTAATGCTTTATTTTCTGAGTTGATATTTTCCAGTGAACTTCCTGGATTCCTTTTTTTTTTTTTTGTGATTTCGTATAAATCAGCTGATATTTAGCTGTAAGAGATAAGTACATTTCTACAAAAAAAAAAAAAAAACTAAAAACAAAGCCCGGCACAGTTTGGTAGCTGTAAGTAAAATGGAAAAAAGGAATGTTTTTCCTCAGTTAAATTACGAGTCAAAATTATGCATTAGGTGATTGAAAAATTGTTTGTAAAGGGACTTATTGAATATGGACTGCTAAGGTTTATTATAGATCTGCTTTAGAATGCTTATTGGGTGCATTTTTACCTGTAGTTTTCCGTTGCATTGGACATTCCATAATTGTGTGTATTAAAGTGCTTTGATGCTCAACAACAAATAAACCAACTCAGTTTTATACTACCAGTTAGACCTTCTGCTTATTATTGCTGTAACCTTCAGATGTGCTGCTGATTGGGTTTTATGCATTTTACAGGGTTGCAAACAACAGCAAGAAAGATGGCATTCAAGTTCCTGGCAATCTGTTTCAATGCCTCGTTTTTATATGCGCATCAATCTGTCAGTGTGTTGAAATAGTTTATTCCTTTTTACAGTAAACAATGAGTGATATATCAGTTTCACTTAGCTTCTTCTCTTTTTGCTGCTTTTTTGTTTGGTCACAACCTGTTTTCTTTCAATAATAAGCAGGAGAAATCCCAAAGGAGTCTCACTGGCTAGTCTTCTCTTAGTATACACATGATTAATTTGAGATTACAGTATAAAAGTACTGCCACATTTACCTCGAGTAGGAGAACCCATTCCCACTTTGAAGTTTTGAAATGAAAAGTGAACTGTATGAAGCGTACCAGCTTGATAAATATATCACTCAGTTCGGTTCATAATACCGATACCGATGGTGTATGTAAAATAAATTCCTTGAAGAAAAAGCTTGAAAGCTTGAACTGAACACTAAGTTCATGAAGAGCTGGCATCAACTAGTCATGGATTTCAACAACCGTGTGTCATCATCAAAGGTACATAAAATCATTAAAAGCTCACAGGAGTTGTATACAAGGGCTTAAATTAATATTGGATGGCCGTGATCTTCAGGCTCTCCTGTGTCACTGCATTAAAAGCAGACACAATTCAGTCATGGAAATAACTGCATGGGCTCAGGAGCACTTCTGTAAACCATTGTCTGTTGCTGAATCCACTCATGCAGATTGAACTCCATCATGCAAAGAATTTATGAACATGATCCAGAAACACCGCCTTCTCTGGGCCCGAGCTCATTTAAGAGGGGCTGAAATGACGTGAAAAACTGTCCTGTGGTCTGAAAAATATTTTTTTGGAAATACTTTTTGGAAATCATGGACACTGCATCCTTTTGGATAAAGAGCAGAGGGACCATCCACATTGTTATCAGCACACAGTTCAAAAGCCAGCATCTGTGACAGTATGGGTGTGCAATCGTGCACATGGCATGGGTAGCATATATATATATATATATATATATATATATATATATATATATATATATATATATATCCAGACAACGTCTCTTTCAGGGAAGGCCTTGCTTATTTTAGCAAGATAATGCAAAAACAGATTCTGCACGTATTCCAATAGCATGGCTCTGTAGTAGGAGAGTCCAGGTGATAAACTTCAGTTCCCAAACACTTACAGTGGTAACAATGCCCTTGTCACAACTTTTCTTTAAACATGTTGCTGGTATCCAATTCAAAATGTACATATATTTGTCATAAAACCATAAAAGTGATCAGGAGCAACTTGGGGTTCAGAGCTTTACACAAGGACACTTAAACATATAAACATGTGGAACCGGGGACTGCTATACCATCTGAGCCACAGCTGCCCCTCTTTGTACCCTGCTTTTCCTAAAACTAAAAATATTACCTTTACATGGAAATGCAGCTCTTAGGAAAAACATACAGGTGCTTACAATATGAAGATGCAGTTTGCATCTGTTTATCAAACAGTCAGATTCCACATGAACAGCTGAACTGGAACATCGGGGGGGCTACAAACAACCAAAATAATGCCCCATTAATGTAGCATTCATCAAACACAAAGGGGAGAAGATGATGGATTGAGTGTAAGCAGCAGCGAGAGGAAACTGGCTTCCTTCTGATCGGTGTGTCACGCCATCAGAAGAGCTGAGGGATGGATGCAATTAACGCTGTGTCGTTGGTTGCATTATCACAAATATTGCAAAGTGAGGAGTAATTTGGATGATTAATAGAAGGAGTCTCTGATTAAAGACACCTTCAAATATTTGTTTTTATATGGCTTTACAGTTGAAGGCTGCTGGAAGACAAACAACATAATAATTTGATAGAAATATCTCGCATGTCACCCAAGATCTCTTAGCATCGATGAAGACATCAAAACTTACAGTTGCTGTTACATGTTTATGCAGCACTTCACATCATGACCTTAAAAATCCTAATTGACTTCCCTAATAGCTTTAACACCGTGGGCACAGTTTTCTACAATTAGTATAGATTTATACATACAAGATCATAAGAATTATAAGATTATATATGAATTTGAGCTCTCGGCTCTCCGGACACTAAATTAATCGATCCTCCTCCAAATCACTGAGAAATGTAGGATGTGTGATGTGATTGCCATTACTATCACTGTCAAAAAGAATGGCTGACCCTTAGAACTGTAACTGTATAACTGGGTGCACGGGTCTGCAATGATTGTCATATCCTGAACTGATGTTGTTGGGTCTGAAAACTACAAGCCTAAAAGTAGTAGAAGAAGAGTGGAGTTGGAAGGGGTTGATAAAACCAGACCTCTGTAACCAGCTGCTCATCTCTGCTTGAGGCTACAGGCTCCAGGCTATATTACCTGCTATCAGCGTTACACACTCAAACCTCTGAAGTGCCAGCGTTTGAGTTGCAGGCGGTGTAGGTGCAGTGTTCTTACAGTGTTATGACAGAAGCAAAGACAAAGGTCAGGTGATGCAGCCACAGAGTCAGTGTGGGGAGGAGGTCGGGGTTGATGGAAGAGTCAACAAAACATCAGACCTGAAGATGGTAGACTGCTGTTCATTTCCCATCTCAAACCTGTAGTCAGCATTGTTTCGTTCCATCCATAATCTTACTGTTTGTTATAGTAACCATGACGACAAAGCTCCTCTACTCTTAACCATTAGAACCCCATGGACGCAAATTGCTTCTGAATTCTCACCTCATTGTTACACTCTATATGAACCTCCACCACCACTACCGTTAAGAGAATTACACCCGAAGTCCCGATCACATCGCAACGTACTGCATATCAAATCAAACCGCACACCTCACACTTTCTGATGACACCCGTCATTTCTCTGTACGACAAAGTGTTTTTAGCTATTCCAGTTTTAATATCACAGCTGACTTCTGCATCGTCTCCAACATGGGGCTGACATTAAATCCCACTTATTATGAAAAAAAATAATATCATATTTGTGGGCCTACACTACAGTCAAGTTATTATCACATATCACAGGGCCGTATGTCCTGAGTGTGGGTCCCTGGTTTGGGCCCCTGGACACCGGGAGTCATTCCCGACATTTATTTTCCATCAGGCAATAATCATATTTTTTTTAAATTGCTGAGTCATACAGTGTCACATAAACATGGTTCAGATATTGCCAGATTCTAAACAATCTCCTCAACACAGGTAAAATGATATCTACAATATCTTATGGTGAGATACATGTAAAAACATCATTTCCAGATATAGCATGAATGGTTAGCTCCTAAAATGACCAAGATATGAACACAAAAGTAAGGGGAGTAAAATACCCTGAAAACAACCTGGAGCTCAAAGGGTTAATGAATCATCCAAACTGTGATCTTTCCCTTCAGCTATTTTTGTGCCTAAATCTAACCAAACTTTTTCCAGAACATTGTCACATCATTATAAAATGATGTATTTTTTTTTAGCAGTGATTTTGTACATCTTGTCTCTTGCATATCTCCAGCTGCTGGTCCTCTCCTCTGTATTGTAAAAGGAAATGGACAAATCACCTATAAGGTCGTTTAGATTGGAGGGCTTGTTGTGTGGGTGCCTGATAAGTCTGGTTCTGCTAAATTGATTTATATTTTTTCTGTACGAGCACCATACTGAACAGGTCAAGTACTCTTTTAAGAAGGCTGAAGGATTTTGGGATTTGTTATTTACGTGTCAGGGCAATTCACAAGACTATTTTCCTTCTTTTCTTACACACCAAAACTGGCATAAATCCATCACTTCATGACTTGACTAATGTATTGTTTACTGACACACAATAATTCATCAACATAGTGCTTGAGAGTCTCTTCACTGGCTCACCTGTCAGTTGTTTCAGGGTCAAGATGCAACCACTGAGGTGAAGGTGATTTTGCAGCCAGGGCTCTTAGATTGAGGAATGAACTACCTTTGGAGATCAGAACCAACCTATACATTATTTTAGTATGTTTTTATACTTTATCTAAGTTTGGTTCATGTTTGAATTTTTATGAGGTGATTAATTGCTGTTTTTTAATTTTTTTTTAATGTGTTTGCCCTGTATTTTATGACACTCTTTGTGACATTGAAAAGTAACTTACACTGAATAAAGTTTCATTTATGATCTCATCTGTTCCCACGGTGACCGTGCAGACTGTGAGATGAGCCAGTTTGATACAAACATCTTCCTGATCTCCATCTCTACACCAGAGAATCGTGACATCTTTCACAGCATGTGTTCAGGCTGCAATTAATCCCCCGAATTTTCTTTTGTACATTTGCATAAGTGATTACATCAGGCTGTTGCATCCATATGTTCCACCTGTGTTAATTGCTTAATGTAAGCATGGGGGGTTTGGAGACTCACAAGGAGAGCGGTGGCTGTGGTGGTGGCAGTGTCGTCTGCAGCCTAATGTTTTTATTGTCTGGGGCTGAGAGCAGAAACGCTCCTCTCTGGAAGAAGCTGTTGACCCTTTGTCAGATTTTATATCCGAGTCTCTCCAAAGGCAGAGCCAAGATCAATTGTATTCATGTCACTTCCGCTGACGCTGCTGTCTTGTAACAGGTCAGTTCGCTCACTCCAGCTGTCACCACACACTAAGTCAGCCGTGGATGAATCTCCAATACATTCATCCAGGTCATTTTCCTTCTTTCCTCTGACTTGTTTAACATAATCACTGTAAACTAAACCTCTTTACATACAAAACCTGCAGTATATGTTCCTGTCTGCCTCCCTCTCTTCGTGTGCAGGTAGATTCTGCAACAACCACAATTTTCGAGGGACTGTGAGAAGAAAACAATAACAACAAAATCTGTTTCTGTTGCTGTTTTTTTTTTTTTTTTTTTTATTCCAAAAACTGAGATTTCAACATCAAAGTCATCTGCTCTGTCTGCTTTGGTAAAAACAGGTGTCAAACATCCTTTTTTCATGGTGGTTACCAGCAGTTTAGAGGAGTAACTAGTTACATATAGCTCAATTACAAAATAAATCTAAATGTAATCAATCACAAAAAAACATGTTCATTTAATTACAATTACGATTCAAGAATGTTGGATTTTATAAAGGGTTTTCATCCAGGTATAGTATTCTTGGTAAAAATCTTAAATGCAGGATATAATTCAACCATTTCTAAAGAAGTTGGGACACTGTGTAAAATGTAAATAAAAACAGAATTAAATTATTTTTAAATCATGTAAATATGTATTTATATTTAATTGAAAATAAGAGCAGTGTACAAATACTCCATTACAGGTGAATAACCTGCATGGAAATTCCCAATGAGGCAAAAGTACATAGGCAAAGTATTAGCAAAACTGTAGTTCAAGTATTAAAGTAAAATAACTGGTTTGGTCTGATGATGGATGCATTATTATATTTGACATCATTGTTGTGGCTGCTGTGGGTGAAATACTTTACGCAGTTTTATTTATAGATATATTTGAGGGGTCATTACATGATTACTGAGAGAAGAAAGAAGAAAAAGATTTTGTTCAAACACAACTATTTTCAGTTTGTGTAGTTTTTTCTAATCTTTGAGTTTTGTAAATCATGTAAACCCATATTTACTTTAATTAGACCAAAGACAACATATCAAATGTTGAAACTGAGAAATTATAATTTAAAAATAAAAAGTATGCATATATTTTGAGAACATAGACTTTAATATATACATTTTATAAAATAGGTTATAATATACAGTATAATTCAACATTATAGAAATATAAAGTTGTTTGTCCTGATATTTGTGGGCGGGGCCAAAAGGACGGGGCATTTCTTTGATGAGAAATGGAATGGATCCTAATCGTTTGTGTAGGTGGAACAAAAGAGGGCGGGGCATGCTGTCCTTTTATGCAAATTCTACAACTGTAATGTCACAGTTTCAGCACATTTACTGACATCAAGTCATTTTAAAAGACAAGTATTTACAGTTGAGGACGAACCGCTGCACAAAGTCAACTACAGAGAACCACAAACTGCAACAGAAAACCAGTCTACGACAGATAAGTACAAAAATACAGTCGACGACAGACTACTGCATCACCTACAAGCATCTACTGCTTCAATCTTCTGCAGTGTAATTTCCTGAAGAAAGTCTTGTCAAGTTTGCACACAGAGAGGAGGCTGTGGAAGCGTGTAGAAATTCTACTTAATGCCTGTTGATGAGTTAGATTTGGACAGACGTCAGCATTCACTGGCTTCCCAAGAACAATACTTTTAAATCTGGACATTTGGATTCAGCCTTAAATTACCTTTCTGGGCTGGTCATACTGGAAAGTGGCAAAATGAAGTTCATTCGTATGTCAAAATGTGCGGTGTTGAGGGAGGCTTGATGACATCCTGAGTATTTGGTAGGTGTTGAGTGTCGGTGTAATCCTGCTGGAGCACACTGCAATAACACAGTATGGAAATGAATGTTCACAGCTTTCTTCATCCAGTTAAAATTAATTTATATATTTGAAGTGCTTGGAAATTCAATCATCTGTGAAGCTTAAGTCATGCAAGAGAGCCAATAAAAATAAATGGAAAGTTGGTCAGATCCTCCGGTATGTCAACAAAAAACACGACCCCCTGGTGGTGAGTAATGGTACATTACAGCTCGTTAACAGAGAGCATGACAGTGTTAGTAAATTACAATCTCTCTGTACTGTGCTGTTTACTTTGACCTGGCATTTTTTTTCTCAGACTGAACCTCGTTTCATCAGGTAAATAAAGGTTTCAGGTCTTGCTAGCTGTATATTAGAAAGCTCCCTCCCTGCAGTGGATCTCTTGTCTCGAGCTTACAATAACTTCCTCAATTTTGGACTCTGCAATTGTCCCTTCACTTTATGGTCAGCTTCCTTCACAGTGCAAATTATGCTTTGTAAAGTGTGCTCAAGTTAAAATGAGCCCAGATTGACTTTGCTTGTGAGTGAAATGAATGTTTTGTTAAAATAAAATCTGGCTGTTTTAAGGACTTGTCATCAGGCCTTTAGATCAGGCTTTGCTGACTTTGGGACTTTTGGTGCTCAGGTTGGCTCCTGGAATCTGTTAAGGATTTGAGGTAGCAGTGGTTAACTAACCTGAATATCAAAGCAGCACCAGCTGGCCCATAAAAGTGCTCTTAAACCAGAGCGGAGGAAGATTATCAAAGATAATCTGTCTGCTGGTCTGTGTAAAGCCAATCCATTTTTTATGAGAATACAATACTGGCAGCTCAATCAGCATGCAGCACAGCATGCAGGAATGCAGGCTGCTGATCTTGCTGCTATTTCTGCTTTTCGCCATGTCTAAAGCTGACTTTCTGAAGCACAATATCTTCTGCTGCACGGTGTAGGTCAGCCGCAGTATTGACTGGTGGTGTTTTCACGCATATTAAAGCTGGTGACAGTTCCTGAGGTCGGTGGTCGGAGAAGTCGCTGTATCCATGTCGGACTGGATAATAATGTAGTCCTAAAAAAATCAATGAGTTTATATTTGTGAACACGATCCCACTACTGTGTGGACATGCACAGTATGCGTGTGTGTGCTGTTGATTTTCTATTTGCAGGTTTTGGGTGTGGGTGTGTTACTGAGGAAAGTGAAGCCAGAGAAAGAAAAAAACATAGGAATGTTTGCCAAGTGAATCAGACTTGATTTCTGTTTTAGGTTTCAGTCAAAGGATCCACTCATCTGAAGAACTTCTCGATCATGCTGTGGTGAAAGCAGTCAATATATGTGGCTTTAATAGACTCCCATTAAAAGCCAGAGCTGTTTCATCTAAACTAAGCAGTAAAATACTGTGAGGCAGGAGTGCCAGAGAGACTGCTGGACATGGGAGGTGTCATTTTTTTCCCCCTCACAGCCCTTCATTGGATGCACACAGTTTGTTCTGGATACAGATGCTAATTGCATTTTAATGTGTCATTAAAAATAAACCCATAAATCAAATGGTAGCATAATAATTGGGGTTTAGAGACTTAGCTGCCCCTTAGGATACATAATCCGACTTTCAGAGGAAAGGGAGGCTTCTGAACAGTGCTGGATTTCAGGGCAAACACAGATAAATGGCCAGCTTTCCCGTCTGACCACAGTATGTTGTACGTGGTGCTATTCAGCGCTGAAGCCCCGGCTCATGAAGGCCGAGCATGATGGAAGCAGCGTGGAGAGGATCCAGTATCCTCCGTGACCGAATGCAGACAATGAAAATGCTTCCACCGGGGGAGGTGAGCCAGAGTGCCAGGAGCTCTGCATCAAAATATGAATGCAATACGTTAAACCAACAGGGCATGTGCAGGTTAAGCTGGGCTGATTTCAAAACTGTGACTCAGGCAGGTGCACATGTGTGTGTGAGTGTGTTTGTTTGTGTGTATATCAGACTCTGTATATTAGCGTCAAAGAGACCTGCAGGTACCACTCTAAACCATGACTGATCAGGCACGCAGGACTAAATGTGTTTAAAGGGTGTGTAACATGTGGATATATCCACACACCAGGCATGACCTTTGACCTTCACTGTAATAAGATGTGGCTATTTAACACAAACATATGACACAATCACACAATTATAAAACTCTGCTGGTCATAACAACTTTGGAATTTGCTGTTCCAACCAGCTAAAGGGTCACTTCACTCAAATTACAAAAAAAAAAAAAAACAACTTTGCAGTTTTGTATTCATTTATCAGTGTTTTTAGATTTCTGAAACATCTGCTGCCACTTATGTAACAAAGGTGGAAATCCTAAATAATAAATATCATCAATTTCAGTGTTTGATACCAAACAAATAGTCTCACAATCAGAGCTCATACTAAATAACAACTTTAAAGTTGCACTACATGAATACTTTTCTTTTTTTTTAAATCATATTACTGTATGTATTGTGAAAGAAAAGGACATGAATTTCTACAATTACACTCAACTCTGCTTTTCAGCCTCTTTCTACTCATTGTTTTGCTTCTACAACTTGAACTTCTCTGTTCTAATTTAATGTCACAGATCTTATTAATCTAATTTCCAGCAGCAGCAGGCACCTGTTTTCAGTGGGAAAGCACCAATAATCTAACTGTACCATTCCTGCCAAGCACCAGAAGCAAAAGGAAAACAACTAGCTGGTGAGCATAACGCAGCATTTAGGAGCTAATGAGCCCCATGTTTCTCTCAGCAGTTGGTAGAGAAGAACACAAGCTCAAAGAGGAGTGAATATTAGATTTAGATCAGTTGGAAGACCAAAAAACGTCAATATAAATTAATGTTGCGCTATAAGCAGACATTTGTCAGCTTGATTAAAAAACTGTCAACACAATTTGCGTTTCGTAAAATGCATAAAATTGTAATTTTTTAAAGTTTAGCATGAGTAAGCTGTAGGGATCAGCACTTCAAGCAACAATACTGCTCGAAATTCGCTCTGAACTATTTGATTATGAATCAAACATTTGCATGTTTCTGCCGTTTGCACCGCGGCATCTAATCTTACACGGTGCCACAGTTTTACCTGCAAAGCACTGGAGATTGGAGCAAGGTGTTTTTCTTCTCCTTATGTTGTTTAAAGGCGGCTGGCAGACAGCTTTTTGGGACATTACAGCCACCTGCTGATGGGAGTAACACCTTAAAACTAGGGGCCCGTAAAAACAGGGGAAATAATGAAGAACGATAGTCTCATTAACTAATTGATTTTATATTATAATGACTATTTGAAAACCGTGTCCAATCCATGGACTGTGTATAAAAGTGGACATAAATTGTTTGATTGACCGGCCTGTGGTGCAGTCAGGTTACAGCTATCGGTGGGCGGGACATAGTATCGTCAGGTTTCCAATCAGATTGGTCAGATCCACCGCTGGCTCCTCCCCCAGCTCGTCCAAATATGGTCACTTCCTGCTCCAAACTGCTCCGAACTAGCAAAGATGGTGACGGACAGAATCTGAACTGGAGGCTGACATCACTGATGGATGATGGTTGGTTTCATACATAGTACGATTATATCATATTTTCACAAGTTTCTTTAACGAGTAAACTCAGCAGAATGTACTTTCAGTCTCTATGCACTTGTGTTCACAAAACAGACAAACATAATCAAACAATCCATAATAGATAAGAATATATTTCATCTGTGGCTGCAAAGGTGGAGGATAAGCTGCTGAGATCTTCTCGTCAGACGTGGCTGCCCTGATCTGTTGTTTTAACAGAATTAGGAGGATCTAAGGTGGATTATTGTTGGCACTGAACCAACAGTGTGTACGACTGCTGGGCTGTGCTTAGATGTTCCATGCATTTTACACTGTTGTCAGAGTGATGTGACGGGGAATGAAAGGCTTTTCTGTGCACACAGGCTGAGATGTTGGGAGGAGGAATGCAGCGTGCTATTGAACTCTGCTGGAGACACAATGATTACGGAAAAGACATATTACTATTCGCCCTGTGAATCGGGGATTAAATAAATTCCAAACTGATTACATTTTGGCAATAGAAACTTTTTTGCTGAAAACTCACGTTGCTTCGGTGCCATGTCGAAGTAACCCTGTCATGGAACTGTTGAGTGATTGGCCGTACATTATTTGGAGGGCTGAAATGGAATTAATCTGACAGCTCACTTCTATTTAACTCCAGCAGCTGCACTCTGGTGGACTTAACGGAAAACTCCACCTCAAACCAATTCAATTCAATTCAACTTTATTTATATAGCGCCAAATCACAACACAAGTTATTTCATGAATCTTAACACATTAAAGTCTTTACAGCAGAACTTTACAATATTATACAGAGAAACACAACAATTCAACAATTCCCACGTAAGCTAGGAGGGAAAAAAAACTCCTCTTTAAGGGAGAAAAACCTCCAACAGAGGGAAGAAAAACTCCCTTTAACAGGAAGAAACCTCCAACAGAACCAGGCTCAGAGGTGGGCGGAGCATCTGTTAACAGAACCAGGCTCAGAGGTGGGCGGCCATTTGCCTCGACCGGTTGGGGTGATAGGAGAGCAGAAAAGGACAGCATAGAGATAGAAGAGAAGAACTGTTGGTGGAGACGACAAGCGCAGAGCAGAGACATGCAGCTCCATGACGGGACATCTGGAAAAGAAAGAACAGAAACTATGCGAGCGAGGGACCACCGTCCTGTACTCGATGTTCAAACTATTGTTCTCTTCTCTCTGCCTGCGTTCAGTTGGTAAAACTTATGATGCTTTTGTCTCCACGAGATGAAAGAGAAAAGTTGGTGCTGACTGAAGTCACGATAGGAGTGCCTCTTGTGCTTTAGTTATAAATAATGATCACTGCATAATAAATTGAAATACCTTCATAATAAGAAAATCTGTTAATATCTGAATAACATATACAGTCCATTTTCAACAGTTTGGAAACTTAATCACCTGCTATTACGGATGACTTCTTCCCTTCTTTCACTGTACATTTATACATATAAACTGTCATTCCTACATTTCATTGAACTTTTATGAATTGCAGTCTCCTGTGGCGATGATCATAATCTTTAAAATGACTAAAGGTTGAAGTGTTTTATTTACGGTAATCTCCTGTTGTTAGCTGCACTTTATTTATCCTGGTCTACCACTCAAATACTATAATTTTTGAAATAAATAAATAATATGATTTGCTGTTATGCCCACATAAATGCCGATGTCTTTGAATGTTTGTTTAAATTGAGGTTTGCTTTGTTACAGTCAACCCCTCAAAAAGTATCCCGCTGTGTATGAAGGTCCAGTCAGAACCGTGACGTCACCCAAACGCAACTTTCAAGTTTTGAGTCTGATATTTTCAGTGTCGCCATCTTGTTTTTGGAGCCAGAAGTGACCATATTTAGGAGGAGGAGCGAGGGATGACTGGAAACCAGAGTACACTATGTGCCGCCCACCTACAGCGAACACCTGACTGCACCACAGGCCTGTCAATCAAACAGACACGCCCCCAAATATATGCTCATTAGCCGGACATCTATTTAATAATGGAACTACTTTCAAATGGAAAGTGCATGAGAACATTTTGTTTTTTACAAATATATAACTGGTACATTTATTACAGAATGTATATTTACAATAAGAGGTCAGAATAGCGTCATTTCCCGGACAAAAGCCTACTGTATAACCTGTATTCTGCTGTTTGCAGAGGGTCATACTATTATCGTAATATAATGACTTCTAGTGACAGACAGTGGGTAGGATTCCTTGGTTTTCTATTCAGGTGTACCAACAGTTAATAGCAGTCGTAGTGTGTTAATACGCTGCACAATGAGGCCTGTAAATTAGAATTTAATGTTTCACTAAATGCACATATTGATTTTTTTTTTTTTTAAAGAGAAGCAATCCAGATGGAAGAGAAGAGAAAGTCATGAGTTGTTCTTCTTCATGTCCATTCCATTAGGCAGCATCGTTTGAAGCAGGTGTTCAGTGTTGTGTTGCAGATGACACTGCTGGAATAACCCTCCTAACCTTCACTGGAAAACAATGAAGCCATATAGGAAATGTGGCACTTTAATTTGCAGTATTACTTTGCTACTAGTGGTGTGAGGATTATTTTAAACAATACAATATAACCTTAATGATGAGCATTTTGGGTAATGTAATGATCAATAACTGGAGAATTTATGGAGGGTGGATGAGTGAAAAGCAGTCATCCGTGAAAGAAAATCAAGGAAATTATATTTGTGGGAATAATTCCATTCTTATTTCCTCTCACAGACAAACCCTTAATGTCTCTGCCTAGCTATGTAATTTCCTCTCTTCTCCACTTATTTATGTAAAATTCAAGCGAGAGAAGGAATGACTTGAAGAAATTGGCATGGATAAGTGAAAAGGAAAGAGAGGGTGGTGGGAAGAAACAAAATGAGCTTTAAAATTCTCCTCATTTTTGTTGCCATCCCGTAGCAACATGTCACTGTCAAACGCTTTATCTGTCAGCTGCACTCTTGCCCGTGGACAGCTCTCAGCCCTGTGGGAGACTTCACGGTGGCTTTTTTTCCCTCCCCCCCGTCTGCCTGTGGCAGGTATGGAGTCATCACAACTCTATTAGCTTCACCATGGCAATAAAAACACATTAACCTGCTAGGACGGCACTCATTACCCTGCTGGGGATCTGAGGAGCTCGGTACACTGGGACGTGGTGTCTATGGAGACTGCCAAGTATTTATGAGACCCTAAGAGGCCCTTAAAAATCTGTACCTGACTAAGAAATGGCCAAAAGGGCAATTTATAGAAGCTGTAAATTGTAAAAAATTATGAATTGAGCTGACTGTTTTAAAGTATGATGACAACCATAATAACGCAAACTATACTGCAACAAGGTCTGATGGACCAAGAGACTCATTCCTTCGGACCATGAATGGCAGGCAAAGAGCCACAAAAGGCTGTTTGAGAACTCTTTACCTCAATGTTCTCTTCCTGACTATTTGTTTACAACCTGTCGGTATCATTTGACTGCTTCTTTCTGAGTTTCTTGGCCAGACTACTGCTGTATTCAAAGAGCGGTACAGGGACATCCAGGGTGGAACGATGCATTGCTGCAGACCACAGTCAGTCTGCTGTTTAAACGCAACCCTGACATTTCTGAAGGTTGCAGTGGATTGCAGATTTAGGACTGCCCATTAGTTCCATGTCTAAAATGGATTTAGGATTTGTTGGAGTTGAGAATGTTTTTAACAGCTTCATTAAGATCAATGTTTACTCATTTGCTCCCATTTACAGGTCTGATTTGGTGGAAAAAAGATATATACTGTACGTGTGTGTGTAATGACATGGTTATGGGGAAAGAGAAACCTCTCTCTTATCCATAGAACCCAGGTTGTTATTGTGACCTTATAGCTGTGAACCTCTTGCTGGCTGAAGTTGGTATTTTTTCTGTCAAACCTGAAAAAGGTGCATCAGGTCAGGAGCAACCAGGTGGGTTTTCTTTGACAATGGCGGGGTTGTGCACCATGAATTCATCCCCCTCAGGGTCAGACTGTCAACACCGAGTTCTACTGTGACCATCTGAAGTAAAACATTCAGTGCAAATAACCTGAGCTGCGATGCCATGCCACTTGTGTTCTCCAAAATGACAACACACCAGCAACAACACAATCGTCGCTCCCTCGCCGTTGGTCTCACTGCTGCTTCTCTCTGTTCACCAACTTTGATGTGCGCTTTCTGCTCAACTTTCCGGTGTGGGTAACATCTCAGACACACTTGCACCACTGCTCATAAAAGCATGTGTAACTGGGGTGCTGATTCTGATCGAGCAACTTAATAATAATAATAATAATAATAATAATAACTTTATTGATGTAGCACCTTTAAAAACAGAGTTTACAAAGTGCTCTACAGAGAAGCAAAGCATAGTCATACATAACGTCAATACCGGTAAACATTTAAGAAAACAGGAGGCAAAAAAGACCAAACCATAAAGGTAATGAATGCAAGAAAATCAAACAAATAACCAAAATGAGCAAATGGAATAGAAAAGAAACAAATACATAAATGAATAAAATAAACAAACAAAAACGGGAACAAAATAACTGCATATAAGGACATAAAAGGACACATAATGTGTGACTCTTACTCATTAGTGTGACACCGTCCTCCTGCTCCATGCACGTCACGGTGCTGTGCATCGTTTGTGCACAGCAGTAACAGTCTCAGAATTATTGATCCACCCTCGTTTATGTATGGGATCAAATAAAGGTGATTGCAGAAACCTCAGCAAACACCCAAATTAAAATAACTGCAATTGTATTGATCATTGAACATTTTTTAGTCCTGTTAGTGATCAACAGTTCACATAACCTACATCTGTTGTGCAGCCCAAACTTTACAGTTAACTCTATTTAGGTAAGCGCTGCAAACATCTTCTTTCAAAGCAATGACCAGGTGAGACCATGGTTATTTGATCAATGTTCAATCCTTCTGTTAGTCCTTCTAAACCCCTTCGTCTTTTCAAACCAAGAAAGTAAACAGGTTAACCATAAACAGTATAGACATCTACTCATCTAGGATCGTCTTGTAGCTGTGTTTTTCGTTAGAAGTGAAGAGCCTGAGACCCTCCTCACAAACAACTGAAGTCGTGGTTGTGAAATGCACTGAAAACCTCTTTTTACAAGTGGATCCCTTCTCCTTTGTGTCTCTTGAGACTCGGCTCCAGCTGCTGTCAGGACAGTTCAGACCTAACCCTGGATGGGGGCTGTCTTCGTTGAGTCACTGGTTGTATTTTGGACCTTTGACAGTCTGCAGTATCAAACGTTCAGCAGGAATAAGAGTTAGTTAACACTCTACTCTGTAGTTTGCAAGATTGCCTTAGAAAAGATTAAATCCCCCTTCACTCTCCCCACCAGTGCCATCTTTCAACAAAGGACAAGCATAATAGCTCGTCACATACCACAGTTGGCCGTCTCTGCGGGCATTTCCATCTGCACCCTGATAAAGAGGCCTATTGGTGCTCTGGTCGGGTGGGGTGGGGTGCTGGTTTGACTGGCTCACCACAGGGGTTTGTCCACCTCCCTCCCTTCACTAATCCCGGTCTTGACAATTGCTGAGACAACCAATCAGACGATACCTGGCAGGTTCTCCAAATCCACCCTGGTCAGGGATAATTAGCCTGTAGATTTCTCTTTCTTTCTACCGTCTGAACACGGATGAGAACTCGTCTTCCGAGAGGCACATTTGTTGGATCTCAATACAATTATGGAGGTGCAGAGTGGTGAGGGTCAGCTGCTTGTGTCCCACGATCCAAGACATCCAAATGTGGCCCCGCATTTGTTTTTTTTTCATGAGAATCTGCTTAAGTAAAACTATGTTCTATTAAAACTCATTTAGAGTTTCCAGAAAACTAATTTAGCGAAACAATTCTGAATGAAGGTCCACTAAATATTTCTCTCCAACACTTTCAGTTATACTGCAAGATCAAGGAATCTATTGAAATATCTTATCAATTTTATAATCTAACCCCAAAATTAGGTTCACTTCAATTTTAACGAACATTTGATTTGTTTTCATCTTTTACATTTCAACTGCATTCATGTCTCACTGATATTTCAGGGACTTTGTGATACTTCTAAGAAAAGATCCCATTCAAGTCTTTTCACTTGTAAATTTCACTCAACGTTGATGACATTTTTTATCATATTTCTTTTCATCTTTTGAACCACATTCTAGTTTTAAAAGCTGCTTCTTATGTATTTTTGCACTTTGAATCCAAATTTCTCTTTCATTTTTTTTGCCAACAAGGACATAGAATAATGGTACCAAGGGAAGTGCAGCCCCTCAACAATGTCCAGCATCACTCAAAAACAGGCTAAAATCATACAGTCACATTTTAGAGGTAATTCTGTACAAAGTGGATAGAAAGGCTTATTCATGAAGAGGTAATACACACTCGCTTTAAAAAACAACAACAACAACAACAAAAATGGAGTAAAATGTATTCTAAGCTCCACCTATTTTAGTGTGAGGAACAAAAACAACTAAAAATTTTGTTTTCCAATGTAATGATTGGAACTCAGCAGCACAATGCTCCCTTGTAATTTAGCTCTGTGATAATGTGTCCTCGGGCAACGATTCAGGAGTCGGGTTTCGGCAAGCAGCGGTAAGAGGAAGGTTATTGAAGCTACATTACCACAATTGATATTACCAAACTCCAAGCCCCTTACTTCATTCCCCACCCTTTCAAGAATCACATTAAGGTTGCAGGGAGCTGTTTTATTGCTTTTAGCTTTTCAATTAGGCTGGATAATTTGTGTCCACCTCCTTTAGATTAGATTTTAAATGAGAAACATGTTGTGCCATTAATTATCACAATTCTTATTTGTGGACTAAGCTCTTTAATGGCTGGCTAAAAATGGAGAGAAAAGCAAAGGAAGAGGAAGAAAAAGGTGGAGAGGAGGGGGGAAAATGCTAATGTGATTAACAGCAATGGGCCTGCAGGGTGGTGGACAGGCTGAGTGATGAACCCAGTAACGGTGAGGAGAGCAGTGACAGTTACGGCCCTTCAAAGAGTGCACTGCTCGAGCACCTGACACCCCGACGTTTCCCCTGCCGAGTTTAGATGTGTCCACGTGTGTGCGTGTGGCTCTGTCCTGAGATGATGTCGGTGAGCTACAGAAGATGTTTGCTCCTTCGTCCAGAGCCCAGCAAACCTCCTTCCCCTCCCAGCCGGGGAACACACTTCACTCCTAGTCAGCTCTTAAAAGTGGGTCAGTCTTTTGTGCGGCTTCTGCCGCCGCACCGGTTGGTCTGTAGTGATGCCGTTGCCTCTGGAATCTGTGGACGATGCAGGACGTGCTTCTGCAGCAAAACAGTCCCGAGATGCTGCAGTCAGGTACAGCTGCACGCCCAAACATCCGGGAAAATATGGAGGGGAATGTAAAGAATATCGAGTAAAAATTTACCAAAACAGAAAGAAACTTAGGAGTTTAAACACAAGTGCTACAATATAAATGTCACATTGGTACAAAGAAGTCAACAACTGACATAACTACATGAAAAATGGGTACAGAAAGGCTGATAAGTGTGGATGAGATTGATAGATGGATAGATAGATAGATAGATAGATAGATAGATAGATAGATAGATAGATAGATAGATAGATAGATAGATAGATAGATAGATAGATAGATAGATAGATAGATAGATAGATAGATAGATAGATAGATAGATAGATAGATAGATAGATAGATAGATAGATAGATAGATAGATAGATAGATAGATAGATAGATAGATAGATGGAGTTTCTTTGGAGCCACGCGCTGTTTAACATGTGATAATGACCTCATGTGCTGAATTTCCATCTGATTACTGCTCTCTGCTCTCTTGGAACAGCCTACATGTGTCTCTCACATGAAACAGCTCTTCTTCCTGCTGCAGGAGCATAGAGCTGCTGTCGTGAAGCCATGCAGCAGCAGAGGTCTGTTGGCTTTCAGGAGTTTTGAACTACTGTCTGAGGATATGACACAGGCAGATGTGATTATCAGCCTCATGAGGCACACACACACACACACACACACACACACACACACACACACACACACACACACACACACACACACACACACACACACACACACACACACACACACACACACACACACACACACACAGAGAGAACTAATGGTGTGTAATGTGAATATAATACACTCAAGGGCACTTTTATTGCAGCACTTCTTTGTTCTGCCTGATTGCATATTTGACTGAAAGTGCATTATAGTGAATCTTATGTGAAGTATTCAGTTATATTGAATGAATTTAACTTTATTCACAAGCCAAAAGAGCTGAGAAGACCTACCATCCCTTTGTTTTAAAGCATTATATACTGTGCTATTATAATAGGTATTCCAGTTTCCTCACGGAGGGTCTATTTTCAGAATAGCAGTCTCAAAAGGAAACAAACCTTTCGGGTGTTTTATTTCACATCTCTTCAATTTCAGCACACTGACCTAATTGTAACCTGTTCCCCAAACACAGCTTTCTGAACATCTTTTGAAGTTGTAGCAATAAAATGCTGTTATCTGATATTCAGAATAATAAGATAAGAAAAAGATTCTGACAAAACTTGAAATGTTAACGCCAACAATTTGATCTTCTTTATCATAGTTTTTAAATCTGTTTGAAGATTCAGAGGAGATTTCATGATAATGTGATATTTTAGCTGCTGAGAATTACAATTTACATATAGGTTTTAGGCTTCATCAGACCTCATACAATGTAAATATAATGTAACCTTTGTGTACATATGTTGTTTCAGCAAATATTTTTTCATCCAGTATTTCTGTGATAAATCCTCATCCACAACACAGACCATCAGCTATTAAAGGATACGTGTGATGATATTTAATATACATCCTAACAAGTGATGTGTTTGTGTATCCATAGTCTAATGTATCTCAGATGTCAAAAGTTATTGTCCACTAACTATTAAAACAGCTCATCCTTTCCATCCAGCGTCAGAAAATACTGTAAAGATTTCTGGCCCAAGTTTTTGTATTTTTGCCCAGTCATGACATTATTCATGTTACAATTTATATTTTTAAAATAAATAATTTTTGAAAATCATTGTCACAGCATGTTGAGAAATGTTGCAATTTAACGTATTCCAGGTTTTGATAGAATTGGACTGTATTAACATTATATATGCGTTAAGAGTTGGGATTGCATGGCCACACTTTAAACCAACGGTTCAATTGCTGATGGAGGAAGCACAATGTTTGTATTTCATTTTATTCTGTCTTTACTTGTTGAAATATACAAATTCATCAACAGACTGAAATTTGTTGGATAACTGAGGCCTGGTTAAAAACATCTACAGCTGTGTTTTAGAGAAGCGTGGTAAATCTATTCTTAATTATTACTTTTTCCATTTTGTAATTTCTCACTCTCGACCACTGTTCTCGCTTCATCCGCTGTTAGCAACAGACAGAGGTGGGGACGTCGAGCTGCAACAGGATCAGAGAAGGTGAAGTGCTACGGGAAGCCGTGAAGTACAAAAAAACCTTTTATCTGCAGGAAAAACGTTGTTTTTTTCCCCCAGCACGACGACACTTGTGTCGGTGCTTAGCTGTTGCTGGTGTGGGGGTTGTGAAAGAAAATCTTTGGAGTGGCTGTTTCAAGGAGTGCCGTGCGACACCTGTGTATTTGGACCTGAAGTTCTCTGTGAAAATGTTCAGGAGCATTTGAACATGTTAACACACACAGCTTTAAAGCATATTTTCAGTTTATTTCAACCTGAAATATTTTCAATTTCTGTGGCTGCTGCAGCACTCCTGGTTGTGCAACCTTTGCACTCGGTTGTAGAGATTGCCCGCGATGTACAATGGTGCCTGGAACTTTCTGAACTTTCTGTATTTCTGCATGAATACAACCTGAAAACCTGAAACATCTGCAGATTTTCACAGGAGTCGTAAAAAGTAGATAAAGAGAACTGAGTTAAACAACTGAGACAACAAATATTATACCAGAAGTATGACAAGCTTTGCTTTCAGTATCTGATCTGATGTGACCCTTTGTGCAGCAATAACTGCAACATTTCTGGTAACTGTTGATCAGTCAGTTTTTTAAACTTGGAGAAGTTTTAGCCCGTTTAGAACAGCTTCCACTCTGGGATGGTGGTGGACGGGTTCCTCACATGAACTCTTCGCTTAACGTCCTTCCACAACATTACTACTGGATTGAGGTCAAAGACTGCATGAACATGAACTTTATTCCTCCTGAACAAGTCTTTGGTAGAAGGACTTGAGTGCTTTGGGTTATTGTCGTGCTGTATTACTCACATTCTCCTGAGATTCAGTTCACGAACAGATTTCCCTTCGGAATTCACTGTTGTCGTGTAGAATTCATTGTTCCATTAATGATGGCGAGCCATCCTGGACCAGACGAAGCAAACCATGATACTGCCACTACTAGCATGGTTCACTGAAGGTTCTTTCTCTGAACATTATTCTCATTAAAACCAAAAGGCCTTCTGGTTTGTTCACTTGATTTTTTTGCTACTGCAAATGGGCAGAAATATTATTTTTGGAGAGCAGTGTTTTTTTCCTTGCAACCCTGCCGTGCACATGTCTTGCTGTGGGAGTGATCTTTGTTGGCCGACCACTTCAGATCTGGGGTCGGTGGAGCCCAAAGCCTTTAGAGATAATTTTGTTACCTTTTCCTGCCTGATGAGCATCAACAACTCTCTTTATGAGGTTTTTAAAAATATCCTGTTTGTGCCATGATGCACTTTAACAAATATGTTGCTTTTTAAAAAAAAATAAAACAGGGCACCCACTCACACCTGATTATGATCCCACTGACTGAAAACATCTGACTCTAATGTCACCTTCAAATCAACTGATAATCCTGGAGGTTCAAGTACTTTTGCCAAACCACGAAAAGTAATATTTGATCATTTGTCTCAATAAATAAATGGACAAGAATAATATTTTAGGAGTTTAATAGATCCCTAAGTAGCTAACAATAATGGTCATACTCTCTGTGTTTACTTTGAGTCAAACTCAGACTCATGTTTATTTGGAAAGCTGTCGGAGGCTCGATCTGTTAGTTTCCATATATGCACACAGACAGAAGATGTAGATGGACAAAGTTCCTTCTCATATCAGTCACTGAGTGGAGGACGGCCGTGCCTGAGGATGATGACATCACTGCTCTTTAGAGGAGAGCCTGACCTCGTGTTATATTTTAATTCTCTATTCATATGAATCCTGGTGCAGTAACATGGCACCCTGTAAAAATACACATCTCAATGGATTGTCTGAATATCTGTGAAGTAAAACATTAGGATATAATTGTCTTGTATTATCAGTAATCATGATCAAACTAAAGGTAAAATGAATGCATGGATGATATGTTTGGAAAAATAGTACAAAGAAGTTGCTGGTTAGTTGATATCAAAACAGTATTAGATAATCCTATTTATTTATTTGCAGATATTTTAAGTTCTTCCAGGTGATGCAGTAATGCAGCCTTATTGAAAGCCATCCCTGTAGTCCTACACAGAGCAGAAACATATTTCTCACTGAAGAATACTGTTGTTCTCAGTGCCACCATTTGATTGTGAAGCAAAATGTTTCTGCAAAATATCAAAGAGTAACAACAGTCTCTTGAAGCAGTGCTCAGATGTGACCTGATTTGTGCTGCAGAGCAAGTAAGAGCTGCTCAGTTTGAAGTATGAACATTCGTCTGCTCCTGTTGTCCGTCATTAAGAAAGTTGATGAAGCGTATCAACATCACATGACGATAACATTTTTTATTTACCCACAGAGGTAGAAATCTATTTCAGAGGGCCAAGATCTAAAGTTCGAAGGGTTCATATTTGGACTCCTTTGTGCGTGAATGTCCCTAAAGGAGCTAATCTCACCCACACTTGACTTGTCTTGAGCCCAGTGACACAAGAAGCTAACAGATATCCGAACGGAGAACAAAGACACTTCCAATAAAGCACACAGTCCTGCAACAGCAGCAGCTTGAGAAAAGTCGGAGCAGTTGAATCTGGGAGACAGTTTAATGGCCCCCTTTACCCTCATCAAGAGCTCAAGCAATTTAATCCATGTTTTACAGGTTTTGTAATTCAGCCTCCACTCAAACACCCCAAGATACTTGTAATTACTGACAATAATTGAGTTTGTGTCGATGTGAAACGCAGCTTGGGCCGGACAGGACTGGGAGGAGAGTGCATTTGTTGTGCTCGTTTGGCAGAATGACAGTGATCCAAAGCTGCAAAGACAACAGGGGCTGCACCTATTTAAATGTTTGCTGAAATGAAATTAAATGTGACACAAGGAGAGGAAAGGGGAGCAGACCCTGCAGCCTCATCTGGGGTGCTTTTAATTAACTCACGTGTGACACAAACACAACTGATACACAACTGTGTTTATGACAGCACCACACACGTTGCTGTATCATGTTTCCATTTCTCGGGAGGACATTTGTTTTTTTCACCTGTCTGCCTTTGATTGGAAAAGTTTACCATAGAACATTCTCCGATGGCAGACTGTGTACCCTGAGTGGTATTTGCATGCGCTTGGGTAATATTTGTCAGCCAGAAATAGCTTATAGAAGAATTATTGTATAACACATCAATTTTAATTTCCTAAAGCAACAGAAGCTTGAAGCTTAGGTAGTATCTGATCAAATGATTGCTGGTTTAATTCCCCAAGATCACAATCTGGGAAGTGGATGAGTTTTCCCTTATAACAAGACAATAAGCCTCCAACTGCTCCGGTGAAAACTGCAAAAAAGGGAAAGATAAAGCAGTGGCTGCAGCCGGCTGCTCCCTGGTGTAATTGTGTACAACAAAGCGAGAGAGAGAGAAAAAAAAGCTGAATTTTGTGCTGAGCAGACCGCTCGTGTAAATACAGGTACAAAAAAAAAATCCGAGCTGCACAGGGCTGCTGTACCTGGCTTTGTTACAGCAACACAACATCTCTGGGTTCACCGTCTAGACTACAGGAACAGAGGGTTGTGGGGCCCCGGGAGCGCAGCGCAGCCGAGCCTGAGCACCGGCCGGACCGCGGGTCACAGTTTTGGCTGACCACCGCGTCGGTCCTGGCGTCCTCTGGAATCACTCAGCTGTGCAAACGAGCGCCGGAGCAAGACAGCCAACAGCCGGGGCCAAACAACACACATGTAACCGAGGGGACGTCCTTTCACCGGTCAACGTCAACGTTTTTTTTTTTCAGGCTTTGTCACGGACAGCTTCTTTTGCCACGTGACTGTGTAACGGTGTCGCTAACTGCCTCCTCTGGAGCCTCGTGTTTGGCTTTGGGCAGCGCGATGGAGAGACCCACTCTGCAACAAAACTTAGCTTAATGTCAGTTTGTTTTCGGGGGCCCTGAAGTCTCCTTGTTAGAACATCCTCTCTTAGTGACTTCCATTAAAACACTACAAATACTCATATACTGTAGATAAGGGGTGTCAAACATACGGCCCGTGGGCCGGATCCGGCCCGCCACGGGGTCCAGCTCGGCCCGCCAGATGACTTTGCTAAGTGTGAAAATTACAGAAAGACATAAATTGCATTTCTATGAGAAAATGGAGGTTTATGAGTACAAACGTTTTGTTATTTTTTTTTTAATCGATCCAGTAATTGCTTCAAAAACAGTGTAAATGCGACGTCTGCTCCGGAGGAAGAAGCGCTCGGTGCCACAGGCAGCAGTGTTCGCTACTCGCTTTGTGACGCGTTTGATGTCAAATGCATCACAAAGCGAGGGAATCTGCAGAGGAGAGCCCAGGCAGATAAACAGTGGGCTGATGTCTGAGTTTTTGGTCTTTATGTTTCTAGTTTATTGTAGAAAGACCTTAAAACAGGGTTTATCATCCAAAAACCTTCACCAATGATTTAAACAAAGAGAAATATTGTCATTATGTATGCGTTATTATGCTATGATTTTACTGGTCTGGCCCACTTGAGATCAAAGTGGGCAGTATGTGGCCCCTTAACTAAAATGAGTTTGACACCCCTGCTGTAGATGTATGTTTTCATTTCATTTCTGTAATTTCAGATGACACCATGGATCACTTTGTTTCGGTTGTTCCTTACAATTAAAGGTTATTATAATCAGGGAAACATTTGAACTGATGAAAAATTTTCATTGGAAAAAGAAAATTTCCCCTTAGTGTCTTTGATTATCACCTTCTGACAAAGAACCCAGATTTCACTGACATGCGATATTATATTTGGGAAAGCTCAATGTGAGTACGATTTAGTTTTTCTGAGATAGGACGGGTCTCTGTAATAGGACGGGTCTCTGTGATAGGACTGGTCTCTGCGATAGGACCAGTCTCTGAGATAGGACTGATCTCTGAGACAGTCTCTGTGATAGGACAGGGATAGACTCTAGTTCCCCCGTGACCATGTTCAGGATAAAACGGGTATAGATGTACACCATTTTTTTTAATTCCTGGAGCGGATTGGCTGCTTTAGATGACAGCATGTTCTTTCTTACATTACTTATCTCGTTCAGTACTCATCCCTCTACTGACGAACCTCTGAGATCCCTGTTTGTGATCCTGGAGGACCGAAGAGTCCCCGGGCCTGTCATATTTAGTCCATATCCCACCAGACCTGATATTTTTGCCTCCTGCTTCCTCAGTGTAAGGTATTAATCCTCATTAGGCTGTAGTGAGGCTCTCATTGACTGCTCCGAGGTCTTTGAACTTGGGGGATGCCTTCTGTTTTCAGAACTGTGAGAAGCGGCCCAGTTCTGTCGGGGGACAGCCAGAGGAGACGAGACCATGGGACTGGAAACCTGCTATTTCCACCGAGGAGGTCTGATCTGTGCAATTTGCTCTTTTATGTTTAGTCTGTTCACAGGGAGTCCACCTGTTCTTGTATCTGTAGCACATGATACATAATGGCGATACTGTGAAAACCTCCATTCTCCTCTTTCTGTGACTCAAGATGCGCTGCAGGGGATGGAGTTCTTAGTGTAACTGAGTGTGACTGAGAAGAACTGCTGAAAACTTCATCTACTTATAAAGACTGAGATGCAGTTGAAAGCAATTTAAAGTACTATAAAATGGCCCAAACAAAACCATAGTGGTAAACGATCAGAAAACACTTATATGAAACATGTTTAATGGTCATATTCGATATATTTTGGAAGGTACTGACAAAACTATCTGTTTCATTATGAGGACTGCCAGTATGGGAACCAAATTAGAAAAAAAAAAATCCCTGAGGGTTTGGTTTGGAAGGCAATGACTAATGAGTCAAGCCAAAACCTTTAGTTTTTAGTATACTTGGAAAAAAACTTCTCTATATAACTTTTCATCCAAAGGCAGAAAGTGTTTCAAGCTAGGTTTATCCAGGCAGCCTGATGGGGTTGACGTATTTCTTTGGTTCGTCTCAGTATCTCTGTTCTGCTGAAGCAGAAGCCTGCTGTCAAAGCTGCCTCCCACTGCTCCCCCAATCTCTCTCTTTGTTGGTCTTTGTAGTCTTGACTTAACAAATGTTACAACTGGGGATGTACCTTTTTACAAACTGTCCCCTACAGCTCAAGTGGACCTGGCTAATAGCCGTATAATGGATGTTGGTATGACTATTGAGTTGTCAGGTTGGAAAAAAATGGACCCAGCGCTGCCATCCGAAACATTTTGGGGGGCATTGATGGGTCTCACACCCTCGGCAAGAAGCAACCGACTACCAGGTCATTTGTAGCGCACCGACCTCTTTACCTTCAAACGTGTTCCCGGTGAACACACTGCTACTGAGCTCACAAGCATCTATTCCTGTGTTAAAGGTTCACCAGGAACAGAAAGAAGGCAATGGTTTTAAAGCAGTTTCTTGAAACCCGAATGCAACTTTATGTTGAGACATTTTCTGTTGTGATTCATGTATTTGAATGTCCTGTGTTGAGGTTTTAGTTGTTTGGTTTGTTGGTAAACAGGTGTTCACTGGAGCTGAAGGGCAAACAACTTCCAGGTGTTATACAGTGTGCACATCTTTTTGTTAGAAGTTGAATTTATGTTGCCGACTGCTTTTCTTTTGGTCCTCGAATAAAATGGCCAAAATCATGACATTAACAACAGGAGAATGTGCGTTGATTCAGCAACAGATAACATCCTGTCTCTTCACAAACACAGAGATACTCCAGAGTTGCTTGCTTCTTTATTCTGCTGGGTATCCTTGCTTCATTAGTGTTAACGTGCGGAGTGTGAGGAAACAGACAATAAGTGGACTAAAAGGTTTTTGTTTTCCTCTGGTTGGATTAGAGATGCCATCACGGAGCACTCGGTCCATCACTGTGTTATGGAGTGAAATAGAATATGGAGATTTTTATAAATGAAAGGTGACACCAGTCTATAATGAGTTAGAGGTGATGAGTAATAAATAACTGCCACAGTGTCCAATTTTCCAAACAAGGTTATATCGATGCATTATGAGAGGAGCGACGGCTGAGCTTTATTTCCAGCCAGCGCATGACTGATATGCATGGCTTACTTTTGTAATTGTCTAGGTGCGTTGGACCCAAAGACGGACATTGCAATCTTTTCAGCCCAGTAATATAGTATGTTCTAGAATGGCTTCAGAAGTGAATTATCACTTTGCTCTCTGGCACGGGGACTGTGTCGCCTCTAGAGATCAACATCGCAGCCGCTTCCCTTCTGATGCATCATGGAAGGCACTAAATAGTAGGAACATATCATACGTTTCCAGTATGTAGGGTAGCAGGGAGGAGTGTGACCCGCCGTGCACGCCGACCGTCCTTTCAGTGGAAGGTTGCTCTGACCCCTCTGGGGAGACGGGCACAGGTACACGTGTCTCTGAGGGACCTGTGAATGAACAAACTCCTAATTATATGGTGCAGTAATGGCATTGAAAGCCCTCTAAAGTCAGCACGGGTGTCATCACCAATACAGAGGTGGCTCTTTTGTTTCATGTGAAGAGCAACTTTGCTGGGGCACCTTATCGATTCTAATCACCCGGAAGGCCACATAATGCTAAAGGCCAAATACCTGAGGCCTCTTTTATAAAGCGGGGTGGAGAATCTGTACTAAAAGTCTTCATGGGCACGAAAGCCAAAAATGGCGTGCAAATCAATTTATAAAACTGTTTCCACGCACACCTGCACACAGTTTTCCCTTCATAAATCACAGTCCACCTGGACATGTGCGCAGTTACGTCAGCCTCATTTTCTTCTCTCTTGCACGCCCACATTCAAAAGTAAATGGTCAATGCAAAGCCTCATATCTAAAGCTCATACATGCTGATGCATATGCAATTGGCAAAGCTATTGTTTGTGAAGACCAGGAAAGATAATTTTTGTCAGATACAGAAGTTGAAGTCCTTGTGGTTGAGGATGAGGATGATAAGCACGTATTGATGAGCATGAGACTCAATCCAGCCATGTCCTCTGCACTGCGGCGGTGACGGTGAAACCGCAGTGATGAAATATTAGGTTGAAATTAATTCAAGTTGTTTATTTTTTACAATTGAAAAGTGCTGATGAAGTAGTTATGTACTCACAAGTACAAATAACACTGCCTCTCATGTCATGCTTTACCTACTGTATATATAGATCAATTGTATTATAAACATTCAAACCAACAATGTTCTTGTGCAAACAATGATGCCTTTTACGTTTAATTTCTAAAATTGGACTTCAATTGACCACTTCACCAGTTTCCCTCATCTCCAAAATCTGTGTACACAACGGTCAGACTTTCCCTACAGGTGCGTTCATTCTCCCAAAGGTTTGTTTTTATAAATCCCAAATTTTGTGTGGGGAGTGGTGTATGCATTTTTCAGGCCCTGGTTTGTGTGTACATAACAGTTATAAATGGCCTCATGGCAAGCTGCATTACCAATATCTCTCTCAAACTTCTGCGTCTTTGTAGTCTTCACGCAATGATTGGTACAAATTGGGACGAAGCGGCACAGATTCTCCACAGTCTGTCAATGTAACATCCTCATGAGGACCCAACGTTTCCCAGCGTTGCCCAGAGAGTCACACTGCCTCTGTCCGTTTGCCTTCTTCCTGTCATGGCCGTCATGCACAACACTCCAAGGGAAATATGTGAATAATCTCACAGATTCACTTGAAGACCATGTTCACCACTTCGGTGGCCTCGGACCTTTAGGGCAACTAAATGTCATGTACAGTAGGGAACTACCGAGCATTTATGGAGACCTGTGCACCCTGCTGTGCATTTTCCTGTCTCTGGCTGGGGGAGGGGGGTCTTCTTGTCCCAGACATGAACAAAACACATGTAGGGCCTGTCAAAAACTGCAGGTCTACTGAGGTTTTACAACAGGAATGTCTCAAATTTATTAGGAAGGTTGCAAAAAAATGTAGACTGTGGACATAAAAGCGTTTATGCTGTGCTGGATCAGGTAACCACTCTTTACGACTGTGCTGAACAGAGAAGGACTGCAGAATAAACGACATGTCCCACCTAAAGGTTGAGTTACAACCTCAGAAAAACCACGTCATATTCCTCTCCTCAACCAAAAGAAGTGCAAGCACAGGCTCACCAAGACTGGAAAGGTGAACGCTGGTAAAACAAAGGCTGGGTCGATGAATGTTCATTTCTACCAGAACTGAAGTTGATCGGCTCAAAATTTAACATCAACAGCATGAATCCATGGACCCAACCTGACTGTGTCAGTAGTCCAGGCTGCTGGTGGTGTCATTGTGTGTGGATATATTATTGATACCAACCAGTCAAGGTCTTCATGCTACAACCTATCTGGGTATTGTTGCAGACCATGTGCACCCCTTGATGGTCGCCGTTTAGCGTCTTCTAATGGCTACGTTCTTCAGAATGATGCTCCATATCACAAAGCACGAGTCACCTTGTTTCATGAACATACCAGTGGGTTTAGTGGATTTCAATGGCCTCTAAAGACATCAGATTTAAGTCCATTACAACACCTTTGGGATGTGGTAGAACCACAGACTCTATATAAAAGGGGACGGAGCTTCTGGGTATGAAAAATAAGGCCGATGCAGAAGTGCCTTCAGCTGCAATACCACCGAGTGCCACTAGAGGTCGGCTTCAAAAAGCCTCCGGGTCCATAGACTCCCATGCAACTTCTCTCATCAAATACAAAGTGAATAAAATGTGTCCATCAGTTATCTCGGTGTTGTTACCTAAAGTCACTCCTTCTTATTAGTTTTCTGGAGATCCATCTGAAAATAATCCCTCATTCATTAGAAAATAAGCATAAAAAATATCTGTTTTTGGGGGCGTGTCTGTTTGATTGACAGGCCTGTGGTGCAGTCAGATTACAGCTATTGGTGGGCGGGACATAGTATCATCAGGTTTCCAATCAGATCAGTCGGATCCACCGCTGGCTCCTCCCCCAGCTTGTCCAAATATGGTCACTGTTGGTAAAGCTCCTTGGGTAGAACTGGAGATTGGCAGCATTCATTTAAAGAAATAATATAATGTCAACATGGACCACAACCTTGAAGTAACATTTCTAATTTCTTCTGGAATATGTTCCAACAAAAACGGAGGATTCCATCAGTGTAATCCCAGCGTGGCATTTCACAGTTTTAACCTCTCGTTAATTTAAAGAGATGGATCTTCCCATCCATTGACCAAATTTCATAACGTTCAATTCACAAATAAAAAAAGAAAAACTCTGGTCTGATCTTTGACCATCCATAATTTGACAAAAAAAATCATGTTCCTGTGGGCTGTCAGTGAAGATGTCAGACATGTTCTATAACCAGTAATCCTGTTACTGGTGCATCTTTTTCACTTCAGGGAATTTGTTGAACTTTTAATAGCTGCTTATTGGTTTCATGGATTAACATTTAACACAAGCTAATAGGATTTATCACAATGCTTCTGGTTTTAGCTCAGTTGATTGTCGGGGATGGCTTTGAGGGAAATGACCATTACGCCTTAACTGAGTCATATTTTGTTTTCAGTTTATTTTCCATAGGTCACTCCTCGTGCGCTGCAATTGTTCTGCTCACTGGAATCTCCCCTCAGTAAACTTAATACTGTGAACAGCCATTCTGTTGATTGGATGACTTTCTTTTCTTGGATAAACACTGTGCATCTCTCCCTTATTGCAGTGAGTGGTTGGGATTACAGTAATGAACAACACTCAGACAAAGTCATTAGCACAGTTACACACTCTAACTGTGCCACTGTTGTGTTTGGAGGAATCATTAAAAGTAGAGCCACTCGAGGACTGCTGGAACGGTTCAAATAAGAAGATACCATGTCAGGATGCTCATGTAGTTTATTTTGAAATTACAATTTGTACAAATGTTGTGCACAATTTTAAACCTCAGACTCCCAACATTAAAACAAAGAAAGAAATCTTTATTCCAAACATTCCTCTTTAATGTTAAAACATGGCACCAAAATGTAACTCCACCACTGCAACTGCTGAAATTAAATCCTGATGTCGCCCTTATTGTTACCACTATTTTGGATGTGGACATTATTTCGACTTCCCTTTGAAGGCACCGAACAGAAGTTAATGAGTAAAATAAGGTGAGATTCCCTTTTAAAACCAGTGTAGGAGCATTGTTGCAGTGACCCAGCCCATTAAAAAACAATCAAACCACTGAAATACGATAAGATATTCAAGGATAAAAAGATAATTCATCCATGACTCAAATACATACAGTCAAACAGCGATTATCAACCGCTTGTACTTTTGTACAAAATAGTAGTGGTCCAAAAAAATAGCTGAAACAGAAAGCTAAAAGTAGTAATGAGTAAATGGTGAAAAATCTAAAAGTAATGGATGAGAGGAAAGACAAACCGTATTGGAAAAATAATTTTAAATAAAAAGGGTTAAATTCATGTGACAGTGATATGAGGGTAAAATAGAGAAAACCACACTGCAGCAGAAAACCAATGACCACATCTCTGTCTAAATTCTTCTTTCCCGTAAGAATTTGAGTGTAGGATTTCACTGGGCTCTCTTTCCCTTTCTCTTTCCTGCATGATTTGTGACACACTGACAATTAGTGACAATTACAGAGCCCGGGTCTAATTAGACTGTCAAGAAGCATGTATTCAAATTAAGGGGCATCCGTTGTTTGCCAAATGACAGGCTGTGGTGTGATTTTCCACTGGTTTGACATGCTGTGTGCAGGGCACACCTCCTGGGAGGCTGCAGACTGGACGCTGGCCGGGCCTCCTCACTCTGTGTGTGTGTGTGTGTGTGTGTGTGTGTGTGTGTGTGTGTGTGTGTGTGTGTGTGTGTGTGTGTGTGTGTGTGTGTGTGTGTGTGTGTGTGTGTGTGTGTGTGTGTGTGTGTCTCTGTCTGCTGAAGCTGAGCACTCAGCTCTGTGACTGATGAAATTACTCTGCTCAAATGCAAGTTTCAGACTTTACATGAATGCTGCCACCACTTTACAGAATAACTGGAAGTACTATCATTACTGTAATAACTGTATATTTTGGAATCATTCATTTTCCACCAAACTCAGTTACTCCGTTGACCTTGTGTTTCTTGTGTTAATGTCAGACATGGCCGCGGTGTTTAAAGCTTTGTATTCAATTGTAGGACTCAGTATTGAACTGAATCCTTTAAGTAGCATCATTACTTGGTGATGCTAACAGTTAAAGGACCGACTCATCAGGTGGACACAAACACAACACTGATAAAAATATAACTCCAGTATTCACTCTTCTTTTAGCTCTATTTTTGTTCTCTACCAACTCCTAAAGTGAATGCTAATGTTGGCTGTGTCAGCACGTACAGGCAACTTCGATGTTAGTAACACCAACTTTATAAAGTCATTATATGTTGCGTTTTGTGCTTTCCCTGAGATGCTGTACAATCACTGATGCAGCTTTAAAGTGCATTGGAACAAGCCGCCTATAAGGCCAGGGACACACTGCCTGCTGTGTGTGTGTGTGTGTGTGTGTGTGTGTGTGTGTGTGTGTGTGTGTGTGTGTGTGTGTGTGTGTGTGTGTGTGTGTGTGTGTGTGTGTGTGTGCGTGTGTGCGTGCGTGCATGCGTGTCCAAAACTAGCAACATGTCTGCTGCGGTGGTGCTACTGTCAGTCCTATCATTGAATCCTTCAGTTTTCTTTGGACAAAGACCATCATTAATGAGTGTTTGAGGTGTGACAAGTGAAGAGGTGCAGCCAAGAAGCAGCTGTGATTTTTGTTCACCCTCGCTCAGAGAGTTTACCAACACAGAGGAGAGTGAGAGAGAGAGAGAGAGAGAGAGAGCGGCGAGAAAAAGCAGCACTTCACCTGTGAAATTATCGTCATTATTATTAGTCTATTTTTGCTGCAGGAGCTGGTATGCGTGTAAAATAGGCGTGTTGATGACGGGCTGCAGACGCGAGGCACGATGTCATGCAGCCATCGTGTCCCGGGCTGCAGTCAAATCACAGTCTGTAGTATTTTAAGCAACGTTTCTCCATGGCTCTCTACAATAAAATAAGTTTTTTTTTTTTTTTTATACATGCACACTGACAAACATCACTATAAAAGTCTGATTGTTGGCCAAGTGGAACGTTTTATGAGATTTACCCGTTAAGATAGCATTCAAACACACAACTTGATTCTTATTTTTGTTTATTTTTATCTTTACATTAGTAAGTATATGATCATGAGAAGTACACCAACACTGACGAAAAACAATTAAGCCTTCAATTAAGCACATTATTTATTTGGAGATAAAATAGAAAGTGATCAGACCAGAAATTCCATAACTGGACTCACCTGAGGAGGTGAACGTTTTCTGTGATGGAGGTTTGGCTGGCTGCTTTCACTCATGTAACTCTTGGTGTTTTTCGTCCCATCAGGATATATATATAGAGATATATTGCACTGTCATCACAATCACAGTTTTCAACAATCTACTTGATGAACATCATCTTATTATCACCAGTAGGATTGATGGCTGAACTATAAAAGCAACAACTGAGATTTAAAGGCCTGCATAATAGTTTAACTATCCCCGGGCATGTCATTTATTTCCCCAACACCTATCATAATTACCACGACCACTAAGTATTTGTGTAAGTGAATAATTACGTAATAGAACAATATCCTATTAGTTTCCTCTCCGTTCCTCTCCTGGCTCCATAAAGCTCTCTGTGTATTATATTTCTCAAGGTGATGCACAGCCATTAAACGGCTGTTTGTTGGAACATAATTAACAGTCCATCCATCTTTCGGATCCCTAGGAACGGCATCCGTTCAGCTCTGATCATCTTAACTTTTGTTTGTATGAAATAATTTCAGGAACATTACTGCTCCGTTTCTCTCATTACTTTTCACTAGTCTGCCGGTGTCCTCGGGGGTAAAAACTGGCAGCGAGAGCCCACTCTAGATTCTGTTTGTGCTATAAACTTGATAAGTGAATCAGAAAAGTATTACATATTAATTATTAATTTCACAATGTGAAGCAGAAAGAAAGAAATGGCTGGATCAAACTTGCTTAAATGAAGCAGAATGAGTGTTGAGCAGAGCAGCTCCTGAATGCCAATGGACTGATTTAAGAGCTCAGTAACTTCTAATGGGCCGATGCTCCGTGCACCCCACGAGGTCAGCCCGAGATCTGGGCCCCCCCGGGACATCTCCAGCTGGGCTGACATTTATTGTACCATGGGTTTGTTTTTTGTTTGTATTGGTTATAATATTTTGTATTCAGCCGACTGTAGGCGACTGTGGAAAGGTTAGACATGTTTACTTGTAAGAGAGAACAGAGGCTAAAAGCCTTCACACACCGGGGAGGTGTAGAATAAATGACACAAAAATGCAAAGAACTAACCAGCGAATATTTTACATCGAAACTATTCATTCGGGCAGCAATGTGAATTTGGGATAGTTTAAAAAAAGAAAAGTTAGAATAAATACATTTCTACTTTTTTTTAGAACAATGATGGATTCAACATGAACCAGTGATGATGAGCTTGTCCTGCTTCTCTTCAGTGAACAAAAGAAGATGACCTGCTGTGACAGTGCAGCCCTGAACACTTCTCACAGAAACTGATGATAATCAAGCGATGCAATTTGTACCAGTTACTCATTAGAGTTATCCATTCCTCCTCCATCCATGTGCACGAGCAGCAGTCTCTAGACTGATTGATTTTCCCTCGTACTAACATCTCTACTCCAGCTAAAAGGAAACTACATAAACTCCTCATTATCCTGATCACCTACTTACTTAGTGATGCTGCTTTATATGTTTTTCTTGAGATTGTTGTCTTTGGGACTTTTCTGCACAAACAACCCCTCCATCCCCCCCTCCAGACAAAAAAAAGTGATTACCTTTTTTAGGAAAAGTCAGAACCCTTTTTTTATTTTTAAAAAGAAGCTATATGGTAAAAACAGGCTGTTTAAAACATTTGATGTTCAGTAGTGTTACCAGCAGGACGGGGAGGTTGAGTATTGATAGCTATTCTTTTTTTTTTATTTGACTTCTGTATTAAACACATATTTAAATATTTACAACTTAATGTTGGCCCTCTTCCAGATAAACCATCAGGTTTTAATCTTTGATACGTTTGTCTGTGAAAGCTGACAATGAAACAAAACAAAAACAAAAAAATCACAGAACTTTGATTTTACAGATGATTCCCGTTTATATTTTTTTTTTAACAAATAAATATAGTTATAATAATGGCCATCTTTGTCAATAACTTTGCATTTAAGTTAACTTTCCAATCACATTTAATAGACGATAAGACGAGCTTCTATAAACAGAATATATTGACAAAAGCTGTTGATGTTCTGCAGCCCCAGAATGCAAAGCTCATTTCTTTAAGTCTTTTTTTTTTCCTCTTTGACAGACAAGTGTAATACGAATAAGTTTATATAAAGCCAAATTGAAATGTGTGACTGTTTGATCTAATTTAATAGAGAAAGTGACTCCTTGCCAGGGTTTCTGTTTCTCTCTTTCTCTCTCTCTCTCTCTCTCTCTCTCTCTCTCTCTCTCTCTCTCTCTCTCTCTCTCTCTCTCTCTCTCTCTCTCTCTCTCTCTCTCTCTCTCCACCCACACAAGTGAAGGTGGATCTCCTTCCACTCGAACAGTCTGAACACTTTTTTGGCAGGAAAATGATCCATCATCCTGAATCACTGTGAGATTTGGATGCAAGTAGTCAGAGCAGTGGGAGAGTGGGTGGAGGGAGAGCGGGGTCGACAGGAGGTCACGACTGCAGCTGAATGAAACTCTCAGCTCGGTGGGTGAGACTGTACTGCAGAGCAGCAGGAGGTACAAGTGGTTATAGAGGTTGCTATTCCTTCAGGGCTGCTAGTGCCCGATGCAGCACCAGCCGAGACTGGAAATAGTGACGGTTCCGCTTCGTAACTGCAGTTCACTGATCCCAGGCTTCACTCTGAAGGGAGTTCTCGGAGGACAACCAGCAGACCAGTTAGTCATTCATGTTCCGTGTTGTAGCTCAAGTGTTTAAAGCACTTCTGTGTGACTTTTTAAAATCAGGCCTCATTGGAAGTTCAGTCTCACAGCTGATATACAGGAAGTAGCACCCCTTCCCTTTCTTTTTCTAACAGCATCTGGTTGATGTAGGGTGATTCTTCTTTTTCAGCAAAGCTGAAACATGATATTCAGGTTTTACTCATTTTTAAGAAGAGTATACAAGACTATCCTGGGCATTAAATTGTGAGTACCTGTACATTTTAACAAGGGTGAAACAAATCAGATTCTTGATATAGAACTTGAGTGACAAATAATGAATTCAAGCTGCAGGTTATGTTTTGCTACCACTGAACAAACATCTGACATATTATCACCTCATTATTTGTGAAAGTGAAGAGGCACAGAAATGGACTCAATACAAAGAATGCACTTTAACTAAAATATCTTTAATACTTGCAGGCATGGGGCAGAATAAGTGAGCTTTGTTGCTATTCTGCAAGCGGGATCTTATTGGAACTAAATTGCTTACATCTTCAGTATGTCCTGAGACCTGGTCCTGCAGTAAAAGGCCTAAACTACTTGTATTTCAACCATCTTACATGTTGTACTCTTCGCTTACATCATGCTCGGTAGATTGCAGTGCCTCCCTGTAGTGCACCGTGATGGAGCTGTACATTGTGGGTAATCGTCAACTTGGGATCAGGGGGAACTACATGCGCTCCAGGATTATTACAGCAGATGTATAGATCAGAGGGCCACCGGTCTCCAAACTTCAGGAGAGGAAGTCAGGATGTCGGTTTGATTCTCCGTGAACACGTCTCTTTTACTGCTCTAAGTACTCCATTGTATATCCAGCAAAGTAGAAACACATCTGAGCACGGTGCTCCAGACATGCAGTTAAATAAACTTCATGGCCTGCATCCGGTGCGGCACTGATGGGAATGGATGTCTGAAAACTTGTGACACTCCACAAATAATTGAGTTGTGGTTTTTTAATTTTCGGTTATGTTCAAGATTTGAGGTTGGGTTGGGAAATCAGGAGACAAGCAAAAAAAAAAAATCAATGGCCATACAATCATGTGTCATTTTTTTAATCAATGAAAAGGTAACGTGTATGAAAAGTGTTTTTCCATATTGAAAGTCACCTTACCTTAAACCCCTGAAACCCTCATCCTGACTATAAAATCAAGCCCATCTGATTACCATCTGTCAAACAGACTTAAAAGGGAAATTCCAAAAGTCTTACATAGTAAATTCCGTTAACAGATCTCAAACAAAGCTGCACTGCATATGCAAAAAAAAAAAAACCTACCCTAATATTTATTAATAAATACAAGTGAATACACTTGGGCTGAAAACATTCAGGTGGGGTCTCTGAAGAAGTAATCTAGCCTGCTGCAGCTAGAACTACATGAGCTGCTACTATGATACACCCAAATCTCTGACCAAACTCTTTTTGGTCAGGTTGCATTGTGGGTAATGTTGATGCCAGATTTCCATAAGGAAAATGAACCCATACAAATAAAAGGACAATAATAGCTGCATGGATTTAAAAAAAAAACTTTTTTCAATGATCCTTCGTGAATCAGACAGTTGATATAAGTGCAATATTAAATCAGTAGATTTAACTTCTCAAAAAAAATAAGTAATATATCACCTTTAAATTCAGGTCCATTTACCCACTTAAAACAATTTCAGCAATTTCAAAATTATTGTCTACTTCTATGTTTCACACTTGAGTTGTTTTTCCAGCCACACTGGCCTTTTTATGTGGTGGGCCTTTTGTCTGTTTGCACTAATTTGCAATTTTGGTGACCAACCATTAAAAAGTCTTTACTTCTACTAATCTGGTTTAGTCATCTACCAGCTCTGTGACACCACGTCATTTACACACTAAAGGTTAAAGCAGTTTACGTGCAACCGTTTAGGTCTTTTAATGTATGATTGCATAGTAAATTATTCACACTCAAAGCTCCCAATGCAGTTTATTTATTAACACCACAACATCAGTGAAGTTCGGAGCACATTGCTCTTTATGATTGTGTGCTAAATCGGTTGGTTTAATGTGCATCATTTACTTCTGCTCACTGCTTACCATCGATGCAGCACCTGATTTCAGTATATTGGATGAGTGTTCTTTGTTAATTCTGACATTTTGGCCTGTACAAGTTGCAGGTTTTTGTCTAATATAATTGAAGTGCTTCCACCACTGGGGAGCATTTCTCAGGGAGAGATGCAGGACTAAGATCCAGAAACGAGAGTATGTGGAACATGAACAATGTGTTCATCAACCTTCTCACTGTATCTGTCACTGTAATAAAGTAAGAGATGCATTTTCACACATGTTTTAAAAAGGACTGGCACGTGTAAAAAAAAAAAAAACTATGTTTTTTTGCATGTTACAGCAAAAGTCAGCCGTGTTGCACTTTTTGGGGTTTTTGATTTGTTTGCCCAAAACTTTGGAATAATACTCTGATTGAAAGGGGAAGCCAATAGATCTACCTCAAGCTAATAGCAGCTGGGTTGAGGCTACGAAATTAACTGTTTTTATTATTGAATCGCAAGACAAGTCACTCTTTATCAAAGAAGAAAATGTGTTTTTGTACCAGGTATCAAAGTTTAAATCATACCTTTAGAAAGCATTAAGGCTAAAGTTTTGTTATATTTTAGTTTTTCTCTATTGAATTTTTCTTTAATGTCTGAATTGTTGACAAGGTTTTTTGTTTTGTTTAATGCTGTTCCTTCCATATATTTTGACAGATTTTTCTGTATCTTTCAAAATAGCTGTAAACATTGTCTGTTTGGACTTGCAAGAAAAGATTTTGGCTGCAGAACATATTGCTTATGCTGTCTGAGCTCTCTGTCTGAGAGATATCACACTCACTTCATTTCCTTTAGTGGAACTTTAAACAATCAAATTCAGTTTACTGTTAGGATGAAACCGGGTGGTCTGACTGTGAAAATGAGGGTGACACAAACATCAGTCCTTACAACTGACATTAAATTAGATCTCATATTGCATTTGTGTTAGTAAAAAAGTCCATGTAGCAGGAGCTGGCCTTATCAGTTGCTAAAATGGAACCGGTCAGCAAGGACCATAAATTAATTTTAAAAAATAGCTCAAGGTTTTAGAAAAGTTGTTGTGAATGACCACAGTTGATCATGTGAGTGGCAAGAATATACCAGCAGGGATTTGGGAGGAAACAAAATAATATATAATATTTGTATTAGAAGTGAAAACAACAAAATCAAAACCCAAAGCACACCAGAGGATGTAGTCGTCCATTTTCCTTCAGAACGAACCCCCACCCCTCCCGAAAAAACAAAAAAAAACAAAAAAAAACAACAACAACAACAAGATCTTTATACCCTCTCACTTCCTGTCTGCTGCCAATCAGGGAGGTTCTCTGGAATAATTAGTTCCACTTAGACCCAGGTAGTTCTTAACATAACGTTAACATGGTTCTGATCCTAACATGAGACCCAGGTGGATCTGATCCTAACATTAGACCCAGGTGGATCTGATCCTAACATGTGCAAATCCAAAGCAAAATAAATGAAGTCACGCAGGCGACACTATTTGGATCTTAAAAAAACAGCTGCAACTACCGCTTATCACCACAGGTGGCGCCAAAGATAAGGAAACAGATCTTTTTGATTGTTACTTTATGTAGGCCACCACTCTGGCCTGGAGTGTTTCTGTCCTTTTCACCAACACATGTATTTCTTGATTTTTTTTTTTATTTACCTCATGACGCTGAATACATATGGATTTGATAAGACAGCCAATATTATATTCAGATTTCAGCATGAAAGCCGTTCTACTTTTAATAAGGAGAGCTTGTACGACTGATCACTTGCAGCCACTGTTACAGTGTGTGTGTATGTGGGCTCTGAGGCCTTCACTGACCGTTTGACTTCTTTGGTACATTTCTATTTGTCATCTAATACTGCACCTTTTCATTTGAGGCTGCTCGTTAATTCAGCGTCATCCTGAGCACGGGTCAGCAGGTCCTTCATCAGTAACTGTAGCTCAGGCCGGCCCGAGGCAGCAGCGACAGATTTTTCTGGAGACGCTGTATCTGCAGAGTCAAACACTGGCTCCACTGCTGACCACGTTGACCACAGACACCGGGCTGCTGCCAACATGGCTCCGGTGCTGACGGCGGCACTCGTCCAAAACTCTTTACATAACTGCAGCTCGTTCCAAAAGTCCCTCTACTGTTTTTTTTTTTTTGTCTGTGTCTGTTTGCTTGTTTTGTTTTTGCATGGTGTCCCAGCAGGTTCATCTCAGAGATGACAAATAATATTCGAAAAACAATCATTGGCTTCTATAAAGAAAATAAATGTTTGTTCCAGGAACAGATAACTTCCTTATTCCAGGATATTGGATTGTTGTTTTTTAGTTTGACGATGAGGAATGAGGAAGAGTTTGCTGCAGAGGATTTTCTTTTTTAGCTGAGGCCCCGTCTGCTGTGTCCTGGCTCAGGTCGTGTGGTCCTGCGTTTCCATTTGGGACTGCCAAAAACGCAGATTGTGACGGAAACAATTCGAGCATGGCCAGTCTTCAGCCTCACAGCCTGAATACACCGCTCGGCCTGCCGCCTGTCCTGATGCACATCACTTTCTTCACATCCTGTCACCACGATTCAACTGAAAATCCAGGAGGCTGGAGAGACTTTGGCAAGAAGACAGTCTGAGAACTTTAACATCAGACACTCATTTTTACTCTGAAACTAATTTTATATTCATGTCGTGTTGAATTAATAAGTGACCATGAGGCTTCATCTAACTGCTTTCTACGTTTCCTGTTACTCATTCATTGGAGTATTACAAAAATGAGTTTTACTTTTCAGGTATGCTGTCAAGTCTGCTCCATAGACTGCATATAAAAGTGGATGTAGCTCCTGTCTGCCATCACATTCAGCTTTCATCGTCATGTGTTAGTTTCAACCCAATAAAATGCATTTTTATTTATTGTTTTTTTTGTAAGGCAGCCTCTCCAACCTTCTTGAGTTCGATGTCACACCTCAACAATCAAAAAAACTCTTGCCTCTGTGTTTTGAAAAACAATTAGCCCATTATAAATTCAATTTGACAAACTAAACTTTGTTCAAATTAAAGGTTTAGACTATTTTAAGATACCAAGACCACAGCAATAATAGTTGTGGGATATGCAGAAGAGTTTTTTTTTCCCCTCATTTTGTATTCCCATTTTAAAGTTTTCTTCAAACAATTTCCTTCATGTTACTGAACACAGACTCTCCTGGTTAATTAAACATAAATCATTTGATTAGCAATAAACCAGATACTTTGTAATGCGGTTATTAATCATTTGGACTGATGAGGACTGAGAATTCATGGATGTTCTCCAACTTCGAGTCAACTAACATTTTCTGTCGGAAAAATACATCTTTAAAGTAAAGCCAATGTGACAGAGGGAGTAGCTGGTAAACACAGTGGGATATGTAGACGTTAAAGACTTATTTATTTACAGGAGAAAAAAACAAACATAAACAAAACCATCAATAACATAAGTATCCAACAATCAAGATTACAGATGAAGTTCAAAAGTACCAATTATATATTGATATATAAAAAATACATCCAAAAACTTTTTGGGGAAAGATCGAGGGACCAACTGTATTTAAATGAAGCCACATGTGAGACACTCAGAGAGGTTTGCTATTTACCTAGCAGACGTGTTGGAGAGCTGTGTTTACTATAATAAACTGATTGACACGGCAGTGCAGAGCAGCTGTTTGGTCAAACATGAGAACAATCAATACGGACTTTTTGTTTTGCTCGGCAAACTGTGTCCCGGAGTGGCCCTGTAAAATCTGGTACAATATTTGACGTGCTAATATTGTTTTGAGTGATCATCATTTCCCAGTAGGGCCACATAAGTGGGTAAACAAATATGAATTATGTGCACGGTATAAACACTTTGGAGAGCCCTCAGGGGGCTGCAGTGACAATTTATGCATGTACATGCTGCTCAGCTTCTCAGTCTGTGTGGTTGTATTTCAGACTGACCTTTGTGGAAGCTCGAACTGTCGGCATTTCATCAGAATCACTTCTACTGTGAATCTTGTGAACAAGTGAATATATTTATACTGTTTCTTATTTTTGTACAAGGCAAGGCAAGTTTATTTGTAAGTCACATTTCAACGACAGGGCAATTCACAGTGCTTTACATAAGAACATTAACAGCATCAAAACATCAAGCAAAAGAAAAAGACATCTAAAACAATTAAAAACAGTGATTAAAACATTCAAATAAAAATAAAAAGGTAAAATAGCATAAAAGATGGTGCAGTGTAAGACGTAAAATACAGAAATGCATTGAAGAGCAGTGCAATAAATTAATAAAGATCCTAAAATTAGGTTACAAATTTGAGACTATTATTCATTCATGCAATTTGGTATATTTTTTTGACGTGTTCTCTAGTAGGATGTTATATATTTAATGCTGGCTCACTTTCAGTAGTTGTCCATGTTCGGCTGTCTTCCCTCTTTCTGCTAATGTTACTGGTTCAGTATTGTGAGAGTTCACCTGGGTCGGTTCAGCCAAACTGGGATTGTGATGGCCAGTTCCATCTTAAATTCTGTATAAAGTTGGTCATAGTTTCTATTTCCGTGATTAAATGTTGACAAAATTAAAGCAATTTTAATCTTGTTAGCTTGGAAAAAGTTTTAAAAGACCTCCATAATAAAGTAGAACTATTCAATAAAAGCCATTCTTAGGAAGTTAAATGGTTTAACCCAGACTGATCAATGATCTGCAGGACATGTCACATCTAGTGGATGGAATATGCCAAAAATACAGATTTGCGTGTCATGCTGGCTTCAGATCTCCAACGAGAGACCACTTCAGAAGCTTCCTTCTCCGGTTGGTGCTGGAGGTAAAACTATGGGATTATGAGTTTAGGACCATTCATGTTTTTAGTATGCGATATGTCTGGATGTGATCTAAAAGGAGTCTTGAATTCTACACACTTTGTCAGCTGTAGGTGAGTTGTTGTTTTTTAACCACTAACTTCATGATTAATGTTTCTCTTGGGATTTCCCCTGATAGAAAATACTAAACAAAGATTGAATTATCTTCTTCAATTTCTGTGTTTTTCTTTCCAAAAGATCTTTAATTCTATGCAGGACCAGAGGATGTGACTAAGATGGGCGCGTGTTTCTCCGTCGTCCCACAAACATTCAGGAGAGCCTGATAAAACTTGAACTTTTTGGACTGGTTAATGAAATAGTTGGAATCTGTTGCATCACATCTGTGTTCTCTCAAAAATGTTGCTTACTGACACTGCCATCCTTTTTATATGTGCAAGTTAAAAGTAAATATAAATATATGCAACAATTTTATAACACACTGTAAATTATTGTTTATTGTGGGTCTGTCTGGGAGCAGACGGCATGTTGTCAAGAGTGGATGATTCAGTGTTTGATAAAAATTCAGACCATCTTAGCAGACGTATGTTTTTTAGAGGAGCGTTTAGGACCCGGCCGAATCCGTGTTTGAAGAGTGGACTGCAGAGTCCAGTTGCCAGAGGGCTGCAAGGGTCCGTCCGGTGGCCCACATCAAACCCGGCCCGGCCCCTCTGTGTGGGTACAATGGTGTCCAATGGTTCTACATGTTGTCATGTAGAACCATTGGACAGGTGGGAATGAGAGCAGGGAGCTGCAGATCCCAGAAAACACACACACACACACACACACACACACACACACACACACACACACACACACACACACACACACACACACACACACACACACACACACACACACACACACACACACACACACACACACACATAAAACCTTAGGGGGGGGGCAGTAATAAGAGGCGGGCCGGTAATCAGAGAACACTTCAGCACCTTAATCAGCATCACTTGTCTGATGAGGAGGAACACTTCTGTTTTTTTTTTTTTTTGCGGTCAGGAGTCTTTATTAATCATCCTCAAAAGAAACACCACTCCACCACAACTTGAGTTAAGGATCCTTTTTTTACTTTCTGCATGCAGAGCAACGCTTGGGGAAAATGTGCAAGAAGAATGAGGGAGAGATGGAATTAATGCTCTGCTCCACTTTGGTCAGCTTCAATGTCCAAACAACAAACAAATCCCCAAATCCAAACCACCAGACATCTACGTGTGCTCGTTTGATTGTTTTGTTCACATTCCCATGTCATATATATACAGATATATATATTTATTGAACCACATCATATCATCCAAATAAAGTGCTTCTCTCTCGGCCTGCTTGTGGTTCCTAGAGTTTCCAGAAGTAGAATGGGAGGCAGAGCTTCAGTTTTCAGGCTCCTCCCCTGTGGAACCAGCTCCCAGTTTGTGTTCGAGGTGCAGCAACCCTCTCTAGCTTTAAGATTAGACTCAAAACTTTGATAAAGTTTAAAGTTGGAGCTGCTCAGGTGAACCTGAACCATCCTGCAGTTCTGCTGTTATAGACTGAGGCTGCTGGGGGACCTTGTTATGCACTGAGCTTCTTTCCTCTCACTCTTTCCCTCTTTATAACTCATATCTCACCATTGCACCTCATTAACTTCATGATAGATTCTTCTTCTTGTTATCTGTTGTCTCCATTTAGTTCCTTCGCTGTGTAGTTTCTGTTCTTTCTTTTCCAGATGTCCCGTCGTGGAGCTGCATGTCTCTGCTCTGTGATTGTCGTCTCCACCAACAGTTCTTCTCTTGTATCTATGCTGTCCTTTTCTCTCTCTGGTCTCCTCTCACCCCAACCGGTCGAGGCAGATGCTGCGCCCACCTCTGAGTCTGGTTCTGTTAACAGATGCTACGCCCACCTCTGAGCCTGGTTCTGTTAACAGATGCTCCGCCCACCTCTGAGTCTGGTTCTGTTGGAAGTATCTTCCTGTTAAAGGGAGTTTTCCTTCCTTCTGTTGGAGGTTTTTCTCCCTTAAAGAGGAGTTTTTTTCCCTCCTAGCTTATGTGGGAATTGTTGAATTGTTGTGTTTCTCTGTATAATATTGTAAAGTCTTGCTGTAAGGACTTTAATGTGTTCAATGCCATGAAATAGCCTATGTTGTGATTTGGCGCAATATAAATAAAATTGAAGTGATTGAATTGAATATTCCTGAAGACAGACTTTCCATTACGATGTCATCAGTTACAGACACATCTTGAGATAAACTTAGAAAATAACTCTCAACATGTACCGAGGCAGTATTTTTTTTTTAAATTGAATGAGATTTCAAAAGAAATGACATTGTCAGTGACGTGAAGCGGCCGTTAGAGAGTAAACACATTAAGATGACGTCTGGTGGAAGTTTGCTGCTTCACCCGTGACCCTGCAGTCTGAGCCGCGTTATATTTCCCGGACACGCACACACGACAAGATGCAATAATCTGATTCAACCAGGGAACAGGATATAATTAATATCACAGTGTTATTTAATTAAAAGCTAAGCATGAGTAAAATAAAGTCACTGATTATTATTTGCAAATGATCACGCAGCCCAATTTCAATACAGCCAACTTTGACATTGGTTATCTTTAAGAATGAATGAATCATCACCCTGAACATGACTTTGTAGATATATATTTTTCTCATCTAGAAAAGTTTCTGTTTCCTACCAGAGAGATGAATTGAGTCACTCATCAGTTTTACATTAAACATTGTATTTATATAAAGTACTCTACCAACATTTTAAACTACATTACATCATTTTATTTTTCCCGTGTAGTTGCGTAAGTGTGGTAGATATCAGTCACACAGACTGAAAGGCTTCTCTGAGGCTGTCGTGGTTAAAACTGTAAATTCACTCACTGGTCTGATTGTTCTGATGCAGCGATCAATCAGACCAGTGACCCAAAATGAAAACAGCTCAACCAAAGGCCAAAGCCTTCTCCAGGAAAACATATTGTTCTCTGAATGGTGCAGTGTGTCACAACCTCAGATCCGCTGCTACTGGCAGGTGGTGTAGATATAAATATAAATATGTAATGAAGCCACAATAATCTATTTCAGGTGCATCTCTACTGTATTTTGGTTAAATCTTATCAAATGTGAGACACCGTAAAGCTTTTAGGATAAAACATGAGATGTTACTTTGACTAGATAAACACAGAATAGCCGACCGAATCCAAGGCAAGGCATGTTTATTTGTATTGCACATTTCAACAACAAAGCAATTCAAAGTGCTTCACATAAAACCATTAAAAGCACCAAAACATCAGGCAAAAGAAAAGGACATTTAAAAACAATTAAGAACAGGAACAACCGAATGTGTGTAGCATTTACAAGGTTATTGTGTAGCAGCCGGGTGTCGTGTGCATGTTGTAAACACAAGGCCTTCGAACACGAGCGTTTCCTGTCATGCGGTGCTCAGCTGCAGCTCGGTTGTGTGTGTATCCACTGATCTGAACATTGAATCAATGAGTTTCTCTTTGATAATCACCATCAGTGTTGAATGTTTGAGCTCCAACAAATGATGAGTTGTAACGAAAGAGTGGTTATGTGGCTTTTGTTTACCCGTGTTCATAGCGAGACACACACAGACACTCAAAACGACGCAGCGTAAAGTGTCGCCATGACATCATTGGAGCCAGCACTGTGTTCCTGCTCTGATTATACAGCACACAAGCCATCACAGATTAAGCCTAACGTGTGGGATTGAACCGGGTTACTGTGTAGCAGCCTGGTGCCGTGTGCTCGTGGTAAACACAACAAAGGTAAACACAACAAAGGTAAACACAACAAAGGTAAACACAGTGGACAGTTGTGCGTAATCACACTACAGTCTAAAAGGCTGCAGATTGACGTGTTGTGGATAACAGATACTGTAAGAATCCATCACATTCATTTCCAGACTGGTTCATTTATCACCTTCATTCTTGAACTACTTCAGTTTTTACACCCTCCCGGCTGCACATTGATTAATTAAATTGGTTTGTTTACATTTTGAGCATTATTGTATCATTGCTGAACATTTGCTTTGAGTATTAAGTCTTATTGAGGCAGCAAAATAAAAATAAAAAATCCAGAAACAGACATGGTTCTGGAATAGCTGCACATTTCATCTAAACACCAACAGCTCCACCAATAATAAAGCAGATACCTGTAAGGTGACGTAAGGTGACAGCAACACTTCCTGCAGTGAAGCTGCTCATTGGCCAACAGGAATAATGTCAGAAATATACATAATAATTGGGGTTTTTTTTTCACTGCGAAGCTCAACGTTTGTTCATTCAGAGAATGTGTTTGTTTAGAGCAAAGGGCATCAGGCTGATAACGAATGGACTGTGTACATTCAGGACAATAACAGATGAATGTGGTGTTATGAGAATGGTCCGATATGTTATATTCAATATTGCAAAGCAAAACCCTTCATGAGCTTAGATCTGACATGTCACTTATTACTTTCAAAGATCAGAGATTAAAAGAAGGAATACATCTGATTTATTGTGTTCGAAACAAAAAATGATTTCCAGGACACTATCAGATAAATACATTACACTGATTAACTTAACAGCCATCTCTTCTTTTATTTTCATTAATTGTATTTATTGTTTTTTGTCTGACGTTTATCATTGACATGACGTGTAAATGGGCACCCTGTGCAGTTGCCTGTATGAATTTGTTGATGGTGGGATCAATAAGAGGACATGATTTTCCCGGGGCGAGTCGACAAGACTCGTCTTAAGGTGACACCATGTCCATCAGACACATGAATACAAAACAGAATATTGAGTGTGAAGTATGTTTATATGCCATTATATTGCTCCCATTATGTAAAAATAATCAATGTTCTCTGAGAGCGATGTCCTCTTCTAGGACTAGTTTAAAATGGTAATGATGAGTTAAGCGGCGGCCTGAGGCCCGCTGAATAAAACACAGCCTTCAGCTACACTTTTCTCTGCCTGTGGATGGCTCAGGGGAGCAACGAATATTGATCCAGAAAATACCAACACATCCACTAATTCAGCCCATGTGTTCACTTGAAACACTACAACACAAATCTAGAACGAGCGTTGTTTCTTTATGGTGCCGCAGACGCTTCACTATTACCCGGAGAGGTTTTCAATGAGGCAAAATTTAATTAAAAATCTGATTAAAATTGCACCTCAACACAACACTGGATCTTATAAAGGGAGAAGCAGCACAGTCATATTGACCATTAGGCTCCCTCTCTGCTGCCCTATAACATAGTTTAGCCTCTCCTGTTGGAGAGTCGAGCCCATGAAGCCCTCCAGGAGCCTTGTGTGGTTCCCAGGTCGAGTTGTTCAGGTGCACTCCTCGCCTGCTTCATTTAAGCTTTTTCACTTTCTCTTTCATCAGAGTGGCGTCTGCAGAATACTGGAGCAATCAGCAAACCGCCGCTGACCTTCAGTCCAGCGTTCACTCTCTTCCTGGTCTGTATAACCCACATTTATCAGGCTGGAGCTGCTTCACATTCACGGCTCACAGCAATCCTCAACCCATAAATAAGGCATTCCTATAAAACACTGCGATGATAACTGACATCTAGTTTGGCAAAAACCTCGACCCATGTGACCTCTCCAAAGGGATCAGTTTGTCTGGGAATGTTTTTCATGCATAAACAGGGGAGGGACTCGTAGAGCTCGCAACTTTCATGATACTTAAAAACACTAGAAATCATTAGAAATGATAAATTTGCTATAATGAGAATAACAATTAAAACAGTTTTGTGGGCGTGAAAGTACTTAACAAGTACTTACAATTACTCAGTTCATTGTGCTAAAATTGTGTGTTAAGTTGCTACCATATACATCAAATCCTTGGAAATTTCAAATTCATTCCTGTCAGTGTTCTCCATCAAATGGTGAAATGATAAATGTTCGGGCTACAAAGCACTTCCTCATTTTGCTTTTCTTACGACTACGTTTGTACTTACACACGAATGGTGACAGAGTTTCTTCACAAGTTTCTCATCTGCCTTCGGCCGCAACTTGGAGGTCATTGTCTTACCCAAGGGCACTTCAGGATGTGGACAGGAGGATGTGGGGATTGAACTGCCAACCCAGCGATTAGTGGACAACCTACTCTGCCATCTAACCCAACACCACAAAAACAGGCATACTGAGGTGAAGTGAAGGTCAAGGTGATGTTTACAAAGTAAAGAGACAAAGCTGCACACTGAATACCAGTTCCAGAGTGAAACCATCATCTCTTCACTCTCTCCGACATTTAAATAGTTAAAAGTTGTGAACTCAATAAATTCCTCTTAGAATGAAGTGCCACGAGGCATCACTTTAAATTTCACATCAACATGAGAGTGGATTCGATGAGTATGACATTGATTAAAGTCGTCTCTATCTGAATTTCCTGACTGTGCAGAATGATAAACTGCACTGTCAGCAGAGTATCCGTCTGTTGGATGTAAAAGAAAACAGATACGATGACATATCTCAGTAAAACCTTTTATCTGTCACATTACAGGTGTAAACATAAGCTTGTAGCTTTAACCTGCTACTTCACATATATTCCCTGCTGGAGCAGAAAAAAATAGATTAAAATAAGAACATCTGTGGGTCTGTATGAATTCATCTCTACGACTCTTTCTGCTGCTCGTTCTTTCAGCCATGTACTTTTATTTTGTATTGTTTTTCAGCAAACTTAAGCAAGTCAATATCTCTTCCATCTGCACAAAAACCTCTCGTCTTGTGTACGAATCAAACATTTTGTGTTGTGTTCGGATTCTGACAGTTAAACAGCAAATCGACACACGTTGGATACAGACAGTAAAAATGATTCACACGGTCCCACGAAAAATCAGCTTCATTAAAACTCCTGGACCATGGTTCCTCTCTATGAACAATGGGACTGGGTTCCCTCTGTCAGTCAGGATAAGATAACTCCTGGAGCTGCACATGTTAAATTACAACACAGGCACACCTGATTTTAAATTACAACACATGCACACCTGATTTTAAATTGCAGTGCACAAGACTGCAATTTTAATTCTGCTGACATTGGCCTCATTCAAAAATATCTTATTTAGGTTTTTCTTAAATCTGTGCTCAGGAAAGGTCCATGGAAACATCAGTTGGATTCCTGACGTGTTTGTTCACACTTGTGTTCTTACAATGATGAATCCCACTGTCCTTGTAAAGTGAAAACATGTGTCGAGTGCGTAAAGATGCCCCAAAACTGAGAAAGAAAAGGGAAATAAATCATTTAGATAAAGAATTCCAAAGACGGCGGAGCACCAGGCTCCAAGAAGAAGAAAAGCTGATGTAGTACTTTAGTAAAGGTCCTGCTGCAGGAAGTGGACACCAAAAGAGCTGTCGTGTTTGGTAGCGTCAAAAAAAAAAAAAAAGATGCATGAGGAGAACGTACAGCTGATGAAGTAAAAGGGATTGTTTAATACCAAGCATCGCAAAATACAGACGAGGGACGGACACCACAGGAGAGGGGATGTCTTGTCAGGCTATTTATTGTCGGTGTGTTTAATAAGTGTTTAGTTTGTAAATATTTGCTTTTCCAATAGCTCAAAATTGTTTTTTATAATCTATTTACAGATGAGCGGCAGAACGTCTCATCTCAGATGTGGTTCTGAACAAAAAAGAGCAAACTGCTGAAACACCGACGCAGAGAACCTGAGCACTAAAGAATACAAGATAAAATGAAGACCAACTGAAACCTGTTTAAGTTTTAGTGTTGTGTTTCACTATTTAATTGAAAGCTTAAATTATCCACACTGTTAACATCTAATTCATTTGAATGCCTTCATTCCCAAACACTCAAACAACTGCTGTCAAACTTGAACTCCATTCTGAGGAGTGTTAATGTTTCTTTCAAACCACAAATTTGCTAAATGAAATGAAGAATTATCAAAACCTATTATGAATCACGCAAATAGAACCATTGTAATTTAAGTTATTTAATATTATAGAGCAGTAAGATTGAAGAAACATGTCATCACTCAAAGAAAACATTGGTGAAGGTCAGAGTCTTTATGAAAATAACACTCGTGGGTTTAAAGAAGAACTTCTTAAGAACAGTTGTTGAATGAGGATGTTGTTGATCATTGTCGTCACTGAAACTCATGAACTGCTACTGCTGTAGGTAACTTTATTCTAACAGACACATCATGTGCTCTTGTCAGAATATATGAACAACAATGAGAGATAACCTGTCAGGCTGAGAGAGGGCTGTGATCGGCCATCATTAAAAACAACCTCTCACATAATGCGTGATAATGTGTTCTCTCTGATCCCTCCCTGTATCCAGGTGCACCACAGGGTGCCGTGCAGACCCGGTCACAAGAACGCCACACTGTGATTGGCTCACCATCTGATGACGAAGTGAGTCGTACATGGCTGCAGTCTGCACTAGTGAAACATTCCTGTATCCTTCAGAGAGAGTGTGTTGTAGCTGAGGTAACATCTCGACTGCAGGCTGTTATAACAGCTGTTAACGCCTGTTTCACTGAGAATTCAGATGAACTGAACTTTCAGATCCGAGTAGAATCATACAAGTGAATAAATGAGCAGAAAAGAGCAGGGTTTTTTTTTCCTATGGAATTGCTTTTTAAATAATAAATGTACAATTTGCTCTGTACAGTTAAAATGAAAATTTCAGCAAATTAAGATTCAAAATGAAACTATTAACATTGCTTCACAATCGTTTAATAATATTACAGAATTTCAATAACCCTTTCCCAGCTTCTGTATGAATATTTTACTGTGCGTGCGTGTGTGTGTGTGTGTGTGTGTGTGTGTGTGGCACGTGTGTGTGTGTGTGTGTGGACATGTGTAGCGGATGACTGTCTTTGTAGAAAGAAATTGTGAAGACGTTGAAGTCTCTTCAGGTTTACTTTCTGAAGATCTGCTAAAGTTTAAATCTAAATATTGTAAAAAACTAAATGATTCTGTCACTGTCACTTTTCATTTATAAGAAATATATGAAGTCCAGCCAAAATAATCCTGGAAACATTTTAAAAATAAAAACGTGTTTTTGGTAAAGTGAAATTACAGGTTATTGAGAACGCTTTTAAAAATATAAAACTGCACCATAACTACATATCTTTGTAGTATTTTTTTATTGTATTGTGTTTAAACGCTCCTTCAAGACACATGAAGTTTGAAGTAAAGGGACATTCAATGAGTTCATTTCAAGAAAGGTTTTGTGACTGAAAGAAATTCAGATCAAACTGAACTCTTTCCCGCCAGCATCCATTTTTGTTAATTATTCAGTTTTTAATTATTGAAATTCACTCATCTAAACTGTCCTAGATTTACTGAAAGTGTTTTAATTTTTGAAATCATTTGAAAGTTTTTGGCCTTTGCTGTTTTAGCAACCACCCCACGTTGGTTCCTGTGCAGATGCATTAATCCATGATCCTGTGCATGGTATGGTCTGAGTGTTTCCTGAGCAGGAGAGTGAACAGGGCAGACGACACTGAGCAGGAAGGAGTCATGAATAATAATGAAACGTTGGGCCCTGAACACCGGCTCAGAGACTTTTATTGGTATGGGATAAATCCATACTGTAAGCCTCGTCTGCTGGGAGACCTGCTTCCCAAAGCCGATGTCACCCCTAATAATTTATAGATGCAAAACAGAGGAAAACAATCAGAGATATGTGACTATCTACATGCTGCTTCTCAAATGCTTTAAACAATCATAGCGAAAGACGATGTGAAGCAACACAGAGAAAATACCCGGTAGAGCATCAACACAGATCTCCTTTCTACTTTTCATTATTGTTCATCAAAGCTCCAGTCAAATCCCCGAGGCAGCAAAGATGACTTCATCCTTTCTGTGTTCAGTTTTGCAGTGAAATACTGATAAAGTTTGACTCTGGAATTGATTGATAAACCTCAGAAATACTTGTTCACCCCCACAGAGAAAGTGTGACACCACACTCACTCACATCTCCACGAGGATAGAAAGGAGAAGAATTTAAGAAAAAGTGTTGATGATTGTGCCCATGTCGTGTGTGACCGGGGGCAGCGGCGGGACACCGAGAGGAGCGCTGAGGCTGTTCTAAGGCCTGGTGACAGCTCCTGTCCACAGACACAACACAGGATAACGTCAGGCTTCTCCAGCTAATCATTTTAATTAGTCCCAGCGTGTAGCACACAGCAACAAATATGAAAACGATGCTGGTCAGTCTTTGAAAATTATTATTGACATTTTCTGGCATTTATTCCCGGTTAGTTTACCCAAGGAGAGAGAAAAAATTCACAACCTCTCATCCAGGAAGTTCATCCAGAGTCCCGGTGTGAGGTCAAAGAGGAGGAACTCACATCCTGCTCAAACCTGCCTTCAGACGCCGGCGTGTGACCCTCTTGACTTCCAGCAGATCGGAGGGCCGGGGCCGGGCTGACGGCTGTAACAGATACCCCCCTCTGAAGTTTCTCCAGACCTCAGAGAGCCCATTAGTGTTGTTTTGGACTCGGAGCCCAAACATGTTAAATGATACAGGGTCTCCGAGAGGCAGGCAGCTACAGTGAAGGTAGTGACAGGACATCCTTTGCCCCGGACGGCCCGGCCTGCATGTCTCTGCTCGCATCATGTTGACAGACGGTGAAAGGAACAATAGAGTTGGTGTGCTGCTGCACCGACTCGGCCTGCCTGAGGCTGCTGCTGCTTTGTTGATATGACAAATTCCCCGCAGCCTTCAGGTTTTCTGATCATCCCACCGTCTATCTAAGACCAGGAAATCATCGCATACCATTCTCCACATGTTGCTGTGAAGTTACTTTGGTCTACTATAAAACTACTAATAATGACAGTGTTAAAGATTTATAGTTTGTTTGAGCTCTTCGTCAGACCCAAAACTTGCATGTTGTGATTCACATGGTCCCATAGAGTTGGGCAAAATACTTTCAAAATATTATTGATGGCTGAATACTTAATACCCTTTTTAAAATGTATTCATTGATGTATTCCAAATCATTAATAAAAAAAGTCATATATTGAGGATACTTTAAAAAGACAAATGTAAAACAGCTGCTGCATTATATTTGTTCTTTTGTGTTATGAGTATATCTCGTTGATTCATTTTTTAAAGACCTTTTTTTATCTCAACATTTATCATAAAAATCAACATGAATGGACTCAAAACATGAATGACCAGATTTGTTTGTTTTATTTAAACCAGGAGTGAAGCTGCTGTGAAAAACCCAACAAAAACTGCATTTCTTGTTTTTGAACCAACAAACATCAGCTTGGATCCTCCATGATGTGAGATAACTTTAATGCCAGATGGGTTTGTAGTGCCATCAAGTTTAAACTTCAGTTTTGTTTTGGTCCTCAACAGTGATGCTTTTTCAAAAGCTGTCCGTACTGTAATAGTAATCTCAACGTTTAAAAAATATATATATTGTCTTTTAAAATGTAATGTGGACTGAAATCAGATTTCTGAATTCTTAATACATAATGTTAAAAACATCAGGAGAGTGCTGACTGAAAATGAGGCATAAGCAGCTGTTCAATTACAGGTCTGTCACTGTTTGTAACTGCTGAGCAAAAACATCTGTAAGTTTAACTCTTCCCTCTGTGAGGGTGAAGAAGCTGCCTGCTACTTTTGCATTTGCTGCATCAAATTTTGAAGAGTTGCAGTTTTTTTTAATGGGTTCAATAACATTGGTGTTTGCAGAATAATTTCTAGAAGGCTGTGTAATTTGTTGTCGCGATTAAATGGAGGTAAATTGCCTGGTGATGGGGACAAAGAGATTTATTGTATTTCCAAATTCTGGCCTTATACCATTGTGAGTTGCTGATTGAATTTGGAGATGTTTTTAGCCAAGGGTTTAGGTGGTTAAGCTACAGGAATTGCTCTTTTTTGGGAGTATCAAGCTAAACTCATTAAAGCTGTTTCGCCTCAACAATTATGAAATGTAATGAATGAACCATATGTTTATTTTCCATCCATTGGTGCATTTACAAGGTCAACGGTTTGTTTTGTTGTAGATACAAGGTAGACAGCGGTGACAATGATGTTATATAATTATAAAAATGGCTACTCTAGCTCAGTCATTTTACAGTCCCCTTTTTCCCAGTTTGTATTACGTGAGTTTTGTGGCCACCTATAGGAGCAGAAAAACATCCAAACAGTTTGGAAAGCTATGACTCGGCCATGTTGTCACCTCCAGAGCAATATTAGGAGTCTTCACAAACATATACCTGAAAATCATCCGAATTTTTGCTCTGGTTTTGGCCTCCACCAACTCCTGTGGGAGATGTGCAGTACAGATAGCATCCTGCAGGTATTACATAAGAGCCTCTCTGCTTGCTTCTGTGTGAACAAGGTTGATAAGAGCAGAACATGGAGGCCATAAAACACAATAATTGTCTGAACGAGGCTAAACACTCCGTAAAGCTGAGGGAGACTGAGGAGTTGGGTGTTAACTTTTTGTAGGATCGAACCTTTCACCTGAAATGTGGTCATTTAATCCACTGTTTATATAATTAGTGGAGCTTTAATGTCTTTGTGTCTAAATATCTGATGACCGGACCACAGTGGTTGTTTGCTGAGGACAATAAGCTCTGCGGATCGCACACATTCCAGCACCTCTCCAAACCATGCAACATTAATGAACAGCCCAGCAGAGATAACACAGCTACATTTTTAATGTAGCTTGTCACCAGTGGAGCTGCTGCAGCGTTCTCCAGAGACATCGATTAGCAGGAGACGGACTGGCAGACGACACCCCCGGGGAGCGCGGCGGAAAAAAGAGAGAGTGCTGTTGCTGCTGTTGTCCAGTGAACACACTCATCGATATGTCATTAAACAATGACGGCGCCTCAGGCTGTTTAATGAAGTGTTTGCAATGTGATTTGATTCTTAATAGCAGAAGCATTAAGGAGTATCAGGTCCTCGCTATAGCTTCTGTATACTAAACAGCAAGCCGTGCCAAAACCTTATAATGCTCGATTACCAATACTGTCAGAGTGGATGGCAGAGATGAAGCTGGGAAAGCACTGAAGTCGGCAGAGCTGAGTGCTGTGCCGAGGGAAAAAGAAGACCCTGCATAACTGTTCTGCTATTAATTATATTATAGCTGGTAGAAGGTATTCAGATGCTTACCTGTTGGAAATAGAGTAAATGAGAAAAGCAGTTCCCTAGTATTGGGCTGGTCACACACAGCGGGACTAAATTTCACGGTCCAAATAAGGTCAGCAGGAACTATATGTGTGTGTGTTTTTGTATCAAGATAATGTTCCTGGAGCGAAAAGATTAGTTTCTCATGTAAAGCCGAACATTCCTCTCACACTCGGTGAGAGTGATGAAAAAACAAAAGGAAGGAAAAAGGTGTTTGTGTGGTGATAAGGGAGTGATCGGCTGCAGCTGCATGTGATGAGTGATGTGTGGTTTCCATACCGCTTCATTAGTCTGTCTGTAGGCGGTTTCATGGTCCTGCAGCGGTACATTCATTTAATGGAAAGAAAAAGCACACTGAAGGAAAGCGATGAAATGATAATGCAATCAGAGTGGTGTATGAGGCTGCTGTATGACCTAATAATATAATTCTGCTGATGTAATAGATGTGCCTCTCTGACCAGAGCTATAAGAAAATCTCTGTAAACTAATTTAATGCCTCTCCAGTTTTGTAATGTGCTGAGTGAAATGCATTGTTGGTGGCAATGTTCTGACCCCTGCTCATTAACTTGTGTGATTGCTACCACAAACAGTTGTGGTTTATTATTTCTGCATCTCATGTAGTGAGTCCTCCACAAAAACTTTGGTATAAAAGGAGGTTTTTTATTTCTTCCATGCTAACTGAAAGAGCTGCATGTCAACAAGTCACATGTCCGTGCATCCAAACCTTTTACAGGAATATCAGGGAATTTTAAAAACTTGTTTCCGGACAGAAAAGGTCAAGAGATTTGATGATTTTTTTTTTGTTGGGCCAAGTCCTGGGATATCAGAGAGTTTTGTTTGCATGTTTAAATTTAGTTACCTGCATGCAGGAAAATGTAAATTTCAAGAGTTTTGACTACAAAATGACGAATTCAAAGACAGGTTGATAAAAGTAGACGACAGAAAAGTTTGTAAAACTGCTATAGCTCTGTTAAATATGGGAGAGGATGCCCTTCGCTGCCACGGCAACGGTAAGAAACATGCTGGCTTCTTAAGGTTCCCATTTAAAACATTATTTTTGCACAAGGCTCAGTGTGTTTTAAGCCTGCAGAGTCGTGTGTGATCATAATGTTGCAGCCGCTTAAAGCAGTGAAAAGTTTTGGACTAAAATCACCTGTTTGTTTGCAAATTGATGCCAATAAAATACTGTGGCTGTTTCTTGCCTGCTCAGCACGACAGCAGCCTGTTTTCTGTTTATTAGAGGTCGTGGAGTTTCAGGTTTCTGGTCAGTGAAAGTCAGGGACTGTCAGGGAACTTGACATTTGACCCCGCTTTTAAAAACTTTAGTTTATTACAACTTTACATTTTTCTCAAAGTGAAATATCATTGCACGTAAAAGAAACAGCACCTCTGAGCATGTCAGGTAGCTCAACTCAAAACCATCATCTGACTTCAACACATATCCAAACCACCCTTTTAATTGTGGCCGTGTATTTAAAGACGTCACCGCTCAGATCAGAATCACATTTCAAACCTTTAAATGTGGTTTAAATCCAGATTGCAAAAATCACTTTTCACGTGCAGAGTTTCAAAAATCAATCTGGATCATTTGGATATGACAAAAATTGGATTTTGGTTTGGTTTGAAGTGGGTGATCAGATGGAAACAGGTCGTCACATGCGCCTGTGCACCAGTCAGGATTAATCAACTTTAGAGTGTTTAACTCTTAATAATTAATACCTAAAGATAAAATATATTTTGGTAACATTTTACTTGAAAGCTTGTGTATAAGACTATCATGACATCATCATAACTATGACATGAACATGAAACAGACTTGTTATTGGTGTCATTCGATCAGTTGTTTCATTTTGAATGCATATTTGACTTTGGGGTTTCTTTTTAAACCCCTTGAAGTAAAGTATTAACATGTTTTTTTGAAATATGAGTTTTGCTTATTTTGTAATGAGTACTTCATATTTTAGGGAAGTACCTATGATGTGAGGCTGAGTTTTCAGGATGATGCAGAAAGTTCATGATAAGTCGACATTAAATGCAGCACAATCAGAGTTCCTATTCATCAGCAGAAAAAGTGAGTCTGTGGGCAGACAGACTGAGGACACACCACTTGCTGTATGATTAACTGGAGATGTATTTCTCAGCACTACATCAAGACACAGACGCAGTTCATCAGTTTTCTGTAGGAATACGCTGACAGCATAATTAACCACTTCCTTTAGCTCTACAAATAAACAATCATTACTCATGTTTGCATCTGGATGTGTGTCTGCCGGCCAGAAAAATAGAAATAAAGAAAAATAAAGACAGAAAAGCAGTGTTTTAAGAAGCTGTGCAGAGATTGAAGTTGACTGTTCACATGTAATCAGAACTGCTGGAGTTCATTTAGTCTGAGGGTTCCTGTGTGGAGACACGGCCTGCTCGCTTTCACTGCAGCTACATAATCATCCAACCATCTCGTATCCGGCCAAGTTACACAAAAGCAATCACTAAGTAAGTAGAGTGAGTCTGGGAGGCCTGCAACGGGTTTGTCCTGCGGTAACAGGACATGTTATCAGTCGCAGGAGGAGTTTACATTTCTTTAAACTCTGGTTTCTATCAGAGAACACTGACGAGCTGCTGGACTCTTCCAACACAGTCATTGTCATAAATTATGATACACAGACAGGTGTGAAAAATCCAACACCTGTTGCAGATTTCTGAACATGCACAACATGTAATATATGCAGTGACCGTGCACTGGAAACGGGCCAGCAGAGGATTCAGCACAGATGATAGAGACGTTAAATTACAAGCTGTCAGCCTGTTGCCTGTATGACATTGTGCAGTAACCCCACCGCGTATATAGCAGTAGTGGGAGTGAGCATGTGTGGCAGATATATTTAGTCCAACCCTGAATATGTGGTTTTATCAGATTACTCTAAAACCGCCGAGTCTCATTCCAAAGCAATGGGAAACTGAGAGCTGCAATTACAGCAGCTACCGCTTTAATGTAAAATGGCATTCAGTACATTACACAGGAAATGACCAACAGCACAGAACAAATAGACATATGATGGGTGGAGAGAGTTGTGAATGTATACTGTAACTACAACAAATACAAAACATGGCAAGGAAAGCATAACGTTACAGTTTAATTTAATTGCTTTAATGATAAAGTACTTCCTATTCATATATAATTACATTAACTTTTGTATTGCAAACTAATATGAGAGCAAAACTTTGATTAAAAACAGATATTAGTTTTGATATGAGGATGTTTGTCAAGCAGAGGAAACTGAAATTTTGAAAGCAGATACAATACTAGTCAACACTTTGGACTGTTTAGACTCATTATTTTTTAACATTTTCTACAGTGTATAAAAAAACGGAAAAAATCAGAACGACAAAATATCCATTTATGGAATTATGTAGAACACAAAAATGTGTTAAATAAACCAAATAACCAATTAAACCATGATTTGTCAGTCTTCAGAGAAGCAACTATTGACTTTGTCGGTGACTTTGAGTGGTTTCCAGGTGAAGCGTGAGCTTTGATAAGAGTTAACCTGCCTCCTTCGAGCATTAAAGGCCTGGAGCACTCTGCCTGTGTAGTGTGTGCGTTACCTGCTGCATGGTGTGTTTTCATTACGGCGTCCGTATCAACGGATCAGAGCAGCCACAATGCTGCCGAGATGCAGCCGTGTTGATACACACACGCAACCAAGACGCAGCTGAGCAGCACGTGACCGGTAACGCACACGCCAAGCGGGCAGTGTGTTGCAGGCCCAAGACCATCAGTTGTGTTGAGTTGAGTCGGTACACAGAAAAGAGCTCTATTAAGTGCAGAGAAACGGTCTATTACTGATTTCAGACATGAAAGTCAGTCAGTCTGAAAAATTTTCAGAACTTTCTAACTTGCATTAACTGCAGTCACAGAAACCATCAAACGCTGTGATGAAAGCGTCTGATGAGGCAGAAAGGAAGACCAGGAGTTCCCTCTGCTGCAGAGGAGAACCGCATCACAGTTACCGGCCTCCCAAATCAACAGCTGACAGCACCTCAGATCAGAGAACACATTAATGCAGACACATCTAAACATCAGCTGCTGGGAGGAGACTGAACGGATCAGGTGTTCATGACCAAACTGCTGTAAAGAAAACACTGCTGAGAGAAACCAGGAAGAGGGAGAGACCTGTTTGGGCTGAGAAGAACAATAAATGGATGTTAAACCAGCAGAAATCTGGACTCTGGTCCACATGTAAAGTTTATGGTTCCAGTCTGTCTCTCTGAAATGAGGAGGTGACAGATGGTACCTTCATGTGTGATTCCCACCGCGAAACATGGAGGAGGAGCTTCAGTAGTGTGTGTGTGTGTGTGTGTGTGTGTGTGTGTGTGTGTGTGTGTGTGTGTGTGTGTGTGTGTGTGTGTGTGTGTGTGTGTGTGTGTGTGTGTGTGTGTGTGTGTGTGTGTGTGGTGACACTGTTCTCATCATGAAGAAATGAAAAGGTTCATAATTGACCATGATGATTCACCAGCAGCGGAGGATGAGACAGAGGTAACATCAATCGATCAGGCAGCATGTGATCAGCCATTTTAATGAACTCTAGTCAAAAGCATTTTGATTGACAAACTGCACAACTGTTTTAGCCACTTTAAATACTTCAATGCATGAAGTACCATCAGGTGTCTGATTGGTTTCAGAATTATTCTGCAGCAGGGTCTTTACCACGAAGCACTTCACATTATGTTTTCTTATTTTTAAAAAGCTCATTATATTATCCTATTACATGTTAACTCAATTAGCATTTAGAGTACTGAACATGTTCTATATTTATGACCGATTATTCTCCATAAGTCTCTGACTTCCCCACATGCACAGTCACTTGTGACCACATGATTGGGCACAAGGGAAACTTAAAAATGTGAAAACACATTGAAATCACATGTGAAGTATATAGTGCACGTGCTGGACTTGTGAACCACTTGTGCTGAGGTTACTGCAGGTCACATGATGTTCCAGGAAATGATGTAACAAGTCTAGAGGATTATATGTGAAACTCATGAGATTAAATATAAAACTCACATACTTACTAATGTGAAACATGTTACATGTGAAAACCATCCAACAGCAACAAAAGAAGATAAAACAAATGTGATACAAATCAAGTTTTGATTTTCAAACATTGAATGCAAATATTTTCCCCAAAGTGTTTGTAAAAAAGGATCTAAATGCCCACAAAAAAAAAAAGAGACTGAACATAGTTGGATTTGTTTCAGCTCAGTATATATGTAAGAGTGTCTGGGTTGAGGATGCCAACAGATTATTGACATGAAGGGACCTGAACCCTCTGGTGTGAATATGTATTCATGTTGTATGAGGGTGACAGAGAGAGGAAGAGGAGGAGGAAGGTGCAATATTGATGCACAGCCACACAAATGAAAAAGCCTTGAACACAGCCTTTTGAACGCAGCGATGCCTTTCAGGATGTGTAGCTCCTAGCTTCACCTCAGACTCCCAGCTGATATCCAGCTTTTATTGTCTGCAGCGATGATGAGAGGAAAGACACAAATTTCCCCATGGAGACAATTAAGAATATATTATTTTATTGCAGAATTACATTCATTATATGATTATTTGTCTTAAAATGTGAAGTGCCACCATAACCCAAAATATCCAGTAACACACAACATCCTATCTTGTGCAGAGGTTTCAGTCACTGCAAGTGCAACGAGGGTGCTTTGAAGAATAATGACACAAATATTTTGTTTAATGAACTGCATTCAACTTTAATAAAAAAAAAACAACAACAACAACGAAATGATCATTATCATCATCGTCATCAAGTTCAAATCTTTTATTAAAGAAAAAGTTCAGTCGGTTTGAGGCTTTTTTTTTTTTTTTTTTTTTAGCTTCATTTTCCCAGACCTCAACACAACAGGTGATATATGCAATAACAACTGAGCAGTATGGAATACACAACACATTCACTAGAGCAGGTCCTGTGGCATAAAAAGTGGAATTAAAGTTTATATTTATTTGTGACAGCAAACCAAAATTTGGTAGGATGCCCTTTAAAACAGAACTAGTTTTTTTTTTTTAAGTACTTCACTGACCACAGTTCTTCATGACTCTGGTCACACCGTAGCTGCACACTGTTAGCATCCCTGTCCTCTAACGTACCTGCAGCACTAATTAGCTTGTTCCCGTCCTCCCACAGACATGAGCAGTCCAGTGAGCAGGAAACCTTACAGAGGTCCAGATGTCCAGATGCCAAGTCTTCAGTCAGCTCTCACCTCTGTCTCTAAGTGACGCTTGTTACCATGATGAATGAATGAGAAAATAAAAGAAATGTTTTTTTCAGGTCTATTATCAAATATTACTCCACTGTCATGTCAAAGAGTCGCTGACTTCCTGTTCTCACTGGCTGTGATGTCATTTATACAAAACTCTTTGTAATTTGTGTTTCTGTCAGCTCCAACAAATTCATCTTTAAAGACACGTTCTTGGTTTGAGCCGAGAGACTTCTGAGAGAATCTGAGGCTATCGGAAAAAAAAAAGAGAGACTTTTTAGTTGGAGAAAATTGAAAGATGCTCGCGCTTCAACTTAGAGGTGCAGCACAACTTAAACGTCCTTCTTTTGAGCATTCAGAGCACTTTTCAGCCTTTCTTTGAGACAGACGTGACCGAACGCTCATCAGCCAGTGCATTCATACCCAGCGTGTCCTTTGACAAATAGCACTGATCACACTGCGAAAGGTCTCATTTGGTAATTTGCAGCATCTGGATGATTGATTATAATGAGAGCTAAATTGCAAAGAAACAGTCGCTTCCTTTTATTGCAAAGCCTCCATATACAACGAGTGAATCGCAACGTAACCTTTGTGCCAAATATAACTTTCTCAGAGCTCGTCCACGGGGGAATGGAACTCTTTCAGAAGTGTTTCCACCTCGTGAGCCTTTTAAACAAAGAGACTGGAGGAGGATACAGTGTGGAGGATGTCAACAGCATTTGGTGAACACATCTCAGCTGCTTTTATTTCCATTAACAGCTCCTAAGATAAGAGCAGAAGTTTGGTGGATTTGGTCCAGGTCACTGACTTTGCGTGCATTGTCTTCGGCATCACACTCTCTGGTTGTTCAATTTCTGGGTTGTTTTCTCAGCCATGGCAGCCGACCCCGGCCTCCATTTTTTATAAGACTAATGGACTCCTACGCTGTCAATATTACCTTCTGGACTTCCTGCCTTATTTATAGGCATCTGCGGCCTATTGTCTTTTCTCGAGAAACACGCAAACAGCAGAACGTGAACATCACGTTTAGCCATTCACCCACCGACACACACACACATGCACACACACACGCACAAACACACACGCACAAACACACATGCACAAACGCACACACACAAACACCCCTCGTCTCCGATCACTGATTCAGGTTTTTCCATCTCTCAGCCATGTGGCTCTTCCTGACGAAACACCCACAAGTGACCCAGAATGTCACAGCTCCGGCTCTCCATCACGGCTGACCATATGAAAACACATTTAGGACTCGTAAACTGACCTCAGCGGGGCTTTTAGAGCACATGGAAGCTAGATTGCGTGCAGTATTTTTACCCATAAGTCACCGCTCCTCTCGGTTCAGTGGTTTCACAGTTGTTTTTTGCCCAGTTTTATAAAGGACTTGGATTCTGTATAGCTGAGTTTAATGGAGCTTGTTTCTTGTTATTTGCTGCTCGTTTTAATCCTTTACTTTGCAGACTTCAGAGGTTTTGTCTGTCTCTCCACCAACCAGGCCGTCCAGCATACTCTTTTAAGTACTGTAACAAATGCTGTGCCCGTTTTCTGCAAAAACACAGCAGACATGTAAATGCAGATCCCATTTCATATCTCATCCCTTCTCCTCCTCTTTCCCTTTTTAAACCATCCTCAAAGACTTCCTCGGACATTATCTGTGACTTTTGTTGCTTTTTCGTTTGTGTCTTCCTTCTCCTCCCAGAACTTAAACTCAAGCCCGGCTGTGGCCTTCCTTCATCCCGGCTCCATAACCTACCTTTCCTCCTCCTCATCAGAGATTCAGCCTGCGTCCACGCCTGCCCTTGCCCTCCCTCCTTCCTTTAACCCTTCTAGCTCAGGTTCAGCAGCTCTAAAGGAGGCGCACTTCAGCGCGGCCTGCTATCGATCCACATCACACAGGACACAGCGGTCTCTCTGCTCAGCAGCGAGGGCTTTTAAAACAGTTTGTGTTCGGCAGCAAGGTCGTCAAAATAAAACCATCAAGGAGGGAGCTGTGTTACCTTGACTTTAACTGTTGTATGCAGCTGTGTGTACCTGCATTTTTGTACATACCTGTGTGTACGCTTTCACTTTGTTGACATGACAACAACAACAAAAGTCATCATCGGAGACATACACACACACTGAAAACACTACACACACACTACCCACATATGTTATTGACTCCTCATATTTGCAATGGAAGAGATTAATGGAAGTTTCAGCACCACCTGCCCAGTGAACCCATCGTGGTTCAATCCCTGGTCTGCAACCAGCAGTGCTTCACAGTAAGAAGCTGGTGAGGGTCTCTGCACCAGCGACTCATCCTTGTTTCTTTGTGTTTCCTGGGGGAAGAGCACGACTGCAGTGCAATAACCTTTGACCTCTGGTCAGTCCTGCACAAAGCTCCGCCAGGTGTCTCGCTGCAAAACAAGACTTTTCATTTTATTTTTACATATTTAAAGGATTTTTTTTTTTTCTCTGATCATCATTTTATCAGTCAGACATTATTTAAAAAGTACCTTCCAAACAGATAAGTGCACTTCATAGTGTTGGACAAGCAGTTCAGATGTTACACAACATAAAATAAACAATGACCAAATCAGGATTTAATGTTCAGCTCTGTATGTTGTTACTCGGTGTTCATGTGTTTGCGTTCATCAGCCATTAAACACTACATGGTACGTTACACACAGGGGAGAGGACAAACAGTGCAAAGTAAATAAAATGGTTTATTAACCAAACAGGAGCTCTGATACAGCAGCTGGTGACAAAAGGTAAAGAGAGCCAAACTGGGCTCAATCCAAAAAACAAACTGAACCAGCTCGCGTGGATGGAGATGCATCACAAAGTTCTGGACCCGTTACATAAGCAGTGTCTGTGGGCAGCTTCTTCTCCATCCACGTCTGTCACTCGTCTTTTGAAATATCTTTACAAATAGTTCAGCCAACAACTATAAGGACAGTCACTAATAAATTCATATCACAGATTTGTAATGACTTGTTTTGATATGGCAGGAACCGTTCAGATACGGCAGAATCAATAATTCTGCAAACACAAGTCATTACCCTGTAATGAAAGGCTGGCAGATGAATGCATTATTTTTCAAACTTTAAAATCTAGGAAAACTGATTAAATTACTTGACCAGAAAGGTCACCAGGCTCAGTCAACAGGAGCATTTAACACGCAACTTCTCAACTGACAGGCCAGAAAATGACTCTACTGAGCATGCTCATTAGGTCCAAGAATCAGTCCCTTTAGGAAATCTACCAATCCTGTTTTTACAGGCGATATAACCTGCGTATTCTATATTGCACTTACAGACTGTATGTTTTGCAAAGACCCATTGATGTTTGAGTTCAGATAATTCCAGCTATTTGCTATTTGAAGTGACTACATATGACACTATTTATAAGGTATTAGTTACATGTTGTTGTCAATTCCCACAATTTTTCAGCGGAAAAAAAATCCTACTAAACTCCACAAATTGCATCACAATTTGGGAGAAAAGTTGCTGCAAAATCAAGTATTTTTTAAGTTACAGCAAAAAACTGTTTTTATGAAAGAAAGAATTCATAAAGAATAGCTGCTAATCTTGTAGCATATGTTTGCAGTGAGCAACAGTAAGAAATGGATAAACCCAGATTGAAGCTTTAGAGCAGCTTCCAGAAATCTACTGGTGATATCTACTATGATACTGTGGTCTATCTGTCTGCAGACATCTAGGTTTCTTGTCTCTGCTCTGAATTATAGAAGTTGTAAAATGTGAAGGTAAATAGCTGGAAAAGCCTGCAGCCTTGAATGTGAGACTGCAGGATAATTACATTTAGCATAATATTACTATATTAATGTGGCTATGATTCATTCTGTTATTAAAGAGCTTAAGAATTGTCCTTTAAAAGTGATTTTCATTTCATTATAATGCAGGAGATGCATAGTTTGAAAATTAAATGCATATATTAATATTGCATTTCACTTTATAATCACAAAACATAAAGAAATAGTTCCTTTCTTGGCATTGATTAAACCTCTACAAACTAATCTCTTCTGTTTTTGAGAGAAAAAAAGTCTTCTAATACCTCAAAGTGGCCTCGATCTCTACTCGAACTCCTTGCTTTCGTTCCGCTCAGAGCTCGAGCTGGCAGCTCAATCGTACGTAAAGCCCCATGTTGAGGGGGCTGACTGACTGACCACAACCTGGTATCACGGAAAAAAAACTCAAGAAAACCCCATCATCCCGCATGGCAGTCTGTTACTTTTCACACTTACAAAACGTGTAACTTTCATGCATAGAGAGGCCAAAGCGTGGCTATCTCACGTTTTGCAGTAGTATATAGGCTTGTGTCTGTTTCCTGCTGTGATACTGGGTTGGAAACTCTGGCTGTCTGAATCAGGTTTTTTTTTTTTTATCAGTGTCACTGCAGTCTCAAAGTGTAAATGCTCAGCCAACGGCGTTGACCGCTTTCTTCACTCAGGATATGTCTTCTAGCTTATAAAAAAAACATCACATACACATGTGAAATTGATTTTAAACTGTACATATTTTAAATCTTTCATACCAAATATGGACTAATACATAGAGTCTGTCTTGATATGCAACATCTTTGAAATAAAACTCTTTATTTAACTCCCAATTCAGGCCACAAACTTTTCTGCCATACATTTTGTTTGCATTTCAATCTTAAATCCATCCAGCCATCCTTCTATTGTCCAGCAATCCTCTGATAATGGACCAGTGTAATCTTCACAGTATGTCCCTTTAACATAATCTCTAAGTTTGTACTCGTTTAAACATATTTTGTGAGACTGCAGTGGATCCAGACAACGATGGGAATCAGTGAACTCAGTACCACTTTATGTGTCTTATATAGACATGGTGACTGAGGGCACTGGGAAATTTATCATTTATTGCAGCTATTGCCAAAGATAGCCTCTATGACGAGTTACTTAAAAACAATCAGAAAACACAGTAACTCCTGTCAACTGAATGTATTGATGTGTTTTGTTGAGAATTGTCCTCAGAGTGGCACCAAACCTTGAGAGGCTACAACGATATCTATAAAGCTGACACATTTCAGTGCCTGCACCCATGAGGACATACCAATGTTGCACTTCCTGTAACGTGTGCTAAATCATAGCTTCTGCTCTGGAGTCTGGGTGAAGTAATGACAGGGTTCCACCCAAGGTGAAGGACATACTAATTCACTCTGGCACGGCATTGTTTTGATGTAGAGATAGCGGCAGTCAGAGGTGAGTGATGGAGCTGTCGGACGGGAATGAGAGGAGGCCGGGCCCTCTGTCACAGCGGGACAGACAGATGGGGAATCATGGGAAACATGCCTGAGATCATAAAGGACTCTACAGGACATAATGAGACTCCGGTGTAGGGGGGGGGGGGCTCCAAGGAAGGCATCATTTAGCAGCTGTTAAAAAACAGCTCCTGATGAGTGACTGATATTCACTTCACTCGTGATCTCTCTATTTGCTGCTTCATGCTTATGTTCCCGACAGACGCGTACTCGCAAAGACCTTTGGACTACCAGGAAGTAAAACAGGCTCCTTTTTGTCTTTGATTTGGGTAAATGACATCTTTACGATGTTCCATCACAGACGGATGGTCCACTGCAGCACATCCATCAGCGCCGGAGCAAAAGGAGGATTGAGTTTCCAGATTGTCCCAGCGTGCCTAGCTCTCTATCCGTAACACCCCTTTATGAGTCACCTTGTCAAAGCCTCTGAAGCCAGACAACCTTATTTTACTGTATGGACATGTCTTTGTTTTCCATACTCACTGGAGGGGAATATTCTCAAGGTCTAAGGTGGAGAAAAAGATAACACCTTTGAAAGTGCAGCCTCTCTGGCATTCTCAGCCAGCAGGAGAGACGAGAAGGAAGCACATCGAGAGGGTGTTTCTGCACCACAAAGTGGAAGAATCTGACGCCTACAATGTGGCTTGCTTGGCATCTTATCTTGAATACACTTTTGGCAATTTCACGTAGAGGTTCAGCTTTTATCAAGATTAACTTCTGCTCCGTGCAGAGTCCCATGGAGAAGCTTAACTTCTCTTCCCAGTTCAGATTTCCATCTGGCCGGCCGGTTTTAAACGTTCGACCTTTTCAAAGCGTGGCCAAAGAATTCGGTGGATTTCAACCGTCACATATTGATACGATCATTATCAAATTAAACACATCTCTGTTGTGGTATATTAAAACTCCATCGGAGATTCATAGCAGCCTACCGGGGGCAGGAGCCACAGGGCACCGCTCACCTCCCTCTGAACCCCGATTGCTCTCCTCTCCATCTGACTTTCACATTATTGCTGCTCATGCTGAAGACTGTAAAGGTCATCCATGAAATGCTGGGTGAGGGATTAGTCAGCTCGCTGTTCACTGTCATCCAAAATAGGAATTTACATTACTCAGTCACTGGTCTTCCGTCTTTCAGCACAGAACATAGTGCTGCTGTAAATGTTCCTCCCGAAACAAACAACATTTATAGTTTACAGTTCAGCAACAGGCAGTGAGACACTCGTACAGAAAATAAAATGTCTTTTCATTTTTGTTTTCAACAAATGACAAACTTGAAATTACATTTTTTTTGTCAAAAGGCTAAAACTTAAAATCAAATCAGGAGCCAAAATAAACACCATCATGCTGTGCAGTCTCACAAGCAGAGGTGGCTTGGTATGAGTTTGCATGTTCTCCCCATGCCTGCATGGGTTCTCTCTGGCTTCCTCCCACCATCCATTAACTGGTAATTCTAAATTACCTGTAGGTGTGAATGCGAGCGTGGATGCCGGTTTCTGTCTTTCTGTGTTGGCCCTGTGATGGACTGGCGACCTGTCCAGGTCGCATAAAATCAGCTGTGATCGGCTCCACCCCCTCACAGTAGGGTCATTTCAGATTGTGGGAAAGGTGGGGCAACACTTCTGGTTTGTGATTGGACAGACTCCAAATCAATACAGAGTTCATTGAATGGATGTGTTCCTGTAAAGTGGGTTGGTGCTGGATATCAACCGGCGGGATCCTCCAAACTGTACTCTGCTTTGATTGGTTGTTTCGTTGTCAAGCAACTGATGACGTGCAGGTGTTAAAGTTAACTACAATGATTTGCTACATGGTGTTCAGTGTTGTTGGGCGACCTAACTGAGAGTTTGTGCTGCAGGCGCTGATTATTCTTAACAACTTTAACAAATGCAAAGAGTGTCATCCAAGAAACACCCATCAATTGAAAGTAATCGGTATTGACTGGAGTTCTGGTCAATCAAAAACAAGGAATGTTGTCCCACCCTTTCCGTTATCAAAATGTTTTTGTGTTGTGTGAAATGTCATGTTTTGACCCTCAGGCCACCACTTAATGGTAACTCTGATTCCTCGATCACAAGCACAAAATACCAGCAAAGCAAAGTAGGAATCACATTACAGGCAACCGCCTGTGTTTTTTACAGAAAAGAAAAAAAAGTCTCTTAGCCGGTGATATCTCTCTTTGAAATATGAATAATGCAAAGACACAGGTCAGTTATAGAGATCCATCATCCCTCCAAGCCTGATTAAAATCACTTCAGTGATGTGACACTTGATTCTGCTAAAAGTTGGAAATTTAATTAACCTTTAATTGTAGTGCCCTCATCAGACCAATCACTGTCATTGGAAAGGACATGCAGTGTGTATGTGCAGCACTTTTCACATCCGGACATACAGTTCATGAAGTAGTGTTCAAATGTGGCACTTTATGGGTGGTGCTGTTGGTGCAAGTTTTGAAAAATGACAAAATAAAAAAATGTATCATCCTTCATCATCTCAGGACAGCTAACGAAAAGTGCAGAACACGACCCACTGAGCACAAAAGACGTCAGTTTTCACTGTGGAGCCAGAAAGATATTTAATCCATCTTGGAGGTATGTGGACGTACAGACAGGTTCCTGCTCAGACGTTCAGATACTGAACCTGTCTTGGGCGTCCACTAGACGTGCAAAGTGTATCGAGACAGATAAATGTTATACAGACGTGATCTGAATGTCTCCCTGATGTCACAGTTTTTCTTCCTGTGAAATAAACACATGATGGCATTAGGGTCAGGATTTAGTAACTGTGTTGTTATGATGGAGTTGTGCTGTGGGAAATGTAAAGAGTCATTAAGAAAGTATCACTTATTATACAGAAGATGCTATATAATTAGATAACTGTGTATTTACAGGCCAATTTTGTTTAATATTGTTATTGGATTAAAGAAGAGGAAATTGTCAAAGATGAACAGATTTTTGTTGTTATTCGTTCTCTGAAGATTGCAGTTAATATGCAACCAAACATGTTCCAGCTTTGAGGAAAGTAACTTGGACTGCCATCCCCAAATCATGCACCCAAAATGTTGTGGTTGGTAAAAGTGGCATCTTGTCATTGTGGCTCTCATGGAAAAGAAAAATGAAAACATTACATTATGGGAAATGTAGCATCTAGGAAGATACTGGGGACTAAGAAGCAGTGTTTGACCACTAATGCGCCTCCGTTGATAATGTTTTTAAACATCGGTCTTTTGTGTGTGCAACAACTTTACAAACTTGTAAAACTGAATCACTGAAGAGGATCTTAAAATAATTTAACTCCATACAATAGTAAAACACTTTTAATAACGGGAACATAATTAAAAGGAGTATCCCCAGTTTCATCAATATCTAAGCAGTGGTGTTGAGGTCTGATTGACACTGACAGATACAGATGGATTTTCTGGCCATACCCAGGTCATTGGGCAGAGGGCAACATTGTCTGAACTGTAAGACCCCAACAATATTTATGTAACTCTACAATAACAAGTTCGAGAAAAAAGTGACAAGAGAAATGTGAGTGAAGTGTTGATGCAAAGTTTTTTTGTTAAATCTAGATAAGAGCATATTGGATTGAGAGGGGAGGAAGGTACAGCAGAGGTGATATGATTCAGAGGGGAGAGTGCGATAAAAAACACCCGAGCAGTTTAGGGATTCTGGGCCGTGCTCAGGTGCACCCTGGGAAGTTGTCATCGTGACAGTAATGATCAGGAACTGACATCTCATCTTGAAGATCATCTCTTCAGCAGCATCAGAGTTTTAGAGTTTTCTCTGCAGAAAATCCAGCAGACATCTCCAGATGTTTTCAATGATTGACAAGTCTGGACTGCAGGAGGCCAGTTTATCAGCGGACTCTTCTACTACGGAGCCATGCTGTTGGAATACGTGTAGAATGTGGTTGGACGTTGTTCTGCTGAAATAAACAAGACCTTCCCTGAAAGAGACGTTGTCTGGATGGCAGCATACAGTATGTTGCTCCAAAACCTGAATATATCATTCAGCATTAATGCTTCCTTCCAGATGTACAAGCTACCCATGCCATGTGCAATAATGCACGCCAAACCGCCACAGATGCTGGCTTTTGAACTCTGCGCTGATAACAAGCTGGATGGTCCCTCTGCTCTTTGGCCTGGAGGACATGGCATCCATGATTTCTAAAAAGAACTTACAATTTTGAATTGTCAGACCACCGGAAAATGTTCCACTTCGCTTCACTAAATGATCTCGGTCCAGAGAAGTCAGCGGTGTTTCTGAAACGTGTTTTTATCTAGTTTCTTCTTTGGAGAGTTTTAACCTGCATGTGTGGATGCAGCGATTAACTGTGTTCACAGATGATGATTTTCAGAAGTGTTCCTGAGCCCATGCAGTGCTTTCCACTCCAGAATCATGTTTGACAACTTTATACTCAGTCATGTCACTGATCTGGTTGACAATTAATGCCTAATTAGTTGTGAGATGTTCCACCAGGTGTTTCTATTAGCATTCAACAACTTTTCCAGGGTTTTGTTGACCCTGTCCCAACTTTTTGAATCCTTTTGCAGAACTCAAATTCAAAATGATCAGATATTTTTCATAAAACAATAAAAGTTTGTTTATTTGTTTTATTTTCAATTAAATTAGTTTGTATGATTTGCAATCCGTTTTTATTGACATTTTACACAGCATCCCAACTTTTCTGGGGAATGAGTTGGACTTTTGTGACATAACGCTTACTATTACAACAGCTAAACACTATTTTTGCATTAAAACCTTTTGTTTTACCAAATAGGCTTTGACATGCACACTCCCGCATTTATGTATTCATGCACTTTAGAAATATTTTAGGCACAAAGGGTTCTTGACCACAAAAACATTTGTCTTACATGGTTGTTGTATAAGTTATTTGTTAGTGTGTCAATACAAAATATAATTTAGAATACTAAATATCTCTTTTGCAAATTTTGTCTCCGCACATAAAAAAATAAATTTCCTTTCTCCAACCCATCTCCTTTACCACCATCCTGTAAGATTTTACAAGTTTTTAATCCTCTCTTTTCTTAGAGGAAAAACCAAGTGTGCACTAAAACTTCAGCAATTTGATCAACTAGTACAGTCAGCCAAAAAGACAGAAAGGGACTTCCCATGCATGTGAAACTCCACAGTATCTCGTGCCAGAGTAATTACAGCCAAAGTGGGCACTCTTCCTCCAAGTGCAATGCATTTTCTCCCCAATAAATAATTTATAAAAATGGAACCCACTTGGCCCTGGGATTACAGTACAATGAAGAAAAAAGGAAAAGTGGAGACAGAGCAGCACACCTCTCCAGCTTCTCCCTGTTTTTTTTCTTCTTTTTTTGCCAAATGGAGTAAGATGGACATGTTTAGCTCTCTGTCTTGACAGGTGGGATGCAGGACTGAACTCAGGCCTGTAAATGTACAAGAGAAAGCTGAACTGCAGGGATTTCTGTGATGATGGAGTAAGTGGCTTCTCTGGGCAGTAAAGCCTCCAGATCAGTTGTCCCTTAGACAATACTCCTAGCACTTGAGGAGAAAAAAAATTCACCCTCCCACCACCACCACCTCCTTGTCTCCTGATAGAACGCTGATAAAAAAATAGCTCCATTCATTCTAACATGGCTTGTTCTCTAACAACAATGCCATTTTCTGCCAGGAGAATAATGCATCTTCACTGCGTTATTATTCTAGAGTATCAAAATGGACAAAGCACACTTTTGTTTTAAACTTTAAATCATCCATTCACTTGCCTGCACACCACACAGCTTTAATGTAGCACCTTCCTCTGTGATGGAGGCCTGATAAAGAATTACAAGTTTCACTGTTCATTTACCTGCCTGTACACTCAGTAATGCAGCAGACACAAGGGCAGAATATTTGGTGCCCCAACTTGAATAAGAAATCCATTCTTCTGATGAAAACATTCAAAACAAATGGGGAAAAAAAAATGTTTTATGAGAAACATTACACAAGGCTGTTGCTGTTTTGGGTGAAGTTAACACATTTTATTTACATACATATGTATCTAATGTTTGTATCAAACAACAACAACAAAGGGCAAAATATGGATTTTTAGTCTGTGCTGTGAAAGTATTTTGAAGAATTACCAACGGTTAGCATTGCAGATACTTTGATTATCTCTGGTACAACAACATTTAACAAACTAGGTTGAATAAAATATAGAAATGATAAAAGAGCTTCATCAGTAGGGATACTTGGAGCAGCAGCATGTTGGAGGACTGATGCTGTGATAAAAAACAACACTGTATTTTTGTCAGCAGATGGATGATCTGATCATGAATTATTGCTCTACTTTGGCAGACAGACAGGTGAACTACACGTTAGATGCCACAAATCATCGCTTGTCTTTCATAACTTGCAAGACAAAGATCTCTGATTGTAAAGAAGGAGCCAGAGACTGATTTCACTGGTCCACCTAAAAAAAAAAGCTCTGTGCTCTTACAACAAAAACACACACTGTAGGAGTTGTCAAAGTGGACGAGAGACACAAACAATGCCAAGACAGTCGTTTTTTTTGTGTGGTTACAACATCATTGGGTTGTGAAGACATTGTGTTGGTTGTCTTTTACAAACTACACTGAGATTAAAACATGAATCGTGCCGTGGGTTTGTGTTAGTTGCAGACATGCCACATGTGTGAGGTCATACCGTTATCAGGCTAAAACTGTGCAGTCAGTCTGGTCTTAACATAATGTGCTTGCTCTCAAACAAGTCTGCCAAAGAAAAAGACTTGATGCACGTACTCTTGGTTCTTAAAGCCTGAGAAAACACCAGAAAGCCTGAAAAATGTTTAGAGGTAAACGGTATTGAGGGATTATAATAAAGCATTTCTTCAGATCCACATCAGATTTTTATCACAACCTCTTCATTATTTTTTATGGCCAAGGAGGTGTGAGTTCAGCCTGGTATCATCAGACCCAAATTCACTGTGAATATATGGACATTTGGGATAGTTCCAGTTGTTGCATCCTAATTGGCCTAGAACTCTGGTTAATTATAGGAAATATCAAAACAGCCTTTAGCCAGTCAGCATCGGTATGATGTAAGTTGTGTGTCAAAACTACATGACCGCCTTTTTTGTTGGAACATTTACAACAAGTGCTTGACTCCAACGTCATTCCACTGAGTCACCCCAGCCTGTCCCTGATTGGTTCGCCCTTTAAAGTGTCTCAGCAAACATTAACACGAACAGACTTTCCAGACTATGATCACAGCACAGACTGAAGCTGCGAACAATAATGAGGCAAAGTGCAAGTTATCACTCCTGATAGAAGGACTTAAAGAGGTTGACCTGTGTAGTGTTTACCTGGAGATTGTCAGGACTCAGGAAGGAATGATTTCTACCACAATAATGAAATCCTGCCTCGTGAACTGATGTGTCTGTCGAGAGTTCAGTCTATTAATGGACTTCTTGGATCAACTTTTAACTTTTGACAACAGGCTCGTGTTTTTATGTCAGTGCAGCTTTATTCTTGTTTGAAATTAAAATAAAGTGTTGTCGCATTACCTTCCCCATTACAGATTGGCTTTTGATTTTTAGCATTTCTAAGTATTTTCAAGAGGCTTTCCATCAAACAAAGAGCTTCTGACTCATCAGAATAAATGATCGCATTCACCACTTTTCGAAAGGCTGTGCTCTGTCCTTAAGATAGAGTACATATATTGCTTGGCAGAGGTAATATAATCCTTCATGAAGTATAAACTCAGTGCAGTTTCCTGGTGTGTTTTGGCCTTACTGATCCGCTACAGTGAGCATACTCTCTGTATTCTTTCCTCTCATCATTCTCATAATAAAGACCCTGACTGCACCATCAGAGGCCAATAGATCTTTATTGAGCTTTTATTGAGCCGTCTGATGAAGGAAACTGTTGGAGATGCATCAGGGCAGAGCTGCTGCTGCGTCACTTCGAGGAAAAACCTGCATGTCCTTGTTTTACTGAGCAAAGGCTGACCTTCATGGAAAATGGGCTGAGGTGAGGAATGAAGACATGGATCTCCCCTGCTGTCCAGCCACTCAGGTGCAGCTGAATGATTTGTGTATACTCTCATGGTCATTGTCCACCCATGTGTGAAACCTGGCTGCAGCCGCCAATTCTTCAAGGCAAAGGAAGAAAAGGCCTTCGACCGCTCAGCAAAATGCAACACACTTCCTGTCAAGGCTGGAAACCATTCCATGAAAACAAAAAGCAGAACTGATTGTGAACCATTGTTTGTAGGAATATCTGATGAAACTTGTGGTTTGAAATGTTTCCTCATTTTCTCTCTTTTGATGCTGCAATGGGCAAAAATAGTGACTCCATCCAGCCCAGGATCTGAAGAATTATGTTTACATTAGTCATCTTCACACTTCACCACCAACCAACATCGTCGTCACCTGTTGGTTTGTGAACGTTGTGAAGCCTCCAGTTCAGATTCTGTCCGTCACCATCTTTGCTAGTTCGGAGCGGTTTGGAGCAGGAAGTGACCATATTTGGATGAGCTGGGGGAGGAGCCAGCGGTGGATCTGACCGATCTGATTGGAAACCTGACGATACTACGTCCCGCCCACCGATAGCTGTAACCTGACTGCACCACAGGCCTGTCAATCAAACAGACATGCCCCCAAAACAGATCTTTTTTAACCTTATTTTCTAATGAATGAGGGATTATTTTCAGATGGACCTCCAGAAAACTAATAAGAAGGAGTGACTTTAGCTAACAACACTGAGATAACCGATGGACACATTTTATTGACTTTGTATTTGATGAGAGAAGTTGAATGGGAGTCTATGGAGCCGGAGGCTTTTTGGAGCCGACCTCTAGTGGCACTCGCTGGTATTGCAGCTTAAGGCACTTCTGCATTGGCTTCATTTTCCAAGCCAGAAGCTACTTCCACTTGTGTATATAATCAATGTTCACGGTTTATGTCCACTGTCTACATGGCCTGTGCAATTTTGTGTGCCTTTTATGTAGTGATTTGTGAGGCAAACGGTAAGGGAATTTCTAGCATCTGAAAAGATGACTGTGCATACAAGATTACAGAGGTAACAAAAATATTTAGATTTATATATGGTTGAAAAAGAATGATTAATATGCTCTAAAAAAAAAATAGGTGAATTCAACAACAATAAAACACTCATTTCAATGAGGTTTTGTTGCTACAACCTGAGCTGGTATGACCTGTAATTCATTGTAATATCAGAGCAGGGTGTATTTATTCTGCATGAAACTTTCTGATCATTTTACACCCTTTCAGACATGCAGTCTTCATATTCCTCAAGAAACTGTCCAACACAGCGAGGATAAAGATTTTAGGACAGGCAGGGGGGGACTAGAGCCGAATTGACGGGAGTTAGTCCTTTTTTTAACTCTCACAGAGAGAGCTTTATTGATTGGCAGCACTGCCCACGATAGTACATCCGGAGAAGCTTTTTCTATCACAGCGCAGATGAGGGGAGAAAAAGAAAGATAATCCTGAGAGCAGCCTCACAAGCTGTGCTGAACACATCCTTCTTAAACCTGCAGGAGCTGCCCCCTTTAGTTCCAGTGGAGGCTTCAGTAAAATGGTAAAGTGCACCGTAATGTGACAGCCGCTCACAATCGGACACGGTTAAGGACAACTGATGCCGGCGACAAGGTTATCAACATCTCGCGCAGATGGCCGCCAGCATTTAGCCTCCCTAAAAGGCCGCCACACTGACCTTCACTGACCACCCTCCCGGCAGGTTTTAGGTGATCAGAAAGGAGGAAGCAGGCTAATGGGTGCTGCACAGTGGCGAGATGTCTCCCTGTCACACTTCATCTAGACTGATGCATCAGGATTGTTACACCGCTCAGACCAGGCAATTACAGGCCAATTCCAATCTACTCCACAGCACTACTGTAATGAAAAATAATTAAGAGGCTGAAAATGAGTTTTCTCATGAAATAGTTTCGGTGGTTGAACACAATCGTACCTTGGCAGATGGCTACGCAAGTGTGCTTTAATACAGCAAAGATAGTTAATCATGTACGAGGTGCATTTGTCAACCTTTAATGTCATTCCTGTCAGAGAGAGAGCGATAGAAAACAGTAGATATAATATGTTCAATGTTCAGTCAGCCAGCATCCTGCGCTAAATCTGTTGAAGTCAGGATGATCTCAAAGTCAAGACTATTAATACAGAACATTTTAACAAGCAGGGGGGTTTGGAAAAACAACATGGGACACAAATATGGATGAGGAACATCAAAGCAAGAATCACAATCAAACAAGTTTATGACAAAGAAACAAAAACTGAATATGAAGTGTTCCTTTGTTTTCCATATTTATTTATCCAGTCAAATGCGTGGGTGTGGCAGGTCGGAGTGTTTCGTGGCAGAGAAAAGTCGTGTCTGAATGGTGACGATCGTTTGAAATACTGCAGAGTGCAAAATGTAACGGAAATCTAAGGTTGACCTCATTGTGACGTCGTCGTTTTAAAGTCCTATTGATGCCGCTAACTGTCTAATAATATAATGTTGGCGAATAGAATGAAGAGCAATGCTGTTGATCTGTTGATCACTTCTGATGACCAATCAAATCTAAAGGATTATGCCCTCTAGTATATTGACATTAAACTATTTATTTTTAAGAACTATATTATTAAGTTAGGCCCTTTTTTTAATGCTACAAAATAAACGTAATTTTACACGTTGCCTCTTACCTTATGTTTTCTCAGATCTTCGTTTGTGACTAAATCAATTGAATTCCTCCCCTTCCCTATCAGAGCTACATAAATATAGTAACTAGATGAGCAGTTACAGCATTTTAGCCTGCGTACAGCCCTGAATTTAAATAAAGTACTGATGAGGGTCCTCCATACAGGTGTGCTCTCAGCTACATGACATGCAGGTGTGCTACTCCTCTCATGGCAGGCTTAAGGAAGTGCATTTCCATATTTAGAATTATGCAGGTAAGATATGAAACAAAATACTTCAAAAGCTGCTCATGTTGTAAATAATGGTTAACTCTGCAACTGAATGTGATTGAAATATTTTGAGCACCACAATATATGTTGCAGGGGTATTATAATATTCAATTAAAATGTACAGGTGGTCACATTATGTCGAGATTGACAGGTAATCGTGATGTGTTAATCAGGTTATGTACACTCAATTTCAGCCGATATGACTAACATAACCTTGTTAAGGTCATTTACATAACACTTCCAATAATGGCAGCATCAGCGTATTCTGGATATAATCACATTAGCAGCATCAGTGTATATATGCAGTGAATGTTGCACCACACTGAGCAGGAAGAAGACCTCTGGATGCAGGAGAAAGGGCAGCTTGAGTCCACAGACCATCATACTTACATGCGTTTTGTCTTATACATTAAAGGCCTTGGTGCTTCACACCAACTGTTTTATATGATATATTATCTGAACATGTGTAAAATAAGAAGCATGAAACTGAAAGGAAGTAAAAAGAATTTTAAGGATAGTGGCATCATTCCCACTTAATTATTATAATTTTTTAGATCTGATCAGAATTTGAAAACGTGTTAATGTGTTATGTATCAATATAACATTTATATTTTATTGATGTTTTAGAATATGTTGGTTTAATATTTCTTTGATTTTGATACCTTACGTGGTTGTTTTTTTCTATTTGTGCAGCATATTGAGTCAATGTTCTGCACAATAAGTAAAAGTGAAATGAATTGAATTAGATGTAATTATGCGATGAAGTATCTGAATACAGATCACGTAAGAATATGAAATGGAAATAGGGCCAAACTGAAGTAGTTTATACTCTGAAAGAAGAAACATTTAATTTATTCAAAGCACATTCCTGGATACCCACAGTAAATACTGAAAAGATTTTACCAGTCAGTGACCACTGACTGGTTAATATGTCTACAACCCCGTTTCCCAAAAAGTTGGGACACTGTGATAAATGTAAATAAAAACAGAATGCAATGAATTGCAAATCATGCAAATCCATAGTAGAAGAGTAGAAATCCTTTATCAGGCAAGGATGGGACAACGTTGCACTTCCAAAACTCCAGAAACTGGTCTCCTCAGTTCCCAAACATTTACAGAGTGTTGTTAAAAGAAGAAGTGATGCAGCACAGTGGTGAACATCTCACTGTCCCAACCTTTTTGAGACATGTTGCTGCCATCTAATTCAAAATAAGCACATATTCTTCGCATACTGTTTCAGTTTTAGCATTTGATATGTTGTCTTTGGTCTATTGTCAGTTAAATGTAGATTCTGACAATTTGCAAATCATTGCATTCTGTTTTTATTGACATTTTACACAGCAACTTTTTTGGAAACAAGGTTGTAGAATAGTAGACTACAAAAGGGGACACCTTGAGCCCTGATCACGCTTGATTTATGTACACATGGCACGTGATTTTAATTTCACCTGATCTTGGCAGTGTTTTTAATCCTTATGAAGGTCATTTTTAACACCCACCTCAGTAATAATCAGGAGATTAAAACCCCATTAGGATACTGTAGGTTCTACTCATCTCTTTTAAGGCTATATTTGTTTCTATTTGGGTAAAACGGCATCACTAAAAGTTCAGTGAATGAGCTCAACAGTTCCTGTTTGCAGTGTACGTCTGGATGTACAGACAACTAGCACTGCAGTACTTACACACCGATGCTGAAGGAAATGTAAAATATGCTCATTCTCAGATAAGTTCTGTCAGATGTTTTCTGAGTGGATTTCTCCCTCAGTGTGTTCAGATTTAAACACTGTGAGGTTACTCACAGAAGACGTACGACTTCTGACTCACTTTAACCTCACACATCATCTCTGCCTCTCCAGTTCCCGCGACGAGACTTTTGGCCTCTCAGTGCCTAAGATGCCCTCAAATGATTTTGACACACACACACACACACACACACACACACACACACACACACACACACACACACACACACACACACACACACACACACACACACACACACACACACACACACACACACACACACACACACACACAGTGACAGTAATCTGGTTTTACATAAAGTCCTCTTTTCTTTTTACATCCTGCTTGTTAATGCTGTTAATCACTTCCATCTAAAGTGAGTTGCATGTCTTTTGCCACACAGATACACAATGGGAGCAATTATGCCTGCAGTGTCTTGCCAAAGGACACTGTCATGTGGGGACTGAACAACTGACTTCTCAAATAATGGCCCAACTTGCTCCAACACCCGAGTCTCCTCCGTGTTTGCTGGCTGTCCACAAAGTGAAATATCTCAGTGTGAACTTAACAACTTACCATGAAACTTTTACCTCTGATATTTTGACAGTTTTGTCCACTTGAGAGCAACATTGTGGCGAGTTGGAGATGTACCTGAACACAGCAGCAGTTCCTATCTGTGTGAGGTCGGAGCATGTTGTTCGGGGAGGTTCGGTCTGCTTCAGAGGGCTGTTCTCTGGATCCAACTGTATTAGGACACAGCCCACATGAGGATAAGGGATGTCTTTGGCCTAAATGTTCTGTGCGAGTCTGCGAACCCTCCGCAGACCACCTCGTTTGGGAAACAGAAACATTTTGTGAATGTCATCAGAGCAGATTAAACACAAATTGGTGGGTATTGAGGGAGAGCTTGAGATGGGAGATTTTATTGCAGCAGAACTGGACAGTCAGGCAGAAATCTCAGCACCTGACATTTCTGGCACCAGAGCAGATGCTGAGTTGCTTGTATTGATCAGAAACTTCAAATGAGAAAAAAGGAAAACATCCTCTCTTGAATACATAACTCCCCGGGGCGAGTGAGCTGTGTCTCATTTACTTTGTTTTACCTACTAAAATTCAACGTATGCTCTCTGATATTCCTTGTCATAATCTTCTTCTTCAGGAAAACCAACTGTAAACACTAACATCCTGCTGAATGCGTTTTAAGTTGAAAAGATGAAACACTTCCTGATGCATCTTTAATTCATTATTGATCCATATCGATTGGTATCTTTTGGTGTTAGGTAATCCTACAATGAGCAATGACACTTTGATATCTGGGCAAAAATTAGGATGTTTTACAGACCACCATCACCGCAGAACTTTTAGTCCACAGAACTTTTAGTCTACAGAACTTTTAGTCCACAGAACTTTTAGTCTACAGAACTTTTCACCTGTGTGGCAGTTATAATTAATTACGCATGTGAACATTTCTTAAGGGAACTCCAGCAAGGTACTTAGATATTTTATACATTTTTAAAGTTGAAGGCCCATTTTGGATTTGTTTTGATTGATTTCCGTTTGTTCTGTGACTTGATTCAGTTTCAGTCTATATGTTTTCTGACCCATAAGGTAGGCACTTCAGATTTTGGCTTGTCAAATTTCTGTCCATCCATGTCCCCATTATTTGAGGAAAAAGCAACATATTGTGTTTTAACCACCACCCACACCACAAAGAGAGAAATACAATAATGTAAGTATTCCCACGATGACCCCTGGGTAATGCAGTTTATTTAGGGCAGCTTTGAATCCCTGGATCAACTAATACAGTGAGGGCAGAAAAAAAAAGTACTGGTTGCTTGTCAGAAGTGTCAATTCGGCCCACTTCGATCATTTACATTGACACTGCCTTTTGGCACCAATTCATAAAATATGCAATTTTACTCCAATAAAACTTAGTGTTTCTCAGCAAAACGCCTTGTATGTATCCTTAAATGTACTTTTCCCATAAAACATTTTACACACTTTAAATTCTTAACTATTTACATCCTTGTCTGCTTTTAAACATCTTCTTGCATTTTTTTTGTTGGAGCATTACAATATTTGTGTCCACTCACAAAAATAGTCATGGAAGAAGATCTGTGATCACATCTGCACTTTATAATCACAGCAGAAATCCAATGTCGGCTCTAATTATATCATGGTGATAATTTACCAGTGTTTTTCGGGTGCTTCCTCTCCTCTGTGTCGGTGAGTCTCACTCTGAGCGCGGGTGAACAAAAATCACACGGTAGCTTTTTGGTAACAACTCTTCGCTTGTTGGACCTCAAACATTAATTACTGGTGGTCATTATCCAAGAGGAACTTAATGTTTTTAAGGACAGGCCTGAAAGTATCAGCGCTGCAGCAGACATGCTGCCAGTGTGGACGCATACACCCGACCGAGCTGCAGCTGTGCAGTGAGGTCGAGGTCCCGGGCCTTTAGTTCAGGCACCAAAAACTACTCGGTAGGTTTAGGAAAAGATCATGATTTAGGTTTGAATAAATATGTCACTTAAACAAGAAATGTTATCTATGCACATTAGTTACTGGGTTGGAGGATATGTTGATTTGCTAACATGTTAGCCACAGCAATGACTATATGGTGACAATATATAAAAAGAGTGTCCAATTTTCATCATGTGGTTGACACAACTGGAACATGCCCATGAAAATGTTCCAGGGTTGAGATCGGTTTTGCATGTTGTAAAGAAGGATCAGTCTGCTGTTCATGTCAGTGGAGCAGATCCAAGCTGTGCATTAGTTCTGAATGGAATCACAGATTACAGTCCTGGCTCTCTGGTTTCAGCCTTTTGGAGTGAGCTGTTAGAGGCTAAATATTTGCTGAGTCATCGTGTGCTGAACAAAACACATGAAATGGTTTTGTACTTTTTTTTATTTTTTTTTTATTTTTACCTCTGGACTATGTGGATTAGTTAATGAACCAAAACATGAATGTATTTATTTAGTCTGTAAGCCAAATTTTGAAAATCATTTAATGTGCTCATGTTCCTTTCCAAGACACTGATGACTATATTTGTGAGTCGAGGCGCTGCACAGCAGCTGGAAGTTCTGTATGTTGGGATTTTTGGGTGATTTGTTGAACACAAATGCAACAGCATCTGTGGCGCAATGAAGCAAAGAGGAAAATAGGAGGAATAAATGATTCCCGGGTGTGATTTTGGATTGGTTTGTTGCTCTGCACACTGATGACACAAAATATTGCTGTGTTGCACTAAAACCTGGTTTGAGCTGGCAGCAGTGCAAACGTGATGTCACAACAAAATAAACACCAACTCAACCAGATTAAGAAAATTGTTTTTATGAGTTGCCAAATCAAAATAAGGAAGTAAAAAATAATTTTCTTTATTGGTTCTGCGAAACTAATAACAGGTTTGGAAATGTGACTGAGAGACACTGAGGAGAACTGGAGGTTGGAGGCTGTGAACAGAACACTGTGGCGGCTGACTGGCCATCAACTAAAGGAAATATTTGGTCCTCTTCTCATCTGTCACACCTTTGACATCTTTCCTTGAGATAAATGGACACCTCGGCTTGAGAGAGAGTAAATCATGTGCTGCTCTCAGCGGGCAGCGAGTGTGAGACAAACAGGAAGCGGTCTGCTGACAGAGCCGACAGCCACATCACTCCTCATCCCCCGCTCTCCCTGTGGCCCGCAGGTGAAGATGTAATGGCCTCTTTCTTAAAATGGCAACAATAAGCAGCCACAGAAGCAGCCGGCCTGTTGGGTGGAGCCACTCACGGGACAGGAGCAGTTTGAAGTACTCTTTTTAAGCGGCTCCTCTGCTTGCCAGACATAAATACTGTATCGGTGTGGAACTCCAGATAATGCTGTCTCCAAAACAGTTAAGCGGCGGAGAATGCATGCCTTTATATGATACAAATCCACACCACATGTGTTTACGTCTGAGAGAACGGTTGGTCTGCTTTACTTCAGATCACAGTAATCAGTCAGGAAGCTGCAGCTCAGCACCGAGAAGTAAATCCATCGCAAAGCTGCTGGGTCGATGTTTCCTCCGCTGCCAGCAAATCAGCAGAACCCTGCCTCGCTGCCCTCATTCTGGACATAATGCTCAGAGGTCGGGGGTCAAACAAACCGGTGTGTGGACGCCTATCTGCTGTCTGACCAGACTTTAACCCGGTTTGACTCTTAACACACAAAGCTGGCTGCTGTCTGAGAAACGGGATGAAGGTGGTGCTCAAAAGGTGGAGGCACACAAACATAAGAAACACAGAAAAAGAACTGAAATCAGAAAGAGATGACAGATGTTGACAGCTGTCACCAGTGCATTGAAGAACTGTAATTACATTAAATCTCTCTTAAAATCCATAATACTAGATTTGTTTTTCTTTGCATTAGTATGTTTGTTACAATAATGGTCACATACAGCTGTTTCTAGTAATCCTCTAGAAATAAATGGGTTTGAATCTGCAGATTTGTAGAAAGGTTCCCCTGAAAGGACAAAGTAATTTAAATGTGTTTATTGAGATCATGTTAAGTGGGTTAATTTCCATTCAATTAATGCTAATTAATCCCCGTGGTGAGTGACGTACAGTAAACAGGGAATAACAGGTCAGTTTTAAGGTCCAAAATGTAAAACTGTGTTGACAAAGAAATGTGATTGAATTGCCGAGAATAAAGTAACTGATAATAAATCAATCTTAATGGGACCTTGAACTCCAGTTTCTAGAGATCTTATTATTTTAGAGCTATTTCTCAAGAAAGGAAACCACATTTGCTTGACAGTTAACCCTTCCAGCGTGGAGGTAGTGAGACCAGGTTGTATCTGCTATTACAACCAATCTGCCACCAGCTTTCATAGGTTGCACAGCATGTCACATGTTCCTATGTAATAATTATAAGGCTGATATTTACTTTCTAATTTACAGTTAATTAAGCAGAAATACAAGTGTTAATCTTTTCAAATTAGGTTTTTAAAATTCCACTGTTTTTCTAATGAAAATAACAAGGAGACCAATTATATTTTAAAAAAAAATCTTCCAAATATCTCTGATCCGTGGAGCTGCAGCTGAGTTTGACCTGACAGTTGTGGAGCTGTCACTGATTTAGTCGTAGCCAACATGTAGCCGACTGGACTACATGTAATTTAGATGTACATATTATGGTCGCTTTATCTTTTTTTATGCAAACTGACGGCTTACTTCCTGCCTCCAGTAATATATTCCACCCCTACAGGTGCCAGGTAATGACATAATCAATGCTATTAACTTCACTGGTCAGTGGCTTTAATGTAACAGCTGATTGGTGTTTCCTTTCCATGTAGCACACGCTCACATGACACTCGGGACAATTTGATCAAGAGTCCAATCAGCTCACGTCCTGTTAAAAGAGGGCTGTTTAGTTTTGGTCTCAAAGGACGAGAAGCGTCTCACAAACAATTTCTTTAGAGGGGAAACAAGGCCGAACACTTGAGGTGGGCTGAGACGTACCAGCACTTTACAGCAGTTGACTGGAATACACTCAGATTTACTGAGGATGAGTTTGAGGTTAGTGCCAGTAACAGAAGTGTGTATATAAGGAGATGAAGAGGAGAGAGGATGATACCACTGGTATTAAACACACAGTGGAACAAGTTGGTGGGACTATTGGAGTGTGGGAGTGTTTGGCTGCTCTAGATTCTTCATAGACATGCTGTGCCCTCTGGCCCTGCACCTTTGTGGAGGATTCGTACTGCAGCAGCAAGTGCTCTTGTCTGGGTGATTATCCTGCAACACACCTCAAAGGTTTACTATAACTACTGTGAGTACTGTATGGGACACAAACACGGGGAAACTGTACCAGTATGTTACACTGCATTAGCTAAAAAAAAAATGGACAATCTATCATTTATGTATCATGCTTTATTATAGATGTAAGTATCCCATCATATTTATTTAAAAAAATATATATAATTTCTGAATGTTACAACTCATTTGTATATTATCCTCCTTGCTTATATTGTTTGTGTTTGGTGGGTGGAAATAACTTTTGTGGCTTGTTTTGCAGTATGAAATGTTGATGTCACTGTATGTGCATTTCCCAGTAAAGTCATCTTTGATCTATGCAGTAAACACAAAAAAAATGTTTTTGTACGTTGCTGACACAGCATATTAAATCCTCCCCATCACAGGTGCTCCTCGGTTTTGCTTTTTATTAATTTGTCCAACTTCATTTGATGGATTCATTAAATGATGTAATTTAAAGTAAAGCCACTTGGGATAGTTGACCTGCAGCGGATGCTCATGATCAGCATATATCAAGCTTCATTTTAATTGAAAATACAGACTCTGCTTTTATCCTCCAGTCGAGCCACAACATGCGTCTTCATGCAACACACCAGTCTGCGGGTCAATTCTGTTTCCCACAACGGACAGATGTGGTATTTCCTCTTACTGTATGTTACGACAAGCACTTCAAACAGCTCACAAGAGAAAATTTCTCTGACATGAGTTGCTCATTTTCTGCTTTTATTGAAGAGTATTTACCTCAAAGAAAGGTTTATTCAGAGCAGTGTGTGCCCAAGTATTTGAGCAATGTTTTAGCTGCTGTTGTTTTAATTTGTTAACTGAGCAGAAATTTCATAGAAACCAATAGTTAAATGACCAAACTTTCCTTCTCGGTAATACCAACTCAGGAGTATCAAAACCTGAGGTGAGATTCCATTGATTGTTGCAGGTAGGAGATCTTTCGCACCGTGATGCGGGCAGACAGGAGTGGACTCAGATGCACGACTCACAAACAGAGGATGAGTTATAAAGTATTTACTGAAGCTCAGAGGTACAAAATCAGTGTCAGGTTTTCAGTCCAGAAGTTCCAAACCAGAGCGATCGATCCAACCAGGAAAAGGTACCAAAGACGAGAGGCAAAACACAAAACAGAGAGGCAGAAGGCAAAACACAGATTATACAAAAGGAACTCATGGAGGAAAAGAACACCGGTACGAAGCGGTTGGAAACTACGATGAACTGGCAAACAAGTGGGCGAAAGACACGGATTATATACACATGAGGAGGGAGACAATTGGACGCAGGTGGGAAACATGAGGGACCGGATGTGGAGACGCCTGAAACGAGAGGAGAGGTGAGAATACAAAATAAAACAGGAAGCAACAATGAACCGAAAACATGAGTGGACACAGTCTTGACAGACGTGAAGAGACATTACAGGACACAGTAGGTGCCACGACACGCTGCCAGTGTGGGAACACAAACACAAGCGAGGTAGAAGTAACGCACACGCCGTGCAGGCAGTGTGTCCTCTTCAGTCGTTTGGCTCACACTAACCAAGTCTTTAGACACTTTGGTAGAGGCTTCATCATTTGCAGTGGTGAGGGCGTAACAGATAGACATTTGTCGGTGTTTCATCATAAGTGAGTTGCATTTTCTAGCTGCCGGTTTCCCTCCTCTGCAGGCAGGAGGTTCTGGTTGATGAATAATTAAGCAAAATCATATCCAGCTTGGAGTCGAGCTACTGTTTCTGCCTCGGTGAAGAACACCTGTCCTGTAATTACAAAGACCTGACATTTAGTGCAGCACTCCATCTTGATCTTTGATTTTCTTGTCAGAAACTATTAAGGCAGCCACTGCTCTTCACCACCGGCCCAGCATGGAGAATCCCAGCATGGCCTCAATCCAATCCACCAGATTTCCGAGGCGTATTAGAAAGAAAGCCCAGAACAATGTACTGATAGAATTCTGAAGGCTCAGACAACCACATGCGGCGCTTTAGTTCTTAAACATCTCTGTAAATGTTCACCTCCTGATAAATATCATGCGTGTGTTTCATCTTTCTCAGTTGAGTCCTTTTGTTTCAATATTTGACTGTCTGCACGTTACACTGAGAACCAGACAGAGAAACCGTGTACAATTACTCCCCATTAATAAATTCTACTCATAAATTGGTTTGCTTTCACGGAGAAATAAAGTGCTGAACACAGAAATGTGTGGATTTCTATTGAAAGTCATTACCTCTCCCAATAACCATAATTCACTTACCTCATGATGAAAGGGAGAAGTCCACATTATTGGCATTATAAGTGCACGTAATGAAAAAGTAACATGTATTACTGCACCGCATGGTATATCATTTATTATATTGATCAAGTTATGGTACAGAGTAACCTACAGAGTCCTCGAAAGGTTTGCTGAGAAAAAACAACAGTCAGCCTTGCTGCGTATCGCTGAAACAGAACAGGCTTTATTACTGGAAATCAGATGGTGTGCTGTAAAGAGCAGCATAAAAGTTATAACTTTCCCAGAATAATAATATTTAGGTACACAATATTATGTCAGCTTGTATTATACCATATTTCCTAAAAATGTAATTTAAAAAAGTTTAGGATATTGATTCACGACATCAACTTGAAGCCTTATTATGATCAGCTACCATTTGTTCTGTCAAAGTTATTACACTACGTACTCATACAAACTTCACACTTCCAGTATGATTTCAATAAAAAAATAAACATTAAAAAAACATATTTGAAAAAAAAAAAGGCTTTTATGTTGAAACATTTGCAGTGATGGGTTGTGATTTAAATCAGACAATCCCACTGTAGACGGGTTATCCAGAACAGCTGATGTAAAAAGAAGAATCTTTTTTGACTTATCAAAGCAATAGAAATACACATTATTAACTTGCCACTGTAGGAACAGCGGTTTACAGCTTGGACTTTTTAATTTCTATATGCAGTGGTGAAGGTATATTTTAATTAAATAACAATCAGAAATCTAATACAAGAGGCCTTTTGGTCTAAAACTGTTGAGTTTTAAATAAATAAATACAAGATCCTCCCCCCCCCCCCCCCACACACACACACACGCACATATCTGTCCATCAAACACCTGCTGATTTTGCACTAAAAGCTCCTTGTGGACTCTTTGTAGTCGACTTCAGGGCTGCATTTCAAAGCCGGTGCACATGCATCAATATTTCGCATCCTATATTCTCTGGTGTGTGCTCACCAGTCTCGATGACATCATTGTTGGAGGCCTTCAGCGCAGAAGCATGTTTACCTTCACATCTACACACCTCGCCCATCCCATTCCTCCAGCCTGTGATCCCATCGCCGACAGCCCTCACTTTGTTCTTCCTCAAGTCGGCTTCTCTCAGCGCAGTAACACCCTCTTTTGTTGGCCATTTTTGATATGTTTATTTACTGCGTGGATGGCTTTGATCTGGGAAAGGGTGGTGAGAGTGCTGTCAGTGTGTGTGTGTGTGTGTGTGTGTGTGTGTGTGTGTGTGTGTGTGTGTGTGTGTGTGTGTGTGTGTGTGTGTGTGTGTGTGTGTGTGTGTGTGTGTGCGTGGAGGTACGGGGGGTGTCAATGTCCTCTGTGGAGCAAAATGCTTGTGAACAGGCTGCCATGTCCACTAAGGCTGAAGAGAGACAGCAGAGGGCTGCTGGGACTGATGCAGAGCAGGTTGTGTGTCTCTCCAGGGCTGAGTTCCACTGCAGCAGGAAAATCACTCTCCTACACACACACACACACACACGCACAGAGGCAGGAAAGCAGACACAATCCTGCACCTCATGATATTCCGGCTGATGTAGTACTTTGTTTGTCACTACTGGACTTGTAAAGCTCAACTGTGACCAGTTGTTATGGGCTGGTTCTGAGACCAAAGCAAATAAGAAAGCACATGCAAGGATGTAATTAAAAGAAATGCATTTTATGTAATCACTACAATAATGTTAAAATCAACTGAGAGGTCTGAAACAGCAGGACGTGGAGAGGAGAAGTCCACAGACTGGTTTAAATGACCAGCTGCATCCAGTTGACTTGATGACTCCTCAACCAATCAGGAAGCAGCAGCACTGGACAACACACACACACACACACACACACACACACACACACACACACACACACACACACACACACACACACACACACACACACACAGAAGCACTGGTAGTAAATGTCATCCATCTACCTGAAACACATCTTCTTTACACATTTTATTTATTTAACTGATTATAATTGAAGTCTTTATCTCAGGGCCATTTTCTCCTTTCAGTCTAAAGGCAAAAAAAAAAAAAAAAAAAAAAAATTCTAACCAAGCGTTATACCGATGGTGATGATGATGATGATGATGACGATTATGACAGTTTGTCAGTCAAGTCTAAACTTGTTCTTGCATCACAACAGCTCTATTTGCAGTATCACAAAACATTTAAACATAACAAAACACAAAAATACACACATTTCACATTATAATCACAAAACTCTGATCAAGTGCCATTAATGAACATCGATCTGGATCAGAGACGATATCATGGCCAGTTTTAATGGGTTACTATGATTCTGTTTCTCGAGGGTTTGGCCAACAATCTCTGAGCAGATTCTTATTTACTGGAAAGGTTATGAGTTCAACGTGGTGAAAACTTGTACCAGATGGTGTTACAGTACTGAAGAACACTCATGATCACAGAAGGTAAAAAAATAATTTACATTGAGCATATTTTATTTAACATATCATGGAGACACACAATTTTACTTTAAAAACTAAAGATGAATAAAACACTGTTTTTTATAAAATGTCTTCAGGGTACTTTTCAAATGAAATAGTTTTTGTTTAGACTGAGACGACAAGTTGAAGTTAAATCCAGGAAACACGAGGAAACTCTGAAACATTGTTGTTTAAACAGGTTTAATATTGTAACCACCGGTTAATATTAATATAATAATAATTAGCATGTGTTGACGACACAGAACTGCAGCTTATCACTCCGATTCCATTTGACTGATTCAGCAGGAACAGATTCACTGCTGTTTTTTTTCTGTGTTATCTTTCTCACTAATAGACTAATCGGCTTTATTCCAACAAATGAGCTTGTGTACAGTGTAAGACAGTAACACTGCGGTTCTGTCTGCTCACCAGACGCATGTCCTGAGATGTGTGAATGGATTCTGATGTCAATCTGTAAAGCTGCTGAGACAAGCTGGACTTTAATCAACGATTGCAGCAGCTCGGACGGAACAAACCGCGACGGCGTGTTGACCCGCAGAGAAACGTGACATATCGACACGCACTCTGTTCGTCCCTGAGCTCAGCACTCAGATACGGGACTTTGTATCTCGTATTGCTCGAGGGCCATTTGATCCACGTCTTCACAGCACAATGTTAATAATGAAACTGCAAATACAAATAATAACTTTTTTTTTAACTTTTATTACCATAATTACACTCCTGCACTAATCATCTTATGAACTCATTTTTATCGAGACAAAATCAAACAAACAAAAGCTGAACTGAGGAGGCTGATTAATTGTAAAAGGTCAGGGAGGTTGCAGAATGTCACGTATATTTTAGGCTCGATGATTTGTAAATAACACGTCGCGTGCTCTCCTCCTCTGATGGGGGAGAAATTCATGTTTCAAATGTTTCGGTTCACAGGCTGTTCCCTCGCTGAACCAGTTGGCATTATGGCGTGATATGACAGCGACAGGACTAAAACGCACGACTCAGAACAGACAGCTCAGTTGAAAAGACTTGAGACACAGCCGATATCCAGAAAGCAGAGGTGTCAGAGGGGGGAAGAGGAAAAAGGCAGATCCAGAAAAACACAAAAAACTCACAGATAAGAAAGTGCTGGAACAAAGAGCCGTGAACTATGACAAACTGGAACAGAAACTACACAGACTAAAGAACAAGAAGGCAGAGAGACAGTTGGACACAGGTGGAGACAATCAGGACGGACAAGACAATCACAAAGCTAAGAGAACACAACAAGAGACCTGGAACGAAACGAGAGGAAAGTAATAACATAAGAGGAAATGAATGAGAAGATACTGAAAACAAGATAAAAAAAAAAAAGGACTGTACGGACAGGATGTGATGCAACATGTGGGAATAAGTTACAACACTTTATAATATTTTCTTGAGTTTTATAGCATTTTAATTGTCTTATAATTTCCTCTTGAAATTTTGTGGGAAATGTATTTCAAGCAAACGAGGTATTGTGGAACTGAATAAAAGACAAATTAAATAATCTGACAAAAGAATTGATCTTTGTAGTTCGACCTGTTACCAACCAACTCAATGTTTACTGCATGGTACATTATGAAACTAATCTGTGTTGTTACAGCAACTGCAGGTAAATTCCTTAGTTAGATAACTGTCCTGAGATGTACTATTTAATGTAACTATCTGTATTTTCTTGATAATTACACTGCTCTTACCAGGACAAACATACAAGTAGATGACAGGGAGATTACAACCTATAAAATAACACAAACAGAGCTTTAACCTGTCGACTGCCACTCACTCCATTCATTTAAACATCAAGAATGGTTTAATTAATACATCAAATAATATAACACAGATACACTATGACCCATTTGGCAAACATAACTAACAAACTGTCAATATGGTGGCCAAATGACTGCAAGGCTGGCATGTCTTAATATGTACGATGTACGAATACTGTAATCAAGCAATGTTAGCAAAATATAAAAAAAAGTGTCATTCTAATTCTGTAATTTTCAAGCATATTCAAAGAGGTTTGCTATCCTGCTGGTTTGTTAGTTACAATACAATATATACATAAATAAAGTTCCCCAACCTGACCTTTTTGAAATATTGGATTTTGTAAAGTATGAAAGAAACATGTGATAAACATGCAGAAAGCTAATTACAATCAGTTTAGATAATTACAAATAATGTATACCGTATGCTGATCATATGTTTGCATTTCAAGAAACCGCTTCAAATACAGAACGTGATATCAGTGTTCATCAGTCTGATACGTCTGGCGGGCAGTGGAGTAAAAACAGTGAGCTCTCCCTTTAAACCGACTTGGCATGTATGCAGCTTAATGACTGATATAACTACGTGTCTCTGTGTCCTTGACAGCTCTGCTGTCAGTCCAACATGTGCCTTGTCTGTCCATTCTCAGCTGTCAGCCATGAATATGAAAACCCTTTTGACTGCAGTAAGGAATGAATTATTTGGAGTTGAACACAGCAGTTATCACAAATAACATGAAAACGTGTATCCTGGTGAAGAAGTGGACTTGGCAACATGACTGAGCATTATGTTTCTGAGACAAACTGTTGCAAGAAGGTTGGTCAGGATTCTGCAGAGTGCAGGAGCCCAGATGAAAGACATCTTGTATCATGAATAATAACAGTCAAACTCGGGTCCTGCTGTCTGCCTCGGCGATAAGCGTGTATACAAACTGAGCCATCTTGTTAAAGCAGATTGCTTTTGGATGTTCCACACAGCCCTTATGTCTCCATCTTAGCAGACACAAAGGACTAAACAGGGAGATAACAGGCTGAATAACAGCACAGGCTGTGCACAGTATCACGCTGCTCTGCAGACTGGATTCATCACAAGGCCCTTTTATGCTCTTTACATTCAACAGGCATGTTTTAAAACCAACTAATATTACCGTCATGACAGTTGGAGCCGGCGAGCTCCTTTCTATTGAACACATAGTTGTTTCCCATTTACACTGTCCCACAGCCAATCAGCCGGCTCCCACTCTCGTGAATTGAAATCACAATGCTTCAGTGGATCACGCATCCTTTGACATTTACTCAACAATTTAGTGGATTCTTGTTATGCATTTATTCATCAATTCATTCATTTAACTGCTCATGAATACAAATGTGATGGGTGACCTGTCATATCAGACCTTAGTCCTCGATGGGTAATTTTGCTTCTGCGGTTGATGCAACACTTCCTCATGCATATACATCAGTCCAATAAGAAAATGAGAAGCAAAGGAGCCCCAGAAGAAAGTGCTGCCATGGAATTAAAGAGACAGCTTTCTTCTTCTGGTTAGAATTCACACTGCATTGTCCAGTGTTTAAATGGGACTTTGGGAGGTGGGCTGACTGCTGAGAGAAGGTGAATGTACTGTGACACCATCTTCCTGTGTAGTTCAGTGTTAATTAGAGCGGAGTAATACTTCGACTGATCACCAAAAAACTTTCTTGTTCCTAGTTTTTTTCCAGCCAAGTTGACTAAATTAATCTTTCTATGGATGCAGTTACCATGCTGTAGTCTTTTCCCATATGTTCATTTTTTGTTACATTTTAAGCATTTAAATCTGCAGAAAAAAACACTATTAAACTGCTGATGTATTTTTTACAAATGAACCTGGATCTGGATGATATGACCATTCAATATCAGCCCTGCATGATGCTTTTAGATTGTAAACTACAATCTAAAAGCATCATGTAGTGCAGTATGTTTTCAGTGATTGACAGGTCTGGACTGCAGGAGGCCAGTTTATCAGCGGACTCTTCTACTACGGAGCCATGCTGTTGGAATACGTGCAGAATGTGGTTGGACGTTGTTCTGCTAAACTAAACAAGACCTTCCCTGAAAGAGACGTTGTCTGGATGGCAGCATATGTTGCTCCAAAACCTGAATATATCATTCAGTATTAATGCTTCCTTCCAGATGTTCAAGCTACCCATGCCATGTGCACTAATGCATCCCTGTACCATCACAGATGCTGGCTTTAGAACTGAGCGCTGATAACAAGCTGGATGGTCCCTCTCCTCTTTAACCTGGAGGATGCAGCATCCATGATTTCCAAACAGAATCTCAGATTGTGATCCATCAGACCTCAGGACAGTTGTCCACTTCACCTCAGTCCATCTTAAATGATCTCGGTCCAGAGAAGGCGGCGGTGTTTCTGGATCATGTTTCTATCTGGTTTCTTCTTTGGAGAGTTTTAACCTGCATTTGTGGACGCAGCGATGAACTATTGAGGAACATTTTTCTTATATTGTTGCACTATTTTCCCACACAGTCTTTCACAGAGTGGTGAACCTCTCCCCATCTTCACTGCTGAGAGATTCTGCCTCTCTGAAATCCTTTTTTTTATTTTTTGTTTTTATACCCAATCATATTACTCACCTGTTGTCAGTTAACATAATTAGTTATGAGATGCTCCACCAGGTGATTTTTTTTTTTTTTAACATTGCACACCATCTGTTGTCTTATGTCTGTTTTCAATTAAACATGAGTTTATATGATTTACAAATCATTGCATTCGGTTTTTATTTACATTTTACACAGTGTCCTTTTTTTGAAACAGGGTTGTACTTTGAGATACAGAAATATGTTTATGAAAGGACTTAAATTTAACAAGTTCATTTATTTTTTAAAGTCATGCACCATAGGTCAACTGCAGCTTTAAGTGTGTTAAAAACTAACTGGAAATTTAAAAATAGGACTCCAGAAAAACTAAATCTTTCAACCAATCTCTGCAGTATTTGCAGTAGCTTGCAGTTTAGCATTAAATAATTAATACCTCTAAGCTATAAAATAAAGGTCATTAACATGTCAATGTATACACTCGTGAAACAACAAAAGACCCTACCAAGCCCGGTCATTTCCCGTCAGTGAATAACTGATTATCAGTTACAAATTCACTTTCACACCTTAACATTCCCAACAATAACTGACTGGAGAAGTGTAGGAAACTCAGACAATTAAAAAAAATGATGGACAGGAAATAAAAAGAGCTATAAATGCTGCAACTGTTGCAATAAGCATTATGCAACATACATCAATAAACCAGCCACTTCAATGGCAGAATAAAACATCATCATGGCAGCCAGCAGTTCCAGTTTGCAGTTCTGAAACAATGACGACTTAACAGCAGAGATGTTGTCAAAGTCGACAGATAGACGAGTGAACGTGGTGGTAATTAGCCTCTATGCGTTTTGTTGAATTGCGTGTCAGTGAAGCCATCTTGCCGTGAGTAGCGGAGCTGATAGCGTCCCTCTTCATCATCACCTCCTGCACTTATTTTACTACATTAGTTTGAACAGTGTTTGGTTCTACTGGCAGAGGAAGATAAACAGGACCCACTCGAGTCCTCTATATGGATGCAAAGCGTAAACATTTCATTCTGTTTTTGCTCAGCAGAGGCACATATGGTATGTTGGGGATGCAAAGGTTTTGGGAAACTCATTTCATGCTCATTGTTTACCTAATCAGAAATTCTAATTAGGGAGACTAATTAACTTGTGAAAAAGTAACAGGAGTATTGTGTACCCCCATGTCATGCTATTTGTATAAGCTTATGAAATATTCATATTATGACAAGACAGTTTGGCAACTTGGCGGTGATGTGAATTTGTTTGGTCTCGAGTCTCTTGACATTGTCACCATCAATTATCCTGACAGGAAACGTGAAACAACATCAAAACTGCACAAAGAGTTCATGCAACAGGAGACAGACAGAATATTTTCCTGCTCAGTCAGACTCTGAGCCGTGAGGGGATCCGTTCCAAGTGGACGTCTGAGCTGCTAATCAGTGAATTCTCAGCAAAAGCAACAGCTGGAACTAAACAAAAATTATGTCACAGAATATGAATAGATTTTTGCATTATAAAGAATCAGGCTGAGATTAATCTGTATTTCTATTTATTGCCAACAAATATCATGTTCAGACCACAAGCTACAGTCTGTTCAGCCGTCTCTCAGCTGGACAGTGTAGTTGTTATTTTTATTTTTAATTGAGGAAACAGAACATTAGCTGGCGACTTTTTTCCGTAGCAGATTATTCCAGATTTGGAGCTCCTGTGAGTATTTGGGTCAGGAGGATGGTCAATATGAGATTGAGACAAAATTAACTACAGCGTGTGTGTCTGATCATGGTAGTGAAGGAAGATATCACTATGTGCAGCACTGTGGCTCACAAGTGTTTTGTTTTGTTGTTTGTTTGTTTTGTTTATTTTAAAGATTTGTTGGGCTTTTTATTCCTTTGTTTGATAGTGACAGTGGAGGTGGACAGTAAATGTGGGGAAAGAGAATGCAGGCATGACATGCAGTAAATAGTCCAGCCAGTAGGGAACCAAACCAAAACCTTTCTGCTCAGTGCATTTCCTCCCATGTCGCACCCTAACCACTTGGCTATCAGGATATCCCCGCTGGTGTGTTTATACAGTATTTCTAAAACAATTAAACTTAATGCCACAAACAATGGAAGCAGAGAAATCATTTTAATTACCAATATGTTACCTTCATGTTTTAACACAGAAGCACACCTTCTGCATTTAACCTATCTATGAACGGTGAACACACACAATTTACATTCAGTGACTGTTTCTCGATGCAGTGTTGTTATCATTCAGTTTTCCAACTGAGGTTTCAAATTGTACTCACAGGGGATTCACAGGAAACATCACATGCACAAACTGGATGTGATACGGAAGACTTCAGTGGATGTATACTTCATATAATGGGAACTAGTTTAATACATGATGAATAATCTCTAAATGTAAACACTGAAACCATTTTTTTTTCCTTAGCTGCTTCAGGTATGTTTTCTGCCTGCAGTAATTGAAGAAATCTTTTTAGAGTTTTAGGCTTCATCGAATGTGGCCGCGAAAATGCAACTATCGTTGGCAAGAAAAATTGCACAGCTGATGTTGCCGTAACACAGTATGCGTTTTCACCACTTCCTCACAGGACAATGCGACGTCGTGTTAAACGTCTCAAACCGGCGACAGAGAGGAGGGACGACAAAGACGGGCTGAAACGCCAATGTTCAAGTTTATTGTGAAATGAACTAAGATGCCTGTAAAAGAATCACGCAGTGTGACGATGAAGTAGCATCGGTGGTGAGTGGAGTGCACGGACGGGTGAGAAATGTGTAAAAGAAGGACACGGTCAACCAAACCAGCCGATGTGGCACCTCAGAGAGACAGAGACAAAGAAACGAGGCTGGTATTTGTAGGTCTGGTAGAGGCCAACACAGGTGACACCGCTTTACCTTTACGAACCTCCCTGACTGCAACAAACAGAAAGGGAGGGGTTGCAATAACCACAGGTGAAGACAAATCAAAGTGGACACGAAGCTGTGACATGATAGCTGTTGAGATTATGGGACACTGGAAGTTGTTACGCAGGACGCTGTTCATTAGCAAGCATTTGGAGCTTTGATTGTAGTCATCATGAATGTTTTGCTCTTTTTTTTGCTCGATTCTCGGTCTCCTGCATTAGTGTCTGCTGCTGCTGCTGCTGAGTCGGTAGTACGCGGTGACTTCATCAGAGTCACTTCCTCCTTCCGGCTGTTACACGGATGGGGAGCGTGAGACCGATTTGATGGTAACATTCACTCATGCAGCTTGAGTGTTACCAGGGTGCTCTGTAATGAACTTCAACGGAGATTGGAGGAATCTCGTCTGACATCGCGGTGAGCGTATTGCGTCACTTCCTGCCTACAAACTTTGTGACTGGTGTTACTTCTCTCCGCTATTTCAGCTTCTTTTCCCGAATTAAGCGTATCTTATCGCTCTCCACACTTCATCTAATCTCGAGTTAAAACTCACGCTTGCCCTTCTTGAGCAGTTCTACTGTTAAATCTTTGACCAACGTTCACTTAACTTGCCGTTTTGGTACTGCTGGCTTATCAGTTAGCAATGGCTTCCCCCTCTCTCCCTCCACCTCTTCTTGTTTTTCCTGCTCGGTGTGTGACATGTTTAGTTACGACCCTGCCTCCCTTCATGATAATGCTACCTGTAATAAATGTAGTGTAGTTAGAGCTCTGGAGGCCAGGGTCACCGAATCAGAATCACAGCTGTGCACCATGCTATACAACCAGCTAGCCGTAGGAGCTAATCAGGTAGTGGGTGTGCAGCTGTCCAGGGCTACAGGCTTAGTGAGCCGGTCCCCCGCAGCACCCGAACAGCCGGGCGGTTGGGTGGCAGTACAAAGGAGGCATAGTCCCAAGCAGAAGCCCACGGTTCACCACCGACCCCTTCACATCTCCAACCGATTTTCCCCACTCGGCGAAACACCCGCTGAGAAACCAACTCTGGTTATTGGAGACTCTATTTTGCAGAACGTGAAGTTAGCGAAACCAGCAGCCAGAGTTGGATGTCTTCCCGGGGCCAGAGTCAGATGTCTTCCCGGGGCCAGAGCGGGCGACATTGAATCAAACCTGAAACTGTTGGCTAAGGCTAATCGTAAATACAGTCAGATTGTTATTAACGTCGGCAGTAACGACACCCGGTTACGCCAATTAAGATTCGACTCAAAACGTTCCTTTTTGATAAAGCCTATAGTTAGGGCTGGCTCAGGTAGACCTGAACCAATCCTTAGTTATGCTGTTATAGGCCGAGGCTGCTGGGGGACCTCGTTACATGCTGAGCTTCTTTTCTTTCCTCCTACTCTTTAACTGACTCATACCTCACCATCCTTTTCTCTCCCATAGTTTCTTCTTATTATCTGTTGTCTCTCCATTCAGTTCCTTCGCTCGTGTAGTTTCTGTTCTTTCTTTTCCAGATGTCCTATTATGGAGCTGCATGTCTCTGCTCTGCGCTTGTCGTCTCCACCAACAGTTCTTCTCTTCCATCTCTATGCTGTCCTTTTCTCTCTCTGCTCTCCTCTCACCCCAACCAGTCGAGGCAGATGGCCGCCCACCTCTGAGCCTGGTTCTGTTAACAGATGCTCCGCCTACCTCTGAGTCTGGTTCTGTTAACAGATGCTCCGCCCACCTCTGAGTCTGGTTCTGTCAGAGGTTTCTTCCTGTTAAAGGGAGTTTTTCTTCCCTCTGTTGGAGGTTTTTCTCCCTTAAAGAGGAGGGTTTTTTTCCCTCCTAGCTTATGTGGGAATTGTTGAATTGTTGTGTTTCTCTGTATAATATTGTAAAGTCTTGCTGTAAGGACTTTAATGTGTTAAGTACCATGAAATAACCTGTGTTGTCATTTGGCGCTATATAAATAAAATTGAATTGAATTGATCTGTAAAATAATATTGCGAAACATAAAACCAAAACAAAGAGCTGAAAGATGCTAAAAAGCTCTGCAGAGCTACGGAGAATGACAGATATGTTGATTATTCTGAGGATTCCAATCCTTGCCATTTTTCACATCACTTTTTGATATCCTTTACATTTTTAAAGTGTACAGATATGATGTTTTTCACATTTTTAAACCCGAGCAAATTGCAACTTTTTGAAAAGAAAAAAAAGTTCAAAACTGTACAATGAGTACTGTAAACCAGCGAACATTTAATGAGTCTATTGAAAAAAAAAATAGCCAGCTGACAGCCAAGGTTGCCCAAGAGTAAAACAAAACAAAAAAAATCAACAACATAGTGAAAAATAATACAATTCCATTTCGCTGACATTTCTCTTTCCATACGAGCCCAGGTGTTTAGAATAGGATGGTTAGTACTGGATGTCATTCTGCTCCAGATGTGACCCGTCTGGACCTCCCAGCATCCCCCAGACGAGCAGCCTCCCAGCAGGTGTGTTTCACTTTGTAGCACCATCACTGCCTCTGACCACCCTCTACAGTAAATTACAAGCCTGGACCCTCAGACCAAAGTGCCATGGTAACCGTGGCGTGTGATCTGTGTTGTTATTTCCCCTTTCCCTGCACTGCTCACCCCTTATTCCAGGCTACAAAGCAATGCACAGCTGAGGACACCATGCAAAAGGTCTTTATTAATATGAAAATTAAATCTGTGATGACATTGCGAGTGACTTTAAATTCAACAATTCAACTCACAGTGCCGAAGGGAAGGACGATGTTCTGCAGACTCAGGCAGATGAACATTTATGAAAAAAGGAGGTCGTATAAATAATGATAGAATCATACTGTGAAAGAGGTATTATGCAAAACTGGCATGATTCAAAGAACACATAGGATCGAGAACACAGGCCTCGCAGTCACTGTTTCCGTTTTCAGCGCCTGATAAGACAATACAGCCTCCGTGCCCACTTAAAGCAGTCATGCATTTGCTCGTGGGGTGTTTGCTTTTTGTAGCCCGGCCCTCATTGTTGGGAGACAAATATCACCTCCCTCCCTCCCTCCCTCCCCACCCGCACCACTGTCTAGTAGCTGACAGATGTCTTCATATTCATGAATATTCTGTTCACCGTGAGGCCCCGTCGCTGCCGACACAGCTTTGATCTTCATTTCAAAAGAAAGTTCTGTCTGTGCCACTGCCAGAGAGTTTGTGTGACTCATTCACTCACATTTTATGTTGTAACCTGTTTGAGTGCAGTAAAATAAAAGCAAATCGGGGCTTATCGGGGTTGCTATTCGAAGGGGTGAGGGTCGGTCTTAAAACCAGGATGCTGAGTGATGAGTTACTTGGTGATTATGATCCAGTAATCACGACCAGAATATGACCAGCAGAAAGTGTCTTGGACTTCCACTGCCTCAGCAGTATTGGTGTGTACGGGAAAGGTGCACTGGAGCTGTCTTTCTTTAGCCTCACGGAGGATACAAATGCACCAAACTGAGCATGACCCTGACTGAGTATCAGGATGTCGGGGCACAAGCCACTGCTCTCAGGCTAATATTTACGTGGAAGCAGATGTTGTCTGAGGATGTAGATTAAGCAAACTCTGCTCTCAGACTTGAAGACATTGTAGGAAGGATGCAGAAAGGGAGAGGTGGTTTTGGTCTTGTGGCAAGTGGGACATCTTGGTAGTTGTTGAGATTCACCAGCAAAAGGTGCAAGGTTAGTCTCACAGGTCAAACAGGGCCAATAGACAACAGTGGAAAACCTGGAGCACCGCTAACTCACCTGGAGGGATCTGTGCAATGGTCTGTCCTCTCCCTAGAACTTAAACCAGTGGTTTGGAGAAGACCCAGCATGTTTGCTCTGCACAGAACCAACAACTCAAAAGTCACATCCTGAAATACCTAGTCACAACTGTGGTCTCCCTCACAGAGGGAAAAAAACGGAGGTAAAAGACAATTAATTTTTTTTTTTTTTTTTTTTTTTTAATTATCCCTTCCCACACATATATCATTATCACAAAAAAAAAAAAAAAAAAAAAAGATATAATGATGATAAGAAAACCTATAAAAAAAAATTAAGTTTTCAGAAGCAAATTGAAAGTTTTAAGTTGCGATTCTTGGGTAGCTGCTTTTATAATAGAAAGTCACTTGATTATGGAATTATGTAATTGCCAAAGAATATGATGAAAACAAGAGAGGTTAAAGGTCAAAGTCTCTAATAGTCTGTCTTTTCAACCGAATCACAGCAAAGTTAAAGTCGAGATAAAAGACATCTTTAAGAATGTCGTTACTACTGTGCTCATTATTCATGCTGTTTGTTTATTTATTCATTTATTAAAGATCCCCTCCAGCCATGTTCCAAGATGTATAAACATGCTCGGCTCTGAATAATTTGGTTGATATATTTTTTCCATTTACAATGACATATACGCCTTCCCGTCATTGAAAATTCCATATCCATGAATATCCAAAAATGCTTTATTTCTAAAGTTTGACTGGTGGATACAAGATTTCTCCCACACCACTAAAAGTCCACTCTGTTGAGTTCAGGCTTCAAGTTTTCACATCACACTTGTGTAAGTTGCCTGTTTGACCAGAATTGGCTCGCAAACTACCAAAAGTTTCAGCAAAATTTGAGAGCAAAGCTTACATTATTCTGATCAGTGAAGCTCAAACATTTTGTTGTTGATATTTGTTATTTTTTTTTATTATGAAATCAAAATTTGAAAAACCCAACTTTTCCCTGTCCACTAGTTTCTACATTATGTTAATGAGCATCCAAATTCACGATACTCGCCATGTGGGAACTAACCTTCTTTCAAATGAGGATATTCTCAGCCAGGTATTCATAAAGGTGAACAGCTCTTTCGAGAAGAGAACCCTCATTCACACGATGTTATGAGAGTCTGGCTAAGACAAAGAGACGCCACCAATGCAGTCAGCCAGTAGAGTTCCAGCGCTACCCCCTCTGACCTCGGTGAAACCCCACTGGTCTCCATTCACTGGCTGGCCTTTTCAGTGCACATACTCTTGCATTGCCAGTAATGATATTGGTTTCTCTCAACACGCCTTTTGAATGGTGCCCAGGTCTCAGGATTCTTTTGTTGCATGGCCTGGATGGAGAAGTATCTCTTTCCCAGTCTACAGCCACATTCACAGGGGGAGCACAGAGAGCGCGGGGCCCCCTGCAGACTACAGCGTTCTCTTTATAGCCCACTGCAGCTCCACTTCCTCCAGAGACAGGCGCAGCGGGCCGGCTCTTTCTGGAAGATGATTAATCTTCTCATTACCTGACATCACACTTAAACTAGCACTCTACGGCTAAACAGGATGCTGCTGCTGCTAGAGTGCAAAAATCAGGCATATCTGCATGTACGGAGCATGTGGGACTTGGTGAATGAATTTTGCCTAATTAAGACCCAGTAATACTGAGAGAGCACTGGATGTAATCCATACACATTTACTTTGGTGCATGCAGCTTTTCAGCACCAAGGACAGCATCAGATACAATCAATCTAATAATACAATCAAATAAGATTTGGATGATGCAAATAGATCAACAGTTTATGCCAAGACAAAGGACAGACTCTACAGTTCAAATGGTTGGATTTATGGTAACTTTAGTCTGAGGAAGCCAGCTTTTATCGTTCCTCAGATATTTTTTGTGTCATTGTGTGTCATGTTCCTGTTTGAACTCAAGCTGCACGATTGACACTTACATTTTTTTTAGATTCAATTTTATGTAGCAGCTGGAATGTGGGAAAACTTGGACAAACTCCCCCCTTCCTTGTTATTTGCAAGAATCATATAACTATACCAAACATGTAAAACCATCCAGCCGGAGTCATAAAGAACTATCTTCAGCTACAAGAAGAACAAGGAGCCCTTGAAAAGATGGTTTGACCCCCTCAGAGCCCTGTTGTCAACATGATGTAGTCTGAAATTACACTCAGAAAGCCTAAATCCAGAGAAAAACTGTGCCAAGTTCTCCAAGATGATTGGAACAACCTACCTGCCGAGTACCAGGAAAAACTGTGTGCAAGTGTATCGAGCAAAACTGGTGTTGTTTAGCAGACAAAAGGGTGCTCACACCAAATATTGATTCAGTTTACTTGGCATAATGTTTTTGAGTTGTCGGTCCGTACATCTTTCCATCCGTCCATCCCATTCTCGTGAACACCTTGAGGGTATTTTCTTCAAACTTTGGCTTGACTGTGGTGATTGTATAGAGCTGCTGTGCCACCGGGTTAAAGATGTCTGTGAAGCATCTATGTTTTGTTTTTTTTGTTTGTTTGTCAATTTTTTTCAGCAAAATCTGGTTTTGAAGCATTTTCTATATTGTCGTTCAGCATCATTGGCCAAGCATGTGAACACACATAAGGAGTCCTTTGATGTTTTATATGAGTCTGGACCGATATTGATGTAAAATATAACATTAAGGCGTTAATTCTACTTTTCTATACTTCACTTTTTATGTATTATTTTTGAAAGCATTATCACTGCTACTCTGGCATAATATTGTATGTTCACAGACAACATACTGTGTAATTATACAGTGCAGAAAGAAGCAGTGGGAGGCAATATTGGAGCCTATAGCCACCCTGCTGAGCCTGAGTGGGAGAGGTGTTCTCTTTTACTTTTACCTACAGAAATACCTTAAAACGTCAGTGTTTCAGTGAAAGCTGTTTGTAAATCTCTCCAAAGATATGGTACATCTAATATCACAATATGCCGGATAAATTCATCGTAGTTATCTGACAAGGAAAAGAGGCATCAGGATCCTATTGCTAAGTGTTCAGTCCTTATCTATCATCTATTATTTTTAGGTATTTAACAATCAATCAAATTTCTCACCAAAACACATTGGTGAAGGGATTATATATCCCATCTGGCATGGGAATACCTTGGGATTCCCCATGTTGAGCTGTAAAATGTTGCTGGGGAGAGGAAAGTCAGGGCTAACTTACTTGACCTCCTGCCACCACGACCCAACCTGACCCAGGATAAGTGGAAGAAAATGGATGGATGGATGGATTTATGGATGGATAAATACCTCCAGCCTGCTGGCATCAAGATAACTAGCAGACATCTTATCAACCCACTCGCTCATTTCTCAACTCTTTGATCAACAAGACTTTCTCCGAAACTCGATTGGCCACCAAAAAGCCCCTCAAAGCCAACTGACGATGACACTGTGACCCTCAGCTGCCCAGCTCATGGTGGAGCTACAGGAAAACTCAGTCATTAGGATTTATGTTCTGGGAACCATAAACATCTGTACACATCTATCCAGTCGATGCAGAGATAGTTGACTGGACACGTGGGTGCAAAATATAAGGATCAATAACAGGTTCCATCCACTGGAGACCATCAGTAACCAAATGACAATATATCCATTAGTCAGTATATTTCAAACTAAACATTCAATTTCATAATGTTGCTACAGAAAAGAATCACCAAAGTCATGCTCTCAGAAAGACTGCCTCGTCAATGTCTGTGTGTGGTGTTAAAACGTGTGCTGTGGAAATTGCTTTTTCAAATGTAAATGAAGGTGACAGGGGACAGTAGTTCAACTTTTTCACATGAGAATCTTGAACTGAAAAGTTAGAAGTGGAGGAAGTTAGAGCACAAAGCTCACAGTGTTGCATAATCTTACAATGTGTCCCCAGTTCAAAAAGAAGAAGAAAAAATAATAAGTCTGCTATGTCGTCCTGTGATTAAGCCTAATTCATCACTGTGCTTTTAATTTAGGCATTTTTCAACAGACCTCTTCAACTCTGTTGCATAACTGTGATCCATAAGCTGTCTGGAAGAGGGTGAGTCATTTGAATTTATCTGTGCATTTAGCCAAATCTCTTATTCAATGTGACCTAGTAGAGAAAATAAAGTAAAGAAAGTAGAACTATACCAACATGCAAGCGACCAAACACTACATGTCATGTCATGAAACTAATGTATTGGTTTGTTCTTGGCCTTTCATCTTGATATTAGTCTGTCAATAGCTGAATATTCGTAAGGTGTCCTCCCTGAAAGCATGATGAAATTGTTCCCCTGAGCCAAGTGCAAAAACCGACAAGCTCTTTGACATAAGCCTCAAAAATGAAGCTTATATAATTAGGCTTTGCAGAGCCCCAGCCATCAAAGCTAAGGATGGTGCTGACTAATTGAGCAGACAGATTAGCGATGGTCTGACATGGCCAAAGAACACAATATAAGGAATGAGGACATGCTGGTGGAGGACAGCTGCCTGGCACAGACTTCAAAAACAAAAAAAAACATCCTCACATGAAAAGTAGCCTATATTTCATCAAGCAGTGATGTGTCATGCATCCCAGGGGCTCTAATTTTTTCAATCTAGGCACAGTGAAAAGGCAGGTCGAGGTTCTGTGTGTTGGGAGTGCATATAGGTGTGGTTGACTTTTTTGGTAAATTGGGGAACACTGTGGCGCAGAAGAGAAGTAGGAGGAATATAAAATTAGAAGGTGCGTCAAAGCCAACTTCAATCATGGCCAATTAAATCAGCTACTCATCCCCTTTAAAGCTGCTGTGGCGCAGCGTATTGTCGGTTCTCTAATGGCTGAACAAGGAGGAAACTGACATGTACATTGTCCAGTTTGGGCTCCTAATCAACAAATGTACGGTTGGCCTCCATGGGCTGATGTTGAATTGGCTTGGGAGGCAGTAACTACTATTATAAATGCCTCTTCCCCTGGTATTATTAGAACCACTGCGCAGTGGTAAGCATCAAATGCCACACACCTTGGCCTTACATGTCTGAGTAGATTTGCAGTTAACCCAAGATGCCTTATATGCTTTATAGCTGATATTGGCCTCTGTGTCATAAAGCATGCCATCTGCCTCATTCACATCCAATTAGCTCTTTCCCACTAAAGCCACTAAAATAGCCCACAATTTAACCTCAAAGTTGTACAGGACAAGTGCATCTTTACACAACTGTTGGTTCCCAATGTTTGACCTGCCTGTCAATTAGTCGACCCACCACTTGGGTCAAAACAGACAATAAATATCTCAACATCATTTGCAAGGATCAACATGAAATGATGTCTTCATGGTAGACAGAATGTGAATCTTATTTAATTTTGTGATCCCCTTACTTTACCCCTGAATACACTATAGGCTCTTATGCCACTAAAACAGTTTTGACCCATCAAGGCCTGGACAGAGGGACCCTGTCAGCAAGACATGAGCAGTAGATCTTTAAATTATGTAAGTTGCGAGTTGGAGCTGCATGGATCAGATATGGCGTTGCATATCCCCAACACCCTGTTGCCAGTTTGTCCACTGAAGACCTGGAATACCCGTTTTGGAAAAGCTCCGACCAAGTCAACTGACAATAACGATTCACCTCCCGTCAAAGGCAGCGAGGTCGTTCTACCTGCCCATTTCTCAAACACCATAATTCCCTTCAGCTGTGTGAGGTCATAATGATCTGGGTTGGTCGTGTAAATGCAAGCCCGTTGTCACATGTATATTCTATAGGCGACCAGTCATTCCTGTGTACTCTGTATCAGCAGGATTTACTTTGCTTTGTTTTGATGATGACTACTTTACATATCACAAGAACAGATTTGAACCTTTGAATACATTTCTTGTTTTCAATCCATTTTTCCCATGAAAACCAACCTGTACATGAAACCATCCAATATTTTCCCTGGAACTGGATACTATTTTATTCAGCTGGTTCAGGTACCTGCGCAGGACACATTGCTTCTCCAAAACAATTTAAAAAGGGACATTTCTGAACTGGGGGCTGCATGAATAATAGAGGACATGCTAATATGATGCTAGGGAATGACGGGTTATCTTGTTTTATCCACACTGCTGCAGTGCCTCCACTACCGCTACTGGCTGTTTGTGCTTTGCCAGAGGGGCTTCCCTTTGAAACTCTTAATGAACATCTACTGATAGCAGGACTGAAAGAGTGACATCTGTTGCGCTGCAAACATGACTGCATTCGCAGATGTGTTAAAGGGAAAATGTGTGTCTAGGTTCGGCCCTCTTACGAAATCCACCATGCCTCCCACTCGATGTCTCCTATTCCTACTAATTAATGTAATGAATAGCAAGCAGCTACAATCAATGGTGTGTTTGTTAGGGATGAGCACAGCAAGCCCACTCTGATATATCAACACGGTGATTGACAGCGGCACAGGCATCAATATAATGGCTAATAATGATGATCTACTGGTAATGAAGATGATCTGAGCAGGTACAGTGCTAAATGCAGTGCAGCAGTGTTTTTTATACCGAAGTGCTGATACTGGAACAACTACAGGGTTCATGGTCTTAGTTCCTGGAGAAATCATTAGTATTGTTGACCCATGCTCAAAATCACATCGGTAACACCATGTATTATTATTATTAGAATTATTATTATTATTATTATTATTATTATTGACATTTCTCCAAATTACTTTTCAAGTCCTAATATTATTGGTGGGTATTCAATATCTAAGCTTTCTGTTTTTCTTTGCTTTCAGTTGTGCAAATGCTACCACAATAGTTTCATTATGATGCTTAGAAGTGGTGGAAGGTAAATCAACCCATTCAGCTGCCACATCACACTTTGAACCATTTCTAGATTAGCTGTTTGTCTCATCACTATGCTTTCAGTATGCCAGGAAGTACAGGCCAGAAAAATGCGCCCGTAAGAAAAAGATGTGGAATATCTGAACACTTCAAGGCATACTGAACAAGTAAAATATCATGAACAGACTCCAAGAAAATTTAACAGCTATAAAGCTATAAAACTGAGGACATTTGTGCATCAATTCAATTTGAATTTATTTATAAAAGGGACAAATCCCAACAGAAGTTATCTGATGGCATTTAATGTTTTCAAAGTCCTTTCAACATAATCTTCACAATACAGACATTACCCAACAATTCAACAATTCCCACGTGAGCCACAGCTGGAAGTCAAAATGCCCTTTTAACAGGAGTAAAACCTCCTTAGCGGTGCCAGTAGACCGCAGACATGCAGCTTCAGGATTCTTAAAAAAGGAACCACAAAACTACAAGAGCCAGGAGAACTGCACAAAGAGATAGCAAGCAAAAACAATACTTACAACAGAGAGAAGGCCTGAACTTAATGAGATGTAATATGAAAACATGGGGAGTGAAAAAGAAAGGAGAGGAGCTTAAGTGCATCATTGAAAGTCGTCCTGCAGTCTAGGCCTGAACAGCATTACTAAAGGATGAGTCAGGGTCCCCTGAGCCAGCCCTAACTATAAACTTTGTCAAATAGGAAAGTTTTAAGCCTCATCTTAAAAGTATCCAGGGTGTCGGCCTCCTGAACCCAAATGGGACCTCAAGCTCTAGGAAATACAAGCAGGCCAGGACTCTGAGAGCAAAGTGCTATTTTATGATAATATGGTACTATAATGTGTTTGGCATAAGATGGAGTTTGGACATTTACATGTAAGTTAGGAAAATAAATTTGAATTTGATTATTGGATTTATGGGAAGCTGGTGAAGAAAAGCTAATATCAAAGACATATGATTTGTCTTGCTAAGTCCTGTCAGTATTCTCGCTGCAGCATTTTGGAACAACTGCAGTCTTTTTAAAGAGTTATTTGGAAATCCTGACAACAAGGATATACTGTAGTCTACTCTGAAAGTAACAAACGCATGGATCAGCTTTTCCACATTGCTCTGCGGCCAAAGCGGTCATCTCGTTGCCTCGTCCAAAAGTGAGAGCTCATCGGTAGTTGTGGGGGTACTATTGAGCAATTTCAGCCAATTGCTCAACTCCCGACCTCATCTCCAGCTGTTGTTTGAACACTAACGTTACGGACAGTGATCTGGTTTCTCAGTCAGGGATTGCTCTTGAGGCTCTGGAGTACCCTCTTTCTGTTAACGCTCTGGACGGGAGTTCCCTCGCCAAGATCACCCACTATACTACTACACTTTAACTTGTTTTCCCAACACCTAGAACACCTTTGGTCCTGGGTCACACTTGGCTACAAAGACTCAACCTCCACATTGACTGGTCGGCTGGGAAGGTGGTAGACATGGGTTCTTTCTGTCTGTCTCATTGTCTCCAGTTGACCCAGCCTGAGATTTTGAACTCCAGCTCCACTCCTCCTCAGTCCCCTCCAGACGTATCTTAGGTGACTCCCGAATATCATGACCCGGGGAGGTCTTCCCCAAAGATAAAACTCTCTTTTGACCGCCCCATCGTGCGTATGACTGCTCTATTGACCCGTTACCAGGAGCCAGTCTGCCGTCAAGCAGATTTTATAACCTGCCCCAACCGTCCTTACTTTTCGCCAATAGGGGCAGACTTCCTCTTTGTTGTGAAGAAACACTGACACCCTGCATAGATTTCTGTGGTCTTAACAATATAACTGTGAAAAAAAAGTAACCGTTATAACTGATGAGTTCTGTGTCTCAGCGTCTCTGACGGAGTATAAAGACTGACAAAGTAGGGAGGAGGGTGGGCTGGTTGGATGGATCACTGGGATTCTTAATATCAATTAATCAAGGCCTGAATACCACAGCGTGTCTGAGTATGGTTGCTAGGTGCAACCCTTTATGGCCACAATTTACTGTTTTCAAATGGCTGTTTCCACCATGATAACACACCCTGTCACACAGCAAAATTCATTTCAAACTGGTTTCATGAACATTAGTCGCAAGTCATCAGATCTGAATCCAGGAAAACCCCTTTGGGATGTGGTAGAAAAAGAGATTGGCAGCATAACTGTTCAGCTGACAAATTTTCAGAATTGATGGGATACAATCATGTCAACATGGAGCCGAATCTTAAAGGATGTTTTCACCAGCTTATGAAACCTTGAGCAACAAGTACGGAGGCTGTTTGAGATTGTTGTATCTCAAATTATTGTCCCCAATCGTTTTCCCCGGGTCCGTTGATAGAAGCAGTATTTTAGGCATTTACCGGTTTTAGTTGATTTTTATTAAGCATAGTTTACAAGATATCTTGGAGAGCCCAACATCAACCTGAGGTCTCTTTGTTGGATTCTGACTTCCCCCTTTCCGGCACATACACTTATACTATAGGAAGAGGTGTTACCTACAGTGAGGCGGGAACATTTGCATAGTATGTTTGTCTCAGTACTTTTCCACTGTCCTCCGTTTGAACCACATCTCCCTTTTGATCTGATAGTGAGTTGCACCCTACTGTGACCCCAACGTGTTAAGTTCCTGCATAAGCCATGTGTTCTACAATGCTTACAGTCAGTATATATTTTGTGCTTCTGTGCTAGGATATGTTTACAACAATACAACACAAATATATATATCATATCATATTACTTACATATAGGTCGTACCATCACTACCAATCTTAAGGTGTAGACAAAAGGCTGTGTATGTAAATGAGAGTGATACTGCTTGGCCAAACCAAAAGGTCACAGTAGGAGGTCTGCAACCTGTGGGGTCACATACAGTTGTTCTTTGAGGCATTATCAGATGGCTGTCTGGAGGACACCAGGGGGTGAAGGAAGACAACCCCCACCTCCACCAACCAACAAAGAATACATCAATATACATGACTTTTGGTGGAAGACAACCCAAATTATATTGTATTAGCATACAACATATGAGCCCTCATATGCACTAAGCAGATCTATATTCCACAATTCCCCCTTTTGATCTCAATTTAAGAGATCACCATTTTGACAGGTATTATTAACCACAAAAATACAAAAAATGCTAAGCTAGATGACATTCACAACTATTACATACGACCTGATATCTTTTTCTCTGTCGGTGTTCTTCGGGTTAACTGTACCCGGCGTGGTTGTTCCCTTTTTCATCTGATGAGTGCCCTTGTCTAGTTATGGTGCTCCTCTGGTCCCAATGGCACACCTGAAACCCCTATCTCCCATAATATGACACATACTACACCTGCAGAGATGAGTCCCAAGGTCATGTTCCATCTCCAGTCACCCCAGAGACTGGTTCTCTTGTTCATCTTACTTTGTCAACAGAATTATTGTATCAATTTACAGTACAGGTATCAATAGCCAAACAAAACTTAAAATTTATTTATGTGAATCTTCAATTTGCGATCTTCGAGTGACGTGGCAGACACTTGATGCAAACGAGCCCTCCCTCGTTCGAGTCGGCTGTCTTCTTGCTTCGGATACGGAGAGTAGACTGTCTCGGTATCTATTCGTTGAGGGGATTATTCTGCCCCTTATGATGCGATGTCATCTGTTCCAGCCGGGCTCGAGGTGTTTGTGGCGACGTCGGTGCTCGCCTCCTCCAGCGTCCGCTGCGGTTCCAATGCTGGCGCGCACTGGGTCAAGTGATACCACGTGTCTCCTTTTCCTTTGAGCCTCACTGCATGGGAGGTCCTCTCTGTCACCAGGAACGGTCCGGTCCACCGTGGCTCGTCCCACTTTCGTTTCAGGACCTTCAGAAGGACCCACTCGGCCGTGTGCGGCGTTCCTGGCTCCCCAGGGAGCCTGTCTCGGCTACCTGTGTAGAGAAACTTGACACCAAAGCTGTTAGTTGATCATAGTATGGCTTATATTTCATCCAGGAACTTGTTTCGATCGTCACCGGGTTTCCTGCGCCTGGACCCGGAAACTGCTGTCCAGTCCACAGCTCAAAAGCGGTGAACCCTGTGGTAGAATTCACAGAGCTGTGCACTGCCATCAATGCTACTGGCAGAGCCTCCACCCAGGACAGCTTGGTTTGAGCACATACTTTACTGATTTTACTTTTCAGTGTCTAATTCATTCTGATGGGTGTCTTGTCCGCAGTCCGGAATCCTGCTCTGATCCATTGCCTCAGCTCTACGTGAATAGCGCCCACCACATATGCTGCGTCTGTGTAAATATTTACAATTTTTCCTTCGGCCCATTCCAGCGCTCTAATCAAAGCTTGTAATTCTGCAATCTGCGCTGATTCCTTTCCCTCCACTGGTTCTGCCACCACTTCTTCAAATCCTGCCTGCGTTCTCCTGACTACCGCTAGGGCTGCTTTCAGTCCTTCCACTGGATATCTGTAACAACAGCCGTCGGTGAACAATGTTTCCTCAGCTTCCTGTAAGGGATGTTCTGCAAGCTCTCTCTCACCCTGACATCTTTCTGCACCCTTTCTTCACATACATGCGGCTCCCCTTCTCCCATGTTGTCTGCCATGTTTATGCCTTCATGTGTGTATGTGATGTGCGGTGCTGTCAGTGTTTTGTCCAGTCTGGTCTGTCTTAGTGATGACATGGTGAACGCTATAGAATTCACATATGCCACGACTGTGTGTGTGGTGAGTACTATCAGTTGATGTTGCATGACTATGTGCGCATTTTGTAATGAGTTTGGCTACTCCTGCTGCAGGTCTTGTGCATGATGGATGCCTTTTTTCCATTGGATCCAGCATGACACTTAAATATGTCAATATTGTCCTATCACCCCCTTTTTTCTGAAACAACACACCGTTTACAACTGTGTTTGTTTCAGAAACATCCAAATAAAAGAGTAGAGTGTAGTCCGCCAATGCCAGCTCGGACGAGTTGGCTAATAATTGTTTAAGTTTAATGAATGCCTGTTCGGCCGTGATAGTCCATTTTAGCGGCCCAGTGAGATTATGCATGCCCACCTCTCTCACCATGTTACGTAAGCTCTGGGTGAGGCATGTGAAATCAGGTATATAGTGTCTACTATATCCGACCAGTCCCAGAAACGAGAGCATGGTTTTGACTGTCAATGGTTTTGGGTGGTGGAGGATCGATGTTCGGTGTGCAGGCGACATTGAGGCCCCCTTTTGTGATATTAATCGACCCAAAAATGACACCTGCTGTTTTGCAACTTGTAGTTTGTTTTTACTAACCTTAAACCCATGTGTAAAGAGATGCAACAGGAGTGTCCATGTGGCCGTGAGGCAATCCTCCGCTGTGGCAGAGGCCAGTAATAGGTGGTCCACGTACTGTATGAGTGTGTTGCATGGGGGTGTCACTTCTCTGTAGCATCTAGTGTCACACTTACATATATCAACACCTTCCTGTCCCCCCCTTTCTCTGAAACAGCACACCATTTGCTGTCTGGGCTGTTTCAGAAACATCCAGATAGAATGGAACTTTGTAGTCAGGGACAGCAAGATCAGAAACAGTGCTAAGAGCGTTTTTGAGTGATATAAACACCATTGCCGCCTGCGCGGTCCAGAATAAGGCGGCAGTAAGGTTCCTCATAGTCTTTTGCTCATTATCTTTTCTTTTCTTTATTTTATATTGTGGTTCTATTATTATTTATCTACTTATTCTAATCCGCCCTTCTACTTCTGCTGTGACTAGCGCTCTTCTATACTACACTGTCTTTGGGCCCCTTTAAATTTTTTAACTTTTACGTCTTAAAACTTAGTATTCTCTTATTTTCTTTGATCTATCTTATCCTTAACTTTGATCTCTTAACTTCGTTCTATCTTTTCTATTAACTCAGCTCTAACTAATCTCATATTATTTTAAGTTGATTTATTTTACTTTATCTTATCCAATCAAACAACTATTCTTCTGAGACAGTTACTGTTTCAGAAGTTGAATTGCTGGTTCATCAGACTTCCTGTTTGATTGTTTAACGCCTTTTTCCACATCACCGCCCCCTTTTGTCCCCTGTAGCATTCTGTTGTTAGTGTCTCTTAGCAGTGATCACGTGACAGGTATGAAAGGAGTTCGAGTCGGTGGAGTCTGTTGAGGTCAGCCAACTGTTTCTGACACCCAGATTGTCCGTGCCTCCCGTACTTGTGCCACCGGATCCATCTCGGTGTTTTACGGCCTCTTGTCATGATTTCAGTGTCTTTTCTTTTTTTTTATTGGTCTTTATTTTGATGCCTGTTGCTTGTGGTTGCTCCGAGGAGGACTGTTTGTCTCTGTCCTCACTCTCTCTGTCCACTTCTTGCGGTGCAGACATGGTGCTGGTCTGCTGTATTGCCTCCTTTGCTCTCAGGGTGTCTTGACTGTGTTGTTGCAGAGTTTCATCTTCCTCTGCACTGGTAGAGTCCTCTTGCTTCCCTCTCTGGCTACCACACCCAAACCCTCTCAATCTGTCCGTGATCTTTGCATCTTATAATATCTCTCGTTTTTACTGTGGGTTTGTTTGATTTTCCCACCTTAGGGCTCTCACGGGGCTGTGATGCAGATTTTGCTGTCTCTTACCTAATTTTCTCCCTTACTCTCCCCGTTGTTTTGTGTCCTTTTTACTTATCAGTAGCTTTTGCGTCTGGGGTCATCTAATTGGAATTTCAAAAGCTGAGCCTTTAACAGCTCCTCCTCCTGTTGCTTTTTCCTCTGTTATCTCTATGCTATCACTTATCTTAGGTTATTCTTGTTTATTCATGTATTTTCTTCAGTCTTTAACCTATATTTGTTTGTTTCTTTTTTTTTTTTTTTTTTTTTTAATTGGCTTTCTTAACCATATTGTTTCTCTATCTTTTTTATTATTTCGTTTTTAACTATCACTATTATTAATTGTTCCCGTTCTTTTATTTATATATTATTACGTTCTGGATTATTCTAGTCATTTGTCTGTTTTAGCGCGATCTTTCAGCGTTAGTTTTACTGTGTTCTGATTTTATTTTTCGCTTACTTCAATTTTTGTTATTTCTGACTGAGATTCTGCCTCTGTTTATGTTATCCTTCTCTCTCAGTAATTTTGTTCATCTAGTCTTTTCTTTTACTCTCCCACACTTGCTGTGTGGCTCTGCCTACTACTGCCATATTATGCAAACTTCTTCTCCTATCCTGCATCTCTTCCTTTTCCTTTTTTAATTTGTTTTTTACTGTTTATTCAACACTACCACACAGTGATAATTCAACACACACGTGGAGATTGAGTGTGAATGACTCCTTTAGGTCAATTTGTGGATCTAGTGAGACAAGCTTCTAGGCTGAATAAATTCAGTCCGGTCTCACTCTAGGGGTCGCCCCAGATACCACAAATCTTTTAATTCACGCTCACTTCTCCACCAACACCACCCTTTGTCCCCACAGAACAAGAACTTGCCGAGACTGGATGTCTCTATAAAACTTGCTTAGTTCTTGGAAGCCACCCATGTTTTCAACCCAAAAGAAAAAAACCTATTTCTGAGTTCATACACTCCGGGCGTTTCGACCCAAAACAAAAAAACCTCTTTCTGAGTTCATACACTCCGGGCGTTTCGACCCAAAAAAAAAAAAAAAACTATTTCTGAGTTCATACACTCCGGGCGTTTCGACCCAAAACAAAAAAAAAAAACTATTTCTGAGTGACTCACCGCTCTCCCAGTATTATAACTACAACTCTATTTAACGTTATTTCTGAGAGATTCACCGCTCTCCAAGTATTCTAACTACAGCTTTTTTTTAACGTTATTTCTAAGAGAGATTCACTCTCTGAGCTTCGCTACTGCTCTATTTCGCTTTATTTTGGGAGAGTCACTCCCCGGGCATCTCAACCACTCTTTTTGAGAGATTTACTCCCCGGGAATCTCAACCACTCTATTTTTGAGAGTCGCCGTTCTCTGAGTATTATATTTTACAACTCTTTTTAACCCTCTTGTTCAGATTCACGCTCCCCGGGTTTTCCAACCCCCAGAATTCGGGGGGTGCCTGAAATTCCCCCCGGGCCTCTAACCCAGCGCTTGCCAAGGCCTCGTCAGACCCTGGTGGGGTCCGCCACCACCAGGACTTAGTTCGGGGGTTTCCTTAATTCCCCCGGGCGTTTCACCCGGCTTCACCAGTGCCCCGTCAGGCCCTGGTTTGGTCCGCCACAACCTGGACTTTACCCGCTTCTCTTCCCGAGAGATTCCGCTCTCCACAACTTTATTTTGCCTTTTTAGCGATTCAGTTTACCCAGATTCACAGAGACTTTTTTAGTAGTAGTCAATTGCAGAAATTCAGTTTAAACTCGGTTTTCTGCTTACCTTCGTGCGGTCGACCTGGTCTCTGAGTGCCTGTGCTTCGCTGAATCAGGTCCGAATATGCCTCTATCCCGGACGAGCCCCCAAATTGTTGTATCTCAAATTATTGTCCCCAATCGTTTTCCCCGAGTCCGTTGATAGAAGCAGTATTTTAGGCATTTACCGGTTTTAGTTGATTTTTATTAAGCATAGTTTACAAGATATCTTGGAGAGCCCAACATCAACCTGAGGTCTCTTTGTTGGATTCTGACTTCCCCCTTTCCGGCACATACACTTATACTATAGGAAGAGGTGTTACCTACAGTGAGGCGGGAACATTTGCATAGTATGTTTGTCTCAGTACTTTTCCACTGTCCTCCGTTTGAACCACATCTCCCTTTTGATCTGATAGTGAGTTGCACCCTACTGTGACCCCAACGTGTTAAGTTCCTGCATAAGCCATGTGTTCTACAATGCTTACAGTCAGTATATATTTTGTGCTTCTGTGCTAGGATATGTTTACAACAATACAACACAAATATATATATCATATCATATTACTTACATATAGGTCGTACCATCACTACCAATCTTAAGGTGTAGACAAAAGGCTGTGTATGTAAATGAGAGTGATACTGCTTGGCCAAACCAAAAGGTCACAGTAGGAGGTCTGCAACCTGTGGGGTCACATACAGTTGTTCTTTGAGGCATTATCAGATGGCTGTCTGGAGGACTCCAGGGGGTGAAGGAAGACAACCCCCACCTCCACCAACCAACAAAGAATACATCAATATACATGACTTTTGGTGGAAGACAACCCAAATTATATTGTATTAGCATACAACATATGAGCCCTCATATGCACTAAGCAGATCTATATTCCACAAGGTTTCCAGAAGAGTGATTTGCCACTTTCATATTTTCATGATGTGATATCTTAAAAATCTACTGAACCATGTTGAACAGAAAACCCCTTCAAATTAAGAAATGCCTGCTGTTGGCACCAGAAGGATCATTATTTATTCATGACATTCAGCCTGCTCGAGCAAAACTGCAGTAAAACAAATCCTAGTTTGGAAGTGGAGCTGTGAATGTCCGGCCCCTTTTCTACCAATCACTCTGGATGTTTGCTGTTGATGCTAAAACAACACAGATTAGTATCGATCTGTCTGTAGACAAAACAAAATAACAACTCTTTTTTTTTTTAATTTGAAAAAATTATTGAACAAAACTGACAAGATCATCTCCTGAAAATATACCAAATGGAAAGTTACAATGCAGAAAAATAAATGTTTTCCAAAGGCTTTAGCAAAATAAAACACGTGTGTGATGCCACATTTTTATAACTCGTCGCTGCTTTTTCCAGAGCTTCACGTAAAATTCAAACACTTGTAAGCCAATGAAAACAATCAAGAAGGAAGGCTGTGTTATAATATGATACCAATCCATAACTTATATTTATCTACATGTTGAATTATTATAATATGTATCTAACACACTGAATAGTAACTGTAGACGATCAAATTAGGCACATGCTATTTTACAAGCTCCATGATCTAAATACTGAAGGTTGTTGTTTGTAAAATAAATAGATTTTTATGACATCATGTAAAGTTTTGCTGCAGAATATTTTCAGGGTAGAGACACCGCTGCCCGACACTGTACTTTGTGTACTGGCTGTTTATGATTCTTTGAACAATCAGAAAATCAAATGAGTAAATTATCAAAATTATATATTTTTCATATAACAAACATTTCTCAGTTTCAATATTCATCATCACGTTCTGTTTTTATTTATTTATTTTTTTCCAACATTTTTAGAAGCATAGTAGTACAATAATATTTTGACTGATGAATGTGTCCATGTGCTTCTGCATTCTGTTGTTGACATGTCGGAGTCTTCTGTCCACAGCTATCACCCCTCTCCAACTCACGGATCGATGAAAATCCTACTTTATAGTCCAGGCAAATTATGCATCCACAATGATGTTAAGAGAACGTACAACATCAGTCCAGATCTGACAAAAATAAATTAATCTGTGGCATTTGTTCTCATCGCACTGAGGTCTGTCTTCAATGACATTACCAGCCTCTCTTTTGTTTTCTGTTCACCTTCATTACCATTTTCATTCCAAGTAAAGATTAATTGGTAAGATGTAATAAACCTCTGACACACGTTCACCGCTGTAAAGCCAGCCAGCCCACTGCAAACAGCACAGGACTCTGTTTTCATCTCATTGGTGCTGCTGGACTCATTTCTGCCCCCGAGGTCGAGCAGCCCACCGGGAGAACCCCCACCACTCCAGATGGCTAGTTTGCCACTGGGTTTGACTAATTACAGTATCTACTGTGTGCAGATAGTTTAAAAAAAAAGAAGAAAAAAAAACAGGACACTGATCTGGCATAGTGATGTGCTGCATTAGAAGGAGATGTTTAGCATCGGATACAGGATTATGCTGCTAAAATGAGCAATCCTCAAATCCTGGACTGGATAATACTTTAAAGGGTTGCTCCACCTAAAAAGGACAAAGTCACACATTTCCGTGCTTACCTCTCCTGGTACTCATTAGCATTTATATAGTTTTTGTTTTATGTGCCTAGGTATTAAGATTATATTTTTAAACCCAATATACTATTGGGTAGATGGACTTTTGTTTTTGTGGTACTCAACGCATTGATAAAAATATCATATATTTGATATTGTATAAAATATTTCAGTCAACGAAGATCCAAATTTTCAATGGACTATTTCCAAACATTAAACAAAGATAATATTTTGCATGACACATTGAAGTGTCAGAGACCACAGCATGAGCCGCTGATTTTGGTTGTACATCATGACAGAAAAACGAGTGGATTATGGTCAGTGAAAACTACAACCAGCGAAGGACTGAACATGACATATACTTCAAAATGCTAGAATGTGTCAACAACAAAGCAAAGGTTTCCTTTTCAATGATGGAGTACCAGACCTGGTGCTTCGTAAACTTGCAAGAGGAATAGCAACTGGAGTATCAACCCCATCAGCATCTTCCTGCAACAGAACTGCATCTGCTTCCACAGCACTGCCATCGACCTCCAGTTTAAAAGCCCTCCAGAGGTCGGGAGCGGCGAGCACAGGGACATGACTTTTCAGACACTTTAGACTTTCAAATGCGTGTTGACACTCCAGAGTCCACATAAAATCTGCTTTAGGGCTAAGCAGAGACCTCAAAGTAGAACAAGTTCCTGTGGTAACCTGTCGTGCCTAAGAACCTACCCAGCTCCTTCCTATTGGTAGGTATGTGACAGACAGTGATGGCTGAAACTTTCACCTCTAGGGGGTGGGGGCAGGGGGGGGGGGGGGGACCTGGCCTCTGACCCATCTTCCTCCCTATGGCTGGTGTACACAATGACGACATTTCGGTAAGCACCTGCTGCCACTGCAACCCGATCCTGCATGAGCAGAAGAAAATGGATGGCTGGATTGGTAGTTCTTAAATTATCCAGTCTTCTATAAACGGTAGCAGGTACGAATCCTGGATCGTAACCGAACTGACTTCTTGAAAGTCTGTTATAAACCAGTGAGAACCATCAGATTTGGCCTCTGTGTAACATGGGCTGGTGCTGACCATCTCTCAACCCTGTTCCAGGGGGGCTATTTGGTTTCTATTTTCATTGAAGCACCTTTAACAGGATGACTAACTGCAACGCTCATCACAGGGCATCGATGCATGACGCTGAAGGGGGATATAATAGCTGCGACCGTTTTTATAGCACATTCATACCTAATATGTAGATCGACGTGCTGCACAACTTCAAACAGAATTAAAACACATCAGATCAAATTCAATGAGAAATAAGATGATTTTAGAAACCCTAAATCTACCTCAGGAAGAACAAAATGGGAAAAGTATATGTTACAAGGTTAACTGTTTCAATAGGAAAAGAAACATGCAAAGACAATGACAGTAAAGAGAATAGTCTAAAATAAATATGACTCATTTGAGTTTATTGGAATTATAATGAACACTACTTAAGATAGCCATCGAAGTTAAAAAAAACAAAAAAACAGTGCTCTTGCTATCTCATCGGGTATTTAATGTGATTAGCATTGTGTTGCAAAAAGGGTGGTGCTAACAAGCTTTTAGGCCTTTAAAAGCTGAAAGAAAGGCAGTATTTTATTTCAAAAGGGGATCAGACGGAGGTCGTTGCCAAGAGTGGCCTGTGTAGTGCTGCTCAGAGTGTGAGGCGTCCTGGCAGCCTCTCCGACATGACCCGAGGGCCACTGATTAAAGACAACACAAAAAGCTAGATACAAGAGGGGATAAGGAAAGCAGTCAAGCTGTCACTATGGCAGTAAAATAAGTACCGCAAAGGCAATAGACACCACTCGGTCTCTGACAGCTCTCTCCGTCTTTCTCCCCGTGAGGTAAGTTGAAGGAGGGCAGCAGCTGACGAGGCCTGCTTTGTTGTCCGTGCTGACTTGCTGAATATTCTTAGTTCGCATGCATTTCAGCTCATGGCCAATGAGCTCTTCACTTGCCACTTCAAACTCCTGAAACAAAACAAGTGCCTCATTTCTTATTCAGAGCGTTACTTGTCTGTCTGCAGTCACAAAGGTCAGTAATGGAGTGGTAATAAGGCTCTGCATGCTGCTTGTTGTGAAGGCTTTGATGTAAGAGGGTGCAACACCAAAATCTAACGATAAAATCAAAGTTGGTTAAATAATTAAACTGGTAAAGCTAATCTTAAAATGTAACTTTTTTTATTTTATGAATATAATTGTGATTATCAGTGATCAAAAACAGATTAACATGTGTTTTTTTGTTTTTTTGTGGTAGGGTTCTTCATAATTTTCATTTATACATTGCCTACACAAGAAATAGAACAGTTGAACTTTTAATTGTTCCTGTTCAGATATAATATAACCAACAGTCCTCTGAGGTTTCATTTCTGGTCAAATAAATTGTATTGCTCAATTCTCATTTTAAAAGGAATTGCTGAATACCTGTCCTTAAAATGTTATACTACAACCAAAACAGTTTCTTAAAAAAAAAATCCTCCTACAAAGTACAGCCATATTTGGTTATGCTTTTTGTTTGGCATTCATGGACAACCTGCCTGTCACTGCTACATCTGCCTAAGGCAAGGTCAACTCCTGGGCAAAGATGAGTTTTAAACTAATAAAAAAAAATCAAGGTCCCAGGTGCTGAAGAGGGGGAAGTGTAACGATTTGAAGTCAACTGGATCCAAAGGTAATTTAAGAACAGCTTTTATTTAACAGTTGAGTTATGCAAAGTCTTATTAAAGAAGAGGATGGAGTCTCAGTGGGGACATGGAAGTCTCCAGATGACTCCTGTTGAGATGAGCGGGTCAGTGACTGGGTCAATGGGTGGAGGCCTGAGACCAGAGTTCAGTTCGCTAAGTAGCGAGAGGCAGAACTTGCCCAGAGTCTTTTGATGAGTGGAGTGGTCCGGAGAACAGAGCAACGGTTAGAGATGGGAAAAAGCACTAGAAACAGACAGGGGTCCTGACAGAAAGTTGTGGACAAGTTATGGTTCTCACTGTCTGGAGACATTACAGAAAACCAAGAGCCCTAGAAAGAGCTTTGCTGGTTTTCTGGATGCAGATGCATCCTTCCATGGCATCAGGTTATTGGTCCAAGCGGTCTAGTCCGATGAGACATCTTCATGCCCTCGATGTTCTGGAAGACGATCTTCCAAATACTTCCTTAGCTGCTGCCCAAGAGCCCTTAGAGAAGGGCACTATCGCCAGGTGCTTCATGCAGTCTCTGACAGTATTGCCATGGCCATTATCACGAGCAAGGGCCACCAGAAGCCAAAGTCCATCCCGTTCCTCAGAGCAGAGAGAAGCCACGAACACAACAAGAGCTAAGTCAGTGTAAGTTTCAGACTCCTAAAATAAACTGATCATGCTTGAACTCACAGTACCCTGCAGAAAACCAATGGAGGAGGCTAACAAGAGGAAGCACAGCAAGTACCGGGAGCTTGTTGAAGAGAGCAGAATGCAAAGCTGGTGAACTCTCTGTGCATATGTGAAGGTGGGCTGCATGGATTTGCAGGGCGGTCACTCTACAAAGAGTTAATGCTACTGGGCATCACCAGGGAGGCAAGGAAAAGAGGCATCTGATCCACTACTGAAGCTGCAGAGACAGACACTCGGTGGCTTTGGATCAATAGGACAGATATGTGGGCGGATAAACAAGTGTATAAATGCTAATAAATCTCTCTACATGAGGGATTTAAAATTATTCTAGCTTTACATTTGCCTTTATTTTATTTTTTAAAATTTTCAGTATCAGCCTATTGTTTTCTTGAATCAACTGAGAAGACAAGCTCCAAACTAAATAACTAAACATCACTGTGAGGTTGCCAGGCAACAAGCAGAGGCCCCAGGTAGTAATTGCACCCAGCCAAGAAGTAGAGTGGGACCTAACTTCACTATGCTGCTTCATAAGCAGTACATGGCCTACTTCAGGTTTTGTACATGTAGTAAGTCAACTTTTAATGAAGTGTTAAATATGGACCTTTAGAGGTGCCAGTATCTGGATTTCATTGAAATGTATTATAATAATACATACAATAATACAATAATTTATACATCTCCAGGCTAGCTGTTCCACTCTGCCCCTCGTCTTTAACCTAACTTAAGCCTATCTGCTGCTGTTATGTTCAGCAAACAAAAGAAACCTTTGATAGTCATCATATTTGGTCATTAGCCCTAATTTGGAAAAAAAAAATCTTACCTCAGAACAAGTTGGTTTTATAAGAGCCTATTCACTTAAATATTTGAAATGTCCCATCAAAATAAATAAACCCTGAAATTTAACCATTTTAATACACATAAGTATGTCTAGATGATGTATTAAATTAAAGTAAAAATTCCTGAAAAAAGCCCCAAAATTTAGAATGTTTGAATAAAACTTTTGGCTTTGGTTAATTAAAACAAATTAAGCTGACTCTTTAATTGCAATGAATTACAAATAAAGTGATAATAATTCAAAGGTCTTCTCATCTACTGGTTTAGTAATCTAGCCATCCATGCAAGGACATGGTGTGTGACACTGTGACAATTATGCAGGTTCATGGCCACCAGTAATGCTTTATTTTATTTAAAATTATTTTTAGACATAAAGAATCTTTGCAAGTGCTGCATTTTTATAATTATTGTTGTTAGTTTATAATTTACACACATGACATATTGATTTATCAGGTTTTGTGTTCATGTAGACAAAAAGAAATCCATCAAAAATTGTGAATCATTCATGACATCCTGAAAAAGATCAGGATTTAATGTATAAAAATTGGTTAAGGGCAGGTTTAGGGAGAAGCAGCTGACTTTCAGGGCTTCTGGTGAGATAGGGTGGGTGGTTGTGTCCCGTTCAACGTTGAGACCAAACCAACATCTTAGGGACAGACTGATCTTGATAGCATTCCCCAGAATCCATCCTACATACAGCTCCCTCCAGCGAGCATGTGCTCATACATGAACACAGCATGTGTCATCCATTAAACGCTGTTAGCTTCTTTTTTTTTTTTTTTTTTTTTAGTGGCTCATATTATAATTTTTAATTTTGTCCGAGTTGAGGCAGGAAGTTTTCAAAGTGCCCCTTTTGCTGGATCCATTTTCCTCTAACAGTTTAATGTCATTCAATCTTCGGGGATTTATCAGCACTCCTGTCCTTTTGTTCTAAGACACATCCCTTCAATACATATAGAGGAACTCCAAAAGGAGAATAGCTCCTTTTGAGCCCCAGCCAGCGTTAGATGAGGTGATTGATGGATGCAGGTCTGTGCTGGGAATACGCACTGCAGGTTTTGATTCAGGCTCCCTTTGGGGAATGGTGGGACTTTGGCTTTCATGACAGTGGATTTACAGAAGGAGCCCCAGCAGAGAGAGACAGAGAGGGAGGGAGGGATGGGGGATGAGGGATGGGGGGTGGGGGGTTTCTCCCCATGCAGGAGATGGACACAGAAGAAGAAACTGAAGCCACACCTGAGACCACAGTACATTAACCAGTTGTTTGCATGTACCGTTTCCCTTCAAATCCTCCTGAGGCACTAGATTATTGATGTGTTGTCATACTTTTCAGGCAGCCATTATTTTCCAGTCATTTCAGCCTGCAATGAAAATCTACTTGCAGAACCTTAGACTTGCTTGAGAGTGGTACATCAAAATAAATACCATTAACTTGCTTTAATGCTTGGCAGAACAAACCATTTGAGTATTAAAAGGTTTATATAAGTGTCATGGTATGTAGACTAAAATACCCTTTTAGAAAATATGCTCCCATATCGCATAAAGTCACGTGAAAAGTGCCTGTTGAGGAATAATCAAACCCAGAGGACGCAAAATATATATGTAATTAATAATGAAAGTTTAAGAGCTCCTATGAAACCAGATAATTTAGTCATAGTACAGTGACAAAAAGAGAAAACTGAAATGCCCATCATGTCAGGAACAGGAGGGTTAAAGGCTATAAATGGGTAAATGGTATCCTACTAAACACAAGGCCCAACTACACCTCACAACCCTCTTCAACTACACCTGCTGAAGAAAACATAGGTTTTTTTTTTTCTCACTCCATACTGTATTTTTAATTACAGTACCGTTGACATGATTATGAATGTTTAAAGTCTGACTTTCACAGATGGTAGCTTGGTGTGAGTAATATGTGATGAGCTGTAGTTACTGATGAAATGCAAAAAATGCACTGATCGTACCAAGATAAAAGGTAAACACAGAGGGAGTGTTGAACTTCATTTACCTGGAGAACACTAAAGTCCAGTTCTGATGTAAAGCGGTTCCAAATAAGGACTTGGTTCTTTGCCTTTGAGGAAAGTTCTACTGAAAACACCTGAGTGTTGCTTAAACACTTTGGAAGTCCTGTGTCCTTGACTGCTATGGATTCACATGCCAGCAGTATTGTGCGCTCTTAAAGAAATATTGAGGTGCAGACAGACATCGTCACGCCGGTTCAATGCCTTGATAATTGACTTGCAGACACACAAGGTGACAGCAGTGTGTGCAAACGTGTGGGCTCCACCCGCTGTACAGTCACTGCTGGTGTCACCGCTATGAGACAGAGACCTATTTCATTTTCATCACCGTCTCCTCCAGCTTTTGTAATAATCCCTCCACACTCACCTGCTGCGTCCACGCTCCAGCCTGGGAAGCAGACGAGAAGGAAATATGATAGGCTGCTTCCCACTCTGCCCAGCATGGCCATTGGAGAGACTTGTGGGGCCAGTCAATACTGAGTAAAGGCTCCATTTAGCACTGACGTGCCTGGAGACAGGGCCTCAGGAGTGAGTGGAGGGGGTGTGTGGGGAGGGGAGGTTCCTGAGATGCTTGCCTCTGACAGAGATGGATAGTCACAGCCAGCAAGGACAAAGGGACACCCAGCCTAGTTGGCCTCCTCCATCCGCCCGCCCAGAACCAGCACTCTCACTCACGGGATCCTGAAGTGAGGTGAAAATGAAATTACTGCAGAGAGGGGAGAGCTGGTGGAGAAGGAGGAGAAGGAGGAGGAGGAGGAGGAGGAGGAGGAGGAGGAGGAGGGAGGACTATTAAAGGAGCTCGAACATTTTGCTGATGAAGTCGTGTCTGGTTTTCTGACACCGTGCGTTTTGTCACCACATCAGAGCAGCTGAATAATTCATTACGGGAGATCCAGCAGAGCAGGCCTGAAGCTGTCCATTACATCCACGTTCCTCCCAGTGGCTGATGGGAGAGGAAGTACTGAGTGACACCACCTGCTTTCTTTGATCTTTAACCTGGCAGTACGGGAGGGTGGCTTCACTTTCAACAAGCAGCTGCATCCACAATTATCCTGATTCTACGTAATATTACTTGTTAATTTTTCACAGTTTCTCTTCATTCAGGGGAGGAAAACATGATTTAATCATCTTTTGGTGTCTTTGAAGTTCAGATTATCCTATTTATCATTTGATGAAACAATCCCTCACCCAGTTTGTTCTTTGAAGTGTCCTCCTTTAGCAGCATCTACTTTCCTCAGACACACAGTCTCCTGGCGCCGCGCTGAACTTTTCTTTTACAGACCCAGATTTGTAAAATGTATGTAGGTTGGTGGTGGCCGGTAATCAGCAACACCTCCCACTAAGGCTGTGGCGCTATTTACAATCTCTTGTAATAGAAAAAAAAAAAAAAACATCACAAAATTATTTTGAAAGGACGTAAACAAAAGAGGAGTATTTAAAGTATTCATTGTGTCCCAACAATCGTAGTTTCTAACAACACTTGAATGTATCGCAGGTGGTGTTGGTGTTATGGTTAACAGTCTCCTCAAGGCGTTGTTAGCCAGAACACATACATTAAGTGTACTTTGGTTTGAATTATCTACTTTCACTTGCCACCTTATTAAAGACATTTTAATGTGATAAATTATGAATATCACTTTGCTTTTGTTTCATCATTATTTAAATTATGACTTTTAATGAGTGCATTTGAATAGGTTTTTACCGCTTTCTTCAAGGCAGTTTTTACAGATTGTAAAATATAGAGGCTGAGTCAGCAGAATATTTCTGAGAATAAGACTGAGGGCACCAACTACAGAAACAGTAAATTTAAGAAGAGTGAATGGTTTAAAGTTTTCTGACCAGGAGGCAGATTTAAGTTATAGGTGAATATGTTGTAATACATTAATTTTATGTTTACCTGGCAGATTATTTCCCCTCTTATTTGACCTTTTCTTGGTGTATGCAATATAGTGACTTTTATAGTAATTTGATCAAATATGTACCTGCCACTTTTTTATTTTAAAATTTCACATGACTTCACATGTACAGTGAGTCTGCTGTACCATGCAAGTTACATTCATGGGCTAAGTTAAGTTGTTTTTATCTTGTCTTCTGCCTTTCCTGATGATGATAGGTTTAGATATTGCCACAATAATGGCTTAGTTATAAGATATCAACCATAGAAAATCCACCTAAAAATCAATTACATTACAAAAATTTAAATTACAGGAAAATAAAGTAAAAGGCTAAGATGCCTTTAACTGCTACTCTGCTAAGATCGACCATTTACAACCCCGTTTCCAAAAAAGTTGGGACGCTGTGTAAATATAAATAAAAACCATGTAAACCCATAATTAATTGCAAATAGGCCAAAGACAACATATTTAAATGTTGAAACTGAGAAAATGCATAGTTTAATAAAAAATATATGCTCATTTCATTCAACATGTCTCTAAAACGTTTGGACAGGGTCATGCTCACCACTGTGCTGCATCACTTTTTCTTTTAACAACACTCTGTAAATGTTTGGGAACTGAGAAGACCAGTTGCTGGAGTTTTGAAAGCAAAATGTTGTACCATTCTTGCCTGATAAAGGATTTCAGCTGCTCAACGGTTCAGAGTTTTCTTTGTTGTATTTTCACAATTTGATATTTTGTCTTTGGTCTATTTCAATTAAATATTGAATATTATATTCAATTCAATATTATGTGATTTGCAAATCATTGCATTTTGTTTCTTATTTACATTTACATTTACAGTGTCACAACTGTTTTGGAAAAGGGGTTGTGCATTTGCTCCTTGATTAATCCATTTACTCACTGCCTAATTTGTCCAGGTAGATGAACTGAATTACCAAAATGTCAGTTTATCAAAAAGCACATTTTCAATTACAGAAAGGCTAAAATGTTATATAAATTTGGCTTTATGTAAGGCTAGATGTGCTGAACATGACTACTCGCTTGGTTTTGGTGTCTAGATATCTTGTTATTCTGTATTGTTTAAAAAATGACATCAGATTTGATGGTTTAAAGCAAAAGGGGAATGGTATTTAAGAAGTGAAATGAAGTAAAATAGCACAATATTGACCAATCATGCTGGTTATTTACTGCATTTTCTTTTAGTAGAGCATTAGCCAAAAATCACATCCAAGACCTTGTAAGCCTCCATTGTTCCAAACTTAATCCTCCCATGTTATGAAGCTTGTCTTCTATTCATAAAACCTGTTTCTCTGTCAGACTGGTTACCCTGAGACACAGCCTTATTAAAAAAAAAATGCGATGATCATCTAGAGACACAAAGACGAGCTGGTGACCCCTCTGGATCCTGAGTCATCGTGTGAGAAATGCTGCTCTGTGGATGCCTTAATTAGCCACTCGCCTTCAGAAACTATTACGACGGCTCTCCAAGAAGATTGCAAATAAAGTAATAGGACAAAAGTGGTGAAGTAATTTCAACAATTGCACTTGATTTAGTGGGTTCACCTTTAAGAAAGTGTTATTTAAGCCAGCTTACATATCTGCCATCTCAATTAGGTTGAAATAGAGCTCATATTTTCCAATGAGCGCCACACAATAAATCTGACCATGTCAGGCTGTTAATGGCTTAAAAAAGAAAGTGAAGACTCAGAGTGGGAAGCAGAGCAGACGTGGACGTTTATATCATCCTCCCATAATTTGGGAACGAGCACACCCATAAAATTGTGAATAATGTGAGATGTGATTTTCCTCACTATTGGACATTTCACATCGCACGGCTTGTTAAAGCCAATGGCTTGTGGAGGAGTAAATGTACTGTACTCCACCATGTGTCATCCATCTCCTCTAGGCTTTGCAAGTGTGTATGCCAGCTGTCCGCAAATCTCCCCATATCACACGCCATCATTTGTCATTTCTCCCCAGTAAAAGGGAGTTGAATGGTACCATGCAGCCTGCAGTATCAGCAGAAAGCAAGCTGGATGAAATGTCGGGACTCACAACAGGTCACTCACCAGAGGCATCTCATTTCCCAGTGGTAAGTTCTTGAGTTGTGCGAGTGGTTCCCCGCCATCGTGGGCCATTTCACTGAGGCCAGACAGTGTGACCTCGCAGTGGACAGCCGGGGCGTTTTGATAAAGCCTGCAGGGGGATGAGAATCCCCACGTCCTCTGGCTCTGTGGAGACTGGCTTTGCAGCATGCTTTCCTCTCACCGAGGCAAGTGCACGTCAGCTGCAGGTCACATGAGTGATCAAAGAAACAGCGGGGCGGCCCGAAGCCACCGGTGTCTCCTGACTGCAGGCCCGGTGATGGAAAGCAGAGTCAACAGGTGGGCACCAGACAGAGCAAGGATAAAAGGAGCTTTGTCTGAAAAACAAGATGGAGGCACGCAAAGGGGCTCAAGGGGAAAAAAAGAAAGGAGGGAAGGGAAGTGGCAAATCTTAAAGGTGAAGATGCTCTGCTTATCTGGCCAGGTATTTTAGTCTTTACAGAGAAAAGCACTCAAAATAACGAGAGCATGCTTCTTCATAAATTATACAGTAAACACCTGCACAAAAGGCATATGGCCCATCTAAACAAAGCCAATCAGAAAAGAACTGTTTGTTCTCTCCAGAACGTCGACAGAAAGAAAAAAAAACAGCCGTTTCAGGTTGAGAAATAACATTGTAGAGTAAATTGGATGAGGAAGGACACCAAGTTAAATCACCCCGTCTGGAAGACATCAGGAGGAGAAGAGGAAGACACTTTATCACCTAAACAGAAAAAAGCCCATCAAAGTCTATCTGAGAATAATTTTGTAGCGATACAAAGGTGAAATGATTTGATCTAATGGATCGTATGGAAGCCATTATCGCCTTCCTTTCATTTGACCCTTTCAGGATTCCCTGATGTGTCGCTGAAATATTGAGACACGCTATATTCAAATTATTCCAGGTGTACCAGTTCAGGGCTGCAGAGGAATCCGGCTGAACTGGAATCGCTGGAATCTGGTCTGTTGTTCTTTTGTTTTTTTAAGAGCTGATAAAGCTGTTTTCTAAAAAGTGGGTGAGCAGAAGAAGAACCTCCTCTGTACTTTCATTATTTCCACAGTGTTAGCACAGGCATGCTGTGTGACTAATGACAGAAGCTCTTGTATTTGCTCTAAAGATACGTTTGTCATGTTTGACATTCATGCACAACTCTGTTTCCAAAAAAAGTAGGGATGATGCGTAAAATGGAAATAATAAAGAATGCAATGAATTGCAAATTATGTAAACCCATATTCAATTATAAATATAACAAAGACAGCATGTCAAATGTTGAAACTAAGAAATTGTATTGCTTTAAGAAAAATATATGCTCATTTTGAATTTGATGCCATCAACGGAAACGTTTGGGAACTGAGGAGGCCTTTTGTTGGAGTTTTGAAAGTGACATGTTGTCCCATTCTTGACTGATAGTGGATTTCAGCTGTTCAACAGTTCAAGATCTGGATGCAGTGATGAACTGTGTTCACAGACGATGGTTTTCAGAAGTGTTCCTGAGCCCATGCAGTGATTTCCACCACAGCATTGTGTCTGTTTTTAATGCAGTGTTGCCTGAGGGCCTGAAGATCATCATGGGATGCTTTATTTGAATGGGTGGTTCTGAAATTTCTAAACTAAATAAATTACATTATCAACTCTAACCTTTCTTTTAATGCAATTTTTTGTTCGTGGTCATGTGAAAAGGCTTTAAAACAGAAACTATACATTTATTCATATTTACATTTACTCATGACAATGCACAAATAAAGCCAATCCATGCCACAGAAGATTTTTTGAACCAAGTGACACAATGTTAAGATTCCACAAAAGCTGCATGAAGCAAGACGGACAAATGTTTCAATGTGGAGGAAATTACAAGCTGAGAAATCAGCTTTACTGATTTTGTTTTCAGTGCATTCACTTAAATGTTCAGCAACATTTTCTTTAGCATCATGTCAGATCATTTATTTTTTTAGTTTCCATCATGATGACAGACAGCCATCAACAACACAACCCTACAACACTCTACAAAAACATTGTGAGTTCAGAATCCAACCTCATTCCTTTACTCCCCAAGAGCTGTCTCCAGCGGGGGAAAGCAAATGTAAATGTTAACTCTAGTTATGCTACTATTTTGCCAAGAGCTTCATCCCTCCAAACATGATGGAATTCAGATCATACTTATATAATGTTTAGGTTCGACATATGGAGGATATTATGCAGCTTAAAGACTGACATGACAAACAGTAAGAAATTCTAAACACATGTTGAGTTTTGGGTCAATAATGATTTGTTGTGTCAATATCCTTCTGTGTGTCTGAATTCACAAGCCGAGACGCAGGAAAGAAACCCAATGTGAGATGCTTCTTCATTCAGAGTGTTAAACAGATCAACAACAGATGATTTCAGTGTCTAAAATCATACTGTGGGTTTTGATAAATGTTTATTCATGTCAATAGATCTGCTGCTCAGGGATTTGTTAAAAAAGACCTGCCTTAAAGCATTTTCTTAAATACGATGTGATAATGTGCGTCAGACGTCAGGCCTGTAAGTGTTGCAGGGTCATTCCTCCGCTCAGCGCTGGAGGTGAAGAGCTGGCTGCAGCTGCTCCGAGGGGAAAAAGGTCAGTCTTCCATGTGATTGATGGCTTATATCGGAGAAATCAATAAATGTAAATTCCATGTGTAAAACTCCTGCAGCATGTCAGGTTGTGCTGCTCCCTGGTAGTGTATGTACACCAACAGACTGGACCTGGACACACTGCCACTCCTAATATAGCTATTTTTATTTAGAGTGGACCTGGAGCTGCTGGTGGGCGGAGGGGGGGTGGAGAGCAACGAGGGGTCTGCTGAGGGCCTGGAGGCTGGACTCTGTGTTACAAAGCAAACATGGACTCATAACTATTTAGAAAAATAAATCAGTGCATTACAGGGCAGCTTGGTTCACAAAATTTTGTTTTAAATCCTGATTTTTTAGAAGATGTGAAAATTGTGAAAAAGAAATGCACAACGGTTTGCTTCTGCACGATCTAAAAAACGGCAACCGATCAATCATGTTTCACCGTATATACATGAGACTAATTTATCTGCATTAAACATGTATAAAGAGAGCAAGCTAGACGGGGCAGAAACTCATCTCTGCTGTTTTTTTGTGTTTTGTAGTTGTTGTTTTTTTGGCCCTAACTCATTCCTCATCTTTCACTAATTACAAATTAGTGTAAAAAACATAAACAGCAAAGCTACATTCTCTAAGACAAATAAAGTAATAAGTGATAATAACATTCTGTCAATTGTTACTACACGTATGCATTTGTATACATTCAAAGGTGAAACAACCTGTTATGCTGCTGAGTTGCATCATGGGACATTTAGGATTTCCATCCTATGATCCATCCATTATAGATACACACTTTATCCTGAACAGGGTGACAGCTTATCCCAGTTTACTTTGGGCGATGGCGGGCTACACTGGGGATGGGTCGCCAGTCCATCACAGGGTCAACACAGAAAGACAAGACAGAAGCACACATTCACAACTACACAGCTGAACCTAACGTGCATGCTTTTGGATGGCTGGAAACCCGGAGTACCCGGAGAGAACCCACGCAGACGGGCGGAGAACATGCAAACTCCACACAGAAAAGGCCCTGCCTCCGCTAATGTTCGAACCCAGGACTTTCTTTTTGTGAGGTGACAGTGCTAAGATGGGGCCCGTGTGACCCTCGAATTCCCCTCCCAACGCCCCACTTGTACAGTTTCACTTTAAACTGGAAGATGGGAGGGCATTGTCTCGTTATAATCCAGATCAAAATCCAGAGGAGCTGGCCCTGGGTTTGGACTGTCAGGCAACATACAGCCTGAGTGGAAGCATGCAGGGAACAGTTGGAGCAGTACATTTTTGTGAATATTTACATGTTCAGATAGATGAAAACCCACTAAGTCTTTTATTTACAGTTAGTATTCTCCTATAAAGAGGAGGGTGTGTTATTTGCAATAATAATACAAATAATTATATTATGTTTAACATTTATTTCAAATAAAATAAACAGTATTGGATTAAAATGAACAATTCACATAAGATTTCATTTTTGTTCAGCTGTCATTACTTTGATTTGAACACTGACAGAGAATGCTGTTCATTTTCAGATCAAACACTGTGAGGGTTGAAGAGTTGATTCCTTTTAGGACTTCTGATTCTTGAAAAATAGATGTATCTACAGTACAGTAACAAACCCATGGCACACATGACATCCCCAACACCATAAATTATGTTTCATGTTTAAAAAAATGCCAAAAGCCACTGCAGAGGAAACTTTGAGACAAATTAGCTGCAGGCGACAAATGCATCACACGGCTGCTGTTGAGGCAGCAGTGGCTGATGGATGGAGACTCGGGTCTGTGTGACACCGGCCCTGCTGGGGACCCTGAGTTCAGGGCATCTGCCGACGAAGAGAGGGAAGGCTGGCACGCCGCAGCCTCCTCTCTCTGGAGGAGAGAACCAGAACCAGACACTAGCTCATGGTGAATGCGAGCCATGACTGAGAGGCGAAGTCAAACCGCATCTGCTCCCAAGCTGTGTTCTTCTTTCACTATCACAACAATACACCCGCCTCCTCTTCACTGCAGTCCTACAGTGAAGAGCAGTGTGCTGAATGCTGCTGTCCAGAAGTGTGGACAGCCAGTGGAAATATCAGAGCTTTTCCCTGTCAGCTCCTCTCCTTTACCTTGTAACCTAAGGATATTTCTGCTTTCAATAACTTTATTTACAGCCGTACTCACTAAATATCGTAGCTCGAAATCGCTGAGTAAAGTATGTTACATTGAATGGTTTTTATTTGCAAACATTAGTATTACTATAAATGTCCCAGGACACTTCATTAAATGTAATTGTGAAATTGATCTTCAAATTTCCCTCATCTAGTTTTTTTCTCATTTTCACTTTTTTACGCTTTGAGTTTTGCAACTACAGTTCCCACAATGCTTTTCGGTGATAAATGCTCTTTACTCTATGGTGGATGTGCACCATTAAAAATCATGCTGCGTTAGCTACCAGTATTTCCTATTTGTGTTGTAACCAACAATAATGGATGGCTTTTCATATGTTTGTCTTTAATTTAACTTCTGATGTTGGATATGAGATATTGAAATATATATCTATGTGACAAATGTTCTGTGGAGCATTTCTAAGCACTTTTCAGTTTTAAGTTTAACATTTATGTTAATTTTGGACAATGCAGGAAGTAGTCACTGCATTACAGACTGAGTTATTTTAACAGCATTGGGATTAGGATGATTTATCAGTTTGGTACACTGTTCTTATCACTTATGACTGTATTGTTTGATAAAACCAGACAAGCTGAAATGACTAACTGAAGCTTCTTCCTCTGTAATAACAGAATGATCTATCCTTGATGCTTCACCAAAAGAAAACGGGTTCAACTGGAATAAATCCACATTTCAGCTGAAATCTTGATGGAACGGATGCTTTTCTGGCAACACCCATCTCCATTTTTAAAGAAAGAAGTCGAGCCAGGCACGAAGCCTTGAACAAGACCCGCAAGGAAACACAGCAGGTCAGATGATTTGTTCCCTGCTTCATCAGTAGATGCTGCTATAGATTCACCTTCCATGTTTTCCCTGAGCAGCAGCTGTGTGTGGGAGTCTACACCATCTTATCTGCATTGTTTAACTTCTTCTCCAAAACTCCAGGCTCTACAGGGTTGTCTCCTTAGCAACAACCCAAAGAGCACTGAAAAAAAAAAATATTGAATTCCTTCCAATGTAAGACAGATTGGGGGATTTCAGAGCTGGTGGGGGTGCCCAAAAATGCATGCAACATGGAATCAATATTTTACTTGGCAAAGAAGTTTACACGCCGTGTTGTTCGCCCGTTGGCTCATCGGTCACGGGGTCAACTCTTTGAGCATCCATCATGGGTGTCTCCGTCCAGCCGTGAGCCAAGCCGTGCCCAAGACAAGCTCCAACCGAGAGGGCTGGCCCGGGGAGATGGATCGGAGGGGCAGGGGGGTGAGGGGAGTCGGGGAGAGAGGCAAATTAGCTCAGCAGAGAGATGGGGCGACTATTCCCCACTCGGGTGGGTGGAAGAACTGTTTGAATGCTGCGTTCAAAGGCTTGATTTCCATTAGGTTTGAAAAGACGTGCTTGATTTCTCTATCCTCCCTCCTCAGGACTCCTCTCTCAGCTCTAATTGCCTGCTCCTAAACATACACCCTTTGTTGTGCGCTGATAAAAATACTCCTCTCCTAACAAATTGCTTGTCGGGAGCGGTAACACAGACACAGTCCAAAACTATCCTATTAATTGCTTCATTCTTTAATGGACTTAATGGTTGTCTCTACAAACCCTTGGACATACATTATATAATGAATTCTGCTACAATTCATTAATGGAGAATGAGTGAGGATATGGGAAGTGTAATTCCATTAACACTGTGCTAAATAGTGTGCTAAATAATTTACAAAACAGTTTCATTATGTATCGCTAATTGTTTCTTTCTCATGAACCAAACAACAATCAGAAAGGCAACAGCGGCGTTAGCGGCAGCATCCTCTAAACTGGTTGCAAATGTGGCTAATTATGATGTCATATGTCTCGCCATGCTATTCAGGCATGCAGGGTATTTTCTTTAAAATGGCACGCCATTGTGCGACAGCGTCAGAAGTGAGCGGGTTGAGAGTTAATCATTTAGAGATGGTGTAGAGATTGCTCAGAGGCTAATTTCTTTCTTTGCACTCGGTGATTAATGCCTGGTCTGTGAGGTCATTGGAGATAAGGACCCGGCTGTCTCCACCAGCTCCCAGTGAAGATAATGCAGAGCAGACTTTATCAAGGGCACTGAGGCAAGAGGGGAGGGGAAGGGGAGGTGGGGGGGGGGCAGAATACTGGGGGGACTCACCATGCATATGGCCATAACCAGATATTATTGCCCATCACGCAGCACAATCAATTACCTCCTCCCTGCAGGAGTACTCGTCGTTGGGGAAAGGAGACGGACGGCATGATATGTCATAGGAAATCTTTGAGAATTTTCTCAGGCCAATGACCAGCTCTCCCTCTGGGGGTGTTTTTCTACAAAGTCAGAAAAATACAAAAAGTTGGAACTGAAACATGAAATCGCCCCCAAATAAAGGTCTTAGTACATTTAAAATGAAGTTCATAGCAAATGGTCTCACTGTATCTTTAACTGCTTTTCCTTTGGCTTTATTCATAACGATCATGGCTGTTTCCATTTGGCTATTTCAATCCAGACATCTGGCCTGGCTGTGAGCGGATCAAATCGTGGCCTGCTTTAGGAGTGTTTCCACCTTGCATCAACATGTGTCCTGGGTGCCCACCTGAGGTGGGATCTCACTTCCACTGCAAATTAATGGCAAATGAACATTTGGGTGGCACGGTGGTGCAGTGGTTAGCACTGTCACCTCACAGCAAAAAAGGTTCCGGGTTCGAATCCGGTCCAGGGCCTTTCTGTGCGGAGTTTGCATGTTCTCCCTGTGCTTGCGTGGGTTCTCTCCGGGTTCTCCGGCTTCCTCCCATCATCCAAAAACATGCACCTCAGGTCAGGTTACCTGGCGCTGCGCTAGTGGCAGCCTGCTGCAGCATCTCCCCCCTTCTGTAGTGAAGAAATTTCCCCTCGGGGATTAATAAAGTGTATACATTTTTTTTTTTTTTTTTAAATATATAAATGTAGGCTACGTCACGGAAATATACAAGTAAATAAGCACAAGAGCAGGAAGATGAATATCAGAACCCCAATGATTCGGTCAGATTAATTAATTGTTCCAGCGAGTCTCCACTGCAGTGGATAAAAGGGGGCGGGGCCTCTAACAGCTGTGGGTCTCATGTGTGTGGAAGTTACAGGAGATAAACTACAAGACAAACAGATGCATGGGAAGATGAGTTTAAGCTACAGGTAGGCTAGTTAATGCGCCACGTGTTACAAATATAGCACTAGGACGTATTTTGCGTTTGTAAATGTCTGAACACGAGTTCGTAAGACTAATTCACAGCCTGAAATGTTCGGCTCCTTAGATTAATACATTTTAGATTAATTATTGATCCACAGCGCGTCTCCGCTGCGTCTCTTCCACTACTACAGACGATGTGTGTCAGAAGTAACATGATATTAACTCAAAGAAAAAAAGATAAACCCAGAGGAGACTTTGGTGAAACCAGCGTCATGTGTTTTAATTCACTAATGAGCTGCTTCATGACGTCAGTTTGCAGTAAGTTTCTCCTGCTGTCAGTTGACTACAGTTCAGCTGACTCGGCAGAATCACACAGGACAGTAAATACAAATAAAAGAAGAGCAGGCAGAGATCAAATCTGCTGAAAGACTGAATGGAGGAAAAAAAAAAAAAAAAAAAAAAAAACTGATGAACCTGCTGTAACGTGATGGAAACTCTCTGGAGCACCACATCAGATATGAACACAGGAACATGGAGCTGCTTTTATTTTTATTGATATTCAGAAGATGTCAGCTGAGTAGGAGGTGTTACAATGCGCCCTCAGGATGGATTGTGTTTCCACTACTGAACGAATGTGGACACGTGTGCCCATAACACCTCAGAATGTGGCCTGAACAGATGAGACCTCAATGCTTCTTGGGTGTGTTTCCACCTGGACCTTTGCTGGCCACATGTGGTCAGATCACATATGTCCGGATTGAAATAGCCAAATGTAAACAGGGCCAAAGTTGACAATTGGTAGGAAGCAAGTAGGGAACATCAGAATCACAATTTGTCAAACTGTTTAAGTACAAGACCTACATGTAGTTAAGGTTAGGGGTAACGCTGACCTGGATGTTCTCTGGGATAATTTTCTACAAAATGAAGACAAACATTAGTTAAAGGCTTCAGCATGGTTAAAATGAGGGCTTTATGGCGTCTGACAGCTTTGGCTTCCTTTTCCTTGGATCAAGGCAGAAAACGTGTCCATGTTTGTTAAGGAACAGTCAAGGTCATTATAGTAAAACAAAAAAGTGTGAAGTATTGATAAGAAAAAGTTATAGACAGTGCTGTCGAGGCCATTCATTGTTCACCTTTATCTGCCAAGGTTTCAGTTAGAAACAAAAATATATTCTAAGCTAAGGAAAGATGGTGGTCATGGTTGGGCTAAGATTGCTGTCATGTTTTTTTATATGAAGTCGGACAAACAGAAAAAAACAGAAACCCTTAATGAAGACCTCACTATGCTTAAGACGAAACGCCTGTCCGATTGTTTATCATTGCCCAAAATGCAGTTTCCTTTGGGTTTAAGAACATACATTAATGTGTTATGTTAAGGACAACTGGAGAGAAATATGAACAGCAGTCCTCACTATCATGTTACACACTTCATGAATAGAAGAAAAATTGCAAAGTAACGCCAGTAGAAACATGTACTTTGCTTGAATGAATCATCTCAAAAGGTCTCTAACTATTTGTCTTTTGGTTTTAGCAACACAAAGGGCGATGACTGTGGTCAACACTAAAAGAAAACCAAACATCTACTTTGACCTTCTTCATATGTCTCAAACAAAGGGCTTCTCCAGATGGTCTGCTCTGTTTTAAAACAGAAAATCAAAGAACCATGCTGACTTTGATGTGGTGTGTGGAGGAGTGAAAATAGGGTTTGAACTTGGAATGTGAATGAATGCTTTTGTTTTGGAGTTGTTTTTTTTTTTTTTTTAAGTGTGCAGCATTATGCTCATTTGTTTGATGTTTAATCTCATCAATACTACAATAGACAAAAGGCAGAATTCTTGCTCATTAATTGCAAGTGGGATGAACCATGGAGGAGGCTATCACGACATCCGAGTAAGAGATGTAGTCTTTGTTAGATTACATGTGGTTAGACAGCATTGGTTCTGTTCATTTGAACCTCTTTAGAAATGGCTGTCTGTACACCTGATTGAACATGTTTCTGTAAAATCAACACAGACATGAGAATAGAAATAGTGAAGTATGACAAAAAGCCACCTTGACCTGCACCAACTTGGTTAACAAAGGAAGTCTGTGTTTGCATGTAAAGAACCCTTTACTCTCCCATCTACACAGGGCTTGTTCCTGTCCTTTCAGCCTGCCAGCGAGTTCCTGACATCTGATGGTTAAATGTGGTAAATTCATCCAACTGGGGCTCTCCTAGATAAATGCCGTAGATTGATGCAGGGCCTCTCATTGAGTGGTGAAGAGAGTAATCAGTCCCTGAGCTTGGATCTTTCGGAGTGAGCAATCACATACAGTACGTGGCTGCCAAAAAACACTTTGAGAGAGGTCGAGGCTCCTTCAGGGGCAAGTTAGTCTAAAATAAGGCTTCTAGTGGTGAAAAAAAACCAGTTCAATTCTTGTATGTTTAAGTGGAAAACATCTATGTTAACTGTGCTGACATATCCAAAGGAAAAAAGGGGTTAACCTGTTGACCATATAGCCTGTGTTTAACAAGACTGCCTGTGTAACTAGTAGGAATCAGAAGGCCCAAGGGGAGGGGGTGCACACGGAGCTCGGGCCTGCACAGTGTCTATGTAAGCCAGCTAGCATGCACTTGCTGTGAACCTGGGAGGGGGAAAAAAGCTGAGTCAGCGGCCTTGAGCCAGAAGGCCCGAGGGGAAGAGTCTCTAGGTGGTCGTAACGGATCGCATTTCTGCTCGGCAGGAAATTATCAGATATGGGCACGTCACCTGCACATTGCGAACGAAGAGGGCTACGATTCCATGGCAACGTAGAGAAAGATCAAAGCAAAAGGAGGAGCCCTGAAGACTATACAAGAAAATAACGTAAAATGGTCCAGGAGTGCGAATGTTTGCATGTTCCGGGTGCCCCCATCATTTTACAGGAGATTTTCGCAAAATAAAAATGTTCACATCAGACTCTGGGAGACTTTAATGCCTTGTTTCTGAGTCGCCTGCGATCTTTTTGAGAAGAGTTTTGACGAAGCGCTGGTCGTCTGAGACTCTTCAGGAAGTGTGTTTTGAGAAAGTGTTGGCAGAGCCTTCTTCTTTGCCCAAGGCTGTTTTTTTTTTTTTTTTATCCAACATATGCTTCATGTAAGATCTCTTCATATTTGCACACAAATGGCGAGTACAACACAACTCATGACACATTTAAGTTATTGATGCCTGATGTTAACAGTTCACAGTGACGTACGACGGTAGATCAATAGGTTGTGAGACTGGTGCTCGTGTATGCCCACGGAGCACGGCGCTGTGTCATGCACGGAGCAGCAGGAAGATAAAACCCCAATGAGTAACTGGTAAAAAGTTTGTCGCTTGATCATCATCAGTTCCTGAGTTACACACGCTTTAGTGAGCAGTGTTCTGGTGATTGCTCTGTGACCATGACCTGAGGGCACGCATCAGAATTTTTGCCAAACTCTGGAAATTGGCAACAGAGACCCTCGAAATGTTTCAGGAGGGCTGCGGCAATGAAACAATGAGCCCGGAGAGGTGTTGTGAGAGGTGTTCACATTTCCAAAGGGCACAACGTGACTGTCCAAGACCGAAAAAAGCATGTCAGGTCAGACCAGGTGTGTTTTCTTTGACATTTGTGGGGCAGTGCACCGTCAATTCACCCCCCAGGGTCAGACTGTCAACACCGAGTTCTACTAGGATTTCTTTTGAGGCGTCTGATGAAAACACTTGGCACTTGGGTTCTCCAACATGACAGTGTGCCCGCTCACATCAACAACACAACCGTTGCTCCTCACCACTCCTACTTACCATATTTGACTCCCTGCAACTTCTCTCTGTTCCCCAATAATTTGTGACAAACTTTAATGTTCGCTCTCTGCTCACAAAAACATGTGTAACTCAGGAACTGACGATGATCAAGTGAACAAAATGTGTACTACTTACTCATCAAGGTTATACCTTTCTCCTGCTCAGTGCACACACGAGCGTCAGTCTTGGAACTTATTGATCTACCCTCAAAGCTTGAAAATCTGAGCGAATACAGTGGGGAAAATTTATACATCTTTCTTGTTGTAAACAAATCAAATTCTCAAACCAACAGTGTTTCAAATCTACTATAAAGCATTGATTTTGTTTCCAGACTGAACCCAGTATAATCTGCTGTGCTATAGAGCTGTAGTATTGTTCTTTGGCAACTTTTTTACCTTATCAGTGTATTTGCTGACATATTCCTTCATCATCAGGATTACACACTGTGGTTTAGTTTCAATCCCACATGTCCTGTCCCGCTGCCAGAAACACTCACTGGAGAACCAAATGTGTATTAATCTGTGGCTGAAAAAACAAATGAACTTTTCCCTCCAGTCTGAGTCATATCTGATCAAATCTGCTGTGGCCACCTGTGTTGGGGAATTACTGAGCCTCTTTAAGCAGATAGCAGGAAGCATTGCCCTTATGCAATCTGCCATTTTTTTTTGTTTGTTCTATTTCTGCTTTTATCTCGTAACCTCCTTACAGTCAGCAGCTCCAGTAAACACACCTTACATTATACAACCCTCTCTCCTGTTTTCACTATTTATCAAAATCATGTGTCTTTTTGTAAAACATGGAAAATCTGAAACACAAACTGCTAAAGTGAAATTATCTCTGAGTGTTACACTCAATACACACAATAATTTCAAACATATTTCTCTGAAGTGATAGAGATGTTCCTGTACATCATGCAAATTAGTTTTGATTGCATCTGTAAATTTGCCATAGGGATGTTTCTCGCTTGTGGATATGATTGGAATCAGACTGGTGTTTGATATTTTTTTGAAACCAGCAGGAATTAAAGTCGCACCATATGAAGCAATTTTAATTACTTTACCCAAACACAAGGGCATTGAAACTCCCGTATGCTCTCTGAATGGCAGCACAGGATAGAGATTATTTCAAGCCCAAAGCACATCAAATTAATGACAATTATGAAGGATCTCGTGGTCAGTGCTTACACATCACATCCGTGTCTCCAGGCACACTGAGTGGCCACGGTGTGCGTGTTTGTTTATGTGTATATGGCCAGATTGTGCAGTGAATCCCTTCAAGTGTCTCCTAATTAGACCCAGCATGCCCTTCCCGCTCTCACGCAGCGTACTGTTTCAGTCCACACCCAATTATTTTAATCCTGTGATTGCTCAGAGAGCGCTCGGCCCGAGCCTCTGCAGAGACACGTAGTGCTGGGGAGATGAGTGAGTTTGAAATTGTGGACACATCAGCTGCCATCGGGGCCTCATCACCGGGCCCTCGGCCCCCAGGGCTCTGCAGTTCCGGCCCGCTGTGGGCTCCACTGGTGTTACTCCACCTAAAATAAGACGTCAAGGGACTTTCTATGCTCTTGTCAGCATTCCTGCCCGCCTGCCAGACTCCTTACTCACACTCCTTGGTGGATTAGAGGAAGGTATCATCTATTTACCCTGACAGCCCACTTAAAATGTGGTAAACTTAGACCTAAAGTGGTTTGTGAATCTAATCCAATGTCACAAATGAAAACTATTAAAAAAAATAGACATTAAAGAATTAGTTAAGAAATGCATATTTGTATATATTACACTTCATACATATATACATATATATGTTTCCTCATATATTTATCAGGGCATACATGTATAATGAAATACAATGGATAATTCCCTCATGGTCAATTATGATGTCCGTGCTGTATGAGGTAACAGGGAGTCACTTTGAAGGCCGAGGGTTGTGAAACTGATCCCAGTTTTAAGCTGCAAGAAGATATTCAAAGAAAAACATCTCACTTCTCCACTATCACTCAGACACTACTTGGACTGAGTTAAAGTGTCATTCCTATTCCTTTGTTATTGTTCCTCAGAACAATACAAAACACTTTCACATTGCAGAGGATACTGTGTCACGTTTTACGCACTTAAAATTTCAAAGCTTGAGTAATGTGATAGGGCTTTTTGTGTCATTTTTATTTTACTGTGCCCCAACCCCATTCATACAGACTTACTGGGCCACAGCAGGAATACCCACCCAGCTCTGATGTTGCATAATTGTCACTAATCTAAATTTATACACAAAGGCATTTAAAAAAAAAAAAAAAAAAAAAAAAAGGTATATGATAACATTTTAAAATAACTTCAATTTGAAAATATTTGAGAATTCTGGTAAATAAAGAAATTGTGGGCTGGTCCATTGAGATTTTCTGACAATTGAGCGGCTGATTGTCCATTTTATTATACAATATTTTCAAAAGATTTGAACTTTGTCTAATACAGCTCAGTCACACAGCTTCAATTTTAATCTGCTAATGAAAACCGTAAGGTCAACAATGGATTAAATGACTATGCACTCTATTAAAGGTGCCACTAACTACACAGCTGGCCAGGGACCGACGACCAGGAACAACAATGGACCGAAACGATGGCATCCCAAATTGTGTATTCTTTACAGTTTGGAAACGATAAGGACAGTATGGATTGTTTCAGCCTCTTTTGTTGACCCTGTTGTGCACTCTGTTATTTGCCAACATCATGAAACACTTTGCGGAAGTTGCTGTATGTGCCAAAAAGACGTCATGACCGACGACCATTATTTTTTTCTGAATACTGCATTTCACAAGCAAAGACCAACACTTAAATTATGCATTTACAGTGTTTATTGATTATGATATTGGTAAAAGGCTGTGTAGCTGGGTAAGAGACTGTGGTTTGGGGAAGGCTTGTTTGAAAAGAAAAGCCTTCCTAAGAAAGCAGTGATGACTAAGCATTGCGCAGGTTTTGGACGCTATGATGGGTGTAGAGCAGCTTTTAAAGGCCATCGGATCACAACTGTTATGATATCAAAGGAGGCAGACTCAAGAGCAGACACAGAGATGTGGATGGAGATAATAAAACTGTATTTATTTATGGCAAGCAGAGTGTAGATGTAAAGATCAGGTTCAGTCCGAGTAATGCCAACACATAGGTGAGGTTGGGACTGTGTGTAAGTGTGCTGAAAGCGAGCATTCGCCGGTAGGGCTACGGTCCATACCGGACGGTGGAGTCTTCGTGCTCTGATACCGTAGCTGCAGCTTGTTGGTGGTGAGGAACTTGGGGAGGTGGACGCAGGGCAGCAGGGAAGGAGTCGACTGATGGTGAGCAAACAGGGTACCAGAAGGCAGTCTCTGTGAGGAGATGGACCAGACAGACGACTGGCACGCTGGCAGATAACTGAAGTAGGCAGAAGCCAGACAGAGATCAGGACCAGACGAGGATTGGCGGGAGTCAGAACTTACAGCTTTCTCTAGCAGCATGGTATTGTTGAGTTGGCGGAACAGACTGATGAAGATGGAGTGCAGAACCAGGGTTGAATTTCTATCAGGCGGTGATAAGTCGGATTGAACGCAGCTGTGCCAGCCAACCGGAGGAGTGGAAGTGGGAGGTATCTGGAGGAAGGCAGTGGATAATCCACACCCTCCGGACACACACTAAAACAAAAACACATGACACACCAAAACAAACAGGGAGAATGACTGAAACAAGAGGAAAGGAGATTGGGGGGGACAGACACACAGGGGTAGACGTGGATCCTGACAACAACCTCGATAAGGTGATCTGGGACTCCACTGCTTGGAGAAGTTGCGGCTGCCCTAACGTGGTTAGTAATTGGTAAAAGAAGTCAAGAAAATCCTGATGTTGATCGAGGAAGGGGAAGCAGGGTCAAATGGACATGTTGCTGGACTTCATTGGCAAATAGAGCGTGATGGTATTTTTGTAGCTATAGGTTATGCGTTTGGGACTTGTAAGGTTGAAGGTTTGAATATATTTGGAAATTAATATGGATTTGGTACTTTTTGCTTGTTTGAATGAGACTTAATCTAGATGGTGAGCTACTACTCAAGGTATGTACGAAAACATGTCTGCTTGGTAAAATGGTCTTGGTGAATGTGTACAGTTTGATAGAAGTAGAATTCTACACACAACACAATTAATGAGACGGATGTCATGCTGTCCATTTAACCCCTTTATACACATAATGACAGATTTATATTACAGTATTGGCAGCAAGTAATCTCTTTGTAAAAAAAAAAAAGAGTCTTTCTGAGCTTCTTCGTATAATCCTCCGCTCCACAAGCCTCATAGAACACAGACAGTGACCTAAATGGAGGCTTTATATGTCAATAAGAAAGCTGTGGAAAATTGATCAGTGGGTTGACTGCGGCAGGAGGAGATGAAGCAGGATAAATGAAAGATAGTCTGAACCACCCAGACAGGGTGAATAATAAGAGGTGAGGATTAAGGACTTGTGATGGTGACATGGGGCCTCTGCTCTCTGTTGGCACAGACTGGGAATGAAAGTTCTGCTCTTCCTCAAACATTATTACCCTCGCCTGCAGCTAAAGCAATGAATACAATGAAAATCATGAGACCATAAACAGCTTCTTGACAGCAGCAGCGAGTGTTACCACGGTGTTCTGTCTCTTGTGGGGATAGTCACATTAATCTTAAAGTTTCCGCAATCCAAGTGAATTCATGTGAGTTAATTTTGCCACGGGAGATTGACTAAGGAAAAAAAGCCCATCTGAATCACCGGTCCTGCTTTGTCTTACCTTATGTCAGATGAAGGGAAAAACATTATCACGCCGTACTGATTAGATCTGAATTGCTTCGCCTTATCTGATAACATGCTACTATGATTATCAGAGACATCTTTCCACCTGAATGGAAAAAAATAAGGACAACCTTGAATACAATACTATTGAAGCATCCAGTGGTCAAACCTGTTGCCCTCCAAACAACAGAACTGCCTTCTTTAAAAAAGTACAAAGATAGATCAATAAGTTCTGAGACAGCTGCTCGTGCGCACCAATGGAGCAGAGCATCGTGTCGTACATGGAGCAGGAGAAAGGTATAACACTAATGAGTAACTAGTACAAATTTCATCGCTTTATCATCATTAGTTCCTAAGTTACATACATTTTTGTGAGCAGTGGACCAGGTGCATTTGCAATGTTTTAAGCACCTGAAACTTGAGCAGAGAGCGAACATCAAAGTTTGTGACAAATTATTGGTGAACAGACGTGGATGTGACCAGAAAGCGCACACCAAATTTTGTGTTAAACTCTGGAAAATCATAACGGAGACCCTTACAATGCTTCAGGAGGGCTGTGACAATGAAACTATGAGCCTGAATAGGTGTTTAGAGTGACATTCACATTTCCAAGGGTTGGAAAGTAACTTTCCAAAACCGAAAGAGGCGCATCAGGTCAGGCACGCAACCAAGTGGGGTTTCTCTTCCATTCTCGGGGCTGTGCGCCATGCATTCGTTCTCAGCAGGGTAAAACTGTCACCACCAACCTCTACTGTGATGTTCTGAGGCATCTGAGGAAAAACATTGTGTACAAATGACCTGAACTGTGGCGCGATGGCACTTGGGTTCTTCAACATGACAATGACTCACAACACATTCAAAACGCTCAAGTTTCTCACCCACAACAGAATCGTCGCTCCTCACCAGTCCTATTCACTGGATTTGGCTCACTGCGTCTTCTTTTTTGTTCCCTTATAATTTCTCACAAACTTTGATGTTTGCTCTCTGCTTGTTTCAGGTGCGTAAAACATCACCGACACATTGCTCACAAAAACGTGTGTAACTCAGGAACTGATCATGATCCAGTGACAAAATTTGTACCAGTTACTGATTTCAGTTATACCTTTCTGTGCTCCGTCCATGCACACAAACAGCAGTCTAAGAGCTTATTGATCCAACCTCATATAAGAACATTTTCTGATGTGATGCCCTGACCAGCAGTACAACGTGGTTGTACTTTGCCCTCCAAAATACACAACTCTAACAATAAGATTTACATGACTGGTTTCTAAACTGACGCTGTTAATTAAGGTGTCATTAAGACACATCAACAGGCATATGAACTTCGCTCAAATTTCTCTTGTATAGGCGTGGCATTGTCAGGGTAACTGACAAAAAGTTCTGATGCAAAACTGTGCCTGGTGTGAAAGTGACTCAGTTTCAAGTTTGTAGTTGGTCATTTATTTATATGTAAATTATATATTTATAATGTCAGGAGCCCTGTCTGACCCTGGTGTGTCTCTGTTTTGTCCCCAGTAGCTTCTCCTCATGTGTGCTGTTATTCCCCTGTCTGTTTGTTATTGTGTCCCCATGTGTTCTGTGTCCTCCTCTCCCCGCCTCCTGTCACCTCCCATGGCCACACCCCTCACCGGTCTAAGCAGCTGCCACCACTCTTCCTAATCACCACCTGCAGGTGGCTCATTTCACTGATCTATATGAACCCGGACTATATGGACTATATGAACCTGGTTTCTGCAGTCATGAGGGGTTGGTCCATACTGCCAGTCACTGCCAGTGAGAGGTTGTCACTGCCAGCCATGTCCATCCGTCCGTCTGTCTGTCCCTGCTCCTGCTCCAGTATCGGTACCTGTTCCTCCTCCCGTTCTGCTACCAGTCAGTGCTGCGCGGTCACTCCAGTACCCAGTCTGTTGCCGCTCGCTGTGGAGGACCTCGGGATTCCCCCAGTGGAGTCACGCCCCTACTGTGTTCAGCCTGTCTGTCTGCCTGCTGCCGTGTCTCCCTCCCAGACATTGCCCGGACCAGAGCTGGTGCGAACCTGCTTCGCCCCCGGTGAGAAGCGGTGGAGTTTCCCTCCCGACACGGGAGGAAAGACATAGACTTTAGGTACCACCCCTGTACACAATAAACACTGTTTGGAACTTGATCCTGCCTGTTACCTGAGTCTGTGTGCCTACGTTTGGGTCCAGCTATACTCCACCTCATAACACATAATCACCTTTTGAAACACCTGATATAAGAGACATGCACATGCATCGTTTGGTAAATGTATAGCCGGTTGTCTAAAGCTTGGTCAGGTACTTTGTCTTTCTATAAAAGCCAGCTGAGCTCTGGACCTCCTTTGAGACACAAGGCTGTAAGATATTTGGCTTGTCTCCATATTATACAATATAATATTTGTATCAACAACTTAGTGTTTTATGTGTGTAAGAAGCAAATTTTCCAAGACAGGTGACTCTAATTCTAGTGTATGAAAGGTGTGAAGGGAGATGTTAGGTCAGACACTGTTAGAGCACTTGACAGGACTTTCTCACAGTCTGACTCAGGCCTCCAAACTGTTGGAAGGAGAGGGAAATGTGGATCACTGCCTCCATCTGCAAATCACATGTTGATGGATTAAGTTAGGTTTGGTTTGGTTTGAGCAAAAAGATAACTGGGTAAAGTGAAGGGTGGAACAGTGTCATGGTTCATAGAAAGCATTGCTTATTTCTGTTGGGAGACATGATGTGAAAAAGACACTTTGCATACTCAGCCAACTGACAGGACAAGTGCCAATTGATATTTATGTTAATCATCCCATTGATCTGGAGAACCCCTAACCCACACCTTCTGTGAAGACACGCCATCACAACCCTTCCTTTAAAGGACCTGTTGGATTGTCTAACAGTGTCTGAAATCCCCCTTTTATAAAGACCAAAACGTGAGCGGCTGTGTCCAAAAGTTGTGTCCATTCATGCATCCATTGGCCAGTTGTGTGGAAGTGTCCAATAATGCTATTGGAATTTTTTTGTAACTTTTTAAAAAAAATATATTTTCACACAACTACTTCAGTCATGTGTTGTATGTTTGTACTAAAGTGTCATGGATTGTCTTTGAGGAGAGTAGACAATTTACTTTGTAGAAAATACAAGGATAAGATAGACACTGACTTTGGCGTTGAAACGTGATCATTCCATCTATTTGCTTTCCTTTGCAGTGGCAGATTCCTGTCAAGTAAAACCAAATTTATTTCAAGCGTTTTGACAAAACACAAGTGGTTTAATGTTTCTGTTGAGTACAGTCATAAAAGTTCTGTGTCAAGGATAATAAATTCTGTTCCATACCTGAAAACTATTGAATATAAAGTTTTCTCCACAGTTTGATGTGGAGTGAACCCAATATAACCTTCTGCAAAGCCATTTTCATTTGCAAAGTGAGGCAGTTATGGTTTGACAAGGCAATTCAGGGAGCGTCTGTATCTGGTTCCGACCATTTGTTTTACAAATTAAAACATTCTAATCCCTTAAGCTATTTTCCGATTCTCACAGACTGAATTTATTTAGAATTATATTAATTTCAAAGGTTTTGATCCACTCAGCGAATTCCTCCCACTGGCCTTGAGTGGAAGGGTAAGAAAGTTGTCAACATAGCATGTCTCGTACCTCTTCAGCCCAAGGTAGAGCTCCCTACATCCAAAAAAATCCCATCAAAGCAGCACAATAAATGTGTTTCTTTGAAGAGACTGCAATGTTTGTTTTCTATTTTAGCTTATTTTTTCACTGAGACTGGGAAGTGTGCCTTTGGGCCCTTGCTGGTAGAGAGGTGATAGTGGAACGAGCCAGTATCACTCAATAATACAGTGTCAGTGCAGAGCGGAGGACCGGGGGCCACCTCACCACCCTCTACCCCGGTGATGCGACCTCGCTTTGACTCAGGGGTCCCAATAGCGTTGGTTGTTAAGCACCCAAGGTGGTGTCTGACTCCGTGGCACCAAGGATGTGGGGAGTCAAGTAGCTCGGAACTGTCAAGAACAAGGTCTGAGGGTGTATAACTGACATGCAGCAAGACAAACTATGAAACACACACACACACACACACACACACACACACACACACACACACACACACACACACACACACACACACACACACACACACACACACACACACACACACACACACACACACACACAAGAGTGTCTCTTTATTGTTGAGGACACTCATTGACATAATGCATTGCCTAACCCCTAACCCTGACCTTAATCATCACAAATAAGTGCCTAACCTCAACCCTTACTCTTACTTTAAGCCTAAAACCAAGTCTTTACCCAAACAAATGTGTTTTTTTTAACCAAAATTGGTCCACAAAACAATAGTAATACATGCCCACACACACGAGTCCAGTCTTGACTGAAATTAAAAGGCAGGAGTGACAGCAGGAGCTAGAAATGCCAGCGTCGTATTTGACCTCAGTGTCATGAATACTACCATTACCGAGCCTGAAATTACATACAGTAGGTATTATAGAGAGGGGAAACAGTTTTCATAATGCGAGCTGGTCTATGTTTATATGAATACATCAGACTGGTTAAAGCCATCAGACCGCTAAAATGATATACTGTATACTGAACACAAATCTGTACAAATCGAGATTAGGAATGACTGACATCCAAAGATGTTCAATCTTCTAAGTGTGGCGATTGGATTTTCTTTCAATGAAATCCATTAACTCATTTAACAGAATAATCAGCTTATTCATGCAGCGCAATGAAATCCTGGGTTATGGTGATATGACATTCAAAAAAATGTCCCATGCATTCATCAGGCATGTGTATGGGGGAGCATGTCCAAACCTGTTTCCAAAAGAATTGGGACGTTGTGTAAAATGTAGATAAAAACAAAATGCAATGCTATGAAACCAATGTTGGATGGCTGTGCTCTTCGGGCCCTCAGGTGGCCCTGCATTAAAACCAACACAATTTTGGAGTGGAAATCATTGTCTGGGTTCAGGAACACTTGTGAAAACCATCGTCTGTGAAAACAGATCATCGCTGCGTCCACAAATGCAGGTTAAAACTCTCCAAAGAAGAAACCAGATATAAACATGATCCAGAAACACCGCCGCCTTCTCTGGACCGAGATCATTGAAGATGGACTGAGGTGAAGTGGAAAACTGTCCTGAGGTCTGATGGATCACAATTTGAGATTCTTTTTGGACATTAATGGACGCTGCATCATCCAGGTTAAAGAGGAGAGGGACCATCCAGCTTGTTATCAGTGCTCAGTTCAAAAGCCAGCATCTGTGATGGTACAGGGATGCATTAGTGCACATGGCATGGATAGCTTGAACATTTGGGAAGGAGCCGTTAATGCTGAATGATGTATACAGGTTTTGGGACAACATTTCACTTTCAAAACCCCAGTAACTGGTCCCCTTAGTCCCCCAAATATTTACGTTGTTACGTTGTACAAGTGTTGTTAAAAGAAGAGGGGATTCAACACAGTGAAGCCTGTCCCAACTTTTTCGAGACATGTTGTACAATCACGTGTAAACAAATTCTATGGCAACTCAAACATTACACCTGGATGTGATCTTTAGACATACTGTATGATTCCAAAATCGTGGCATCACTGTGCAGCTGTCACTCATCTGGTTTTCCATCATTTGTTGGAATCTGGTTGCAGGGATTCACTTCCATTTAGACTCTGATGTTCCAGTTCATCCTAAAGGTGTTGGATGGGTGAGGTCAGGGCTTTGTGAATGTCAGCAAAATTTGGAAAACCATCTCTGTATGGAGCACAGGGGAGCTGCCATGTCGATGCAGGAAAGAACCAAACACAAACACTATGCACTATTCTCTAAAATACCCAAAATATGAATACTGTATATTATTGTGTCATATGTTTTTCTGCTAGTTTTCTGCCCGGATGTGGACAACTACTAAAAAATTTTTTTAAATTGTAATAATTCAGTTATTTCACAAATGAGTAAAAGCATCTATTAGTATCAATGATCGGTTTAATATGAGGAAAGTCAGGATTTCAACGTACATGTATGTAACTCTCACTCAAATATTAGCATTTTTGTGTGGCTCCATCTTGACATAATCCCACCGTTCTCATGTATCTAGCGTAATTACCTTACAAGATAGGAGTGTGTAAAACCATGATGGGCACCTTGGGGAAAATAACCGCGCCAACCAGAGGATTTAAGACCACTGACTTCTGCATTGAGGATCCCCCCGGCCCTGCAGGCGCGGCTCTTTCCCCTTAAGGTCATAAACTATGCATTAGCTGGCAACCATAAGTTCAAACCTCAACAGGGACATAAGAGCAAAAATAGTAAAGTTTGCACTCAGAAACACTCTTTGTCAGTGTAGATGTTTCAGACACAGAAGTGGTATGTTTCGGAGGGATAATGCTTCGGGGTTGGACGCATTGTTTTGTTGCATTTTATTTTCATTTGGCTTGGTTTTGATCCAAGCAGGGAGAGCACTCCTGTGGGAAAACACTGTTTGTTTCTCCGGCCAAAGAGAGACAACGCAGCAGCATGTGAGGAATCAGCCGTCGGGCACCAGATGGGGTCTGGAACGTAAAGTGTGCTCAGCGAGAGCGAGTGGGAGGAGGAGGTTCTGGGGAGTGTTCGGCACACAAATAACATGCAAGCAAAAAGTGAAAGTTGATGGCTTATTTCCTCTCCATCCAGCTCGCCCAGCAGGCTCCTGAATGCAATGATCTGTGCTCCATCTCGCCCCCATCGACATCTATCTTTAGGGCTCAGAAGAGAAATCGTCTCTCGACACCGCCGGCATCAGGCTGCTTCCAAACTTTACATGTTGTTGAATTTTTCTTCAACTAGTTGTATCATTGGTAAGAAAATGATGACTTCTCAGGGGGCGAGGATTAGTCCGTGGTGAAATGAATTGTGTAGTGAACCTTAGCAGTGTATCAGTGAGTGCACCTGGCAGACACATGTACCCCAAAGCTCTGCTACTATTTAATGCCACATTCCTGTAGAGTTTATTTTATCAATCCCCCCTTCGCCCCTGGAAAAGCTGCAGCTTGGATTTTACCTGAAAACCTCAGGGGACTATATTAAGCAGTTTGTTTGTAGTCCGGTGAACCTTATAACACATGCCACTATCAAGACAATTAGGCCATTTTTTTAGAGTCATTATTCACGGGTCCTCGGGGAGAGCTTAGGTATAGTAAGCCTATGGTTGCAGAAGTGATTTGTCTGGTTTCCGCTGGGTAATTCTTCTATTTATAGAGGGTCATTAAGCTGTTAAAATCTGTCTTTACTGCGAACCCATCTATGCTATGTCATTTCTTCCTGTAAAATTAAAGCCCAGGTCCAGTCCAGTCTTAATGTTCAGACCACTTAAAGGTTTATTATATTAGTGAGACAGCTTTGAATTAGTAGTTTTAAAAAAGACACATCTCTGGTTTTGTTTATTTCTCAATTTGAAAAGGTACTTTTTTCAAGCAAATCTCATCTGACATCAGCGTATTGCAGATAATATAGATTTATTGTATCCTGTATGTAATTTACCAATTATTTTCTTCAGTTTAACTGTATTTTAAATACAATCTAGACTAGAAAAGGCAGTCAACATTCGTGAGGTATTCAGATACTGAGATTCCTCCAAGATATTCTTCTGTTTCCCTCTGATAATGACAAACACTGCAGTTTTATTTGCATTAAAAATTAAAGACTAAACATCTCAGGATTTTACAAATATACGTATTTGTTTGTTGTACACGTCACCATACCAAAGGACAAAACTTATTCTAAAATTGGCAACAGTTAGTTTGCAGACGTTCAACTTTATTGAAATAGCAACAAAATCTGATGATTAAGAAATCAAAACCTTTTTTTTCATCGAACTAATGCGCAGTTTATTAGTTTGAATGAGAAATCTTAACCTGCTGCTTCATTTTTAAAAGGAAATTGGTGGGTGCTGGTGGCAAACTCAAACTCAATTTATAGTTTATTTTGGTTGTAAGAATTCAAACAACACAATGAGACTACAGCTACAAAATTTAGGATCTACGTTTCGCATCTTAGCATGCTAACATTTGCTAAATTGCTTTTAAATGAGCTGATGCTGATTGGGATGTCCTTTTTTTTTTCTACAAAGTTGATTGGACATTTGCCAAACCATTGCACGTTTAAAGTCTGAGTTTCTGATGGGGACAAAATTAGACAAAAAAAATGTGTGGATCACCTGCATTACAATATGTAGTAATAGCCATGACTCCCAATCTTACTAACTTTTGTGCCATTCCATAATAATATATGTTGTGTTATTTGCCTGAAAAAGTGGAAATTCATTCTCTAGAAACAATAAATATATTATGTGCCAAAATTTTAAGTAATCCAAGGTTCTCAACATATTTCACTAAAAAACAATAAAGTTCCACCATGCTGGTGGTGAAGGAGTAAAAGTTATTTTTTTCAACCAAATATCATTGCAAACCTTCGAAGCAATTTATCAAATATTTGTCATCAAATAAAAATGTCACAAAATGTGCACACTCATCATATGCTTTAGCTCAGATAGTTTCAAACAGGTCGGTCTGACACTGAGATTAAAAGGCAGATAACAACAGAAAAATTTACCAATTACCAATTACAAATTTAAACTAAAATTTGTTTTTTAGAATTGAAATGATTGACCACACAACGTTATTTTAATGATAATGATGATAATGAAAACAGACTTGTCAAAACTCAGTTTCATTTCATTCTAAATGACTGCATGCGTTTGGCTGTAAATGCTCCAGTACGCCTCACTTTGCAGTGAATCAGGGATGCAGAATGAAAATGAGCACAAACAATGTGAAAGTCAATGAACCGTAAACAATGGCAGCACATAATCTGCATGACAAATGATTCTGCGTCTGTCAAGGTAGAAGTGGCTCAGCTCTTCGTCACACACACACAGCAGGGCACTTCAGCTGTCTGCTCTGTTGTTCCTTCATCTGTGTTTCCCTGGAAACATTTCCCAGACCTGTGAAATACTGTCTTTTAATTCTGCTTTAATTTATGTGCGAGAGCTCCCTCACAAAAATTGGGATTATATTTGTAGTATTTGTATGTATGTTGCTCTGGTTATCAGCTGTATCAGTTTAACTAATGTTGGAAAGCAGCAGTCCCTCAGGGCAGCCATCCTGAGTGGTCAAAAACAAAAAGCGGTTACATCCATACTAGTTACATAACACTCCATAAAGGCATACAAGTGTTGAAAGAGCATTGCTTCACCATAATCAAAAAACATGAATGCATAGTTCGTTATGGTTGATTAATCAACCATATTATGGTTAATATGGTTAATTATGGTTGTCTTGTACTGAGGAGAGGCTTCCGTCGGGCCACTCTGCCATAAAGCCCCGACTGGTGGAGGGCTGCAGTGATAGTTGACTTTGTGGAACTTTCTCCCATCTCCCTACTGCATCTCTGGAGCTCAGCCACAGTGATCTTTGGGTTCTTCTTTACCTCTCTCACCAAGGCTCTTCTCCCACGATTGCTCAGTTTGGCTGGACGGCCAGGTCTAGGAAGAGTTTGTGCTTCTTAGGGGATACATGTTTTCACTTTACAATAAGGGTCATAACGAGCCCTAATAAAATATGGTTAATTATGATTTAGTTATACTTATACAGCACTTCTGTGCATTTTGTAAGTGTTTCTTAGGGGATACTTGTTTCAATTTTTTTTTAAATATGCGTCATAAAGAAACTTAATAAAGGGTTAACTATGGTTAATTAAGGTTAAGTAATGCTAGTATAACATGCACAATAAATTCTGTTAGATTTTATTTTTTAAGGAGCGTCTACATGAAGATAAAGGCACAAACAAATCTCAGTGTTGGAGTTGGAGGATAAACAAGTAAGTGGAAAAACTTCACCTCTAAATATACAATTGATTATGAATATTTAATACATTATATTATTAAACTTGAATAAATAAAAATTGTTTTCTCCTAATGAAATGGCTTCGTTGTTAACGTCATGAAATAGATGTAAATTAATACCTTAGGTCAGATGAACACCATTGAAAAAAATGATTATTTAAACATTTAATTTCTGTACTCTTGTGGTAAAGTATTACTAATATAATGATGCTCTTAGCATCAGATGGTTAAAGTAATGTGTGATGAATGCAGAAAGTTAAGCCACAAAGCTCCATGTTATAGTTATAATGAGCTGTTCCAGTGGAGAAAAGACAGACAATACATACACTGAGATTCACACCAGCCTGAACAATCTTCAGATGCTTTCAGATGGGGAGAATGAAATTAAAATCATGTATCAATGGCTGCGTCTCAATATGGCTACAAACAGCTGTGTTGGTGCTGTGAATACTTGCTCTGCACAAATTGCCCATTCTAACAGATTGTGCATTAGAGATACAACTTCCCGCCCACATACTGTACACTCATGAGCTACCAAATCTGCAAATGCACATGCTAATTTAGATGATTTTACATCTGTATACGCATCGACAAAGCCCTCAAATATACTTCTTCCACCTGTAGGAAATATTAAAACCAAATCATTTACAGGGAGGTTGACAGAATTAGTCATTTGCCTCCAAATGAACATTAAAGTAAACATGACAGCATCTTCTCAGCTCACCTCTTCAGGGAGGAGAAGCTGGTCGTAGTTATAAAACTCTCCCATCATGCCGAGTCCCTTTGGACGATGTGGGCGGAGCTGCACAGAGCTCCACCGCACCTCAAACTCAGAAACAAGGTGTCGCATTACAGATGCTCATGTGTCAGAACTACAATCAGTTACCATTATTGTACTACAAGCTTCAGTGATCCTTCTCAATTAGAATCAGACAAGTAGGGAACAAGAGTTAAGCTATTTGTTTACATGCCACTGTAAATTCAACTTAATTCTACATAATCACACAGTTATGTTGTGGAATCTACATCATTTGTAATGAAGCATAAATTCTTCTTTTGTTTCCTGCTGTAAAAACACAACAACCTGTAACTGCCACATGTAGTTTCTCTTGTGATACTATAATGTGCAAAATGCAGTCAAAACATGTATGGAAGATAAACAACTCATTTTCTTTTGTCACAAAGTCTTCAGATGTTCTCATCTTAATCATATCACCATTGCAAAGCAAACTTCTGGATGAGATTATATGAGATTTAAGACAATTCTCAGATGAACGCATCAACACAAACCTGAGTGGCCTCACATATCTGAAAGTCAGATGATGAGCACACCAAGTTCACAATAAAGGAATACAAAAAGGAAATAGAAGTGTTTGAAGCAAACGTGGTGTGAAGTGGAAAAAAAGAAGACAATAGCATGCATCAGCTTTGATGCTGGTGAAATCCCTCCTGGCAGCCATGACACAGAACTCTTCGATTGCTTCTGACTACTGTGACGTGGTTCTGTGAGAGGAGGATCTGTTAGGAGGAAGAGCAGTGGGTGGACACAGTCACACACACACACTGAACCATGCTGCTGTACATCAAAGACTAAAAACATGTGGCAGAGGGTCGCTGATGACATCATTAACGGTCAAGAAGAAAGTACAGGCACAGTAGACATTTCTTCAAAGGATGAGGCTTCTCTTTTTCTACGGTTAAAGACCAAAACCAACAACGTCCAAGTCCGACTTATTTCAGTAGCAAATTAATCCACATTAGAGTCGATTTTTACATTTGTGGAGCAGCAGGACAATAAATGTGGAATTGTGTCATAACAAACGAGATGGTACACGTGTGTTCGTTGTAATGAAGGAACATGTCACCGAGTGCAACAGGGTAGCTCACTGATGTGTTTTAATGTTGAAAGCCATGGAGCTCTATAGTTGAGGGGAACTTTGATAAACACACTACTGTTAGTTTAATGCATTCAATGATCTTGTCATAATCTCTGTTTTTATATTAAATATTGTTGTTGATCATTTGTTGACAGTAAAAACAGTCCAGACAAGAAGGGTTTAATGTGAAAGTTTTCTTCTTCAGGTATTTTTTTGCTTCAACACATTCAATTGGAGTTAAAATATTTTACATTAGATGTATATTGTTATAGAAATAACTGTGTGGCTGCTACAGCCCCTTATACAAAGTCACCAGAGTTTAGAGGTAACCGGTCAACTCCATGTCTTGCCTCTTGATCAAAATGAGCACCTGAGTTACACCATATTTTTGTTTTGAGCAGTGGTTCAATGCGCTGTGTCATTTTGGAGACCCCTGTTGCCATGGTGCCACAGTTCAGGTGGTTTGCAACAAATGCTTTCACTCAGACACCTTAAGGCCAAAAGACCAGAAGCGCCGACGGCACACGTCAAAACAGCCTGTTTTCTATGTGAACCCACACATCGGCATCCTATTTCCAGTGACGCCGCACCTGACAAAACTTTTTACCCCCCCAGAGAAAAGGCTTTTAAAAAATGTGCAGCTCCCGCAAACTTCTGACCTCCCGACACACGTAACCACTACTCTGTACCTGGGCAGCTCCATGTTCTCACCTCACTCTGTTGTAGTTTTCCTCCAGAGAAAATAGTTTTTATACCTCGTATCAGTTCATCTTGTACTCTGCTGCTGTTGTAGCTCGACTTCCTCACCTCTGCCTGTTGTAGTCTCACAGTGGATGAGGGGAGAAGGGATAAGAAAGCCGAGAAATATCCCAACCTGTGCGACCCGCAATGCCGTTATTGATAGGACATTTGGCAACTTTTCCATTGTATAGTTTTTTCCGTGTGGTTCATGCATTTCTGCGCGCCGTGTCCTATTAGCACTACGAGCGGCAGTTGACACGTTGCTCCTGACCTGCCGCGCCTTCTTTGGTCTTGGACGGTAATATTCCACAACTCAAAAACACAATTGTCACTCATAAAAACCCTCCAGAACATTGCTTTGTTGCCATAAGCTTTCTGAACCCTTTCAAAGGTCTCTGTTGACATTTTCCACAGATTGTCACAAGCTTTGATGTTCGTTCTCTGCTCAACTCGCACTCGGACTGCTGCTCACGAAAGCATCTGTAACTGACATCAAGCAAGAAACTTCACACACTTATTCACAAAGGTTACTTAAATTTCTCAAGTGTCTTTCTCCCGTTGGGTGTCTGGCTCATCCTCACCATGTGCCTGCATTGTCCCAGGGACTGGAGTGCACCCTCAGTAATGGGCGCACAATAAAGTCAACAGCATCTCACACACACACACACACACACACACACACACACACACACACACACACACACACACACACACACACACACACACACACACACACACACACACACACACACACACACACACACACACACGCGCGCACACACAGCTTCATTGCCCCGTTCTCCGCACCTCTGAACAGCCTCTACTCTGTGGTCTAAATTCTCTCATTCACATCTGCCCCTTGTAACATAAAACAACAAATCCATAATATGATGCAATAACTCAATACGATATAACACTATTAAACCCATGCACACATTAAAACCAATACAACCAGTTTTCATCTGCTGTTTGTGTGTAAAAGTGCTGCAGTTACTTCAGTGACGGTGCTGTCAGGCACATTGGGGACACCTCGATGGCTCCACACACTCTGCTTCCTCCAGTCAGCTCCACTGGTTCATCTTCACCACCTGCACATGTGGATGCAAAATAAAGTCAGTGACCGCTCACACAATCATTACACCTCAGCTTCAAAACAAGTCCAAAGCATGAAGCAGGACAAGTTCACCACAACAAAACCACAAGAAATAAATACATTGGTTTAAAATTGCCATTTTCAAATGGTGACACTTCAACTTCAACTTCTTTAATGTCAATCCACCATATGACATACGGATGGATAAAAACAAAAAAAAAGTTTCTCACAGGCCTACTGTGAGCGTACTTTTGCGAGGAGAATGGTTGAGATAGCCGGCTTGTAGGGGCTAGTTGCCAGCCCAGCCCGGATGCCTCCTCGCTTACCCCTTTCTTGCTTCCCTCCACACCGCCGTGTCCCTCCACTTGTGCATAATGCCACACGATGGATGCGCTGGCACTGCTACAGGTCTATGAAGATATTTCTGGCCCGTGATGATGCTCATTAATGAGGCCATTTAGATTCCCTGGAGCGTTGCTCTTGGATCTATGTGCTGAACTGCATCTATCAATAGATAGATTAACATGACAGAACCGCACCAATCCAAGTGTTCACCACTCTGGGATTTGTAGGAATCGGCTCTTAAACAGTTGGAAGTGACTGACAGGAACCTGTCCAATATAACTAACAGTAGGTCTGCATGATGTTTAACTTTCAGCCTAAAGCTCCTTTTGGGTATAAACTAATATCATTCTGTTAAATCCTACCGTAACCCTGGGATATCTCATCCATCACTAAATTCCCTAATGACTGCCGTTTTGGATGGAATAATTAAAATGAGTATTTGATATATCAAACTTTCTCCACTGTGGGAGAACAGACCAACATCAAAAGGCAATTTGCAGCAATGTGCGGTGTTTCAAATGTAATCAGTACAACTGACTACATTCATACTAGCATAAGGTCTCTTTCTGAGAATGAATTTGTGCATGTGAACAAAAAAGCTTGCACACTCTATAAATGTGCAAGTGTACATGTGCGAGTCCTGACACATGTCGCTCTGCATAGGACTCATTTATCCTGGCACATAGCAGTGTAGGAAATATAATATTGTAGAAATTCTAACCATTCAGTCTGATGTATAATTACTCTCTATTGTAACCTGCGGGTGACAGTGGCTCGTCCTTCCAGCGCCGAGTCATCTCCGCAGAGTTCAGAGAAAATGCACCATAATCTTGTCCATGCTCATTAAATGAATATGGAGGTCTGTTTCTAATAATGAATGAATAATAGATTTATTTGATCTTTTAAGCCAAATTAGAGAGTTCTTTGCAAGATAAGTCTTGTAAATTATTAAAACATTTGAGAAAAAAAAGTATTTTTTTCTTGTGTTTTTGCCCTGTTTGACTTTGTTGTAGAAATGTGTCCACAGCTCTATAAAAATAACTCATTTTTAGTGAAAAGGGACAAAGATCTCGGTATTGGTAGAAATGACAACCAAACCAATAAAATAAGATACAAGATGTAATTATCTGGATATTATAAGTTGATTCTGGTGGAGATGAAAGCTGGCATACAGTTTGTGGGTCTGTGCGTATATGTGTGCTTTGTGCTGGTAAAGGCGCAGTCAGTCAGCTCTTCCCCACGGACTGCCCTCCAGATGTGAGAGAGGATGTCAGTCATCTCTCAGCCCATCCCTCAGTCGATAAAGAGATCACTCAGAGCTGCAGCTGAAACCAGGCTCCAGGGATTCGCTGATGACAGACAGCTGCTTCCTCCACAGGATTTTCTTTCTTCTCATGATATATACAACTCTTTTCATAGAAATGGAGATTCAGACTGTCAGTCTGGTGATTTATTATGTGCTTCATTTGTGCAACAATTATTGAATTATTGAATTTTAGATCAGTTGCTCCTGTTTAAATAGTACTGAGACTGCTCAGAATATTTATTTTAAATTTAAATTCTATATTATGTGTCGACAACAGTATGATACAACTCTAGTAGTGTCTGTTCAGTTCAACTATCTCCAGTTTATCAGCGGACTCTTCTACTACGGAGCCATGCTGTTGGAATACGTGCAGAATGTGGTTGGACGTTGTTCTGCTGAAATAAACAAGACCTTCCCTGAAAGAGACATTGTCTGGATGGCAGCATACAGTATGTTGCTCCAATGTGATTTGCAAATTATTACATTCTGTTTTTATTTACATTTTACACAGTGTCCCAACTATTTTGGGAACTGGGTTGTACTATGTTTTCCCATTGGGGCTGTTTGTGCTGGCTGATGAGACCGATCAGTGATGCAAATCGTTACAAACCTGTGTACTGATTGGCTTTCATGCAGACTCACTGACTTGGATGTGTCCCTCAGCCTGCTTGTTGGAAAATACCAAAGAAACAAAAGATTCAGCACTTAAATGCATCATGCACATTGTACTTCCACTCACTACCATAATATTATGTTTGTACAATCTCCATTCTGTGGCCTGAAAGATGCACAACACCCTTTCTTTGACAATCTGGGTATAAAGTACCATTATCAACGTGACTCAAACCTCCCAACAATAGCTATATGGTATTTATGTTGTATGAAACTTTGAACCAAAGGTTGAAAATTTTTATATTATATGCCGATGATGTGATGTTTTATTTGAACTCCTCAAAATTGTATATTTCCATAGTGTGGGATCTGGACTGTGACGTGAGACATGAGTTTTCCAAAAAAAATGGGCTTACCATACAAGGTCAGTGGCAACTCTAACGCTGATGCCTTAAAAGAGACAGAACGACCATATCAGTGCAACTAAGCCTACGATATCCAGACTTTAAATACCTAATATTGTTCAACTTTCAAAGAGTCCAGATGCCCAACCTCAGGAACACAGGTAATATCTCCTGATTTTACTTGCAAGACTACATAACTGATCAATAGGAAACATCAAACATGCATGGATTATCTTTAGCAAGAACTTTGAAACTCGATCTTTTCTATGTCCAAGGCCAGATGCCATGTTTCTTATTCTGGTTGTGATATGTTCTGAGACTGAATTATTTAATAGTACTGGTCAGAAGGTCATCAGTCCCCAGAACTTGATGTATATTTACTCAGATATGTAATCACTTTGATGGGTTACTCTAGCTAGTCTTGTGTCTGATTTGACCTGCATTCCAAGATGAATGCATCTTAACAGGTTATCAAAGTCTAATGAGTTTTAAAAGGCTCTCTTAGATGCGACCAGGAAAAAGCAGCCCTTTTGTTTTGTTTTTTTACTTGAATTTGGAGGACATCATAAGTGTTTGCTTTGCAGTCTTCTCCAGGCTAATGCCCCACAGTCTTTTAGTTTTGATGTGAGCAGGAGTACACAACTTTAAAGTGAATCCTCTAAAAAAGTGGAACAGGTTCAGCCTTCTTGTCTTCAGTCCTTCAGAGCAAGTGACATTAATGTGATTTGTTGGTGGAAGTAGGTCATTGTTCAGCTTGTTCCAACATCTCACCCATGATTTATGATTATCTAAGTCTATGTACAAAACGATTGTTGGTATATTTGGCCTACTCCATTTTCCTGACTTTGTCGTGTGCTGATCTTATGGATCAACCCAAACCTACTGACGGGCACAATGTTCATAATATTTTTCAACATACAATGCTTTGTTTTTCCCTTTTCTTCTTCTTATCATTAAATCTCCTTCTTAAGAGTGTTAGTGATAAAATTGAAGGTTAAGGCATGGTTATTGGATGATTCAAATAAAGTCAACTGTCCTACATGAACAACAAACAGCTCTCCTCAACCATACATTTAATTTCTACTAATTATTGTATTGATGCGGGACCAAAATTTTGCAGTGTAAAAATCATGCAGCAGAAATTTAATTTCTTGGTATACTGACATTGTCATCTCGTCTGAAGCAAATCCAACAACAGAACACTACTGACAGATGTGTATGATAACTTTAAGTAATAACTCATTGTTTTTGGTATGGTCATTATTTCTGATGAATCTGATTATTACCAGTGGACTTTTTTGGAAAGTGATGGTATTTCATGTGGCTCGATTATACATTTCTGCTAATATTCTTAATATGGTCAACACCCACTGCTAGCTTTTACTAAAACGTTGGCAACATTGGTGAGAAATATAAGAGCAGATAAACATTCTCAAATTACCAACAATGATAACAAATTATTATAGTTTAGATCTTCCCTTGTTGATATAATTTTCCTTTATGGGTCTATTAAAAAACAAAGAAAAACTTTAGTTGACAAAAGTTTGTTTTAATAAAAAATTACATCAGAGCTATAGAATCAGTTTCCAATAGTTATTTGTTTTACACAGAGGCTACCTTTGAAAAGTTTGGATTCCTGAATGGTACTTGACGGTAACTTTTGTCCAACACTGCAGACAAATATTGGTAGGAATATTTATGTTTGATTAATATATGATTTGGCAGCTGCATTTTCATTAAAAATTGAAAAGTGATCTTTACAAAATCTACTCAGTCTTACATAGAACTCTTTGTGAATTTACTTGGATTTGGTTTCATAAATCATTTGAAACGGATCCCGTGCATCTCAAATCTATAAAACTTCCTTACCTGCCGCCCCCGAGGACGGTAACATGATGGAGATCCTAAATTATTCATCCAGGTCATTAAATATCAACGCACATCACAAATTGGCTTCATGAAAATGTTATACTTGGAACTGTGACACTTCTTATCAAGCCCGCTCCATTGACACCAATGCTACAAAGGCTACAGTATACATTGTGGATGTCTGTATGGGTTCCGTGTGGATCCCCTGCTTTCTTTGTAGGTGCTTACTAAAACATGAAAAGGCCTGTATTGCATCCACATTACACGTCTAATCAATAAACGTACTGGTGGTGCGACTCACTGGTGCTAATCATAGCCCAGCAGAGGCGGAGGGGTCTGAGCCATGGAGGGGTTTACACACTGCCAGAGACATGAGAGCTGCACACCTAATATCTCATTATCATGGATCTGCTGATTACTTTGCCAGAGTCCCACCCTGCACTGGCCTTTTCATCCTCATTTGAATACATTTAAATATAGCAAGTGGAGGATGAGAAAGGCAAAGTGCTAATTTGATAGCTGAGGAGACAGGTTAAATATGTTCCTGTGAACCCTGGCACCTTTTTCCCTTTTTTTTTTTTTTTTTTTTTTACAACATTGGACTCTCACTTATTTCCTGGTTCAGTAAAAAGGGATGAGGTGTGACCCATCACAAACAGACCAAGCTCCTTCAACCAATGCTGTTTTAATCAGCAATGTCACCTCTCCAATCAGCTCCATGCAGACTCTTCTTCACTTACTGATGTTTGCAAATTATTCAGCAAATATTTCCCCTATGGCACAGCTTTGATTCTGCATGGGGAGAATTGATTCCTGATTACAGCTGACCCGTTTTGCGGATGTAAGCTGTTTTGTGTGTGTTGTTTGATTCAGTATTTCCTCTGTTTACATGGACAGTGAAAAGACAGCCAGTGTGGCGCAGATGGTGCTTTATGCAGGATGATTCCTCAACAGACGTTATTTGAATGGTTATTCAATGTTAAATGCGATAAGTGCTTGGGGGAGGGGTTGGAATAAAGGCGGAGAAAAGCAGGAGTTTGTTTCTGCTACATGTGCTTTGCATATTAATCACACCAAGAGCGCTGCGGAGCTACACATTCACATTGGAGCAGTAAAATGTATACACCGACTTCCACACATGCTCTACATTTATGAGGAAAATGAAACCATCAATTGTGCTCCAGCTGGGTTAGTGTCTGTTTTGCTCTTGTAAACATGGTAACAGGTCTGATCATTGTTCTTTTGACTGAATGACATCTAGCTTTATTGAATCTGCCTATTTCCTTTGAGAATACCTAAATTAAAGCGTATAAAACACCATATGATTCAGTTAGCCACCAAGAAGGAGGCATGTAGGTGAGACTGAGTATGATCCATGCTGCCTTTCTGATGCAAAATGTAGCAGTGAAGTGAAGGTGAAAGCGATCTCTTTAAGAAGTGCTTTGACCTTGAAGAAAGGTCATTTTCTTTTCATGTGGAATAATACTGGAGAGCTTGCATCACTTAGAATATAGCTTCCCATTTGATGCAGTATGAAAAACCCTGTTTTCAATAAAGTTGGGACATGTGTGAAATATTAATAAAAACTGAATGTGATGATGTGCATATTAAAAATAAACATATTTAAATGAAAATATACCAAAGACTACATATCAGATGTTGAAACTGAGAAATTGCATTGTTTTATGAAAAATATATGTTCATTTTGAATTTAATGGCTGCAACACATTTCAAAACAAGATGGACTGAGGTGAAGTGTTAAACTGTCCTTTGGTCTGACGAATCAAAACTTGAAATTTTGGAAATGGACTCTGCATCCTCCGGGCTAAAGAGGAGTGGGACCACCCAGTTTGCATCAGCGCACAGTTAAAAAGACAGTTTAGGGATGCATTAATGCACATGGCTTGGCACATGACATTGCTAATAAATGTGTGTCTACATTATCATCACAGTAATGTGTGAAGGTGTAATTTAAATTTTTGGAACTTGATCGACAGATTTAACAATCTTCTCCGGTCAATTATTACTGTACCCACCAACCTTTGTTCTCCAACTTCAACCGTAGATGTTCATGAATTTAACTACATTAAGCCAACATTGAGGCTTCAAGTCTTGCTATTATAAACCAGTAACTAATGGTGATGCTATATTTCTTTAAAACAACTTGAGGAATAGATGTTAAGGTAAATAGAAGTGAAGTCATGTGTTCTTTGTGATGTTAAACCTATCGATTGCAGGAGCTCACCCCACTCCTCCAGCATCGACGTTCTGCATAAGGGTGAGCGTTTGTATGCCTATCATTATCCATTAACCTCACTCTAAACAGAGGAAATAGCACGACTTATTATGAAACACTTATTAAATGTTCAATTGAGTTTGTTCTAAGTTCAAGCTCCCACAGAATGTGATATGAGGAGGTCCCTGAAAGTCCTTTGGGACTTTCCTTCGATAAAGGGCTCAATCAATATTAAGCAACTTCAATTTTAAGCCTGGTTTCTATACAAAACCCATTGCTTCTCACATAAATGATCTGAATACCATAATTGTTAAAAAATGTCAAATGTCATGGCAATTCAGGAGAGACAATGCTTCTCAGTTTCCATCAGCCCACCAGCATCTGTGTGGATAGACCCTAACTGCTACCTAACTATATAAAACAGAGATTGCGATAATATGAGCAAAAACAAAACAATAAAACTGTCAGAACTGTTTTAATTGCTGTGACGTAATGTCTGATTTTCTTTCCTTGTGCCTCCTTTCTGCCTCTTCAGAGGAAAATCATGGTGGGCAACTCAAAGATGCTGCATCCCATCACAGATGTTAAAACGCCAGAAAGCATGCGGAATCGCAACAGGAGCCACTAGCATGATCATAGTTGTCACTCATACTTGTTGCAACCGTGTCTCAGAAGATTACATGTTGTGTAGGCCGGATGTTTAACTGGATGCCTCTTGTCACATTTGCTTTTGATTTAGATGAAGGGGCACCATGGGGACTGGTGGAATTGCTTTCCTCTGAAAGCCATCCTGTTATTCTCATCTCTGATCAGTATGTATGATTATCTTGAATTTGGTGGCAAATAAGTTAATAAATGGCCACCTTCCAAGTGGACTGCATGTCTTTAGGTGAAATTGGCTCAATAAGGGTTGTAATCTGTCTCTGGAATTAAAGTCTTCAGCTGGGATGTAGAGCACTGTTGTAAGTGAAGGTACGTGACTACTGAGAGCTCTTGGATATCAAGCTTGTTTTATGCTAAAACATGAGTTTAAAACTAGGGTGCTATGATACTTTCTCCCTACGTTCATTATAAATACTGACTATCCCGTCTTAAGTCTAAATATTAAGCTGCTTAATTGATTTCCGTCCTCTTGTGATCAATGGAACATGCTGAAAATCAAATGTTTATGTATGTAAATATGGTTTTATCAATTTAAGTGAACCTGTAACCAGGTGACCATGACCCATGTGTCATTAGCAAATTAATCACACCTGTGTGTGCTACGTCACTTGAGTTAAAATATTATCCTGCCAACAACTAAAGGTTTTACAAACAAACGGAGGTTATCCAAGGTAATGGCATTACAAAAATAAAATGTCCAGTCATGGTGAAAAAGATCATGGAGGGTAAACAAGACAGCCCAGACAGGGCAATAAATGAAAAAGGAAAACACGTCAGATCAGAGTTTGTCCTGCTCAATCCACTTTCACTTCCTGCTGCAGAACTCAAATTGGGCGTAGCTATAGCCTGGCCGGGTGGCCTGTTATCCTCTGGGATGTTGTCCCACTTATCGTTCCCATGGGGAGCCATGTGACAAAAATACAAACTCACCAAGAAGCTGGAGTTTAAACCAGATGATTGCACAAGCAGAAGTGTAACAGCAAATAGAATAATATGTACATGAAAACCATAGCAGAATGAGTCCAGTCCACAGATTTACTGTGTTTAGAACAATGTAAGGACTCAAACTTTTCAGAATCTGATTGCAGTAACACTGCAGAGGCACAGGTGGCAAAAGCGCACCTAGATGCAAAGCGCCAAAAACCTACCACTACAGAAAATGACTCAACCGCCCGCAAAAAGTAGCAAGGCCAAAAACAGTGGACTGTGGCTTGAAAACCAAGGAAAAAACAACGCTGATACAACACTCACTTACCGAGTCAATAGGCAGCAACACCACAAGGAGTCAGGAAAGAGTTCAAAAAGTTAGCAAAAGCTCTCACTGAACAGAAGGATAGAAAGAGGGTGAATGTGTGGTTGCAAATATATAATATATAGCTATAGTGTGCAGGTGTGATGAATTTGGCATTAGGCTCCTGACCCAGAGGGTCATAGTTAAATGGTTACAGGTTCACTGAAATTAAATATACAGTATATACTGTACATCTGACATGTTAGAAAATATATGCTTATTTTTACAAATGCACAAGCAACACCAGCTTTCAAATGGATTTGATTTTGTGTCCACCAGATGAATATAAATGCTACATTCAAATGTGTTCGTATCCATCCTGTACAGAGAAGAGTCCATATGGACGACTCCTTCTTCTGGTATTTATCACATCAGAACTCAAAGTTTTCTAGAAGCTCCAGGTTCACAAGTTGTGACGTGTTTGCTGATGTTTACAGAAAGGTCAGAGGTTGTGGAAGTTCATGTTTGGTTGGATGTTCAGATAATATATTAAAATTTTAGTCATGTAGAGTTTGTCTTCATAACTTTGATAATAGTCTACGTCTGAGGAAAATGTTGATCTTCCAAACAGCCTCATCTTTTCCCTCTGGGTCTTTGTATTTCCTACATTACATTATTACATCGCTTCTAGACGCTGTTCACATTGCAGTTGCCTAGCAACGGTGTTTCTACGACTTAACCACTTGAACGTCAAGCATACCACTTCCACTATGCATACCATTTCCCATGTTGCAGCCCTGAGCACGAGTTCCATTTGAATGAAGCATAAGTCCAATATTTACTCTTCCTTTATCTCTGTTTAGGTATACACTAACAAATCATTCATGATTCATAACTTCAGTTTCTTCTAAAATGGAATATACCTGAAATCAAAATGTACTTAACTTTGATAAGGGAATTGATTATTTCAGTTTCTATTAGCGGATTCGATACTGATTTCAAGACCGATGAGAGCAAATGTTTGCAGTTTATATTTACAGCCTATTGAAATTAAAGGTAGCTGTTTTTCAAACAGCTGCCAGGAGGTCGTCACACCTTCAGCTTCATCTAACACTTCTCTCGAGATGAAGTTTCAAAGAGTGTTTATGAACAGAGAACAAGGAGCTACTCACTTCAGAAGAGGGAAAGGCAGCCACTGAATACTAATATTTTCAGACACTCTGTTGATACTCTACTGTATATAAAGACATATTCCTTCCTCCATTCAGTGTAGATTTTACAGATAACTTTGTTTTGTACACTTTAACAATTTCAGCCTGTAGGCATTACCATTAATAATGCAGTGATGGCTGGAACAGTGAATTTGAACACTAAAACCAATGTTTTCAGGAGTGATGAGAGCTTTAAAGCACGCGATCTCTCCTGATAACTCTCGTCTCTCCCTTCCACTCTAATTATCCCTTTTTTAAGCCAATCATTTTAATGTAGTAATTCAACTCCCGCATAGAAATGAGCCACGTCAACTTCTCTGGTGAATATTTATAGTGGAAAAAGTAGTCGACTGTCTTCTCCCTCCAGGCCAGACAATTTGGACTTCATCAATATGTATTTCCAAGGACTTCTGGAAAAGGCACTTCAAAGGAACTTCATCAAGGATTCCTTTTGTCTTTTCACCCAGTCTCATAACTGAGCCCACATACTCTCTTCCCTCTCTTGGTTTGACGTATATCAATAAATTATTCCTCTCAGGGTTACCGTGATGCCTCACTCAAAGAATTTTCTCGCTTTTTGTCAGGGGAGAGAATAGCACTGTGACATCCATCCAGACAGTGTTTTTTATGTCACTTTAAATGCAGAAAGATGTTACGATGTCTGAAAACAATATGCTAATAGAAATGAGGCAGAATATTTGAGTACAGATTAAGTACAGATGCGGTTTATCTACTGCCATGTTTACTAAGTGAGCCAAACACAAGCTCAACAGCTTTTCTTATCCCACGAGTCAACGCAGAATGGTAGGAAAATGAAAGGGGTGAGATCCCTTTGTTTACACAAATAATTCAGTGCTTCGCTGTGATATCAAAATATTTTAGAAAATATTTGCTAATCCCCCAACCTTTCTGTCTGCTGTAGAAACAAATAATTAAAAAGTTTTGTCCCATGAAGAGTGGCCCTATAAGTTGTTTTTGCAAACAGATTAATACAACCCATAGTGATGTTTCCTTGTGACAGTGAACTCTAGTTGACGAGGTAACCGTGATGGGAACAAAAGAGGAAGTTTGATAATGTACTTATAAAACCATAAAGTTGGTGTAGGGAGGAGGTTGGGGTGGATCAACAGGTCAACAAAACATTGAACACTCAGGGGAAATGTTCAGTTCCTGTTTCAAACCTTTCTTTTTACCATGACTCTTGCATAATCTTAACCACATCTTTATTATTGTCACCACAAAGGTCTATTTTTTTTTTAACCCAAACCTGAATCTTTCCCTAACAAAGTTTCTTTGGTGCCAAAACATATCCAAACTCTTACCATACAACTCATCATTAAAGGGTTACGTATCTCCTCTTTCTGGTATGCTCCCCTTGTCAAAAGGAACCTATACGGCTGTTCAATGACGAGTTGAATACTTTGCTACTTATGGTATCTGCTAAGCAAGGCAAGACTTGGGAAACTTCAATTGAGACTGTGTTACTATAGAAACAGGAAATAATCTTCTAAGTCAAATAAGTAATCAAACCCACCCAGTTTTAAACTGTTTTTCCTGCTACAGCCTTATGTGGCTAATGGTAGAACATTTTAGATACATATTGCTGTGGAACTAAAATTATTGAGTCAATTTGCTGACTTGAAGCTCTTCAGTGGTCACTCTATGGTTTGGCACACCACAGTTAAAGAATTGTTTTTTTTTTCACAAAACTAAAACAGTCAGTGCATGTCTCTCTCCAGGAGCCATTTTCATACCATACCAGTTGCCCTTATTCCCTTCATAATAATTTTCATATAACGCAACTGACTCAGAGGAATTTAGCGAGAACTAAGTTCAATGTAATTATCATCAATTATCACAGTTTATGGATATTGATTCACAGCTGAAAGTTACACCTTCAATCTAACATACTGACATTTTCATTTTCAGTTTTAGTCTTTATTATTTTGGTCGTTGTTTTAATTTCTTTAACCAAATCACTGTACATATGTCAGACAACAGATATGACATAGTACATATTTGAATAATAAATACATATGAAAGGTAAGGCAAAGGAATAACGCTTTAGTCACACCTGATATATATATTGAAAATATATTTTGAAAACAAAAAGTACCCTATTTAAAAAAAACACAGGAAAACAATATGAGCATACTTCAGTTTGTGTGCATCTCACACAGCTACATTCCTTCTTCTATGACATGTTAATTTATCCTTAAATGTCCATTTTCATGTCATTGTTAATTTTGGTTCGTGTTCTTTTCTGTCATCTAATTGTTTTTACAGTAGTCATTTATTTTACTTTTACATGAAAATGTTGCCTTCTGTAATTTGTAACAATAGATACTTTTTCACATACACTTAACACTCAAATCTGTGGTTAAATAATGTTACAAATGGAACAAGTAAGAGTACTTTAGAGATGCAATATGATTTTCGACATCCACTGGCGACCTGATAGACATGCATCCAATGCTTTTTGTGAGTTGCATTGGAAGTACTTTTTAAAATTAGTTTCTTAAACTTGTTACATTCTTTGTCTTTTTCATCATTACTTCACTGTTTTAGCCTTTAGTTTGTTGAATAAGAAAGAAGTAAAAATAAAAACTTTTTTTTATTGAGAGTAAGGTCAGTTTTGTGCTATCGTGTTTCAACTGTAGCTCCAACAACCCTGTGGACTTCAGAAGCAAAGGGTTACCGGACATAGACGATCATCTAACCTCATAGGACACTGGTAACTTGATAATACATCTGCCAACAGAGTGTCAGATTGATTGTGTTGCAAACTGGGAAGCCAGCAGGGATGTTTCCTAACAGCACCTGCAACTCTGCCCCGGGCTGAACTGGAGACGCATAATACAGTTATCTCATTCTTTCCTTTGGCATCAAACAGCAAGCTCTATCTCTAAAGGCCATACAGGATGTGGATTTTGCTGCTGTGTCTCTTATCTGGTGGACTACTTTCCTCATCACAGTGCTTTCTTTACTGTGTGGCAACTAATTAGAAGTAAAAGTCTACGGCAGTTTGAAGATGAAAAAGCAGCGATGGAATTGTTTTATTATTAGCTTCTATCCATTGTGATATGTTTTTTAGTCATACCAATTGTCAGACAAATACAAAAGAACATACGACATCACAATTAAAGACCTAAAACAACATAATGCTACTTCGTACAACAAAATAATTGTTATTTAACCAAGGCATACTGGATGTTTATTGAGGACAGTAAAAAACACCAACTAAAGTTTCCGCCACTCTAAACTCTGAAAATCCATGTAAAGTTCCCATCAGTATATTCAATAATATGCTTGAAGCAGATGCGGTTGCCACAATACAGAAAAGGTGGCCTGAGAAGGAGGCATGATTAATTTCAGACATGATCAGATCTTGCTGGAGGTGGGAAAGGAACCAAGATTGGGTGGCGACGTGGCCTGATTCAGTGATGAACAGCGGGTAGAAAGGTAAGTAGGCTTGTAAAGGCTCAGGTGTGTCACAGCTCATCCTTGTTGTTTAGTTGAGTCTCTTTGTCTTGTTAGTCTTTTCCTGTCTATTTCAGTCTATTCTCATTTTTTGTTTGTATTTCAGTGTTTTCCTCATCATTTGGATTTGTCTCTCTGTCCCTAAAGGTTTTCATGTTCATTTCCTGTTTTATTTTGGTAACTCATCTTATTTTGTTTCTGTTCTCTTCCCTTCCTCGTGTCCTTCCTGTGTTGATTGTCTTCCTCTGACCTGATTGTCTCCACCTGTGTTCAATCATCTCCCTGCCCTCTTATATATAAAGACTGCGTGCTCTTTACTTCCTGTGTCAGATCATTGTGCTGCCATTGTTGGTAATAAGCCTGTTATACCTGCAATCTTCCAATTCAATTCAATTCAACTTTATTTATATAGCGCCAAATCACAACATAGGTTATTTCATGGCACTTAACACATTAAAGTCCTTACAGCAAGACGTTACAATATTATACAGAAAAACCCAACAATTCAACAATTCCCACATAAGTTAGGAGGGGAAAAAAACTCCTCTTTAAGGGAGAAAAACCTCCAACAGAGGGAAGGAAAAATTCCCTTTAACAGGAAGAAACCTCCGACAGAACCAGGCTCAGGGGTGGGCGGCCACCTGCCTCGACCGGTTGGGGTGAGAGGAGAGCAGAGAGAGAAAAGGACAGCATAGAGATACAAGAGAAGAACTGTTGGTGGAGACGACAAGCGCAGGGCCAGTGTTTTGTAGATTTGTGTCTGTCCTTAGTTCTTTCCATTTGGACCGGGGTTTTATGGATTGTATTCTTCATAGTTTCTGGATTTCAGCTGTAACTGCCTCTGCCTGTTGAACTGATCATTTCAGTAAAGAGCCTAACTTCACTTGTTGAGTTGTGTGTTTGAGTCCTAATCCCTGACATTGCAACAAGGTGTTAATATAGTTTAAAGTATAATATCAGGACTTGGTTGCTCACTTGATATGTGTTACTCCGTTTGAGTGAGGAAGCCAAGCAGTCCTCGGAAGTAGGATAAAGGTCAGAGACACAAGGATGGCTGAGGTAAACCTTTATTGAAGGTATCTTGATGCGTAGGGTCAAGTGGGATTAGAAGATGAAGTTGGATATGGTGGCTACATTGAAGGAAGGCTATGGGAAGTTTAACATGATATGGAAGGAGTGGAAGGAACTCCAGGCTGTCCAATGAGTGGTGAGAGTGCTGGGGGCTAGGCTGGCAAGGATGGCCTTTGTGATATAGTGACCAGTTCGGAGATGGTTGGTTTTAAATAAGTAATTTTGTGGCTTAAAATTGTGGTACTGGCATTGGATCTTTCTTTACATCTGGGGCCAAGGTTCTTAATGTCTGGAGGGAGAAGCGAGACAGAGAGTCAGCAATTGCGTTATAATAACCAGGATTAGATGTCGTGAGCTCATCAACTAGACGTCAAAGGAGGAGGGTGCCCACATGATAACTCCCCTGTGTCAACCTCCTGTCATCGACCACATCATCATTGCATCTATCAACAAGAAGATACTCCTGTGAGTGCTTGCACAAAAGGTTGGATACATCTTCTTCTGTGTTTTTGAAATCTGCTTTCGTTAACAATGTTGAGTATGGTGAGATTGTTGGAATACCCCCACAAAAGGGCAACAATACCAACTGGATAGTTTTCGTGGACAGCTGTAGAGGATTGGAGGGAGCCTTGTAGGAATTTGATGGGCCACTTAGCCAAGAACTATCTTTCACCGTAGTGGCCACCAAAACGACCAGAAGGAGCAGCATCGGTATCAAGCTAAAGTATATCTGGGTTACAAAGTTGGTAGTCGTGGAAGAAAGTGATGCCATTTTACGAGGTTTGGAAGAGCTATCAAGGGTGAGAAAGGAAAAAGTGGCCTTGGGCGAGGAAGAACGGTTTTTAGAAAAAGAATGATGCGATGGAGTTTCTCAATGGGCAAGAAAGCCTAGAACTGGATGATGTCGAGAGTAATCCCAAGAAACTCTGAAGAGTTTGAAGGACCTTCTGTATTTTCTTCAGACAGAGGCACGCCAAGCTAAGTTAAGACTGATTTCAGTGTCAAAAGACTGTTTACTGGAGGTGATGAAAGAGGGGCTATGAACAGGAAGTCATTGAGAAGATGGACCAGATGTGGTATTTTGTGATTATTGATGAGGATCCAACGCAAGTCTTCTGATTGTGAGTTAAACAGTTTTTGTGCTGCTCTTGCAGGCAAAAGTGAGTCTTCCAGACAACTCCAAAGAGACACCAGAAGTCTGGAGGAATTGGAAGGAATTTAAAAGGCCCTTGTAATGTCAGCTTTTGAAAGCCAGTCGTCCCTGCCGGTAAGTTTGATGAGGGAAACAATGTGGTCTACAGTAGAATGTCTTCGGGAAAATTTGTCACTGGGGATCAAGCTGTTTAAGCTTGGGATTTGGTCACGTCGGGAGCTGAGAGGTCAATGATGATGCAGTTTTTCCCTGAATATTTTCTAATTGCGATACTTAGCAGACTAATGTGGAAATTTGGAAATACTTGTTAAGAAAATGGACCAATCATGAATCCCTCCTTTACCTCTTTGGTCAGCAGTGAGGCGACAGTGACAGAGTCTCCCTTAGGGAAAACTGGAGGTTTTTACACTGGAAGGAAACTGAGAGTATTGAAATGACTCCTGGGTAAAAGCCTTCTGAAAAACCTTCAATGATAAAACTGTATGTGTTATCTGGATGCTTTTTGAGAGCTTTTAATGCTGGAATGTTGATGGGGGTTGAGGCAGACTCCGCTAGACTTAGTTTTGTAGGGTTATGGGGGCAAGCTGGGCGGGAATGGCTGCCACCATAGAAGGAACAGGTGTGGAGGTATCTGCACTGGGACATGTTGCATCCAGAATCATGGAAATTATTAAAACAGTTTGACCTCCTTGGAGCATAATTGGTCTGCCTTTTCTGTCTAATCTCTGAGGCTGGGGAACACTGCAAGTCCGGGTGTTCGATATTTGGGAGGGGTGGTGGTTGATAAGTCAGTAGGTGCAGAAGGTTGGCTTAGAGGTTGTGGAATGTTTTGAATTGGAAGGGTGCAGGCTGTAGCAGGATAGGAAGGAGCTTCACATGTATTACATGGAAGAGCAAAAATACGACAGTAGAGTTACTAGTGGAGGTTTCATCAATTCAACCAAGACCCCTAGGCTTGGTTGAATTGATGAAAGTCAGCTGCAGCTTCAGAAGCGAAGTGAATGTGATCTTGATAAAAGGAGCAAAGAAGGTGTCTGTAGAGGAAAATACAAACTCAAGCAGGGTGAGCTCTTAAAGCAAGATGGCGCTGTAGCACACATAATATTTAGACCTTCATGGCTGTCAATATTGGTGAGGGATAATGAGTTCTGCAAAGTCAATATATTTACCAGCAATTATCTTTAGGCGAAGGTTTGGGGAGACTGGAGAAGGTTTTTGAGTAGGTATGTTGGGAGGATGAATGTCTGGAGCTAAAGAGAAATGCAGGGTGTTTGGCTAAAAAGTCGGTTTGACAGACTAGAAGGTAGCCAGAGGTGTAGTTAGTCTCAGTGATTCAAGCAACTCGTGTCACATTAGGTGGATCCAAATGTGGAAGAGAACAGACAGGAGATTAGAGTAGGTAGGTATTTGTAGAGGTATGTCCACAAGGGGAGTGCTTGAGGAGTGGTACCACTTCTGAAATTCAGATAAAATGATCTCCTGCTACTTTTTGATGTGTAGCTCTACTTTTTCTGAAACCAACTAAGGTTTATTGGTGACATAATTTGCAGTCTAAGCAATTATTAACAGTGACAGATCCAGTTGTTATTGGGTTTTTTGTTGGTGTTTTTTTTTTTTGCTGGGCTACATTAAAGAGCCCTGATTAAAGATTTGCTGATCATTAGTTCCACAAGTGTCGTAATATCAAGAAATATCATAATGCTTTTACTTCAAAGTTTCTGTTGGAAAATGATCCATATTGCATGAAACCCTCAGGATGACTTGACATAAAAAATGGCCAGAATCTGGAGACATATTTTTTCCTTTATCATTCATCCATTCAAGGTGATGAAAAGCATACAGTCGCCCATTGTATTGTTGAACTGACTTGAAGACGGATTACACAGCGGCTCTTATCAGTCCTGAAAGCCAAAGCATTCTTGATGTCAGAGCAAGTTTGACAAATGGGTGCGAGGCGCTCTCTTACAGCCTGTTTGTCATCACCAGTGTGACAAGCACAGCACCCATCTGAATAGAAGCAATCTGCTTTCCCTTTGCCTTTCGCCTTTGATAGGAAGCGCTCGCCTGCACATTATGTTTGCACCTTCCAAATTTGCTAATGAAATATAGAGGCTGGGAAAAGTCTCTAAACATTTCATTGCTCACATTGTTACAGCACATTTTCTCCAAGGGCATCATTTTACTCAGCCACCACAATCACAAACACTTGAATGAAAAAACCAAATTAGTGCATATTACAGTATGACAAACGTTTCTATTGCATGTCAGAGCCAATCAGTGCAAACAGAAGCTTCTTTTGACATAGAACTGTGATTCTTCATCCTGTTGGAGTCATTATGTGGAACCCAACTGCTGGTACCAAAGAGAGCCTCTGATCCCTGAGCTTCCTGTGATGGCACCATGGCCCTGAAGTGGGTCATTTAAAATGACATCCATAGATGTTTGTGTAACTGTGTTGCAGGAAACCAATATAATAGGGTAGCATCACTGAACCTGTTGCACTGTGCCTTTTTTCAGCAGCTGGATGCTTCAGGTCTAAATACCCCTGTGAACAAACAGGGCTCCCAGAAGTTATATTACTCTTTAAGGTTCTCTCAAGGAGATGCATGAGGACTGAACAAGAAACGTGTTTGCCGTCTTGCTGGCAGAGCGTCTCTTTTTATGGATGTCCCAACAGCGCAGGTAATAAAAGTCTGAGCCGTTAGAGGGCTGCAGGGAGAGGAGAGGCCCGCGTGGGGTACAGGATGGAGGGTGTGTTCAAAGGGACAGATGAGGGTTTAAGACAGGATGCTGCATTAATGAAAATCCCACTTTGGTGTCTGGTTCCCACTTGAGGGATCAGTGGAATTCAGAGGTCTGTAGGAACCTTTAGCGCTACAATCTCTCATCCTGGCATCTGACCTCTTCACACTGTCATTTTATTTCACTGGAAATTAATACCCCAGTGGCTCTGTCTTCATACAATTACAATTATATATAGAACCTAACTTTTTTTTTAATTTGGGGTTTAGTTTATTTTATGGTGCAGTAAATTCTAAAAAAAATTTGCAAACTATTTTCATAATTTCCTTTAAAACATATTTTCTATTTAAATTATTAAAAAGGAGAAGTCCTACAACATAGTCTCTTTTACTAACATTTTGGATTATTTCTGACATTTATGCTGCATATCAGTTGAACTGTATTTTTACCTGTAGTTTCAGCTGAATTTGAAGCTCTTTATTTTTGTGGTTAAAACTAATTTTATGACAAATAAAATAATGGATTTCACCCACTCAGCAATTATAATTAGAAACATAGTTCTACATACCTATATAACTGTATGATATATTTCTATTTAACCAAGATTAATTAATTTTTGTTCGTATTTCTAGGACTATTTACTTACCTAATACACAATTTAATATTGTTTTGGGACTCTAATAAACAAATAACTGTAGTGATACTTTCTACATTTGCCTTTAAATTAGTACCAAATTGCACAAGGCTCTCTTGGAAATATTTCTGTAATACACAGCTGAAAAATATATTTTTCTTTAGGAAATTATGAAAGAAGATTCCAGGAAATTAAATGGAAACTACACGACTCAGAAATACGTGTAAAGTTAATATGAGTCATTTTACAGTAAATACTGACCGGATAGAATTTTTCTCTACATAAAGTTGAAACATCCATTGAACCTATTTCCAACTGTGCAAAAAAATGTAAACTTTCTGCTGATGAGATGTAGTTAGGAGCTCTCGAAAAATCTACTAAGTGGACCTTGAGTTAAAACTATTTTGTTAACTATTGTTTTGCATTGTCACCACCAAGGTAACTGCTCAACTTTGACCTCTTAGATGCCTTCTGCAGTTGTGCATGCAGCTGTGGGAAACAAGTGATGTAATCAGTTTTATCACATCGTCTTTGCTGTTTTAGTTGCCTGAAAGTACAAAAATGAAAGAAGAATACTTAAAAAAAAAGATTATTGTTTGAATTAAAACCAGGGAACCATCATTGCTGCCACAACCATGCTTTACACAGTGCTTGGAGATCTGCCCCAACAGGAAAATGCTCCTCTCCTTAGACCACAGAAATTAGAGTGGCATCCATCTGCCATAATTTCCGGACTATTGAGCGCACCTGAATATAAGCCGCACCCACAGAATTTTTAAAAAATAATTATTTTGAACATAAATAAGCCGCACATGTCTATAAGCCGCAGGTGCCTACCGGTACATTGAAACAAATGAACTTTACACAGGCTTTAACGAAACACGGCTTGTAACAGAAATAAATAGGCTTTAACGAAACACGGCTTGTAACAAAAATAAAAAAATTAGTGGTAAACAGTAGCCTACTAAGAAAGTCATTGGTCACTATCTTCCTCCTCCTGTGCACTGAAACCACTGAAGTCATCTCCTTTGGTGTCGGAGTTGAATAGCCTCAGAATTGCTTCATCCGATGTTGGATCGTTTTCATTGTCGCTTTCGTTACTTTCATCCGGAGGCAAATTCCCCGCTGAGCTCATGCTGCCCTCTTCAACACGCAGCAGTCCAGCCTTTCCAAACCCGTTGAATCCATAAATTAGCCGCGTCGTTGTTTAAGCCGCGAGGTTCAAAGCGTGGGGAAAAAGTAGCGGCTTATAGTCCGGAAAGTACGGTAGTCTACAACACCATCTAGTTCGCACAATGAAGCGTACAAAAAGTCTGTAACTCTTTTTACTGGAGAATAACTGCTTCACAAAATAGACATGGTTTAAAAACAGGAGAAAAGACTCAGTGGTGTGATGATGTGTCTGTTTGAACTTGGACCTGTACCTGTCTGTAAAACAAGTCTATTTTCAGTTGACTAGCATCTTAGCAGTTAGCTGGCCAGCGACAAGGGTTCATCTTCGGGGTTTCAGCACATCACTGACCCTGTAGTAACACCTGTGTGAGGAGGACATGTGGGTTGACTGCACAGTGCAGGGGTTCCATCAAATCACTATCAGCTGACTGTACTGGAACTATTGTCACTGACTGAGTTACCAGTGGAGCTCAATGACTGAGTGCATTGTTGTAAACCCTGTTGTGATTTACAGTATGTTACTTCCTCATCGAAATCATATTCAAATACAGACCACAGAAACAATGTTGATGTGACTGATAAACTCATCTGTAAAAAAAAAAATGGCTGCTTACCTATTATTATGAACAGTGTCAAGTCTCGTCCTGTCTGTTAAGTTCCTTTTTTCATTTGGTCTCTATTGTTCATGTCGCTTCCTGTTTTATTTTGTAATACTCGCCTCTCCTCTCGTTTCTGACACCTTCACTTCCTGCCCCTCGTGTTTTCCCGCCTCTTTGATTGTCTGCCGCGCCCTGATTGTTTCCACCTGCGTACAATTGTATCCCCATCTTCGTGCGTATACTCTGTCTTTCCCCCTCTTGTTCTCCAGTTCGTTGTAGTTTTCATTATCTTTGTACCAGCGTTCTTGTTCCTTGTGAATTCTTTCTGTATGAACTGTGTTTTGGACTTCTGGATTTTTGCCTTTCGCCGAACCCCTTTGAATTGATCATTCTGGTTTTGAACCTCGTACTGAAAACTGGCTCCAATTCTGGAAACTCGTTTTTTTAACCCCTGTTTTGCTGAGCTTCAGTAAAGCCTTTTTGATCTCCCCTCCTGTCTGTTGAGTTGTGCTTCTGGGTCCCATCACTGTCCGCCCCCGGTGACACAGTGCTTGTAGGCTAAAGGCTGGTTTTGTACTGAACTGAATGTAACAGTTCCAACTAGCAACAGACTGAAAAAACTACAGTAAAGTGAAGACAGACTGAATTAGTGCAGAACGTTGGGTCGGTGAGGACGATGATGTGTTCATACGGGATGCATCGGGGTTAAAAAGTAATAAATCCCAATGTTAAAGCTTATTTATACAAAACACATTATTGTACTGAATCTGTACACTAAATCAAAGATTTCTGGGCGTCTCTGAAAGGCTGTCATGACGATGTGATGACATGTATATAGACAAGTGTTATAGCTACTGAAAGCGCTGCAGCAGCCCTCACAGCTCAGATAGTAACATGAGCATACAGTAAAGTGGAACACTTGACATTAATGGGATATAATTGCTGTTTCAACTAAGACAAGCTCATATACATCTTGGTTACAGTTTATTTAGAGAAACAAAAATATCTCAGAGATAATTACTCAGAGCAGCTCGGTTTACATCCTTTATAGACTTTTTACTCTTTTAGACGAAGAGAACTTTTCTTTCACAAGAGCTGCTGTCTGGAATGAAGTGTTTCCCTGGACAAGTCCAGACCCACACCGGCATCACGGGTACTTAAAGGCAATTGAAAAGGCAAAAGAGAGGTGAATCAATAGCCTGTTTTTGCACTTCCCTGTCAACTCCCATTGTTGATATGTTCAGAAGGCACACATGAGGCCAGCAGGCTGCAGCATAAAAATAGCTGGCACCCTGTATAGCAAGTAGAGCATCCTGGGAATAATTGATAGAAGTGGTGGTGGAAGTGACGCCAAGATTAAGTGATTAACGTACTGTAGGAGGAAGCCCAGAGCTCTGGCTTAAACAGGATAGATGCCTGCTGGATGCAGGGAATTATACACTCGGTGCTGTATTGTTTAGGTTTCCAGCTCACCTGTTCAAACTTTAGTAAGACTGTCTTTTCTTAAAAAGGCAGTGTGGGCATCTGGGAGGATGGTGATGGTGGGGTGGGGGCGGGGCATGGTAAGACAGAGCAGCTGATGCAATCGCTTTCCTGTTTCTACCCAGAACGCAGCACACATACTTTGACCTGAATCAATGGAGTTTTAAAACCAGGCTGAGTCTCGACTGGGGTTCCCTTGTGTGTGTGTGTGTGTGTGTGTGTGTGTGTGTGTGTGTGTGTGTGTGTGTGTGTGTGTGTGTGTGTGTGTGTGTGTGTGTGTGTGTGTGTGTACACGGTTGTGTGTGTGCATGTGTGTGGAGAGTGGTGGTCATTGCTGCAGGGGCACCGAATGAATCTATTATCCAGGGGAGAGTTTTCATTCAAACGGGCATTTTTATAACAAAAATCGTGAACATTTCTTCAATGCACTCACTCTCAAACAATAATCTTCTATTCTACAATTTATTGAAAAGTTGACACTCGTGTCAACATACTCATGATCTGAGGCTATTCCCTTTAATTTAATTCAATTAAATTGTATTTATTTAACGCCAAATCACAACGCAAGTTATTTCAGGGCACTTAACAGTAAAGTCCTTACAACAGAACATCACAATATTATATAAAGGAACACAACAATTCAACAATTTCCAAGTGAGCAACAGGAAAACAACTCTTTATTTCTCATCATTATACATTTTAATTCTTTAGAATAATATTATAGATATTTTAGGTTTTACAGTTGTTTTAGAAATCCTTTTATGAATGACAACAGGCCTTTGTCACAGCAGATATTTTGACTTGTCATAGATGGAAACTTACCAATGACATTAATAATGCCATAACAGTTTGACAGTGAACCAACATGAACTGCACAATGCAATGACCCTGAAACAGAAGCAGCTGCAAATAATTCAGCTGTCATTTTTCTTGTTATTTACACGTTCTTTCATACGGTCACATTTCAAAATGGTTTCTTTAAAAGCCATAAAGAGATATTTCTCCCAGACTGCTATGGAAGAACCTGACTGGTCTAAGCAGAGCCTTCACTTTAACCAATTCCAACACTTTTGGGACAAACTTCAACACCGACTGTGAGTCAATACTTGTCACCCAGCATCGGTGTTGAACCTCGCTAATGCTCTTGAGAATGTCATGCGTAAAAAACTGTGAGCACTCACTGGGAAATCATACTGACTAGGGATGAGACGAGTACTCGGCTGAAACGAGTATCTGGTACAGATAATGTACTTTTGACAAATAATAATATCATCTGAGTAATTGTGTCAATATCTCTTGATGAAGGCTTCTAACAGACACTAGCTGTGTGTACACAACTAGACACAGAGCCCCACCCCCTCATTGACTGCTGTAGCTCTGAGACAGAAGTTAAAGCAACTCGCAACCTTCCTGGTTAATTTCTGTCATCGGCTCATTTCAATCAGGTTTTATTGAGCCGAGTTACTCTGACAACTTCATTCTTACCGGACGAGTCTCAGGTTACAGCTTGTCACTCTGCTTCTGCCGGTTTGTTTTCCTTTTTTTCCATCGGCTCAGTCCTTCCTCATTAAAATATCTTCACTGAGCTGAGCGCTATCAGTGAGAATATAGTGAAAGGCTGAATGCATATGTTGATGTGGACTGTCTGCATAAATCACCCTGATTACCACCATCAGTTTATTTAACAAAGCAATAAAACCAGGCTAACGATCTTGTGGGTATTGCAAAAACCTACCGCAAAAGGGTTAAGTTCATAAAGAGCAAATTTTCTGCTTGACATGAGAAAGTGGTCATAACGTAGTTCCAGTTGTATTGAATTGCTTTAAAAACGTTTCTTCATTATTGATTGTCTCCCTATATCAGTTTATAAACTCAGTGTGGGATTGTCTGTGACATTTTAACTTCTGATAATTCTGAGGATTAGAACTGAGACCTTATTTTCATCAGAGTTTTGTCTGAGGTTTCTGATTATGTCAGTAAGATCAGATTTAATGCTGTGATCACAGGCTTATTACAATTTTTTTTCTGAATTATTTCAATATGAAGTTGCTCACAAGTCTAACAGTGTTCAGGAGATATTCTTGCACTCTTTGCAAAGGAATTATTTAGAAAACCTCTACTTGTGTATGGGAGTCAATGGGTGTTTTGGCTTCTCTGCCAACTTCTGCCTATCAAACATTTAAATGATGACGTGTTGGCTCACAGGACAATCTATACGTTATAAAGCTAGCATAAATTCAAATTAACCCTGAGAATCTTACAGTTTACTGGTGCGTGCTTCTTGCTGAGTGCTGTCTCAGAGGAGTTTTACTTTCACTGGCCAATGGTGAAGGGCTGGAGGACATTACCTATGAATTATTAGTGCAGAGCTCAGCAGCACAACGGAGCCATCAGGACAGGTTTTCTGTGACGACCCACCTGCAGTACTTCCCCTGCACACCGCTATCGTTAAACATTTAACACTAAGGCCGCTTAATTATATATCAAAGTAATTGTTCATCGGTGAAGAGCAGCACATACACCGTCGACTTCTCCGTCTCATCAGTAAAGAAAAAGAGGCCTCTGCTGCTGTTAGAGCAGGGAGCTGAGGTGACTGGACTTCAGCGGCATCACAAACCTGCAAGGGTTTTATTTTTTATTTTTATACCAACATGTTTCTGTCACCTGTTCTGAAGTGTTTGCACAACCATTCTTAATTTTGAGCACGCTCATCATACTTGTATATTTATAACACGTTTAGAGTGTTTTGATCAGTATACTTCAAATCATCTTAATTCTGCAAATTAATAAACTGTTTTTTACATTTTCTTATACAGATAGCATTATTGTCTTATATTGTTCTTTATTTATACTTTTTTTTGGTGTTGTTATTTTTAGATGTATTTAATGAAGAAGAACATCATCACTAAAGCAATGCAGATACAGGAGGGGCAGAAACAGTAACAGTAAAATGCTCAGACAAATTTACTCCTTCACTTTATTGAAAAACAATAATAAAATCTAAAATGATACATTATAAAATTATAAACAAAAAAACATTTTTTTTTTATATTTTTAGTTTATTTCAAGTTGCAATCTTTGGATTTGCTGTTTTGCTCTTCATTCTGTCTTGAAGGAGTTCCCACATATGCTGAAGACTTGTTGGGTATTTCTCCTTCACTCGGTGCTCCAACTCATCCCAAACCATCTCAGATGGGTTTATGGTCATGAACCCGAAGACACTAAATGTGTATTGTTCAGGGCTAATCTCAACTGTAGAATATTAACAACAAAAACTGAATCATATTCATGAAGGCACATTGCAAAGAATTTCCATATTTTATCTGTTGTTTCTCGTGAAATCTGACTTTGTATGTTAAATATAACATTTTCAAAAATAATTGAAAAAAACAAAACAATTATATTCACAATAGTGAAAAGTTCTATCTCAACCAATACGTGTGAGGATTCCTGTCTGATCCTACTGTGTTTCCCTCTATTTTTGTCCCTGATCACCTCTCCTCGTGTGTTGTCATTTACCTGTCTGTTTGTTAATGTGTGCCACGTGCTTGTGTTTTGTTTTGTGTCCTCGCAGTATCCTCCTCCAAGCTCCGCCCTCTGACTCACCATTCTCCGTCAGCACAGCTGTGCCTCATCTCTGTGATCACCCCGCTGGATACAAATACCCCGGTCTCCCGTTTGCTCATCTCAGTCAGTCCGTTTACCTGCATGGTAGCACATCCTGTAAGTCCGTCTGTCTCATCATTGAGAGTTTCCGGTTCTGACTCCGTTTTGCTTCTTGCCTACCTGCCGTTCACCAGAACGAAGAAGATTCCAGATCGTTCCTCGGAGATCATCTGCTGCAATCTTGGCAATCCTGTGTCGAGCTTCGAGCATCACACAGTCGACCCTGCCTTTCCGTCCAGTGTCGAGCCTCGGGTGTCACCTGTATGAAGAAGCCTTCCAGTTCGTTCCTCGGAGATCAGCTGTCGAAGGTTTGGCCATCCTGTGTAGAGTCATGGACATCACACAGTCGATCCTGCCAATCTGCTGCGCTGGTGGAGAACCTCGGGATTCCCACCAAGCCACGTCAGCCTGCTGCTTGCTGTGGAGAAGCCTTGGGATTCCCCAACGAAGCCACGCCTACCCAGCTACTTCAGCCTACCACTGCTTGTGGAGGACCTCGGGATTCGCCCAGTGAAGCCACGCCCACGCTATGTACCTACCTGCCTGCCAGCCGCTGTCCGCCACGAAGCCTGTTTCTGGTTCAGGAGGAGAGAAGTGAGGAGAGGAGACTAGTCTCCTCGCTGAACATTTGGGCTCTGGCCCCATACGGATTTGTATATGGTGTATTCTCTGCCTACTGTGCGTCAGTGTTTTGGTGAGAATAAAGGACTTCCTGGTTCGAAAGAAAACATCTTCCTACTGTGTCTGTGTCTGTTACAACACCATATCGTAACAATAAGGACATAAAAGAAAATCAAGTCAGAGTGGAATCCAATTTCATAATTACGTGAACCTTTCTTGTATTTATGATACGGTAAGTCATAATTATGAGATGCAGAAGTAATAATTATGTGATCAGGTCTCAATATTTAGGCTAATGCAGTTTTCTCCCATACCAAATGAATATGTGACAGCTCTGGTGAAAGTACACCGTTCTCACTCATCATGTCCTGTTTTGAGAGTTATCTAACGGCATAATGTTTGGTATTTTAGTATAAACTGTTATGTGTCACAATTGAGGAAATATGCAATGATTAAACGGGGATTTCCACAAATGTGGAGTAAAAAGTGTGTTTGTACATGATCAGTCATTAAACTGCAAAAATAAAATATTGGAAATAGCACATGCTAATGAGAAACAAACACATTATGCTTTTTATGGTATTTCATCATGAACACCAGCACCTGAAGATAAGTGTGAAACGGGCGTGCAGCTGCAGCTGGAAAATCAAACCGCAGCATTATGACTGACCAGAGCTTCCCTCAGCGAAGGTGAGATGAAGCGCCTCCGCATTAAGATGCATCCCTCCCTCTCTGTCCGGCGGTTATTATCTGAAGGAGCAGCTGAGCGTATGAAGGTGTTTCACAGGGAGCCATTTCTGCAGCCTGAGAGACGAGCACAGAGTGTTTCAGATCTCCTGTTACACTTCATTTGAAGTGTTGAATACATCCACTGGATGTAATTGTTCTGAGGCTGAGGAGTAATGGCATCACTTAGCAAGAGACTACAATAGTAATGGAATATACTTGTGTGTGTGTGTGTGTGTGTGTGTGTGTGTGTGTGTGTGTGTGTGTGTGTGTGTGTGTGTGTGTGTGTGTGTGTGTGTGTGTGTGTGTGTGTGCCTCTTGTATCCAGTTCCGTCTTTTCAAAGATGATCCAGTTTCTCCAGCATTGATATCGAACGCCATCCTCAGTCTCTCTGCTGTTAAATTATGTTCAGTGGGTTTATCAGAACTTTCCCACTGAACACCGCTGCCTGCTGCTGGAAACCAAGTTGGGCAAAGTTAATGTTCGTGCATCCTCAACAGTGAGATAAACAGCTACTGTACATAGAGCTGAGGAGAACTGCAGCAGAGTTGGTTCCTAATTCTCTACGGCAGGTGTTTCCAACCGGTAGCTCGGTAACTACAAGTATGAGTGTGATGTGTGGACAGACGAAGCGGATTCCGCTGGTATGGGTGGAGCTCAGCTATGTGAATAAATGAATTACTAAAACGAGTAGCTCTCGGACACTTTTATTTTGTTACAGTAGCTCTCAGAGGAAAAAAAGCTTGGAGGCCGCTGCTCCGTGTGTTCGTTACTAACGGCAACACTTGTCATATTAGAAATTATTCGGACTCAACTGTTGATATGAAATGAATGTGTGCAGGTCTGATCTACATCCTAGAAACTGATGCCTGTTTCCAGAATTATCTTTGAAATTAGAAAACATCACGGCACTCGTTACACATGAACTGTTTCCAAAGAGCTCCTCTCACACGGCGCGACTCGTGTCTGTGTTCAGAGAGTTTCAGCTTGTGCATCCTACGCATTTATCCTACAGCAACGATGATTGTATCACAGCGCCGCTGACTTTTTCAACTTCCTGGCAACTCGGCCTCCGACAGGAGAAATTTGCGTTAATTAGAAAAGCTCTTTGAGCAGCAAGAATATGCTTCAGGATGAATATATTAAAAGGAATGTTGAGACACGCTATAAATACAAAACAGCAATGTTTTCCACGTGTTGAGATAGATTTAGAAAAGGGCAGACTGAATGTTTGAGCTGAGTAGAGTCTCACAATCCATCTGCTCATTTACAGAAAATGGTTGTTTTGAATAAAATGATGCATATAAACACTCTTTTAAAAAAAATTGACATTCGTAGGTACGTACCTGTTAAGAGTTTCATCGCCCTTGGTGGAGTTTGTTCCCTCGTGGTTTAGAGAATTTTAATTATGCATGTGCCTCCTGGCTCAAAGAAGACATACAGCACACTACCTTCCTGCTACAAGTGGTACAAAGAATCAGCCAGCTGAAGCACATAATTACTATTTTAGCTTCATCCACTTGTTATGCTACTACTTTCTGTAAACATCCAAGCTTTAAGCTCATTGGTTTATCAGAGTACTGAGGATGTTCAAGAGGTACATGCGTCAATGTGGGATGTAAAATCTTTTCTGAACTATGTTTGCGATAACACATGTATTTTGTGTTCTTATCCGAAAGCCAGCAGGTCCAAAGGAAAGCAGTTTAAGAACACTCAGGGGCACGAAAGAGTCAATCCTCTCTCCCAGAGTAAGAAAAAAAACAAGACTGTAATCAGCAGAGAAACAACAGGCTTAACTGATGAATGTGCTGGAAGCAGTGTGATGTCATTATGGTGTCACAAAGCATTGAAGGTGCAGACTGGGGTTGATGGATGGGTCAGTAAAGTTCACAACTTGGACACCACACAATGTCGTTTTTCACCAATAGCCAAGATTGGTATATTTTAGCCCGTAACCTTGACAACCATCTTTCCCTAATGTTAACCAAGTATATTTGATGTCCTGCAAAAGGCACCTATTTTGGAAGCAAACCTCAGAGCCATTCAGTGAAGACTCATGAACAAGACCTCACAACATTTTAAATCTTTTACTTGGTTGGCGACAACTCAACGACGGGACCAAACAGTCTTCCTAGCTTGCCTTTCTACTGTTGGTCTCTCTTCTGATCTATCTAGCCAAAGTTTTGTGCTGAAATACTGGGGACAAACATGAGGGATAAATGGCCAAGTGTAAGATTTTGGGGATTTTGACAACGGCCAAACTATAATGCCAGATGACTGGAAGAGCCTTTCCAACATTGCAAAGCTGGAGGCATGGAACATACTGCATGCCTGCGTGTGTCCACACCTGCTGCGTGTCACCAGCCTGTCAGCTGCGGTGCTGCAGCTGCAGGTCCTACCATGAATCAATGACTTTCTCTTTGACAAAGGCCATCCGTGTTGAATTTTCGAGGTCTGACTAGTAATGAGTTGTAACCAAAGAGCAGTGACATTATTTTTGTTTACCCTCGTTCATAGCGAGACTCACAGACACACACAGCCACTCACACCGAGACAGAGGACCGATACAGATCCTGAACCACTGACGGGGTGTTGGGGGATGTCCAAGACTACGCCTGAACCTCAGTGTCTCCAACTCCCAACTTACAGGATATAAAGGTTCTGCTGCTGACACGTTGATGATAGACAGTGCACTTTCATATTAGGTTGGAGGGGAGGGGCGGTCACAATGTTTTGGGTCCATTTACACAAAATCTTGTTCAATAAATAGATGCCATAAACAGCAGATGAAACACATCTGTATCCTAAGAAAAGCCTATGATGACCCCGCCCTCTCCTGTCCTGCTAAGTCTGTTCTGCTACTAGTTTTACAGATAATAGGAGTTAACTTGGGGGCTTCCAGAAGACGTAAAAGACTGTCCCTCCAACATCTCATCAGCATGCAAATATTTGTACTCATTCACACACTTCATACAGGACTGACTCTCCTCACCATTGTGTTAGTATGTTTATTATTTTCAGTTATATAAATGACTGTTCAAAGATGTATCTGAGTGTGGCCTCTCATCTTTTTACCAACCTATACCCAGGTGATAACAACAGACAGACACGTTTTTTTACAAAGCTGGCGGTTAGGTAGGAACTGCAGAGTGAGTGATGTGACAGTTATGGGATAATAATGATACAACTGAGATGATAATGACAGCTATTATCGCCATATAGCAGCACTTCACCATTGAGCTTATGGGACATAACTGTATGTGGACTATATCTCCTCGGTAGGTCAGGATGTGGTGAAAAATAGTCTTCACCATTTGTCAATCTGCATCATCAGTGAGTGCTCGTATTGAGGGCCACCATTTCATATATCGCTGTCAAAGCAGAATATTCTTTCCTTTAGCAGACTTTATGTCCAGGTATTTTTTTCTGGCAGACTATGTCAGCATAATAAAAGCGTTTAAAATGTATTTCAGCATGCTTTCCATGCAAAAGTACATTTTTCAACATCAATTTCCTTGTGCATGTCATGTCGCATTACAACTAGTAGCTTTCTGGTTGTTGGATACCCACATATTATAAATAAATAATTAACTCCCCACTACTGATATGACTTGTTAATTAAATATGGTGTTTTCACTGGAGCAATGCATCATAATGCATTCGTATTAATGCAGAATCGCTTAACTTCACACTGGAACTGTGAACAGAGGCAGTTGTTCTTAGCTTTGGATGAGTCAGTGAGGTCACCCCACAAAGACACTCCACCTCAGACTGACAGCTGGGTCGGTGCTGGCGGGCCTCCTTCTGCAGCACGGAACAAACAGCAGCATCTGAAAAGAAAAGCCTCACTTCAATTATGCATGTGTTCAAATGAGGAGCTTGCAGAGTTTTCTTCTTTGCTTGCATATGCAAAGACAGCAAACTGGATCTCTCCACCATGTCCTCAAAGACCTTGCTCATGGTCAACCTTTCCTTTGATGTTTAGTCAAGACATAATTAAATATGAAAAACCATATTCACACCAGAGGATTTTAAATTCAATATAGTGGAAACTGCATAAACATTTTAGTTTCCAGTCAAACTAGAAATAATGTGTTGCAGTTGTATATCTTTGCAAACCAATGCAGTTTATGTTCATGTCTGTTCAGAGTCATAAATATATTTGAAGTTAAGATTTTTTATTAAGTCCTGATGTGTCCACATGCTTGACTAATACATGTCCAGAGTCATAATATATTTGAAGTGAAGATTTTTATTGGATCCTGATGTGTCCACATGCTTGACTAATACAATTTATTTACAGTACACAATCATTCAAGTAGAGATATTCTGCTGAAAGGAAACTGCAACTCAAAAATGTGGATGCTTCACACAAATCTAAAACACAGAATATCTAAACAATCAGTTTAAAGATGGACATCCAACATTAGTGTCCTCAATTCAGAATCTGACATAAATGTGAAATATGGTCACAATCTGTCCTTCTGTTCCTTAGTTATGGTGTTGAATAATGGGATTTTTCCAACCATCTTCTTGTCACAGTGAAGTTGACCTTTGTCATCACTTTACCTTCTTATCCTATTGGACTTTCAAATATTTTTTTTCAGTTAAGGTATGAGTTTTTGAGTTATAGCCACAAACATGTAACCTTTGACCTTTGGCCATGCTGTTCCCTCAAGGCATTCCCAAGACAAGGCATTCATAAACGGGTTGACACGAGGTCAAAGTGACCTTGACCTTTAGCCTGCAAAATCCAATCAGTTTCTTTGAAGCCAAGTGAACATTTGTGCAAAGTTTAAAGAAATTGCCTCAAGGTGTTCTTGGGGTATCACGTTCACAAGAATGAGTTGGATGGACAGACATGGACAGAAAACATGTGATTCTGGCGTAGAGGCAGAATAAGGAAGATGCAAATGATGCATCACTGAGGTGACAAACTCTGGGAGGCAGAAAAATTGTTTACATCCAACATATTGAAGACAGATCGGTGATTAAGATTATATAAATGCATTAATTTGTTGTCTTCTTAAGCCTGGGACACACTGCCGGCATGGCGTGTTGAATTTTTGAGGTCCGACAACTGACGAGTTGTATCCAAAACGTAATCGGGTGGTTTTTGTTTACCCTCGTACATAGCGACACACACACACACACACACCAAGACAGAGGAGAGATACAGAGAGAGCGAGAGAGAGAGAGAGAGAGAGAAACCCCTCGCTTCACCTGGTAAAGTGTCGTCATGATATAATACAGCCTACACTGTGTGATTAAACAATACATGTGTGATCACAGATCGTTTCAATGAATATTTTTGTTGGGAACTGCGTGTGAAAAATAGGCATCGTTTCTATTTTATAAATCTCCATCTTCATGTCTTTTAAGTGTAATAACATTACTTGTGGTTGTAGACACAACAATAAAAAGAGACCGTTTCAGTTCAACAGAGAAAACACAACATTGATTGTTTTTTTTGAGAGAGCAACCTGTAGGTCCATCTGTCAATTGGCTCGTACTGTAAACCCCCAACACACCAGCTGAGGTAAGGTGGTGTTATGCACCCTTTATTTTACCTCTACAGCCCTAGTTATGACAGTTCCCCCAGTATTTGTAATTGACCAGACACATCCCCAGATTCTCTGAAAGATGAAAGAAACCTCAGTGTCTGGTGTTGAAGTGACTCCCGGATGTTCTGTAAACTCCTGCTTCATGTAAGTGCGCTCGTCAGTGTGCAGCAGCTGCGGCTCAGGAGTGCGTTTGTTGGTCGGTTCTGTATCCTCTGCGCTCTGTACACAGATCTCTGACAGCATGTGACACAAACAAAACGTCTGTTTAAATCACAGCATCACCAATGCACATATTAAATATAGAACAGTGTGCTGATATCACTGATGAGTGCATCTGGTGAATAAACTGGGTTACTTTGAACAGATAAATGTGTCACCATCATCATGTCGTCTCTACAGACGCAAACACACTTTCTGTTCGCGTCTCTGAAACGTATTCAATCTCAATGTCTGACTGAAGATTTCTCTCAAAGAGACTTTGTTTAAAGTCTTACAAGTACATATTCAAAAACGTTCGTCATTGACATGATAAAAACAAATTATGAAAACATCTCTTGAGGCGTTCCTGCTCCTCCATCTTTTGTCAGTTTCTGCAATGTTACATAAATACTGTCAAGATTTATTTTGTTATTAAACATAAAATAAATGTTTAAATGTGTTTTAATGCTAACTAGTCAGTGCTTGATCAGTTTGCTTCAAATTCAATTTTACAAATAAAAGTCAATGCAACTAATGTTTTTTTTGTTCACTTTACTGTGGAAATATTCAACCTAATTATATCTAATTCATATAATGACTTCCTAGAAGTTGGTTAAACTCATTTTCTTTTTTCGGTTTTCAGTCTATATGATTCATTGAAGTAAAAAAAAAGACAGAAAATAAGGCCTTAATATTTATGAGTAAACTCAAATGAACAGTTTAATCTCCATACTGTGTCTAAACAAATCAGATGGAAAATTGTGATTCCACTACAGTTTTCTGTGAATGTTTGTAAGTTGTTAGAAAGATGGCTGAAGTCCAGAGGAACCTGCTCCTTCAGCGGTTCGTCCCCAGAGGTCCGCTTCTGTGTAAACTCACCCACAGTGTCCCTCACTTCTTTATTTGATGTTTGCCAGACATTTGATGTTAAACTCATTCAAGCTTGTAGACATAGTGTGGGACTATGAAGTGAGATTGTTTTGACAGGCTCATGATATATCTCTCTGTAGTGCCCGGCAGCGCCGATCAACAATAAACATGCCTGAATGCCTTCTGAAGCTATTTTACAGCTTTTGATTTTGCTAATACATTCTGGAAGGAAAAACACTTCCTGTGATGTTCAACACTTTTCTGTCGAGGAGGAGAAAATTGAACTTTGTTAATGGTCCTTGGTTTGACCTGTGCTGTGACCATGTGTGTGTGTGTGTGTGTGTGTGTGTGTGTGTGTGTGTGTGTGTGTGTGTGTGTGTGTGTGTGTGTGTGTGTGTGTGTGTGTGTGTGTGTGTGTGTGTGTGTGTGTGTGTGTGTGTGTGTGTAAAGGATGCGCATGACTACAGTACAGATAACGATAGATAACAGCTAACATGTCCTTACGCTTATAGCTGTATAATGTAATTTAATGATGATAGAAATATTTGTCCGCACAATTACATTAATACATGAAAGAAATAAGATTACGAGATGTAGTTTATATGTTGGTTTTTGTAGAATTTCTTTAGAAAGTCATGTTTTAATATAAACCTGGAAAAATAATCAAGTTTGAGGATTTAGAAACATTAAATACAAAAAAAAAAAAAAATTGTCAGAAATGTTAAATGAAAAAATTCAAATAATTCCAATCCTGCACTATTTTCTAGGTCAGCAATCAAACTGTAAGGAAATGAAAGACCTTTTTAACCTCTTTATACAAAATATCATATTTCTTTGAGGTGTATTCTTCCTTTGAAGCAGCATTCAGATAACACTCAGGTGGATTTGATTGACTCGTCAGAGGCTTGTTCAAGTAAATTGGTTTTGTTCACCTGGTATAAATACGGCTGTGGCTCAAGTTTCCAGCAGAACATTGCTCACTAAGTAACATCGTGATACTGAGAAACGTGGCATCAGGAGGGGAAACAAGGCTCAACTCCTTTGGTGGGCAGTGGATGATGGAAAACAGTCCTGATCTCCTGTTCTTCTCGTCATATACATCCTTCTGGCGGTACCAGAAGGGAAATGCCAGCTGGTAGTATCTGAGGAGATGATGACATTTTTATTGTATTTTGGAAAATATATGCTCATTTTGAATTTGATGCCAGCACCACATCTAAAAAAAAACACACAGGGGCATGTTTACCACTGTGTTGCATCCATATTCTTTTAACTACACTAAACATTTGGGATCTGCTGTGACCAGTTTTTGGAGTTTTGAAAGTGAAATGTTGTCCCATTCTCGCTTGATAACAGTTGCTCAACAGTTCAGGGTCTCCTTTGTCACCTTTTTCATTTCATGATTGGTTAATGCATTCTGTATTTTGTACATTCATTTAAAGTGACAACCTGCCATCCACTTTTTAATGATGTACGTGGCAAATAAAAAAGCGGAGCTGACCTCCTTAATCCTGTTCTCATAAGTTTGAGGTCATGGGAAGCTCCAGGTTAAAAGCCATTGGGTTCTTGTTGTTTAATTGTTGTCACTACAAAGTTTATGAAAAGTTTTACAGTAGTTTCACAATCAAAGATGGACAATAAAATGATTAATTTTAAACACAGTATACTAAGGTTAAAGTTTAAACTGACTTTGCATGCATACTGTATGTGTAATTTGTGAATGAGCTCATGTGCAGTGTTCATGTTTCACTTCTGATAATGTTTCTGAAGTTCCCTCCTACTTTTAATTGTTGCAGATTTACACAGTTTCAAGAGAGCGTGAGGCGGGATGTGAAGATCCCAGCTATGACGCCTTAACTTTTTGAACTGACTTGTCATTACAACTTTAAATAAATCTGTTTGTTTAAGACAGTTCAACAGTACTGAACATCATCAGTAGTGTTAAAAGACTTTTCAAACCTTTACTCCACAGAATAAAACATATGACCTCTAATAGTCAATAAATACAGCACACCAAATATGTTTTTTTTTTCTACATGAACCAGTTCCACCTCAAAGTTATCCAGTGGCTGAAATGAAGAGGAGGCCAAGTTCTACTATAATTAAAATGGATGTAGCATGTTGTACTTTTCTCTGTTGCATCAGATTTCAGAGTTGCAGTTGATCATTTTTTAAAAAGGCTTTCAGAGTTTTCTGAATCATTTTATAGAGCTGATATTAGCCCTTGAATTCTGAATGTTATTTAGGTGGAAGTGAAAATTGCAGTTTTTGCTGCAGTTTTTAAAAGTCTTTCTCCAGCCCGGTGATGGGGAAAGAGGAACTTCACATGTTTCCAAAGTCTCATGAGTGTCCCTGGTCCACCGAGCTGAAGGTTATTTGTTTTATTATTGTTGTTACTTACTTGAATTTGGGGATTTTTTTTTTCGGGCAGAAATTCCAAAACAGAAATAGCCTCAGGCTGTGGTCTTCCCTGTTTCCTATGGGAACCAGGCTGGCAGGACTCAGTCAACTAAAATGACACTTTAACTGTGCAACACAAAAAAAAACTATTTGGGGCGTATGATTTGGAAATTATTTTTGCTCGACACCAGAGTGGGTTTGGTCAATTTAATTTCCTCTGTTCATACCTTTCTGTTATCTGCCACCGGCTGCCTCTTCGTTTTGATTTTTGCAGCTTATTTGGTACACTGTTTTTTTTGCTGTTGTTTTTCTGAGTTTGTTGAAAATAATGTTTTTTGCAGTTGTGTTATAGTTAGCGTGCAGTGCACAACAACACACTCAACCAGCAGAAGCAATGACGTTATTATGAGTGTGTTGACAGAAAAGTGGTTTCCCAGTGTTTAATTATATAGTTGTTATTTGATAGTTTAGTAAAAACACATAGTGTAATGTATATTTTATATTATCAAATTCATAAATCATTCAAAGCTATTCACTATTAGCCCGTCCAGCAGTAATTTCCTCATCATTGTTCACACTTGCTGTGATATCATATAGTTATTTGCGAGATGCTTGTCAGGTTGCATGAGGCTCTCAGGCAGCATACGTGAGGATGCAGTTAGCCTTGCTTTGACTAAAGACTACAGGTGAGGGGAAACTGATGGTTTTGTCCAAAGTAAAGAAAAATGGTCAGGGACACGTTTAAAACTTGTGATATTTGAGACATGTTTGCTGACTTGGTTTTAGTCTTTCAGCTCATTCAGGTTTCCTGTAGGAGGATTTTAACTCTCTGATCTCTGACCCTTTAAAGAGTGGACTTCCCCTTTAAGGTTTCTCTGTGGGTGGTGTTGTTTTGTTGTTATCAGTCATTTCCAGAGAGGAAAATGTTTACTTGACATGTTTAGTTAAAAGTTTAAGGTCAATTTAATTAATTTCTTGTAAAAGTGCAGCTGAAGCAGCTCTGGATTCACCTGGGTCTAATGTTAGGATCAGAACCACCTGGGTCTAATGTTAGGATCAGATCCACCTGGGTCTAATGTTAGGATCAGAACCACCTGGGTCTAATGTTAGGATCAGATCCACCTGGGTCTAATGTTAGGATCAATAATAATTTGCCATCATGGCCCTTCATGACCTCGTGACCCTGCTGCTATTCATGATTCAGATTAAACTGTGATAATCAAGTTCAACAGCTGTCTGTCACCGTTCTCCTCTTCTCCTTCCTCACCAAAACAAACTTTTGTTTTACATTGCAATTTGTGAGAAAATCTGCCGCAAAATCAAAAAGTTTTGAATGAAACAATCACAATAAAACTCTGCAAAATCCTGGAGGTACTGATTATCAGTGAAGGTTGTCAGTGTATTAGCAGCAATTAAAAGTTGCAGGTGAATGTGTGGAGCTGATTTTAAATATTCTACTGTAAAACATATCTGCAACTGTTCATTATCGATCAATCTGTTCACTATTTAATTACAATTATTGACATAATTTAAAGGAAAAACACATTTAAGTAGAAGATTTGACTACATAGTTACATTCCACCACTGGAAGAAACAGATGAGACATTTCCAACAACATTTCATTACAAAAAGTGAATTGTGCAGCAGCAACACGTTGAACATCTTGGAATGCAACAAATCAGTGGCAGCCCTGACTCTTTGATATTTGCCCTGATATGTGTCTTTTCATGGCACTTCTCATATTTGAAAACCTTTTTTGTATTTGCCTCCGAGCGACTCTAAAAGCATATTCTTGTTATTATTTGTCTTCCTTACTCATAAAAGCAGACTAATGTCAAAAGCTCTCTGAAGAAAAATTAATCCAGAAAGTGAAAATATCACTTTCACAGAGAATCTTCAGAGAAGCTGCCGGGTTCTGAAGCTCGGTAAGCAGGCCAGCGTCTCTGCCTGTGTGATTCATGGTGCTGCAGCAGGCCTGTTTCCAGGATGGCCGTTTTCGGCTCCTCGCTCCCTAAATGTGGATCAGCGAGCTTAATATTTCGCTGATTGTTTTTATTTGGCGAAGTAGGTCTGAAAACAAAGCGCTGCACTTTTTCGCTCGAGGCAGTTTACCACCTCCTGTAATCGCACCCATCCATTCATCGTGAGCCTCCCTTTCATTGGACAAACCTATGTGTGACTGCTCCACATGGGTATTTACTGTGAACACACCACTCAACTGATGGATGAATTTCAGATGTGCTTCCCAGGAGTCTGTGGGGATGTTTCCATTTCTAGCATGGGGGAAAGTGCTGTGTGCAGCCCGTGGGAATAAAGAGTATCTGAAGGTGCCCGTGCTGCCATTTGCTTTAGATTATCTCACCTCACACGGCTGCTGTTAGTCCAACCGCCCTCTGTTCACATCCTGCAGGAAACAGAGCGAATGCATTAACATGGTCCACGAAATATCCACGTTAGTGTATTAAAACACACATAAAGGAGGGGAGAGAGCCGTTTCAGACGAGTGAAGCTGCACAGTTGCATGTACAGTGTGCAGAAATTCACCCACTTTGTTCCCCTTCTTTTATCCCCACAACATCCACTTTGATTTATTTCAGCATCCTGAGAGCTTCAACGGGGAAAAAGTGGACCTGAGCAGCTTTGTTCTCTGTTTCGAGTCACTTCACAGTTTGCTTCATCCTGCAGTAATTTCCCAAATGGTCTCATTTTTAACTATGAGTTTCCAAAAATACATTATAGATACATATGTAAGACGCTCGCAGACAGGCGGACTCAGTCCCATTTCTACTGATATTACCTGGAAACCCAAGAGACACCAAATCTATAAGAAGTTCTTCATTTACAAATGGACTTTTAAAGGCTGAAATTAATGTGTGTATGGCCGGGGGGTATCTGTCTCTTGTTCATATGCACTGTGTTTTATAAGCATGCTATCCACCAATATGTTACTGTTTTATCTAAAGACAGAATCTATGGAGTAATGAAGGTTCAACGCAACATGAAACTCAGCCCGGTGAGCTTATTAAGACGTGATCTTCTCTTTGCGCTCAGTTTAATATTTTCTCACTACCAGACAGCGAAAACAAATGATAATCGTTCCACTGTGAGCATTTCATTCCCCAAATGTACCATCATGGTGGTTCTCTACATCTGAGGCCAAATCCATCACAGGTTTGTGTCTTTTTTTTAACACTTGACTACACTGACTTTTGGTACGAGGAGGTTTTCTGGATTTCCTTTTCCACTGCAATACTCTCTGAGGTCCTAATCATATACTGGTTCTTTATACTTTCAGTACGTACTGCAGTTACCCTTCCAAAGTATGTACTGTTGCATGTAGTATGTATACTATTGGGACATACTACTTCATCACAAAAATGGACCTTGAACTTTGACCCTCTGTTTGTCACGATCAGTAGCACGACATATGAAGTAAAAAGAAAAAGGAACAAGTACCTTCTTCTCCTCCTTCTCCTTCTTTTCCTTCTTCTTCTCCTTCTTCTTCCTTTTGTGGGCGGAGCTTTAGTGCCACCAACATTCTCTGCAGCTCAGTCGATGTGACGTATCTTCCGCTGCAGAGGATTGTGGGTCAGAACATCCAGAGTACCTGCAGAATAGGATCCTGGTACTTTTAGCATCCTATATTTAACATACCATATGTACTGTGACATACTAAATCTTTTTCTGCCATACTAAATAGTATGTTAGTATGGATACTGGAACACAGGGGACGTGTAGCTCATGTCATAACGGCACCGTGACGTCATCTTATCTACAGAGGAATCCCGCCTCATTACTGCCACCTACTGACATTAGATATCATAACAGGAGAGAAAATATTTGACCTGAAAAATACTAATGTGGTTGTCACATTTTTGTCACAGTTTTTTTGTTTAATTTAATTCATCTTGAGACAAACTAAAACTGAATCAAAATGAGTTGTGTGAATATGAAATTTAAACGCATCATGCTGGTTTGAGCAGCTATGGTAACCTAACCACCAGTAACCTCGGAGGTACACATGCTAATCACTGGTTAATGATGATACTGGAGAAATCTGGAATCTGATGGTTATGACAGAAGCTCTGAAATGAGAAAGAATGCCATGTTACTCAGTTTTTATGTGGAATAATAGATCCTCCAGCAGGGTTCTGCTGACAGCTCCTCAGTCCCAGATCAAGACTAAAGATAAGCGACTTCTTACATCTCTGGAACTCCCTGCATGAAAATCTGAGCCTCGTAAGATCTGTGACATCTTTGAAATTACTTCTTTAAGCTCATGTTTTTAAAATAACTCTTCATTAATTCCAAGTGCACTTTTTTAACCTTTTTTCTCCTATTTTATTATTAATTGTTACTGTTGTCATATTTCTGGATAGATAGATAGATAGATAGATAGATAGATAGATAGATAGATAGATAGATAGATAGATAGATAGATAGATAGATAGATAGATAGATAGATAGATAGATAGATAGATAGATAGATAGATAGATAGATAGATAGATAGATAGATAGATAGATAGATAGATAGATAGATAGATAGATAGATAGATAGATAGATAGATAGATAGATAGATGGATGGATGGATGGATGGATGGATGGATGGATGGATGGAGTAGTCCTGATGCCATCATAAAAATAGAACATTAAAAATAGATGAAATATATGAATACAATAAAATATGCAGGTCTCTGTACAGAAATTATTAATATTATTGCCTTTTCCTTATATTTTATCAGGAGCAGTTCAGTCTTGTTTGTATCCCTGAGGAGAAATTCCACATTAAGGACTTTGTAACTTTGTTGTTTTTTTTTTAAAGTGCTGTATCAGTAAATATTATTATTATTATTATTATTATTATTATTATTATAGATGTTAATCCTTGTTTAATATTGAGAATCCAGCTGTCATTGGTAAGTGTGATTCTGGTGTACATTTGTGTCTGATTTAAGGAAATGGTGACGTTACCTTGACGACACCAGGCTCCACCCTCAATGAAAATCAGCTAAAATCACATCTCTCCATGGCTGTGTCTGCTGCTGCGATATGAATCGTCTCTGTGTGCTTTAACCTGGCTGTGCGATCAGGGAGCTTAGGAGCATCACTTTGCTGTCCACGGGTGATTACCTGTGCAGGCTGACCAGCAGCAGCAGCTTCAGAGTGACAGGGCCAGCTGTGTGCTGAGGAGTGGAGGGGATCGGAGGGGATCTGGGCTTAGAGGGAGGCGGCGCTGCCTATAGCCCACAGTAATCCTGGATCACAGAGTTAGCTGCGTTAGCTTCTCCCCCTCACTGTGGGGATTAACGCCACTGAGCTGACCACTCTGATGAAACACTTGCAGTATCAGGGGACTGACAGAGACCGGCAGAAGGACGGGTTACTCTGGAGACGGGAGGACCCGCATCAGCTGACAGCTCTGATGGAGACGTTTATTGACATCCTAATGAAACCAGAAATCATGTTAACATGTGGGATAAACTACTAAGAATCTCCACAGGAGGATTATCTTTCCAGTTTGCACCACAGACACACTGATGACCGCGAGCACACGCTCACCTTATAAGGCCTGTGACAGATTATTCTGTCCTATAAAGCCACAACTGAGCAACTACATGAGAGTTCAAAACTGTTATAACCTCCATCTGACTTTATGACATCTGTTTCAATATGTAGAAAAATATTATTCCGATATGTAATGTCTGAGAAAATTGTTTTCTGAATTTGGAGTAAATATGCAGCTTAAAAAAAAGGTTTATTTTATTTATTTGTAATCTTGCTCTAGTTATTTACAGACCGTCCAATAAAAATGATTCTATAAGATATTGTGTACGAAAAATTAATTTATATTTATGGAGAGTGACTGAAGATAATATGTGTAGATTTTGTGCTGATGAGGACATTATGCATCTGTTTTGTGACTGTCCAGTAGTTGCATTATTTTAGCAGCAGGTGGCAGATTGGTTAACCGAAGCAATATTTTTTACTTCTATCTGCTTTTAATATCATTTGGGGATGTCAAGAAAACCAAAAACCATTATTGAACATGGTTTTGTTACTTGGCAAAGTTAACACATTCAACTCTTCACAAAAATGGCTTTAAACTCCTTCATTTCATATCTTAAACATTATTACATTCAGGAAGAATTAATTGTGAAAGGTAAACCAAATAACTCAAGTTTAAATAAACACATGAGGCTGAAAATGTCAAAGACATTGGAAGCTGAGTTAGGATTATTCATGACATCCCATGAAACCATATTCATATTTATTTTAAGTTGTTCATTATATTTCAATTCAATTCAATACAATTGTATTAATATAGCGCCAAATCATAACTCAGGTTATTTTATGAATCTTAACACATTAAAGTCCTTACAGCAGAACTTTACAATATTATACAGAGAAACACAACAATTCCCACGTAAGCTAGGAGGGAAAAACTCCTCTTTAAGGGAGAGAAACCTCCAACAGAGGGAAGAAAAACCTCCAACAGAACCAGGCTCAGAGGTGGGCGGAGCATCTGTTAACAGAACCAGACTCAGAGGTGGGCGGAGCATCTGTTAACAGAACCAGGCTCAGAGGTGGACGGAGCATCTGTTAACAGAACCAGGATCAGAGGTGGGAGGAGCATCTGTTAACAGAACCAGGCTCAGAGGTGGGCGGAGCATCTGTTAACTTATAGCAACATATATTACTTCACACAGTAAAGTAGCATTGTCACTATAATAATCTTTATGAAGTATCACCATTCATTCCTTCCCAACATGAGCAGCAGGGTGGAGCTCACCTGTGCAGGTGAGTCTGTAAACCTGCCTTCACCTTGTGACAGAAACCACCATGGAGCTTCTCAACCCTCGGATATCGAGGTGTAACATCCACTTCTCATGTCACCATGGTTTTAATTGGAGATGCATTATGTCTGCTGCCTCCTTGACCTTTTGTGGCCACAACCCGGCAGCTGCCTTGAGACAGAGGAGGAGCTTTGTCTGAGCCTCACTTCTGACTGAGGACCAGTAACCCCGAGCACCCCCACCTGGGCGACACACTCTTGGCGGCCTCGACATCAGGGCTCAGGCTTCGGTGTGGGGTCCCTGTCCGTTAATACCCGTTGTTGGTCTGCCACTCAGATGTTTGACCACAGAACAGAACATGTGGATCAATCCCTCCAAGTCACTACATACTCGTATTTTTATTATTTCATGAATATTATCTACAGTGGATGAAAATACTTCCTGTGATCTCAGTGCTGAAATAAGATCTATAAACAAACAAGAACACTGAAATGAAAAATATGCATATTAAGGTCATTTTAAAGTTAAAGCCTTTTGGCTAACTGTGGTGCGTGTACAGCCAGGGTTATTAATATGCACTGTCACTGTTCAATTAAAGCAAATAATTATAAAAATAATGACCAACAAAACAGTATTTCCTTCTACCATCTGTAGACTAGATGTGGACTCAGCAGGCTGCTGTGTTCAAGGTGGATGTAGATTGTCCTTATCTGAGGAACATCGCTGTGTTCATTTAAAGGGGAAAGTATCTCTGCACTCATGTGAGCAGGATTCAGGACTTCACAACCAGCTGTGCAGCTTCCATCAGTGTGACATTGAAGCTTGAAGCCTCCAGGTGACAAACACTGAGACCTCGTGTGACCTGCAGTTACATTTCTGAAATAATGACAAGTATTTACACATCCATGACTTCTGGATGTTTCAATGTGGGAAGAGGTAAAGGTGGCTTTAAAAAAAAAAAAAAATGCTTTGAGAAAACATATTCGACCACATCTCATCATTAACTGCAGCACAATCTGTACCCGTCCTTTTTTGTATTAAAATCCTGAGTTTTAATATAATTTTCCAGATTATTTGTTTGTGTGAATGTTTTGCCTATTTTTAGTGGTGTCAGTAAGGTTAGCAGCAGAAATCACGATTCAGCTGTATCCCCCAAAATCACTTAAATCTACTAACTGAAGGAAGGGAAATGTCACTAATTGAAAAAAAATTAAGTTTACTCAAATTTACAATAAACCAAGAAGTGGATATCTATGGACCCTACACTTCAAATAAAAACACTAGCAACCGTGTCACACCTTTTACTTACAGTACGTGAAGCAAATTAAATACGTGTATAAAACAACATAAAGAATAGATTTCTGAAACACCTTTAAACTCCACTAAACAGTGGTGAACCACAGAGAGTCACACGAGTCAACCAGGAGATGAAACTCTGCTGAAAACAGTGTAAGGTGACCAAAATAACAGTTTAATATGCAAACTAGGTTTAATTCTGATTAGCTGTGTGATTAATACGTTTTACAGCTTGTCACATACCAACATAGAGAGAGTGACTGCTGTCCCATTTTAGTCATATTTATGCAGTAATTGTTACATGATAATCTTTTAATGTAGTACTTTACTGTCTGTTGTCAAGTAAAAATTCAGAGATTTTCAAGAACTCTTCATCAACACTTGGTTGATCCTGATTTTATTTCCTCACATTTTTGTGTCTGTTGCTGTAGTGTAAAGTTTCACCACAACTTTTAAACAAAGTTTACTTTTCTCTGAGCTCTGCTTGACTCTGCCTCACTTCACCGCTCGCTGCTCTCCAGCTGACACAAGAGAACTAATCACACTCCGGAAAAATGATGTTAACAACCAACTGCAGATAATACAACTAAACCACAAAGGTGCACTTTGTTTACACCACATGCTCACCGAGGACATGACAAACAGCTGCGGAATAATTCATATTAATATGAAGTGAAACAAACAATAATAGAACAAAATGTGGGTGTATTTATTTTGACAAGCTGCAGAAACATGGAGGGGATATTTAAATGACTTACATTACACAGGTAGGTGAGCGTGGTGGTTCTGTACCAAACACTTCCACTGAGATGAGTCCTGACGACCTGCAAGTGAACTCCAGTCACTCAATAATAGGAAAACATGAAGTGAAGCACCACAGTGTTGTGATCCATGCTTTAAGTTCGTCTGAGGATGAAGAGTGACGCATTTCTCTCCTGACGTCCTGAATTATGACCATTGAGTCCACTTCAAATGTCATCAAATTAGGCTGTTGAAGAATATCTGATGTTGTCAACACTTAACCATACAGTCCATGAACATAATAAGATGATCCACCTTTTTACTCCTAAATTTCCAGAAAAAAATACGTCCTATATTTGCGCCAGCACTGTGTTTGTACAGCTACCGTAAATGCTTCATTAGCATCATGTTGACGTTTAATCTTTGGCAGAATAATGTTTGGTTTCCAGTCAGACATTTATTTGCAGAAAAATGTATAAATGAATTAAATAACAGTTTGAATAAATATGTCATGAAGATGATCCAAGGCTTCAGGCCCTAACTGTGACTGTGTGAGAGCTTGCAGAGTGTTTCCGGGTGGAGAAGATCTGCACCAGGTATGTTCATGCGACCAGTAAACACTCGACACCGATTAAAACATGATGGAGTCGGTCATTCACTCAGTAAACTGATTATGTCAGTGAAGGAGTATCCAACTTTCACTTCTCTGTTACCTCATCAGCCCCGTCAGCCGCAACGACCTTTTACTGGAAGTTAAAGTCTGCTCAAGGCTCCTCCATCTGTTTCTATTACTTCAAATCATTTATCTCACGGCAACAGTAACCGTGTGCATTCAGCTTCCACGTCCATCTCCTTCTGTCAAGCACAGTCAGCTGAAACTGCAGATTTTCCATTTTTATATAGAATTTATGAGACAGTGCACTTTTTACACCCACTGTTACTGGCATTATTTATCAACTGAATACTGAGTCATCAAACTGACTGTACGTTTCTCTGGGTTTGCAAAAACGAAGGAAAGGTGGTACCCATGGCGACCACAGGTCTTTCGTTCTCTGTTTGTATGTTTCAACATCTGTGACAGACCCTTACAGAAAAGAAACATGAGGTTTACATGTTCTCCACGTGATCACATGTAGGACATGTTTACCACATGTTGCAACATATGATAACCTGAAATGTGTGGGAAAAAAGTGACAAACACAAAGGTTCATCAGAGAAGACAGAATTATTTACCCATTCAATTACATTTTTGGGGCATTTTGATCCTTTTAACTTTACATTTAATGTTTGGAAATAAAAACTGATTTGTATCAGATATGTTTTATCTTTTCACATGACGGTGCACATGTGTTTCACAAAGGTACATTCATGGATTTATATCTGAATGTACATGAGTTTCACATATAATCCTCTGGGTTTGTTACATCATCACCTGGAACATCATGTGACCTGCAGTAACCTGGTCATGTAATCACGTGTTTAAATTAAAGTCCTAGGACTGGTGTAGTTTGGTTTCACAGTGTGTGTGTGTGTGTGTGTGTGTGTGTGTGTGTGTGTGTGTGTGTGTGTGTGTGTGTGTGTGTGTGTGTGTGTGTGTGTGTGTGTGTGTGTGTGTCACAATATCTGCATAAACGTCCTTAAACACCGAATGTTTATTCATTTCAACATGACAACGAACAACTTCTATTTGACCAAAACCCTAATGTCCTCAGCTGAACCCCAAAAATAACCAAACAGAGGCAAAACATATATGTTTCATATTTAGGGTGACCAGATCTCGGCAAACCAAATGTGGGACAGAGTTTATTTGTATGGGAGAAAGTGGGACATGTTACACATGCTGAGAGGTAATCTGAAGTTTTGATATGTCTATCCAACTTTTGATGAACAAATAATAGACTCCCACGTGAAGTAAACACATAAAAAGAAGGTGAAGTTTGACAGTAAACAGTTTTCTGTGCTGCAGCTCACCACCACAGTCTGCTGACCTGTATGGTTGGGATGCTGCACAGTGAGGTCAGCAGGAGTTATTTCAGCTCCTGTTTTCTCATCTTTATCTTTCAACGTATCCACAGTTTGGTACATCTCTCTTTACGCCACACATTCATAGTGAGACTCATTTATTCTGTGTTGCTTCCCGACGTGAATTAGACTCAAACAAATCCAGAAACCTCTGAGAATGTCCTCTTACCGTCTTCATCCAGTTACAACGTGTCCCAGATGCTGCATTTCCTTTTCTTTCTGCTAGTATTCATCATATTCTGCAGCTCAGCTTGTGCCTCTGTGTTCGTAATGATGGCAGCAAAGATGGAGACAGACTAACCTGCACTGGAGCCACGTATACACAGTATGACTGACATCCAACAGCCCATGATAACAGCCTTCCTGCTTTCTTCACAGCCTTCAGACACAAGACAGATGTTAGAAAAGCTTCTGTCCTGCAGTGTTTACTAGAAATAAGAGACATTCACAACGTGGGACATCGTCTTCATACGTGGGACAAGACGTAAAAATGCTGTGCAGTCCACATAAAGTGGGACACCTGGTCCCACAGGTGGAAGAGGGGAGGAAGAGGGAGGGACTGAGACAGACAGAGGGACAGAAAGAGGTGAGTTACTCTGTCGTTAACAAACTATAAAACCAGGAAAAGATGTGAAAGTCACAAAGGACTGATGGATAAAAAAACACTTGACTGCATCTGGATCCTTATTATGGACACTAATAACAGACCTAGAAGGTGTCCACCTGCTGAGTCATCACTGTTGCTGTTAATCAGAGGACATTTTGTCTCACCTGGACCCGTTGCATTTATTCCAGCTGCTCCAGTATGTTGAGAAGTCCCACTGTTGTCTTGTGCTGTGGCTCCATCATCTTCAGCAGCATTGAACTGGAGATCCTGCGGTAGAAGGCAGCACGTCGTACCTGCAGTTTGTTCAGTGTCCACAAACTGCAGTTCTCTTTTCTTAGATGCAGCTTTCTGCTGCGTGTTTGGTTGCGTTGCTCTTCATGCTGTCTTCACCATGAACCTGCTGTTGGGAGATGTTGTTCAGACCAGTTGGAAATGTTTCCTGACGCTTCTGAAGCCCAACTTCTACTGTTCTGCTGTGACATCATCAGAGTATCTTCTGTGACATCATCAGATTCTCTTCCATGACATCATCAGATTATCTTCCTTTAATCTCAGATCAACATTCTACTACAGAATGCTTTAGATGCTCTTTAGAGTTCCAGAGTTTCTTCAATACTTCAATAACAACTGATTGTGTGACTTCACTGTGTTTACATTGTGGTAACCATGGAGACAGATGGGGACATACAACCCTTTATGCTCACATTCACACCTACAGACAGTTTAGAGTCTCCAGTGAATCCACCATCCTGTGGCTCCGCCTCCATCTCCTCCTGTGGCTCCGCCTCCATCTCCTCCTGTCCACAACATGTCAAAGTTTCCTTGTGTGAAACTGAACCTTAACAGAAGAGTAGACGAGGGCCTGACATAGTCGCTTCAGATATCAACGTCTGAGTGTGAAAGTCCAACTGGATTTAATACAAACATTTGGAACACATTCAGCCTTAAGAAATGTTTTCTTTCCAATCAACCTCATGTTAGTACATTTTGATAAAATTATGAATATAGTAAGACATTTTTATTTATTTTTTGCTTTAAATGGTTTGTATCTATAGGTTCCTACTGGATGAACATGTTTTTAGTAATCTTAATATGTGGGGAAAGGCATGGAAATGCTGTGCAGTCCAACATAAAGTGGGACATCAGCTTAAACTACCCATATTATGTTATTAGGGTTCAGAGCCTTCAAGCTGCAGTTCTCAAACACTTTCATAAAGACGCAGAAGCAACTTCAGAACTGTTCAAGGTAAAGTGGAGGAAATATTGTCCACTGGTCAAGTCAATTAGGTGATTTCTGACTGGACCGAATGGTTTCCCTTCAACATCAATAGTTTTTAATTTGAGTTAAGGTGTTTCTTTAAGGTTTTTAATATTCATACTAATTTGAAAGATTGTCAAGTAAAGTCACTGCACCTGGCTTTAATCACAGGTGTAGTTTTTTTTTTTTTTTTTTTTACCTCCAGTGAGTATCCTTCCCAGCCTGTGATAAACTCACACTCACAGTTTTGATGACCCGTCCTCAATGACAGCGTCCTGTACAACGTCGCCACAGAGCCGTGCAGCGAGGAATGCCGATAACGTCTGGATGGGTCGTGTCAGCTCCACTCTTTCACCACCGTGTCGCACTAATAGGCCTCCGGGATGACCCCTGCCACAAACATGAGCAACTGTCACACTGTTGACAACATGCAAAACTGCAGAAAAGTGTCAGGAAACTAATTCAATTTCTGCGTTGTGGAGTTCTCATTATGCATGAACAGAGATGCAGCCTTGGCTCACGGCTTATGCAGCACTGAGACCATCCAAAGTTCCTCTGCAGCAGCTGCATGACAACTACAGTATATCTCTCCTGCTTATATTCATGTGCGATAACATGGCACTGCGAGGCACTACTGCGATGACACATCTGGGGATATATATAAAAAGAAATACATATTTATTGACCTCAGAGTGGGAATGAATGGTCAAAGTAAAGAGAAAGAATGTGCAGCCATTAGGAGAAGAAATATTAAAGATACATATGGGGTAATGGCTCTGTGCTTCGTTTTCATTCAGGAATATTGCATGAATATTAAAGTTACATCGATATGGGCTTTATGGTGTGCAGCGTAAGAGCAGTTGGTTTAAAAGACGGCATATTCTTCTCCATAATGTACTTTCTGGAGCCTTGGGGCCATCACACTGTTATGACTGCTGCAAATATATTTGACATTTCCACCAGTGTAATAAAAGTGCACGATGGATGAAAAGAACTACTGACATTTATGGTAATAGAAAGAGCGCTGGGCAATGCTCTGTATGTGTTTGACCTCATCTCAGGGAGGGAGTTGACTATGCATTGCTTTTTTTTGAAGTGGCCACATAAATGAAAGGCAACTGGTAAAATAATAAGGTAGCGAGTTGCTGTCAGAGCGGGACACACACGGTGTGTTTGAGGTTGATAGACGGGAACAAAAGAATGACATTCTTCTACTCGCAACAAAAAAAACAACCCCCAAAAGAAGAGATTTGTAATCCGTTATATCAGCGACAAGATGAAAAAGTATATCAGGGAGCACGCATGACCTGCTGCACAAGGTAGAGGGCTTCCAGCGTGTCCCTGAAGACTTCAAGGCACAACATAGCAGAGCTCATTTCAGTGCACGTTGAAGGTGAGCAGGCATAAAACAGGGATGAGCAGAGAGCTCACGGCCTACTGGTGCGTTGGCAAGCCTTCAAAAGAAGTTATCTTAATTGTAAATGTTCTTTAATTTCTTCTCCGTTAGTGGATGATTAAAAAGCCTCCTCAAGACAAACATCTTGCAGCAGATAGAAGAACGAGAGAGCCGCCTATCTTTCCCTCATCGTCCTCGCTGTCTCTCTGACGTCATCGTTGGTTTGTGAATGTTATGAAGCCTCCAGTTCAGATTCTGTCCGTCACCATCTTTGCTAGTTCGGAGCGGTTTGGAGCAGGAAGTGACCATATTTGGATGAGCTGGGGGAGGAGCCAGTGGTGGATCTGACTGATCTGATTGGAAACCTGACGATACTACGTCCCGCCCACCGATAGCTGTAACCTGACTGCACCACAGGCCTGTCAATCAAACAGACACGCCCCCAAAAACAGGTCTTTTTTAATCTTCTTTTCTAATGAATGAGGGATTATTTTCAGATGGACCTCCAGAAAACTAATAAGAAGGAGTGACTTTAGTTAACAACACCGAGATGGACACATCTTATTCCCTTTTTGGAGCCAACCTCTAGTGGCACTTGGTGGTATTGCAGCTTAAGGCACTTCTGCATCGGCCTCATTTTTCAGAGCCAGAACACTTTTATATCCAGTCTGTGGTCTTAAGTCTTTCTAGTTCACTTCCTGTTGTATTTGGATAACTCACCTTCTTGTCTGACTTCTGTTGTCTTAACTTCCTGTCCTCTTGTGTCTGATTGTCCTCCCACCCTGATTGTTTCCAGCTGTGTCTAATTAACTCCTGACCTTCTGTGTATAAAGTCTACAAGCTCCCTACCTCCTTTGTCAGATCAAGGTTGTTTCATCTGTTGTATCAAAGCTCATCAACCAGTTATCCTTAAGTGTTTGGACCTCGTGTTCATAGCTTAATAGGCTTTTGGACCGAGGAGTGTGTTTTCACCAAGCACTTGGATTTCCCCTCCAAGGATTCAGTTTTGTTTCTGCTCCAACGTTATTAAAAGACCTTCCCATCACTTGTGTTTCCGTTCATGCATTTGATACCCTGACAAGTGGGCGTCTCACGGGCTGCTTACTACATCTTATACTAAAAAAGAATCAGATCCCTCAAGGAGAGATTGTTCTCCAATCTGATGGACGAGATAAAGAGTGATTTATCCCACGGGCCCTCCCCTCCTCTTCGACTCCAGCAGAACAATCACAGTAATTCTTCTGGATGTCCAGACTGTCACTTCTGTAATCAGGCCTGCCACACTCCACGGTGAAGAGCCCGCTCTTTTGGAACATTCCACATTCAAGGTCCATTAGCTGTGAGCCGCCACGCTGCTTCACTCCACTATAACGTGTCCTTGAGAGAAAGCGGCTGGAGAACCATGAAATGTGGAGTTGCAGAAGAAATGTGGAGCTGTCTCCATGAGATAGAGGTAGATACCACCACATTATGACTGATGCCATTAATCTCACCGGGCTCCGAAATGTGACGCAAAGCTCTTCATGAACACTAAAGTGAAACATTCATTTGCTGTTTGAGTGGTAACTACATTAAATGGGCCTGGTGGCGTTGATGGAGCCATCCCTGCTGCACTGAGGCAGAACTGGGAGCTCCTGCACAAATTATCTACAAGCCCTTCATAATAAAATGTGGCCTCTGTAAAATATGGTTTATGTGCACTTGTTAAAAAAATGTAGATCCAGGTTAACACCATGCATCACCGAATCTGAGGTGAGAGGAAAAATCCACCGCTCACGCTGTTAGATATCATCAATCTGTGATGCTCAGTGTGTCCCAGGAGTGATGAAGAGCTGTAATTTACCTTTTTTTGGTGGAACCACATTCCCTCAAGCCGCCTCCTCAGCTTCTACTTCAACCAGCAATTTCCTACATTTCCCAGAGTGCCTTTTGACGCTCCCCAGAGGAAAGCCTCGTACCTGTGAAGGTGGAGAGAAGCATTGGGGTCAGGGTTTTTTTCCACGAGAAAAAGTCGCTGTGTCTGATATCAAAAGTTAAATACAAAAACTTGAAATTCTTTACTCTTGTTTGAATGCTATCAAATTCCATTGTAGCTGCACTCAAGGGCACTGAACCTCCTTTCTGTGTGGCAGAAAAGTAGCAGCGCCTGCACGATGCCATAAGCAAAGTTTTATTAATAATCACAGGGGGATGTTTCCACCAAGATCTTCTTCAGGCACTAACAGAGTCTCACATTATGTATATGTACGTGTCTCAGTGTGTTACAGGTGATGGAGGATGTGCTCTCAAACAACCAGCAGCATCCACGTGAACGAGCAGTTAGCAACCGACATCCTCAACACGCTCCTACAGGACACAAAGGAAAATACATCAAACTAAATCATGAACAAGTTAAAACAGCATAAATAACAAATTTAAATCGATTAGAGAAAATGTATATAAAGTTAAAAACACAACAATAATATGTAAATAGAATGAAAAAGCAAGGAAAATAATTCAAACAAAATCATAGATAAAATAAAACAACATAAATAATAACTTGCAAAATAACTAAAAATGTGAAAATAAAGTTAAAAACAACAATAAAGTATGTAAATAAATAAAATGTGTGTGTCCAGTTGATTATCCTTGAAACTACTAATTGTTGTGTTCAAAGTTTCCAGTTGAAGGCCATCTTTAGGCCAAATATCATGAAAATAACAGATGAAGTCACTGCTGGTCTGCAGAATGCAGAACTTCCTCAATCCATTTCCAAATTAAAAGCACCTGTTTCTAATTAAAAGCCTTCTAGAATTTCACCCACAATCCAGTTTTATACAACGTTTTGACCCGGTCTTGTTTACCTTGGCCTGCTTGGTTATGCAGTGAATTCTGAAAGTATTCAGACATCTTCACTTTGTAAATGGACGCATTTCTCTTTGTGCCCACCACGATTTCAGTACTTTTGTGTGAAAATGCCTAAAACTAGATTTTGATGTTGTCCTTGGACAGAGTTTAGACTGAGGTAGAAATGGCAGCTTTATCCATTTTAACATTAAATCTTTAACACAACCAAGAGTGCTCGCTCACACACTTAAAAAAAATAAATAAATAAAAAGCTCTTTCCTTGTTTGTTTTGATTATTGCATCCTTCACTCGCGGTGTGATGGAGATGATGAGCTGCTGGGCTGTTTATTACAAAACACACAACTCTACATATACGATGCAGCTTTAATGAACTCGCAACTCAAGTTCACTTCTATTCTCAACTGAAAAAGTTGGTGCCACATTTATTTTTTTGTATGTTTGTCGGTCAGTGAAGGGGAAATGAGTGAGCACATGAGGAGCCCTGCAGCAGAGGGAGGACTGCATGGCCGGACTGACCTGCTACCCTGAACACTGTCTGCTGCTGGAAGTGGAGGGGGAGGATTGTTTCAGGTCATGGATGAGCGAATGAGCCCAAAAGCCTGTGGTGTCCACAGTCCCATGACTGAGGAGATTGTCTGTGTGAGCCGAGAGTAAAATTTGCCTTAAGCCTCCTGGTACAAGAAACTGGAAGTGTTCACACTTGAACCCTGGAATAAAATGTGTCCAGCGTCTACAATAAAATCTACAATAAAATCAATAAGAAGGCAAACTTATACACCGCTGAGAGGATATGTGCTGTGATGTCTGTATATTAATACTTTGATGTGCAAACAACAGTAATAACTTAATGTATATCAATATTAGAGAATATATCCTCAAAAATAAACATTTCATTTGTCATGAATTGAACTAAAAGGTGAAAGACTTCTAATTTGCATGTACTGTAACAGGTATTCTCTCAAATTGCGTTGAATGTCACAAAAATGTCACAATTTAACTCAAATTGCATGAGTATGGAAGCCATGCAGGAACTGTTATCATCCCTCAAACGTGGGGTCACACGTTCCCATGATGATCACTAACATGGACTTCAAAAAATTCTGAGAGAAGTCAACATTTTGTGTGCTGGCTGCTCCTCCTGTAGTTTTACTGTTCTCCACAGTGATGTCCTTATACTTTAAAGTGGATGTCAATTACCTACCCAGCTGTTTGTATATACTGCATATATACCACACAATGTTTGATAGAAAGTAGGCACTTTTTAAAGTAGGTTATGATAGCTATTAGCAGTTCCTATTTGCAGTTGGCCGATTGATGTACAACTATCCCTGAAGAAAACTTGGGAATTCATGCTGACATTTCATAATTGTTTACATGATATTGAGTTCTGACAATTAGAAGGTTCATGGTGATGAATATTACAGACCCTGTAATTTCCAGATGTTTAGAACGCAGAAAAATGTTTTAACTGTTTGTCCTGTATGAATGGGACACAGAAATAAAATAATGTTGGCATCACATCATGTCCAAAGATGTTTTTTTCTTTGATCTATTTTTCACTTTTTAGGCTTATTTCATGTAATGCTCATAAGATATTACAGTAAAGGCGGATAAGGTAACAAAAATATATTTTATATTTGAATTAAAAGCTACCACTGCACACGTGTATATCTGTGTGTGTGTGTGTGTGTGTGTGTGTGTGTGTGTGTGTGTGTGTGTGTGTGTGTGTGTGTGTGTGTGTGTGTGTGTGTGTGTGTGTGTGTGTGTGTGTGTGTCTTATACATATTTGTAAAAAAAATTCATATTGTGTGCACTTTTTGTTTTTTTCTTGCTGCTGTGACGACCGAATTTCCCCACTGTGGGATTAATAAAGTCTATCTTATCTTATCTTATCTTATCTTATCTTATCTTATCTTATCTTATCTTATCTTATCTTATCTTATCTTATCTTATCTTACCTTATCTTACCTTATCTTACCTTATCTTATCTTATCTTATCTTATCTTATCTTATCTTATCTTATCTTATCTTATCTTATCTTATCTTATCTTATCTTAAGGTTCTCCCCCGGCCTGAGGGACCAGCAGCAGACAGTAACATGGTCTGATCCAGACAGTCACATGGTTTTCTAATCAGAATTTCTAAATCTGTTTTTTGATTGTGTTGTCAGTCGTAATCGACTCTCAGAAAAGCTCCAGAGCAGCTACACGTCTCTCCTGACTGTGTATATGACGGGTGCAGCCTGCTCCTCCATCATCTCCTCGTGTATAGCTGAAAACATCCTCCTCAGAAAACATGGCGATGTTGTTGAAGTCCCTGTCAGTCTGGCTGCTGCTGGCCTGTTGCAGTTGATGCTCAGCAGCTTCTCACTGAGTTTGTTTCTGCACGCTGACTCTACTCTCTGAAAGGAGCTGCCTCTCCTGTGGCCAGCCAGAACACACTCGTCCTCTCTGACACTCCTGTGTGTCTGCAGCCGTGGGAGAGAGCTTTTTATGCTTCACCGTCTCCCACACGAAGCACTGACACTTCAACTTCCAACCTCTGGGAGACTGGGACCAGTGCTGTGTGACTGTACTGAGTCTGACACTACAGCACACTGTAACCTGTGATGCATGTGAACAGGAAGAAAGAGGCAGAACGATCCACGTGTGAAAGGTGTTATTTATAGCAAAAATTTAATTGGCAAATGAAGGAACAATTTGCTTCTGAATTCAGATTAAAAAAAGGTTCTTAATCAGTAGTTTTGAGGTCAATAGAAAATGATAATTTGGCAAGTAATAAATATAAACATAAAAATAAAACTGCTGGCCAAATGATATACATACACAACCCCTTTACAAACAAAAAAATAAGGGACGCTGTGTAAAATGTAAATAAAAACAATGTTTGTAAATCACAAAATTATATTTAATTTAAAATATATAAGACAACATAAACACACAATGTTTAACTGAGAAATGTTATTGTTTTATAAAAAATATATGCACATTTTGTAATTTAATGGCAGCAACACATCTCAAAAAAGTTGGGACAGGGTCAACAAAAGACTGGAAAAGTTGTGTAATGCTAAAAAAAACGACCTGGTGGAACATCTGACAATTAATTATGTTACCATGGCAACAGATCAGTAACATGATTGGATATAAATTTCAGAGAGGCAGAGTCTCCAGCAGTGAAGATGGGGAGAGGTTCACCACTCTGTGAAAGACTGTGTGGGAAAATAGTTCAACAATCTAAGAATAATGTTCCTCAACGTAAAACTACAAAGAATTAGTGGATTTCATCGCTGCATCCACAAATGCTGTTAAAACTTTACCATGCAAAGACGAATTTGCAGGCTACACATATTAGAAGGCAGGATTAGTAGGTATTTTGTCAAAAACCTAAAGTATGAGATAACCTGAAGTTTGGCACATGAAAAGTCAGGGATGATATATGCATTTTTAACCAAATTTCATGGCAATTTATCCAAAAGCAAATATCATCCTCACCATGATGCTAGAGGACCAATCAGTGGATGTCAAAGGTCATTAAATCATAGCATGATGCAGAAAAACATTCATGCATTTGTTACTTTTAGGCTAGATTATTGTAATTCCTTGTTGTTAGGATGTCCAAATTACTCATTAAAAACCCTGCAGCTGATCCAAAATGCTGCAGCAAGAGTACTGACGGGATTTAGCAAGAGAGATCATATTTCTTCTGTTTTAGCTTCTCTTCACTGGCTTCCTGTTAAATCAAGAATATAATTTAAAATTCTCTTGATGACTTACAAAGCCCTACATGACATCATATCTTAGAGATCTTATAGAACTATATAATCCTAGCAGAGCACTTCGCTCTCAGTACGCTGGTCTACTTGTGGTTCCTAGAGTTTCCAGAAGTAGAATGGGAGGCGGGGCTTCAGTTTTCAGGCTCCTCCCCTGTGGAACCAGCTCCCAGTTTGTGTTCGAGGGGCAGAAACCCTCTCTAGCTTTAAGATTAGACTAAAAACGTTCCTTTTTGATAAAGCCTTATAGTTGGAGCTGGCTCAGGTAGACCTGAACCAAACCTTAGTTATGCTGTCATAGGCCGAGGCTGCTGGGGGACGTCATTACATGCTGAGCTTCTTTTCTTTCCTCCTACGCTTTAACTGACTCATACCTCACCATATTTTTCTCTTCCATAGTTTCTTATTATTATCTGTTGTCTCCATTCAGTTCCTTCACTTGTGTAGTTTCTGCTCTTTCTTTTCCAGATGTCCCGTCATGGAGCTGCATGTCTCTGCTCTGTGCTTGTCATCTCCACCAACAGTTCTGTTAACAGATGCTCCGCCCACCTCTGAGTCTGGTTCTGTTAACAGATGCTCCGCCCACCTCTGAGCCTGGTTCTGTTAACAGATGCTCCGCCCACCTCTGAGTCTGGTTCTGTTAACAGATGCTCCACCCACCTCTGAGTCTGGTTCTGTTATCAGATGCTCCGCCCACCTCTGAGCCTGGTTCTGTTAACAGATGCTCCGCCCACCTCTGAGCCTGGTTCTGTCGGAGGTTTCTTCTTGTTAGAGGGAGTTTTTCTTCCCTCTGTTGGAGATTTTTCTCCCTTAAAGAGGAGTTTTTTTTTTCCCTCCTAGCTTATATGGGAATTATTGAATTGTTGGGTTTCTCTGTATAATATTGTAAAGTATTGCTGTAAGGACTTTAATGTGTTAACTGCCATGAAATAACCTGTATTGTGATTTGGCGCTATATAAATAAAATGGAATTGAATTGAATTGAATTAAATTTTTTCCTCTTTCTTTTCTCTGGGCACCAAACATGTCTGTAAAAACTGACTGAATTTCATTCAGTTGTTGCAGATATTTCAGTCTGGACTAAAATGCTGAACCAGTCAACTCTGGTGGCCCTAAATCCATTGTAACAGATCATTTATACAATATACGTTCATATACACACAAATGTCCTATTCCCTGCTGTCTTTGCTAAAGCTGCACTTCAGGAGACAGCCAGCAGGACTTTCTCTGTCCCAACAGAAGCTCTCAACGATCGGCCAGCAAGAGCACGTTTCTCATGTTGGGAGTAAGGTAATCACAGAAAACAAGCTGAAACGGCAAAATTTTTTAAAACAAAACAAAACAAAAAAATCTTGAATGTCAGTGACATTTTGTGAGCAAGTTTTGCTCCTCTGTTGTAGAGGAGAATAAAACAGCGATGAAATGAGCAGCTTCATTTCAAAATGAGATATCCACTGTTTGATAAATGTGTTATCTGATCTGATTTAATCATTTCTGGAGAATACATTTAAACCTCTAATGGAAAATATAACTTCTTCACTGATTATTTCAGTGAAAAGTAGTTTCACTTTAATGATGAAACAATTACCTTCCTTTTGTACTTGACGTGTATAAAGCTGCTATATGCCATGGAAGGCAATAAATATGGAGAATATACGTGAACATAATCGCCATGCACAGAGATTTAGCAGTGCTCTTAAGTGTGGTATTTAAACCCATCAATTTGCATTAATGAGCTTAGACGTGGCTGAAGAGAACATTAACAGCTTAGTTTCAATAAGCTTTATTTTCTGCAGTATATGCTGCAGTCAGTGTTTCACAGTCCTGCAGTGAAGCTTTTATGAAAGCAGGCATACTCGATTCACAACCATCCTGAAATATGTTTTCAACCCGCCAGGATTGGAGACTAGGATGAAGACGACTTGTGACACCAAGCAATGGTTTTTATTTTCAATTTGCAGGCTGTTTACCTTCATTAATTATGAGAAACCTTGAGTGCACAAATGGTGTGAAGTATTTTAAGCCATTTTCGTGGGGTTTATTTTGTTGTTGTTTTACTGTATTATTTCATCGTAATCCTGTATATAGGGAAAATTAAACTTTGACCTGATATTGGTGCTAGATGAAATGTCAGAGAATCACCAGAGTTTTAGCTATCTTCTAAATGTCCTTAATGTATTCAGGGATTCATATCACATGCCAACCTAACCTTACTTAAAGCTCAGTGACGGAGATAATTCACATGTTTGGATTTTAAATAACTGATTTAAATGTTCTTTGAGACATTAAGCAAATGAAAAGAGACTGCTCCTGTTGTTTGTGAAGGCTGAAGAGCACTGCGACGTGCACAGTGCCGGAGGAAGCTTTAACCTTCGTGAATAAGTACTCAAAGTTTCGTTACTCGATCAACATCAGGACCTGAGTTAAACAGGGTTTTGTGGACGCCCAAACTGGCCGAGGCTTCATGCTGATGCTGTATTTTTCATGGCACCGCGTAACTGGAAATCCATAAAGACGTTCTGTTCTAGCAATTGACTCTGACCTGCATTTGGTGTCTCCGTCAACAGAACATGTTGGCCCCCAGCAGCATCTCCTGGCCAGCGGCTGGCTAACCTGCCCTCATCAAGATGATTGACAGCAGAAATGTACTGTTTCAAAAAAGTTAAATGAAGGGTCATTTCAATGCTATTTTCACATTTTGTTTATATTTTATTTTGTCCTCATTTGTTCAAGGCAAGTAGCAAAATAAACAAAGTATAAAATAGACATTGATTGCCGTGAGTTTTAAGGTATTCCATAAAGTTAAATTTCCTATTAGCATTTATTGTAATCATTTTAAGGCTTTGAGAGTCTGGAAATGTTTGGTTTAGGTTCCTTAAAAGTTCTTCAAAAGCTGCATGCACTGTGTGTGTTTTATCTATTTCATTGAAATCATTCTTCATCTCTTTTCTTAGCTCTCAGTTTGTCTCTTTGCTGCTGTAGTGTGAATTATTCATCAAGTTTTGATACATATCTATTAATATAGCTGTATATCTGTACAGTATATTAAATATTAATCTCCTTTAATACTGTGAAACTTCCTCTTTGAATTCAAAACATTTGGGAAGTAAATACAAATTGTTTCCATCCATCAATAATCCAGTCTATTTGTCCGTCTCTCATTATTTATCTTAATACTTCCAGTCAACAATTTGTCACTTGGAACATTATTTGATGAAACATTTGTTTGAATCTTAGCTGTAACGACATTTTGATCGATGCCGGATAAAGACCTGTCAGCGGCTGCAGCTATATTGTTTCCAACCTTGTTCATAAAACAACATTTCTTCCAGACAAAACTGTTTTGTGATTGTGCAAAACGAAGAAATAAGCCCTCTGTCTCAAAATGCCACTTGTCAATGGATTTGACTGACACAGATTGCAGAGGATAAGGTTTCAGACCACAAATTTCCAGACTGACGTACTCGGCAAATCTGGCTTAGCAGTGAGGCATAAAGAACTGTCGTGTTCCCTCCGAGAGGTTTACTTTGGAGAAAACTTTGTGTCTCAGACCTTTTGACAGCATTTCAGTCTCCACTTTTGCTTAATTTGTGACAAAGAATGTGCGCCATTGTAAAAACTTCTGGTCTATTCTGATGTAGTTCACGCTATATGCCATAATGCCTCCATTTTGTGTACTCTTCACATATCATTGCATGCGTAATACATATGTATCTAATTAAACATGCATGTCCAGAAGAAAATGCGTGTGAATGCTGTGCCCCATATCTGCTGACAGGCTCGGGGTTTGAATGATAATCATCCAGTATAGTAATATGCTCATTGAACTTAATGTATTGGATCAGCTGTACATGCAGTGGGAATGAACAGGGGTTTTTACAACACTGTCCATAACTCTTAAACAGTATACATATTCATTATAATGAGATTATAAAACGCTAAAAGAGCAAAGATCTATAGATAGAAATAAGATGTGATTAAAAGTGCTCTAAAAAAAACAAACACCATTGAGCATCGACAAACAGAAAAAGGTTTGATATTACCTTTTGTTTTGTTTGAGGAAAGAACTGAACTGAAATGCTTCTCCGGTTTGTAAAATGTTTCCAAGCAACACTGAGCTGCAGCCATGTCTGAAGTTGCCAAGATGTAAACAGAAATTGTACCACAATTCAATTTCAAACAACAACAGCAGAGCCATAAGGAAAGCAATTGCTTTGATGCTGCAAGTTAGCAGTAAAATTGGTGCTTTTAGAAAAGGCCGTATGCATTTTCAGACCGACTCCTGTTCATAGAACTCAGCTGCTGCTCTGAGTTTCTATCTTAGGGGCTTCATTTTGCAGACTGTCACTGTAGTGCCTCAGGTAATTGTGCAATAGATCTCTGCCAGATGGTGACCCTCTGCTAGTGATGCAGCAACAGGGACTGGACTCTCGCAGGTTCATTTTCTCTGGCTCTGCGAGAGATTTTCCAGGGGCCCCCTCGCTCTTTGATACAGTTTAAGATCAGTTTAAGAACCGCATCTTTGGCTCTCCACTTGGGGTGACTCAGTCAGAACAATTTCTCAGACTAAAAGCTTCAGAGAATTTGTCCCTTTAGCTGTAAGTGTTTTCAGCTGCAGCCATTTAAAAAAATGAGAAACTGTCTTCTTAACAGATAGACCCAACAAGTTTTCACTACCTCATCTATATTCTGTAGCCTCGTGTTCTTCCTTTATTTACAGCTCATGGCCCACTTCTCCTTCCACCGAACCCACGTTGTTAAAGCCATCATCACTGCAGACAGAAAGCACTTTCAACTTCCATATTTGAAGAAGAGCATCCTCATATTCTCAGAAAAGTATGGCAATTTTTTCTGGAGGTAATATTTCAGCTGTGATGAGCTCTAAGCTCACAACATGTCTGCAGAGCACCTTCTCTCTTTCTGAAGGACTCATTAAAATCGATGAGCAGCTCTGGTCCCGGTGAAGGTCAGCACCAACATGAGTCCAGTGCTGTTCTATTTCACATAATCACTAATAAAGGGCAGACAAGGTGGCCACACACACTCTGCTGTCATTGGCTGATCAGCCAATCTGCTCCTCGGAGGGCTGGTTTGGCTAGAAGGTTCCTCACATCTCCACTGGGAGGAGAACAATAGACAGACAGCATTGGTAAACTACACACTGTACTTGTCCTATACTGCAATGTTGTGAGGCACATTAAAGCGTGGTTACTATGTAATTATGTTCAACAAACCAGGTGATATAAAATGCCATCCAACATGTCAAAAGGCAGAATTTTCGAACATCAGCTGTTTTAAATGGCCACAATTAAGGTTTGGTGAAACGCCTGCAGTCATAGTGACACACAAGATCAATCCTCACGGAGAGGTTCAAATCCTGACCACGTTCATCCCCTCCGTACCTCTGTATATTCTCTGTATAATTGTTGGATTGTGTTTCCGAAAGTTACGACAATTGTCAACGAGTGATCAATTCTGATGGCAGAGAGGTGGAACTATTCAATGATCCAACAATTCCTTAGTTAGAAACATACTGACAAGTCCAAAAGTTTAAAGTCCAACTGGGATGACCCTGTAAGGCTGTTCAAATGAGTATCTGCCTAGTCAATTATATGTTGTAAGTATTGATGACATATTAGGCTGAGATTGCAACTGTATGTACATAACCTCTGGAAGGATAATTAATGTTGGCGCAGTTAAGCATGTGATTGCACCAACTACTCAACAAAACAGAAGATCAGCTAAACTGACCACATGGAGGCACCACACAGGACTCTACTTTCATCCATCTAGGTGTTTTAAACTCAGTGTGCTGGGATGTAGGTGTGGACAACTTTTTTGGGTAATTTGGTGAACACAAACGCAGGATCATATGTGGTGCAATGGTAAAGTAGGAGAAACAGATCATTTAGAAGGTGTGTGACAGCTGACTTTGTGTGGTTCATGGTATCATCAATTACATAATAGCTGAAGACCAGCACCACCAGACAAACTATACGCAGGAAGAAACTGATATTCTCGTCGAGGAGGCTCAGGTTCAATGACAAAGGACCTCTAATAACATTTCTCTAATAGACGCCAAACAACCGAAGGGAAGGCGGGTGACATCAGGGACCGAGATATTCACCCCAGCAGAGGATGTAGCAGTCTGAACTGTGGGCATCAAGGTTTTTGGGAGGCGTCAAAGTCAGCATAAATAAATTACACACATTCATAGCTCTCGATGCAATTTATTTATTAAAAACACTGATGCAGAGAAATGTGCTCCAGTGTCACTGATGTGGTGTTAATAAATAAACTGTATCAGGAGCTTTGAATTTGCATAATTTACTTTCCAATCATTAATTAATTAGCCTAAGATGCCATACAAAAATTGTCCTAACCTTTTCTGCATAAATGAAGCAGCAGTCGGTTGTTGATGTGACATCCACCTACAGACAAAAGTCGAGATTTGGGCCTCAATGGTTTCACTTAAGGTAAGACCATGTGGTTAAAAAAAACCTTAGGAATAATTTTATGGGGAACTTGAATATCAAAACCTAAACATACACAGACATCTGGCTTGTAGTTCTGAAAATGTCTTTCTTAATAAAAGTGTTGCACAAACAAACCATTCAATCAAGGGACCAACCACAACAAGTTGTATATTCCATCTAACAGATTGGAGGTCCAGGGTTTGCTTGACATTCAGCAACATATGCAGGATACATACAGTACGTCAGGTCCAAAGCTCCAATAACATTAAACACATTCTGTAAATCAGCTTAACAATTTGTGTTTTATTTTGTCATTAAGTGTCCCCATAACTGTTCAGTGGGGTTGAGGTCAGGTGACTGTGGAGGAAAGTCCAAGACGGACAGCACTCGCTGATCTTATTTGCTCTTCAGATGTTCGTCAAAGCTTTGAAGTGTGTTTGGTTCATTATCCTGCAGCGGCATGAAACCTTCTCCACAAAGATGCAAACCAGCGGGGGGGAACATGTCTCTGGAGACTGAAGTACTTCTTGTCCTTGGTCAAGGTGGAGTCAGTTCAGTGCAGATGTCTAACTCCAAAACACCGTGAGACTTGAATAGTCCCACCACAATGTTTCAGCGTGGGTTTGATGCTCTGCTGTATCATTCGCTCTCTTGTTCATCTCCGCACAAACCCTTCTGTTAATGCTACAAATCTCTGACTTGTATTGACCAGTAAAAAGTACCCTTCTTTTTACGTCATTCATCTCTGGCATGTCTTTCTGAATCCTAAAAAAGGTTTACATGACATATGTACAGACTTTCAATATGTTGTCAGACATTTAGGGGCCGACTTTATATTCTGTTCTGTTAGAGTGTACGTGTTGTATGCCCTTAAAATTCCCACATGCTGCTGAGCTGAGGTTCACTGACAAGGCAATCAGTCGCTGGCTCTGCCTTAAATAAGCTCAGTCCTGACTGAGCTGTATTAATAAAGCAGAAGATATGTTCAAGGTTATTACTGCTTATATAGATGCTGCACGGCTTTCTGTGACTGAGAGGGAAAGTCCGTGTCAGTTCTTGAGAAATATAAGATTCACATATTCCTTCCTTCTCATCATCCTCCTCCTGTGTGATATCATGAATCTTGGTGGACTAAATGTATGAGCTTCAGTATGGCTCTTATTTATTCTAACTGAAAATAGAATATGGTTCTTAATCCATCCGACTAAAAAGCACAGTTAACTAGAAGGGCACAGACCTCTAAGGCCAGAAGTCCACTCTCGTCCACATGAAATGCAAATATGTCTGGATATATTTATGTATTTGTAACTATTCTGGTTCTTCCCTATGAAACCACTGGCCCTAAGTGCTCCATAGAGGTGTTCAGGCCATCGGACTTACCAGTACAAATCTTAGCCGTCTACCACATTACTGAGTTGCTGGAGTGTCAAACATTATTTACTGTCTGTGTCTGTCTCTTTGCCAACTGTCTTTGTGTACTTGTCCCTCAAGGTGTTAGTGAGAGCTAGCGGTGGAAGGGTAGGTCCAGGTCTGAGTTTCTTTTCCAGTACACTTCTGGTACTCCATAAGAACTTCTTGCTGTATTGAGTTTGAGCAAATACAGTACATGATACACTATGTATTCTAGAGGATAACTGGTACCTCTGTGATACAGAGTCACTGTATTTATGGAACAGCCTGTGTTGGCCGATGAACATTTCTCTCCTGTTGAGCTCAGATGATGTAGCTCATCAACCTGTCTCTTAGTCCCATCCCGACTGGACTGCTCAGGAATGTCTTTCCCTCAGTTAGCACTTCCCTATGGGATCAGATCAATTAGTCTATCTCAACAGGTTATGAACCACAGACATTTAATTAAACCATTAATTAAAAAGCCTACTCATGATCCAATTGTTTTGGGAAACTACAGACCAATTTCCAACCTTTATTTCTAAAATCCTTGAAAAAAAGTCATTACAAATCAACTCTGAGACCAATTACAAAGGAATGGTCTTGTTTAAGATTCTCAGTCCAGATTTAGGGTGCATCATAGAAACAGCACTGGTGAAAGCTACAAACGATCTTCTAATAGCCTCAGACAATGGACTTGTCCCTGTCCTCGCCGTGTTGAACCTCAGTGCCGCTTTCGATACGATTGATCACAATATTTTATCACAGAGATTTGATGATCAAGCGACGAAATTTGTACCAGTTTACTCATTGGAGTTACTGTATATATTTCTGTTGCTCCGTGCGCAAGCACAAGAAGTAGTCGCGGAACTTATTGTTCTACCCTCGTAAGTATATTCACTCTGTGGCTGTATTCATGTTTGGGCTTCATGAATTAAATTTGTTCCAGTTTCCAGTTTTCCATTTTACAATATTTTAAACAATAATGTGCCTCCAAATGTGTGTCAGCAGTTTCAGTTTATTGTCCCTGTGCTAAAAGCCAACCACATAAAGAAAGACCAGTGTTGAAGAGCTGGTCTGTGGAGCGCCCTGACCTCAACCTCACACTGGGATGAACTGAGACACCACCTCATCACCCAACATCACTGGCCGACCTCACTTATCCTCTTGTGACTGAAGGAGCACTCGGGTGCATCACGTACTCTGGGCAATATGGACTATGTTTTCAGATGCAGGAAGCTTTAATACCCATACCCATATCAACTGTGCAATTAAGAAGACGTTTGAATGACTTGATGTGCAAACAATAAATATAGTTGTTTGCCCTTAAATTTTCCTTGATACTTCACAGTCAGGCTGCAGTACATTAACTGAGGGACCAACATCTACAACCTTACTTTACTAATTCTGGATGGCCACTGGCTATAATTGACCTGGATGCCCTTTTGAGTCACTGGATATACAAGAATTAAAAGATATTTAATTGCATCATTCAAAGCGTGCTGTGGCCAGAGGGGGGGGGGGGGTTACTCTCTGTTTCTGTCTTATCATACCTATTGAAAACCATTACATACAAAAATGCATGCACAAATCGACTTTCAAAGTTTATTTCAGAGGAAAAAATGCACGTACCACACTACATCCATTAAAACCTCATACATTTTTAACAGCATTGTTCCCAAACAATGTACTATTGGAAGCAGAATACACCTTCCTTGAAATGCTGGGTGACTCCTGATAACAAGACTTTAATTAGCAGCCGGCTTGCTGCGAGCGTAGAAGCACTGAGCTGTGATGTCTTAAGCAGTGTCCTCAGTACCACTCTCCAGGTCAATAATTGTATGTTTCTAAGAACATTTGCAATCCCAAGAGGTGAGAATTGGTTTGTTTTTAGTTGTATCATCAGTGCCTCCTCAGGGTGTTTGTTTGCCTAAAGAAGGCAGGTGTGTAACAGGAGAATACATGGACATGTTGCAAAGACACTCGGCTCCTGCTGGTGCTTCTGTGAATTAGCCTTAAGAGACGCCCACTACCTCCGTTAACAATGCTGCCCTTCAAGCCCTGTGTGGATTATAATGAAGACACAATATCCACACGGTCACGGACCTGCTGGCCTCTTCTCTCATCAAGCCTGTTACACCTGTACAAAACACAGACAGTGGTGAGGCTGCCGTAATCAGCCTCTCCAGAGACGCCACGTGAAGGTGAGCACAAGTGTGAAGAGTTGTTTTTTTTTAATGTTATTTAATCATTGTACTATGACAGAGACAGCACCAATAGTTATCCCTGGGTCTCTCACAGCTGGCATTTAACACAAATCAGCAGAGGAAAAAATGATATTTTGGATGGTGACATGCAGTCAAAGGATTATTCACTTTAATAAAATGTAGGTCTTATTTTAATAGCTCTGGCTGTCCTTTGTATCAGTTATAATTATATTGTATCACCAATTTATTTTCATAGCTTACCCAATCAGCTTTATGGTGATATTGCATTTATTAAAGCAACTTCTGAGATGTGAAAACGGATGAACTGTCAGTAAAAATAGGTCCTATGCTGACAATCAGACAGGTTGTAAACATGCCAACATGTTACTTGGATTTCTTTGAAGAGAAAATGAAGGCAAGCATTAAAGTTAATACCCAAACAGGCCTGAGGGAATAATTTCACATGGTGGGAAAATCTGCTTTATTTCCAAAAGTTAGATGAAAAGATCGATGCTACTTTCACTCTCCTTGGCTAAATATGAAGCTTGTGCCTGAGAAAGTTGGATTAGTATAAATGAAAGGCTGGAATTTGAGGGACAGAGCGAACCTGGTAGTGCCCAATGTTAAAAAAAATCAAATGAATTAAAATAAATTAATAACATGCAATAGCTTCATAATGGTCGGACATGCGAGTCATATCAATCTTAATCATTTTAATCTTTCCAAATTGTTGAACAAGGGTGTGGATTCCTCCACTGCCCGCCTCCACACACCTCCCACTACAACTCCTCTGATTGGCTTGCAGGTTCCAGTAATCACCGCCTGGCAGAATATCAACACCTGTTCTGCACTCCACCTTCATCAGTCTGTTCCGTCAGCTCACCTGGTGCCACGCTGCAGTCTTCAGTATGTAAGTTTGACTCCCATTACTCTGCTTCCGGTTCTCACCTCCTCTGATTTCTCTGCCTACTGCAGTCTACTACCAGCGTGCCAGCCTGTTCAGCCTGACTGAGTACCAAGTGGTTACTAACCTGTATTCCAGCTTCGATCCACAGAGATCACCAGCCTGTACTCACCTGTAAGTCCAGCACCTGTTGACACTCACCTTTGGTAATCAGTTGACCCTGCCCACAGCCCTGCATTGCTCCACGGAGACCCTCTGCACTCACCTGTAATCCAGTTCCGGTCCGCTGTGGCCACCCACCATCTCACCTGCCGGCCTCTCTGCTCAGCATACGTAGTGCTGCCTCAACCTGAAGCAAGGAGATGCTGTACTGCCCGTCTGACTCCTGTCTGCTCCGTCTGGAGCTCCGAACCGTCCCCCGGTCCACACTCGTTCCCCCGGATCAATCACTGAAGGATTACTGGACTGGTTCGGCTGCCAAGCCGCCTGAACTTTTGAACATACGCATTTCAACACAGACTCTGAACTCTGCCTGCATTATCAAAGTTATCACCGCACTGTACAATAAATACCTTTTATTGTGAAAATCAGCATCCTGCTGTGCGTCTGCTTCTGGGTCGTCCATGAGCACTCACACAGCAGGAATACTGTGAAGTGACAGAAATGATGGCCAAAACTGCAAAAAGTTTTTGTTCCATGTTTTAATAAACTTGTTTTCTTATCCTTTGTTCTCATCATGCGGGCAATAATCTGTAGTTGACCCGTTTCCTTCTAAATGAAATGGTTTATAAAACTTGGATAAAATGTTTTTGTTATATTTTTTGACAATCCGTCTGATCATCTAACAACTTTCATTTCTTGCCCCTTCAGAATAATTTTACAATGTCCCCAAATCTCTGTATTTAACTTGGTGAGTGATGGACAAAACTACAACATTGTGATCTGAGCTATAAAAATGTTGAACTGTCCTTTAAATGAAGGTCATGCAGATCTGTGAGAGCCACAGAGACAGTGTAATATACATTGTGTTACGTTCAGCCACCTCCATCCAGCTCGTCCACTGAACGCTCCACTTCCCTGCGTTTCACTCCTCGTGTTAACAGTCAGTTATTTAGAGTACAATGCAGCCAGAGTGTTGGCTGCATTGTACTCTAAATAACTGCCCACTCAATAAATCAGCTGCCCACTCCAGTGAACATCCAGTTGTAATAATGCATATGAAATTCATGTGGGTGGAAACATGCACGGTATCTGCTGGATTAATTTTGCCTGCTTAGAGACGTTGGTAAGAAATGTCTAAATTAAACCACTTTGACCTTTAGTTAAAATGAAATACCAGCGGTCTCATTACTCTGAAAGATAGCTGGAGGCAGGAGGAATATATATATATATAACCTGTTATGTTAGTCACACTTTATGGAAAAGTGCAGAGAGCCATTAGAGTTTTGTGACATGCCTTTGTCATGACACACTGTTCCACTTCTATAACATTTAAATACAGCAGACTTTGGTAATGTATTAACATTGTTATTGTGCTTGTTATTGGACGCACAAGAAAAAAAGGAACCTTTTAAAACCCAGGTGCCATTTTATGAGTTATGTTTTAAACACTCAGAGCAAATATTACAAGTGATATTTCCCATGGTAGGGTCGCATGACATGTAGAATCATTTGAATGGACCCGTGCAGCAAGAAGAGCCTTTAACAAGAAAAAGAATATGCAAGTAAAAAAACAAAAAAAAACATTGCTGAAGCATGGGTTTTAATAAAGGCACCACAGCTGGGACAGCCAGCAGCGATTTAACAAAGATTTTCCTCTTATTATTCACTAGCATACATATTCATGGCCTGAACACACAGGTGGCAGGCGCATGGATCTACCAGAGATGAGTTCATAGTATTATATCAGGAAGACAGAGGACAGCAGGGGCATGCTAGCCAGGATGTAGGAGGATCCCATCGTTCGGACTACTATGGAGCTGAAAGTGGATCGTTTCACTCCGGGCTGGTCCACAGCAACTTTCTGCAGTGGAATATCCTGGATTTAAACAAAACAGAAAATAAACTCCCAAAATATTTCACTCTCAGTTAAACTACAGTTGGTGTTCAGCGGAAATCTTTGGCAGAGTAATATTTCACTGTTCATTTTCTGGGTGTTGAGGAACATGATTCAACACTGCTCCTGGTGTTTACTTGTGCAGCCTTGTTGCCGTATTAGCATTTCCCAGCATGCCTTTTTATTTCTTCTTTGAGAACAAAGCAACCAGATTACATCTTAAGTGATGGGAAGAAATTAGATCTGCTTTTGTTTGAACGTTTTGGAACATTTCAATGAAGACATGATTCATAAAATGGAGTTATGATTCAAAATCATTAGTGTACAAGGAAGGAATGTAATATTTACATCACTGGTAAAAACACTTAAGGTGAAATGTAGTTTGTTAGTTTGTACCTTGTTACTCAACTTAAGTATTAATGCATCAAAAATGTTGCACACACTGAGTATATTTACCAAATAGAAAAATGTGATATTTTTATTTTGCAGTTAAAACCTCTTTCATGTGATGACATTTTAACTTAATAAATAATACGTCCTTTTAACATTGTTAACATTGTGCAAGAGTTCACATTAAAGCAACTCAAGGTAAAAGATGAGTTTTACCCTCCATGGGAGTAGTTTTTATAACTCCCACTACAATCCACGTTGACTCCTGAAAAGCGTTACACAGAAAGTTTATTCCAAAAACCAGAATTTGCTGTGTAACCAGAAAACAGGAGTTTAGCACCATGCACAAAAAACAAGATGCATAGAGTAGGATTATTCAGTTTATTATCAATCAGATCACACTGCAGATTTGTGCTTGTTGAAAAAAAAAAATATTTATTGATTTAATTTATGCCACTTACAAAATCCCATGATGATTAAGAGATTATCCTAAAACAATGTGAACTCTATTCATCTGCAATGAAACACATACCATCATCATACCAAATCCTAATAATGGATTCAAAAGGGGGAATTATGCTTGTGAGTATTGTAATGTATCAGCATTACTAATTAATGCATGCTCTGAAGTGCGCTATTATTTTAGTAAAAAAGCACTGAGGCTCTTTATCACTGCTTCAGCTAATTGTGTTACCGCTGTAACATGATTTCCTACAAATGAGAGTGTGGGAAAGAGTGAGGTTATGTGCCAGAAGATGCATTGTCTTTCTTTAAATGCCCCATTAGGTTTGAGCTAAAGGATTATGAGAGTCCTCATTAGCGAGCCTATTCCTCACCCTGACATGCCATCTCTTATGGGTATCCCTGCCATGAAGGCTCTCTGAACTGTGTTTAAACAAGGCAGGGGCCTTGTAGGAGCAAAAAAAAAATGAAATTATCAGCAGTGTCGGAAAACTGCAAAAAAAAAAATAAAAAAAATGGTGCAGCAGATTTCTTTTTCTTTTTTTTTCATTCTGGATGTAAAATACAAGCCGCCAGCCTTACCTGAGTCGTTCTCTATTAATCCCAAACAGTTTTATGTCTCGATTAGGGTTGTCATTTCCCTGCCGAAGCACGGCTCTGTCGAAGAAGTTGTCGGGGGGATAGGATTTAAATGTGAATGAGCAATGTGCTCTCAGCAAAATAGATGTGTCTGCTTCTGTTTTTACCCTCTTAATTGGAAAATGATCTACACAACAGCAGTTTTCATGAAGATGTTGCAAAAGAAGATCAGCTTTCACATGGTATCAAAAGGTCATTAGGCTTAGCAGGATTCCATGAGTCATCCAGAGTATGAATGTGTCATCATCCAGGATGCTCAGCTCTGCCAGTCGAGGTGGGAACATTAAAAAGGGACAAAGAGGTTTTACTGTCTAAAGGGAAAGAGAGGATAACAAAGCATGCATAACCTTCCATTAGCTCAAGGTTGAACAGTGACCACTGCTTTTTTTTGTTGAGCAGTCAATGTTAGTCAGTTTAAAACAGCAGAAAGGGCAGCATATCGTAATATCCTGGACAGATAGACAACCCTGTTTCCAAAAGAGTTGAGACACGATGTCAATTGATTTGCAAATCCCGTAAACCCATATTTAATTGAAAATAGACCACAAACAACATATCAAATGTTGAAACGGAAAGATTTAAGTGTTTTTTTTAATGAAAAATGTATGCTCAGTTTGATTTTGATGCCAGCAACTAATTATGTTACCATGGCAACAGATCAGTAACATGATTGGATATGAAAAGATGATTTCAGAGAGGCTGAGTCACTCAGCGGTGAAGATGGGGAGAGGTTCACCACTCTGTGAAAGACTGTGTGGGAAAATAGTGCAACAATCTAAGAGTAATGTTCCTCAACGTAAAACTACAAATAATTAGTGGATTCCATCGTCTACGGTTCATAATATCATTAAAAGATTCAGAGAATCTGGAGAAATCTCTGAACACAAGGGACAAGGCTGGAAACCAATATTGGATGTTGGTGATCTTCGGGCCCTCAGGCAGCACTGCATTAAAAACACACTATTCCGGAGTGGAAATCACTGCATGGGCTCAGGAACACTTGTGAAAACCATCGTCTGTGAATATTGCACATACTTTAAAAACTCCAGAAACTGGTCTCCTCAGTTCCCAAACGTTTATAGAGTGTTGTTAAAAGAAGAAGTGATGCAGCACAAGGCAAGGCAAGTTTATTTGTATAGCACATTTCAACAGCAAGGCAATTCAAAGTGTTTCATTACATTACATTACGTTACATTTCATTGAGCTGACGCTTTTATCCAAAGCGACTTACAATAAGTGCATTTCAACCATGAGGGTACAAAACCCAGAACAGCAGGAATCAAGAAAATACAATTTCTTCAAGAAAGCCAAACTACAAATTGCTATCAGTAAGTGTCATTTTAAGTGCTACTAAAGTTCTACTGTTCAAGGTAAAACCTTATCTTTCACATAAAACCATTAAAAGCACAGTGGTAAACGTGATCTTGTCCAAAATTTGTTGCTGCCATCAAATTCAAAATGAGCATATTTTTTTTTCATAAAACAATAACATTTCTCCTTCACATTTGATATGTTGATTTTGGTCTATTTTCAATTAAATATGAGTTTACATGATTTGCAAATCCTTGCATTCAGTTTTGATTAACATTTTACACATTGTCCCAACTTTTGTGGAGACCGGGTTGGACAGTAAATGTTCTATCTTGCTATTTTAAAGCCTACCTCTGTATTCTCCTCTCTCATCCCATTTAAGCACATGAGTAATGTTGATCCAAAACATTTCTAAGTCTGGAGAAAGTTTAAATGAGTTGTGTTTCTATTACACCTGTGTAATCTTTGAACCATCAGCGACAGACATAGATCTTTTTCTTCAACTGATTGCAGGTAAATCAATCAGTCAGGCAGGCTGCAGAGATCATCCTCTAATCAATACAGGAGCAGAGCCGTTGGTGTGTTTGAGGCCAAATTACTGCTAACTACACTACAGTGCCAACTTTACCCGAGGAAGGCATATCCAGCCTTCCTCGGGTGGATGATGACTGCTGCATTCTCTCTTTGGGGAAGTGCAGCGGTAATCAGTAAAGCAGAAATACTTAATGAAATGGGAGTGCTCACCACACTACAGACTATATTAACACAGATGGAGATCGGTGTTAATATAGTCTGCGGTTATTAGAGATTATCAATTCTCATGAAAATAATTTCAAGAAATTACATGGCTGCAGAGCAGGATACAGTAGACCTTCTTACATCAGTCTGTAGTCCTTGTGGAGATTAATACATGTTTTTTTTTAAGCTGAACTTTGTAATGTGTTTGAAAAATATCTCTACAAAAACTTTTTGTGCCTGTGCCTTCACAAAAGCGCTTTCACTTCATAAAAATGATTATTTAACAGTACTTTGTAAAGGTTTCGGATCGCACAGGAAAATTATATCTTTTCATATCATATATCATTATAACGCTACACTGAAGCATTTTGATAAGGGCCCTGAAAATGTGGCTGCCGATGCCTTTTGTCATTTTAGCTCCTCATTCTTGTTGCCCAATATTTGAACTCGACACAGACGCAAGCAGCACACCTGAGGCTGGAAGTCTTGTTTTTTTTAATGAATTAATACAAATGTAATGCCCATTTCAGAACACAGATATGGACACAAAATGCAAAGAATATTGGAAACCAAACTGCAATGTACCACTAAATTCTTGCAGGCATACCAGCAGTAAATTTAACAAAATGCTAAGCCAAAAGTACGACTGCCTACAAGAGAACAGGGTCTTAAAAATCAGGTGTTTTTCCTGATTAAGTCCAAAGTTTAAAGATAGAATGAGCTCAAACTGAGTAAATTGGTTTATTACAATACATTACAATTAGTTGTTGTTCTACAGTGATATAACTATAATAGTCATGTTTTTTTGTTGCAATTGATAACTCTTATGTAATACATAATAAGCTGTGGAAAGAATAATCAATTGAAAACCTGCAGAAAAAGTATTTCTGTAAATAGACATCAAACTGTCTTTATGTAAATCAATGGACTGGTCAGGTCAGACCTGCAGTCTGTAACACGCAAAGCTGAACCTCTGTTGGAACTATTCGAGCCCACCACTCCATTAAGCCTCTACATTCTCCTCATTATAAACATAGTTAGGAACCAATTAGTTGAAGTGATTAAAGTGTTTCATTACTCAAGAGGCATTAAGAAGATTGAGGTCAAATAGTGTTAATTTATTTTAGCGAATATTCTGCTGGTTCCCCTGCATACACACATTGTCAAAAGTACCCTGCTGCCTTTACACGGATTAATTCCCAACCTTAATTGTTGTGTCTGGAAGGCTCTAGGTGGACAGACAGGGCTGTCCTACATTTTACTTTACTGTCTTCAAGTATTTATATCACAGTAGAACAATGTGCTTAGAGGGTTCCCTCAAAGATGATCAGTGTAGCATCAGCAGGTTGAAGGTGGAGGTGCATCGTGATATTAACACAGAAAGCAGTACTCAATGACAGAGAGGGTCCAGGTTGTACTGGTGAGCAAGCATTGGGTAGTGTTCAATGGGTTGAGAAAAACGATGGATATTATCTAGCAATGAGTATTTTAGAAATCATGAGATCATCATTTTGTTCTCTACAAACATAATGTTCCAAAACAAGCACTTTGAATTGACTTGTGTCTTAATGATGCTAAAATAAAGAAATGTGCCTCACCATCCATTTTTCACCGTTTATCTAAATTAAGGTTTCGGTGGAAGCAGGCTCAACAAGATAGGAAACGTGTCCCTGTCACCAGCAGTGTTTTCCAGCTCCTTCAGGGGAATCACAAAGTGTTCCCGGGCCTGATGTGACCTGATGTCTCCAGATATCATTGGTCCATCCCAGGGTTTCCTTCAACAGAACCGGTTCCCTTATGGTAACCTGTCTCCATGGTTACCACAAGATAAACATATTGTAATATCAAACACAATCAGTTGTTATTGAAGTATTGAAGAAATCCTGGAACTCTAAAGAGCATCTGAAGCATTCTGTAGTGGAATGTTGATCTGAGATTAAAGGAAGAGAATCTGATGATGTCATAGAAGAGATTCTGATGGTGTCACAGAAGAGAATCTGATGATCTCACAGAAGAGAATCTGATGATGTCACAGAAGAGAATCTGATGATGTCATAGAAGAGGATCTGATGATATCACAGCAGAACAGTAGAAGTTGGGCATTCAGAAGTGTCAGGAAACATTTCCAACTGGTCTGAACAACATCTCCCAACAGCAGGTTCATGGTGAAGACAGCATGAAGAGCAACGCAACCAAACACGCAGCAGAAAGCTGCATCTAAGAAAAGAGAGCTGCAGTTTGTGGACACTGAACAAACTGCAGGTACGACGTGCTGCCTTCTACCGCAGGATCTCCAGTTCAATGCTGCTGAACATGATGGAGCCACAGCACAAGACAACAGTGGGACGTCTCAACATACTGGAGCAGCTGGAATAAATGCAATGGGTCCAGGTGAGACAAAATGTCCTCTGATTAACAGCAACAGTGATGACTCAGCAGATGGACACCTTCTAGGTCTGTTATTAGTGTCCATAATAAGGATCCAGATGCAGTCAAGTGTTTTTTATCCATCAGTCCTTTGTGACTTTCACATCTTTTCCTGGTTTTAGAGTTTGTTAACGACAGAGTAACTCATCTCTTTCTGTCCCTCTGTCTGTCTCAGTTCTTCCCTCTTCCTCCCCTCTTCCACCTGTGGGACCAGGTGTCCCACTTTATGAACAGCATTTTTATGTCTTGTCCCGGGTATAAAGGCAAAGAATCAGAATCAGAATCACTTTATTGGCCAGGTATGTTAACACAAACAAGGAATTTGACTCTAGTTGTCCAAAAAATAACCATTAGATGTAAATAGACATATTTACACCATAAAACATAAATCAACATATTTACAGCATAGCTTTTCTGACATCTGTCTTGTGTCTGAAGGCTGTGAAGAAAGCAGGAAGGCTGTTATCATGGGCTGTTGGATGTCAGTCATACTGTGTATACGTGGCTCCAGTGCATGTTAGTCTGTCTCCATCTTTGCTGCCATCATTACGAACACAGAGGCACAAGCTGAGCTGCAGAATATGATGAATACTAGCAGAAAGAAAAGGAAATGCAGCATCTGGGACACTTTATAACTGGATGAAGACGGTAAGAGGACGTTCTCAGAGGTTTCTGGATTTGTTTGAGTCTAATTCACGTCGGGAAGCAACACAGAATAAATGAGTCTCACTATGAATGTGTGGCGTAAAGAGACATGTACCAAACTGTGGATACGTTGAAACCCATAGATGAGTCCCCAAAAGATTTGGAAACCTAACCTGTAAACCTCAAAGTCTCTTGTTTGTTAATTTTAAATTGGATAGACACCAAAACTTCAGATTACCTCTCAGCATCAGTAACATGTCCCACTTTGTCCCACACAAACACTCTGTCACCCTAACTGTGTCAACTTCTGTTTTTATTGTACAGCGATCATTGAGTTCATCGAGGTTAGAAGTCGACTACGGTATCGACCAGTCTTTGTTATCTTTTTATGAACCTCCACTGACTGTGATATCTTCATCTTCTCTTTCCATGGATATTTTTATCCTTGCTTTTTGATTGGCAGTTGTTCTTCATTATTTTGCCAGGATCTGATTTGTTTGACAGTCTGTCAGTATAGAGTTTTAGACATCCAGATACTCCAGAGACAAGTTCCCCTATAATCGAGTTCTTTCAGCCTTCACACTGCACCTTTGCTATAGTCAATGTTTCTGTCAAACCCCAGAATGATGAAGGATGTTGACCTCAGGCCAATAAGTAAAGGCATACAAGTACAAATGCGCTCCTTCTAACCAGTGTTGGTCATGAAAATAAGTTCTTAGACATTGTCCTATTTAACTTTAATGTTTTGTGTGTTTTCTGCTCCAACATGTTCATATCACAAAAAACAAAAAGGATTAACAGTAAAGAAAAATGGGACTTTTTGATCAAAGATTTTTGATTGAGGTGCTTTGCATAAAAAATATGCATTTGAACAGTGTTTAAACTAAAGCCAAATTAAATATCACACAATAATGTTTACATGACATCACTAATTTAATAAATACATATTCAATATAAATATATAATCAATGGTCAAATTAAACACTCAAATGGGTGTTTCCTTATTTTCACTCTTCATCTTGACACAAATTAGGTTGAATCCAACCCAGATTATTCATTGAATCAAGTTTTAATGAAATTGAAAATATAATTTAACATGAATTCATTAATTCAATTAATTATTATTACATAACATTGTAAAAAATGTGTTATATGCCATTTCTGAATTATTTAAACTGATATTATTTTAAATATCATTGTTCAAAAACAAAACTGCCATTAACCCATTAACCCTTTAATTCACAACATACTCACAAAGAGACCCGACTGAGTTTATATTTTCTATATCTTCTCAATAAAATATTTGTATCATTCAGTATTCCATGTATTCCCCGACTAACTTGTTTTTGATCATCACAAATCCTTTTTTACAAAAGAAAAATGCCGTATCACTACTCTTCTAATGCACAACATGGGTCAAAAATGACAATAACAATGTATACATCACACATATACAATTTGCATATTTATATATACACCCATCTATATGGACATATCATTATATTATTTTTTACACGTAATGTTTTCAGCATTGTTAAATTATCAGCTGCTAAATAGAAGTTTTGATAAAAGAGGAAAGTAAAAAGGATTCTCCCCATGCAGGGTTACCAGGCTGTCACACACACACACACACACACACACACACACACACACACTGTCACACACACTGTCAGACTCCAAGGCCGAGGCAGAAGCAGCTTGTCTTACACTGAGTGTTACGGTGTATTCCTTCACCCAACACTTGTGTACATGAAAAAGCAACACTTTCCATGAACCCCGAGCACTAATTATAACACAGGCAGAGGTATAATTGTTTTGCTCACTGTGCTACAGCACGATACTTTCTGGCTGGTATATAAGCTCCATTATCCCCGTGCTTATGGAGTGGTTTTTGGAAGTGGGTTAGTTGTCAGCCAGCTCAGAAAATCCCCAGCTTTTGGCTGCTCTTGACACTCCAGTTGAACCCGTCCTATTAACGCTGGATTACTGCGGAGAGGCTGTGTCTCCTTGACAAGGGAATAGAGCAGAACATTTGAGCGGGGATCATTTCATCTTGCAGTTTTTAATTGCTCTTGCATCTTTTCATGCACTTTCAAGATGCGCCAAGCAGCTTTGCAGATTCCCGGGGAAAAAAGTCAAGGTTCAGCAGAAATGGTTCAGACCAAATACTGAAGGTTTACAGCTGCAGCATCAAAGATTTACATTCTCAGGATAAACACATCCCTCTCCTGCTAGAATACAGCGTGTCTTCTGCAAACAGCTGCCACATCTTAACATTTCAACAGAGCTTTTGTTGTCTTTGTATTCACAAATACTCAGCATGAGCATTACACAAGACTTAAAATCTGTAACCACATGAGCTTTTTCTAAAGTTCAGTGATGTGTTGATTACTGAGCAAACACAGTAAAGTCAACATTAGCTTCTCTGCTGGTGTCAAAAACAATACGGTGATTTTTAAGACACTTCCTTCTGCTGTTGCTGTTATCATGGTGGGAATATGATTCATCATGTAGAACAGCAGCTGATGCATCACATAATGTATGTGAATGTGAGTGATGCATGTATGTATGTATTTCATTTTCAGGTTAATGCATAATTTTTTTACTCAGGTCTAAGATACTGAATCCACAAGTAAACACCTGCTTTTGTTATGGTTATTGGGTTCTCATTGATGAGCTGTATCAATGAAAATATTTACAGAATATTAACAGAAAATTATATTTACTGTATGTCTTATCCTACTGACATTGTACTTACAGGATTGTTTTAGGTGCTAAAAGTGAAGTAAGGATGTTTTGTGTAAGATAAGATCACAGTGTCTGGAAGCAAACAGAAACATTGCTTCTAGAATCTCCATGTTGGGGGTCCAGGGACATTGGCTCTCCTGTTCCTCACACTACGATGGCCCTGGTGCTCTGCAGCGATAATTCACTTCATATCATCACATCTGTCAACACTTTAATTTTGCCTTCTAGATTCATACTAACAACCACTGCACGTTGATTATCATACATCACCAATAATAATAATGACAGTGTGAAGCGACTCAAATATTGTAAAAGAAATGGCCTGGTTAAAACAAAAAAATATTAGCAATTATAAAGTAGAATAATTTACCCCTGAGAATCGGCCCAAACTATCATTTCAGTTCCACTCTGCTGAACCTCATGCGAGCAATAATTAATATAAGTCTTGTTGACTGTGGCGACCTGAGAGCAGCCATGATTATCTGATGTTTGTTTATTCAGTCATGTCGAGCAAACGTGTTTTCAATCATTTTCTTTTTATCTAATATCTCCACGTGAGCACTGCCTTTGCTTGTTAGTCCACCAGACAGAGAGATTGCAAGATGCTGCAGTGCTGAAATCATGACTTGAAGAAGAATGGTCTGCTCTGCTACATCATCTGCATCTGGTTACTCCAACCTGGCATCAAGGCAAAGCGTGAAATAGACACGCCCTTCCACAACAGCTAAATGCAAGATGGCCATGCTTTGTACTGTTTAGGCGTGAAAGTTGCACGTTTTCCTGCAGTGGACGAAAATGAAACCTTCTGCATGCTTAGAGCTGTGTAATTTACAGGAAAACATATGGTAAGAGTTGCTAAAAAAGCAAATGGTGAGGCAGAGGGAAAAATAAAAACATGGGGGGGGGGGGTCGGGGTGAAACAAAAGGTTGGGGTTGGAAAGAATAACATGGTTGTTGTTGGAACCAAAAATCCTGCATCACATGACATTCATGTGCATGTAAGTTTCAAGCTTACAAAACATGTCATGTTCACGCCTACACTGCCCCAAACATGTCAATCTCACATTTTGCTGTAGTTGACCAACGTGTATATTTCACGCGTTGTCGTGATGCTGGGTCGGTTATGCTGTAGAATTTGTTTCTGTGCCCATATTCTTCATTGCCATAATTTAAAACAAAGTCCCTGTTTGCTCAAAGTGGTTAGCCGCCTCCCCCCCACCACCCCACCACCCCCCCACTGCTGAAGTATGGCTCAGAGAAGCCCAGCTGTTTGTCACCTGACATCAGGTACAGTACAACCTGAGCAAAGAGCAGTACATGACATACAGGACAGATTGTCGTGACTGAAGCACTCGGGTACTTTTATTTTTTTAAACTCAGTCACATTGAAAGCCAAGGTGTTCTCTGAAGTTAAATGATGAGACACCTCAGTCAAATAAGTATTTCATGAGCTCAGACCTTGTAAACAGCAGCTGGACAGAAGAATATTAGATAACAGTGTGGATCAGGGCAGTCTGTGGCCCTGAGAGCTGACGGCTTTCACAGCATTATATTTGATTTGCTTCCTTGAGCCCTCGAACCCTAACGGTGCTACGGTACAACAATGGCAGCTATCACAAGGTTTTGGTTCATTTTACTTCCTGTCATTTGTTTTGAGCTCCTATTATATTTCCCTCGGCTTTCAAAAAAAAAGTAAAACTCAAAAATACCACAACCTATCTTTCCGCTTCTTATCGTCGAATAATCTTTTTGTTCGACAGCATAATAATAATAACCAGTATTTGATATTGCACCTTTCAAAATAATAAATTACATACAGTATATATGTATGTCATATGGTGGATTGACATTAAAGAAGTTGAAGTTGAGAAGCAGTGAAATTGGTCTAGTTTCTGCTTCCAAAATATCAGATTAGTATTTCCTGCTGCATTAATGAATGCTAATATAGCACCATACCTCAACAGATTTATTATGATACTAGTGAGCAGGACGTTCATATCTCTAGCTGATTGCTGTGGTGTTATTAAACAGCTTCGTTCACCTGCCTGCACAGTATTGTCATCTTATGGGAGAAAAGTAAAGCAGCCAGCGATGTAAACAGCATCCATCCATCCACATCTGACAGATCTGGGACCTGCTTCTGTCCACTTCCCAAACACACTGTGAGATGCTCATATTTAATGATTGTTTCATCTACTGGAGACGGTAATCCCTTAATCTCTATCTGTCATATCGCTCATCTCCGACTGCTCTGTGCAGAAAGCAGCGAGGCCACCTTCAGCTCAGGAACAAGTAATCCGCTTACAGTCACTTGTGAAACACAAGACGCTGCTATTTTTGTTGCAAACTGGTCAACATCCCGGGGAACCGAATGGAATGGCAGGAGGTGATTTTAGTTGATGAATCACAGATTTTGGTGAATGGGCTTCATAGTGGAAGTGATTTAGCAACAAAAAGAGGAGTTAATTTGACTAAAGATTAATTTGGTGGGGGCGTCATGGCAGCCCAGCAGGCCAGACTGCACACAGCGTCTTTGTGCTATTCAGTGTTTGCTTCCATCAGCCTGTCATGTGTCATCATGTCTCTTTCTTATTGTCCCTCTTTCTCTTTACCCTCAACATGATGTGTAAATTTGGAGTAATAAAATAAAAGAGGAGATAATAGCATACGTTCGACTTCAGCTGTGGCTGACTTCATCTGACTTGATGGTTGGTGAGAACTGCCGGTGAGGAGTATCGAACGGCTGCTGTCAGGTCGGACACCGTCTACTTCACGTGGCTAGCATGAATTCACGACAGCTGATCTCATGGTGTTTGGTTTACTACCTGCAGACCAAATCAAAGGCCTCAAAATTCCCATATTTGTGAACGGAGTATACAACTAACAACGAAAGTGATTGAAAGACGATGTGATGTTCGCTGAAACCCTTTTTATCCTTAAACAGTTTCTTCATCATCAATCTTTATTCAACAAAGATTACAATTGAGTATTTCAGGTCTGAGACCTGAAGGATTTCCTTTTCATGCCTCAGTCTTCAAGACTCCTGCTGTGCCTCCATGTGGCAGCTCACGGAAAACCGGAGGCGAGGACCAGGGACCAAATCGGCAGGGGATTTCCAGAGGTGTACACATTGGTTTAGACTGACGAACCAACCATTTCTATTTCTGGAAATACAAATGTTAAAATACCGAATACGCCCAAGAAAATGACAAAATTATGCCATAAACCAGTTTTGTGTTAAGACATTTATTTGGGTGAAACATGTTTTTCCAGTTGATATTAATTGTTCATTCCCTTTAGCACTATTGTTTCGACTTTCTGATATTTGCCTGAGGGCGGTTCATTATTTTTTTTCTATTTTCTCCTTCAGAAGCCTCCACCTCTCCAGATCTGAGCGCACCGAGGACTCGAGAACAGCCGTCCTCTCTGCATTGGCCTCATAAGATTAAAAAAGTGGCTTCGCTATAGCCGATCTTCTCCTGATGGCCCGGACTGAAGACGGTCTGGAGGTCTGAGCTTGTTCCTCTTTAGTCAGGAGTGAGTTTGGGTGTTCAGATTGTTCCGCATGTCTAGAAGTTGAGGCCTCACATTGCCTCCTTTGAAAGAGAGGTGTGGAGGAGATTGTGCCGTCTGGGGCACTCCCAAACCCTGAACCTCCAAATACCTCCTCCATGTGCAGTAGAAAGACGAAAAAACAGAATCACAGATAGTGTTTATCAGATGACAAAAAGGAATCGTGTGAAATCCATTTAGTCAGTAATCTTGCGTCTGGTTGACATAGAATAATATAAAAGACTCTTACTCAGATTAAAACCAGAAAGGTAAACATAAATGCATTCTAGTATTACCGTGTAATACTCTCTTGTCTCTCCTTCATCCTCTGATATGTGGTTAACATGTTCTCTACCTTTTTGCAGACTTGTTCTTCTGTTAAGTTGTTTCCTTTGCATGCCAAGTCTTGATGGACTTCTTGGTAAAAATGAGTTTTATTTTTTGACAGAAGATGCGTTTTCTGATTAGTGGCAGGAGGAGGGTCGTCCTGTGTTTTAGTTCTATGAAGGAACATTTTATCACAAAACTTGTAAAGATTGTACTGCTATTTCACTTTATTTTCTCATTTGTAATTTTACCATCCATCAGCATGATTGCTACCACAAGGCTGGGGCCTGTGGAGGGGAACATGTTCACCGTACAGCAACAGCTGGGGTCAGAGGTATCAGGGATCCAGGAGCAGGGCTGGGACCAGTGGGAAGCTGTTCATCAACTGACTACAGGAGGCAGTGTAGAACATGTTAGAGTTATAGCTTAAGCCTTTTGATGGTAAACTGGATCATCTTAAATTGTCTAGAACTGTCTAATAAAGTGGTTACAAATGGGACTGAGGTTACCTTGTGTTCTTGCAGGCATCGTAATTTGGTCCTGGACACTGGCTAATAACTTTGTATCTGAGGTAAATCATCCATAGACTAGTGTCACATTGGTGTCACTAATCTTTGACCAAAACCTCTCATGAAATTTTGCAGTTAAATAATAACAATTGTCTACTCACCAGACCGTAGTCTTCCTGCAATGTCCTTCGACGCATCAGTGTTCCTTAAGAAACCGTAAGATGTAGAATTTTATTCTCCATGTCTCCGCGTGGTGTCATGGTGTATTTTGGGCTGATATTTATATAAAAACTAAAGCAAAGACTAAAAGAGAAACACACAACACCTGTTTGGTTGGAGCACATGTGGGAACATTGGTACTCCAGTGTCACACGAGCAGGTTGTTCACACAACCCTACAAGCTGTTCTGTTTTTTGAATCTTAAAAAAAAACATTATGGTTAGCTTCAATATGCCAGACTGTTTTGCAAAACCTATGCACCAAAAAAATGTGTTTTTCTAGGAGTATTTCATGCCAGAGACAAGTTTGCATAAGTCTAGGTACATACATGAAAGTGAATAGTTTTCTGAAAACATCTGGGGCGATGGGGCAAAGAGTCACACCTTATTGACCATATACCATTGAACACCGACTTGAGACTACTATAAAAAATTAAAAAAACAATGGTCACAATATCACCAGGAATTGAAAAAGGCAAATCATGAACTTAACTGTTTTCATAGCTTTCTTTCCAGTGTGTGCGGAATTCATGTATAAAAACTGAGCTGTCAGAAAGAGATAATAACAATTGTCTACTCACCAGACCGTAGTCTTCCTGCAATGTCCTTCGACACGTCAGTGTTCCTTAAGAAACCGTAAGATGTAGAATTTCATTCTCCATGTCTCCGCGTGGTGTCATGGAGTATTTTGGGCTGATATTTACATCAGCCCAAACGTTATATATACTGTATAAACGTCATCCTCTTTGGGACAGATAATTACAGGAGATTACTACTCTGAGATAACTGCTCTGAAGTTCTTACAATAAAAACAAACGTCATGTAATGCGTGTTGATGAGACTTTGAACCAATCACTTCTCAGCCAGAGCAGCTGCAGCGCATGAAACTGCATCCGCCTTGCTTCCTCTAGAGTTTCGGGTCACGTAACATCCTGACGTTTTGCAGCATGGGCTAAAATTGCACAACATTTTCAACCACCACATATTGCTGTCAGTCCAGTATGCAGCACGTTAAGGCCGATATATCGATATATACTTTATTTTGAACCATGCTATATTTTCCAGCAGTGACAGAACCCCATCGGTCTCCTCCAAATGTGGAGGATGAATGTTTGGTAGAAGCATTGCAGTGAGGTAGTGAGGGAGTGTGGTAGACTGATGGCTGTGTGCAACAAGAGGCCTTCCAAAGTATGAGTTCATTTGGGGGGTCATGGGTTAAAGGTTAAGGTCACGTTGACCTCACATCCTAACATTATCAGGGACACAATATCTCATGAATGCCTTTCAGGAATTTGTTCACATTTGGCACAAACACTCATAGATTCAGTCTGACCTCCCATGCTTGTGAACACAGTATCTAATGCCTTGAGGGGATTTTCCTAAAGTTTGACACAAATATTCACTCGGACTCAAAGACCATATATCCATCATATTGCCATAATTGCAATATCTGAGGAGCGGCAGAAAAATTTGTTACAAACGTTCAATATAATATTTTGTTGGTCGAAGGTCACAGTAACTTCACATCTGTCCCATTACTGTAAATTCAACATCTCAGGAACACCTTGAAGGACTTTCTTCAAATTAGAGCGCATATTCTTACATGGACTTAAGGATGAACTAAAAAAAAAAAAAAAGATTTTGGTGGTCGAAGGTCAGGTCACGGACCTACGCTCTTAAATGCAAAATCTCAGAAATGCTTTAAGGAAATTTGGCACAAATATTGACTTGGACTCAAGGATAAATTGATTCGGCATTGTCAATTATCACAACAACAACTTTGTTATTGGCTAAGCATGTACACGAACACACAAGTCTTCACTACATATTATATCTGGACAAACATGGATTTAAACTGCAACTTGACTGGTTGACAGAGATCTTTTATAGTTGATGCAGCAATTTAAAAATATCAGATGGTCAAACATTAAAGACGTCTTACAGACACAATATTTTACCTCTAAATTCAGACAGAACTGAAGTTATAGCATTTGATGTTAAACACTTCAAAAACGTATTAACAACATTTGTGTATGCTACGGATAGCATTGCTTTATCTTTCAGTAGTACTGTGAGGGACTTTGGGATCTTTCTTTTGACCAGGGAATTTCCTTTAACTTCAGGTACGAGCCAATGTCAGTGTAGCTGAAACAAATGAAACACCCCCTGAATGAGCTTGATCACACAGGAAGGACAAAGTGAGACATGTTTTTGAGCTTTCCCTCAAGGTCAGGGTCAAGGTTAACTCCAATCTGGTACAGAGAAAATGGATGTGCAGCGACACATAAACCCAATCTTGTACTACATACACAATCAGTGCCATCCACCATACATGAATATCAATGCATTCAAATGTATGCAGTAGAAAAATGCATAAAACCAGGATAAATGTGCATAGTCAAGGAGGTGAATGATGCATGCCATCTGACAAACAAAAAGAGCTTTTACGGTTTTAAATTCAAAAGAGTGGAAGGCCAGGGACACCTGGCCTGCGTGGCGGTGTGTGTGTAGTGTACACCCTTTTTTTTTTTGGCACCAATTTAACAGCTTAAAGAAAGCACACATTCTGCATGAGAGGTCACGCTTTGCGTGGGCAGTGTGTCATTTTTAGAGAAATTGAGCAAAGTTAGAGATGGGAAAGATGTGATCACGTGTTTAAAGGTGAAGGAAATCATTTTCCTGGTGCTCTCTCCGTCTCTCCTCCCTGTCGGTGCCTGTGCATCTCACTCTGAACGAGGGTAAACAAAAATCCAGGGCCTACTCTTCACTTGTTTGGCCTCAAACACTGATGGCCTCTAAGATCAATCAAAATGTTCTCATTGCATTACAGATACTAGACGATATTGCTAATGTTCACAACAATACATTTTAATAATTTTAAACAAATAAAAGTAACTGACTTCCATGACTGTTTTTTCAATATCCAATAGAAATCATAATTTGATTTAGATTTTTGCTTGAACTGAATACTTTAAATAATTAAATAAATGGAAATGGCTCTGACAAAATTGTTTGGTCCCTATTGTTTTGTTTTCTACCTTCAGAGGCAATCACTGTAAACATGACTTCTATAGCTCTCAGTGAGACTTGGGCACCTGTCAGCAGGTAGTTCAGTCCGCTCTTCTTGAGCAAACTGTTCGAGTTGTCTCCGGTTTGAAGGCTTCCTTCTCCAGACTGTTTTGTTCTGAGCCGCTCTGATGTGATTTTAGATGTGTGTTTTGGGTCTTTGGCCCTTTGGGTCTTTGGCCCTTTGGAGGACCGATGGCCTCTGACTGAGACAGACCTTTTAACACTGGGCAGCGCGTTTCGCTGCAGAATGCCTCGACAGTCTTGAGATGTCTTTGAGCCTTGCACAGCTTTAAGACGGAGGACGGGTTCTTTAGTTATGTAATGTATGAAACAGTGGCTGTCTGACTCATTGTTTTGACGTCTTCTCAGCCATAGCGTAAGATGTTCACTATATGTCTCGTAAATCTTGCAGCATAGAAGAAAGAAAACACCATATGTACATGTCTCTGAATGGGGTCTTTGACTGGGGCATGAAATGCCAAATAAATAGCCAACCCTCCAAAAGTTCACAAAAACAATATACATTAGTATTTAATGTATTTCCATGGCCTTAATAGTGCAAATGCCGATGAGTGAAATTACATTTCTCCAAAGAGGTATTTGCTGTTGCAAATGATTCATATGTAAATGTATTTTTATGAGACACCCTAACCTTTGGGAGCTGAGGTCTTGTCAGTATTTTAGCCATCCTCCATCCTGCTGCCATCTTTCAAATAAATTGTTGTCATGCTGATGTTCAGATCAGTTTTTCATATAGTGGTTAAGTCAACATGACTTTGACTCCATGCTGACCTTTCAGCAAGGCAATAAGCTATTTTGCTCCACCATAATAATGTAGAGATTTATATTCTCATAATGGAGGGCTTCAGCTGTGGTATTACTCACTGTGATTAGTGAGTAATTGATGACTGCCAACCGGTGTTGTGGTAATGCATTCCTCTGACTGATTGTGGTCGACCTTGTTTGGGAAGGCAGCCAGAGAGATAAGTTTATTAGTAAAGCCATATGAATTAACAAGTTACAGGAAATTAATTTCAAGACGGCAGTTCATTACTCTTCTTAGCATGATCTCATTTTTTATCATATCAACTCTAATCACAAAAAGTAATATAGCAGCAGGCTTGTTGCTGGATGTTTTACAATCACCTAGGAGGGATTTTCAGATCCCCAAACAGATATTGGTCTAAAATGTCATTGGTGAGCAATGGTTTGCAAGCGAGGTAGAGAGTTGAGCTGAGTGGAGGAAGGAGTGGCCTTCTCCCCTCGGACCAGTACACGTTATTACTTTTCTTTTCTAGCTGGAAGAGGTGAACGTGGAAACTCTCCGGATGAAAAAAGTTGCCAATTTTGAAGAATAATTGCACGTCCGGCTGAATTTGAAGGCACTCACACAGTGGGAACTTATTGATAGAAAGAACCTAGTTCAAGGGAAACTGAGGATTATCAGTGAAGGCACAGAAGGGTATCCTTGAACTAGGAAGGAGTCTAGATGTTACCCAAAACACTCTGATAGAGAACTAGAGGCTTATAGAGAGGGGGGCTACATGGGGCTTAATGCCGCCAGATGGATTTGCTCTACTTCCACTTAAATACAAAAGTTAATCTGTAGAGACAAAGACATTAAGCATCTCTATTCCAGTTTCTTCCCTTTTATCCCTGAGTTTGTGTCCTGTGACTTTTGTCCATGATACTATATTCCGACTTCATTTGTCACAAATCTGCCACTGATGATGCTGTCTTAATAAACCTGTTCAGCTTTATGCAAATGATAAAAACACAGACTTGAAATAGGAACAAATTTGGAGCAGTTATAAGTCTGTAATGGTATGTAATATGGTTAGTTTAAAAGGCTCAATGAATTGAGTCGAAAATTTAAGAGACAGTTTGAATCGGTTTATATTTTTCCAATCGTGGCTTCTCAACATTTAAAAAAAGCAATGAGAGAGATTTGTATTGCTCTGCAACACAAAGTGAGTACAATAAATCTGCAGGAGTTTAAAAGGGTTTTAGATAACTTTCTAAAAGTCTGTGATTACTGCGCTAGACGTTGAAATTTCTCTTTTGCCCAAGTGATCTTCTTGGGCCTAATTTATAACATACCATCTGTGTACGATCCAGACTAAAAGTATACCAGCTCACAAAAGCCAAAAATGGCGTATCCATAAAAATATTCTGATTCTCGGCATCTTCCTGTATTTCAACAGCAGGAGTGCTCCACAACTGACCACCAGAGTCAGTCCAGCCCTCTGCTCTGCACCCTGGGGTGGGAAACATAATGGTGACACAGTACGCAGGAAATATTGAGAGAAATTGGATTTGAGGTTTAGATTTGCTTCTATAATTTACAACTGAAGGTTGCGTATGGAACAAATATGTCTCACAAGCAAGAATTAATGATACAGTGGATTTAGACCAATAAAACACCTCATCATCTGTCACCAATTTCCCTTGTCTCCACAATGTGTGTGGCATGGATCAGAGTTTGCATACAGATGCGCACATTTTCCCATATTTCACCATATTAATATGTCAAGCGTTACCTTCCTAGAGACGGTGGCATTCCTTCTTGCCTCCAGCTACACCAGTAGCATGCTGCACTCCCTCCATATCATCCTTCTGATCACAGGCTGACAGCCAAAGTTACTATATACCAGTTGCTCACTGTATAAAATCACAGGTGTTAAGGAATTTCTAGTCTTTCTGGTCTAATATGTCCAAGCCGGGTAATGCAGATAATATCAATGGAATTCAATCAATTCCATCAATTAATTTTAATTTTCTGGGAAAAATTACCATGGATAATGGTCCCCATTACACCTTACAATAAAAAAAACAATTTAAAAAGTGAATAGAAAAAAAGAAAACCACATTAAAATATCATCAACAAGGAAACATTAAAACAATATGCAGTAGTGGCATATAAAGGCATGGAAAGCAAAACCTTCTCTAACCACCACATAGCTAAGGGACGGTTGCAGGTGATTTTAACCGGCCTGAATTTCAAGCTTTATCAAAAAAAGAAAAGTTGAAAGGTTATTCTTGAAAGTTTAGAGGATGTGCATTCAAACTGGACTCTGGCCCAGAGAATGCGGCAGTGTCTCTGGATCATGTGTACTGTATATTATGTGGAAGCATTTGTGGATGCAGCAACGAACTGTATTCACAGATAATGTTTTTTAGAAGTGTTCCTGAGCCTATGCAGTGATTTCCACCACAGATCTGTGTGAGCCAAATGATCACAGATATCCGGTATTGCTTTCCTACCTTGTCACTTGCGTACAGGTATTTCTGCCGAGTCTCTGAATCCTTTAATAATTTTATTCACCGCAGTCCTTTGCAATTTTACGTGGAGGACCATAATTTTTTTAAATGAGTCAAAAGAAAACCCTGAGAAGACACTGCATGAGTTGAATCATCCTACTCACATAAATGAATGGCACTCTCATAAGGACAGAGGTGCTGCCTGTCAAGATGATGCTAGCACTGTCAGACAGAAAGACTCCAAACTTCTTTTCCTCGTCTTGAAAAAAAACACAACATACCAATAGCCTTCACAGTCTGTCAGGGCGAGACACGGCTCCATTAGCACCTCGGGGCTACCTTCTATTTTCAGACAAAAACACCAGCGTCTGGGAGCTTTAGCATCCAAATGTTTTAGTCTCAGTCATGGACATTAAAAGTGATGTGACTGGGCTTTATAGATACGTGATATCTGACAGACAGGAGTATATTAATGATCATGCCATAGAAAAAGAAATCACCCCAATCTTCTCGTTTGAGGTGCCTGTAGTGGAAAGTCACTCTCATACTGTGTTTTTATTTGTCTGTTTTCTCCAAGGATTTATATTGTGGACGTTTGTTTCAATTTGTGCCCTCTCAAAAGTGTTGGCTGTACTCTGCCCTTGTCAGTATCACTTTGTTGTGATGTGTTGGTTCATAGAGCTCATACATCACCCGAGTCTCAAACAACCTAAACAGTTTGCGCGTGTGTGTGTGTGTGTGTGTGTGTGTGTGTGTGTGTGTGTGTGTGTGTGTGTGTGTGTGTGTGTGTGTGTGTGTGTGTGTGTGTGTGTGTGTGTGTGTGTGTGTGTGTGTGTGTGTGTGTTTCAGTTACACAAGAGCCAGAGCTTTCTGGCTTTCTGGAGACAGAAATAATCTTATTGGATTTCAACCTCGATTGCTGGAGCCAAAGAAGCACAGAGTAAAAATTTCCAATTCGCACACAACTTTCACAACTAAATGGTGGAGAATGAATCCTGAAATACAGGTAAAAAGTATTGACTATAGGACTTCTTAACATTTATTCTTGGATTTCAAATTCTCATGAGTTTTCATGGCTATTTGGTAATGAATTAAAGTAAAGGCTCAACTTGACTCATGAAATCTTAAGTTATAGGTCAAGAAATGTTGTTACAGTTCGCTTTGAGGAGCAGGATTTATGCATCTTTCAGTATATGTTGTAATTAATGTAAAGGCAAGGCAAGTTTATTTGTACAGAACATTTCAACAACAAAGCAATTCAAAGTGCTTCACATAAAAACATTAAAAGCATCAAAACATCAGGCAAAAGAATAGGACATTTAAAAACAATTAAAACCAGTGATTAAAACATTAAAGCACACATCCATTATCCAATCAAATATGTGAACCTGAATACTCACATATCACATCAAAGAGTTACTTTTGTTGTATGCTGCTTCTTTAAGCACAAGACGGCTTCACAGGCTAAACTCAGACACGTGATGGATTTTAGAACATAAGACTTGATTTTATTAAACAAATAAACCCAACTGTAAGGTCAAGTATAATTCTGCTTCCAACAAATGATATTGGAATTATGAATTGAATAAGGCATACAAAGAACAAAATGGTGTGTGATTGATGTGATCCTTCCTCCACGAGAAATACTCCCTCTTTAGCATGTCAGGGAGGGAGCTGGTGCTGTATAAGGTGTTGCTCAGGATGTAAATAGTTTTCTAAAACCAAGTTAAAAGTGTATAAGTATGGTTAAAAATAGATACAGGTGGATAAAATGTATTTCAATAAGAGACTCATAATCTTTGCAGTTCAAAGGTTGCAGTTTATGCAAATGAGCATAGTTTGTTTGATGTGTACATGATTCAGCAGTGTGTTTTCCCTAACAGCTTAACTGGTAGCAGTAAAATATGTCAATCTTTGTTTTGTCTTTGTTTAATTGGCTTGTCCTGAAACTAACAGCCAATCCAACCTCATCCTCAGGTAGAGGGGCGGGGCTTAGTCGTATGCGGCCAGAACCAGTGTGTCGGAGAAATGCAGAAACGAGTTATCACCGTTTGAACAGTGACCAGTGTAAGAGAGCAATAACGTTCATAAGTTAATGTCTGACGACCAGTTATCCTGTGGTTTGGACTGTTGTGATCTGCAAGAGGTAAATATGGGTTTGTGTATTGTTTTCTGTACTATGACTAAATGTTGCAACTAAATGTAAAACAAGTTGTGATGCTAATCGCGAGTAGCCGTTAGCTTTGCTTTCATACTGTTAGCTGTGCATTTGAAACCAGTTGTTAAGACAAGTTATTGCTCAATCGCCATGTAAGTACCCCCCCTCATCTCCCCCTCATCTCCCCCTCAGCCTCCCCTCATCTCCCCCATCTCCCCTCATCTCCCCCTCTGAATATTCCTTGGATTTGTGAGCACTGACTAACTTGTACGTGCCTTTTGATTTATTGCTTGTATGAACAAGTGAAGCGGCCATCACAGTTTTAGGCCTCTGCGCTCCCAAGCCACGATTCAGGCTTGCAAAGAGGGTTTTGTTTGTTTTGAGTGTGTGTGTGTGTGTGGGGGGGGGGGGTGGTTGCCCAGTATATTGATGATCACGTGTAATAAATGCCAAACTGTTTTTTTTTTTTTTTTTAATGCCTTTGAAGTATGTTTGGTGTGTCAAAGTTCAGCACATTCATGTTCTGATAAGAGCTGGTAAAAAGGGGTAACATACAATTAAAAACACAAGATAAAAGGACTTAATAAAGAGGCATAAACCTTTTATTTGACTTCCTTAATTCTATTGAAGGCACCGCGAGTTGATATAGTTTCCATAATAAGGGAACAACAGTTGTAAGTCTAATTTTATTAGTGTATAAGAACAGGTAATCGCGCCATTACATTTAAAACTGTACCCAGGGCCTACTACACCTAGCAGATTCAACATAACACTATATAGCTGCATGGGACGGGTGTTACAAACGTGTCACACCTCCTCCCCCTCTGTTTCACATACATCAGGCAAACAGGACAGATAATCATCAAAGAGGTTTTGTACAATTGGCATCAATGTATGTGCATTTTAATGCTGTTTTTTTAGTACTCTCTTCCCAAAAACTAACATTTAAATGTTACTAAGCCAACTTTAAAGTAAGTCCTTACTTTTTCGTAGTACTTCTTTTTTTTTTTTTTTACCCCGGTCAAACATTTCCTTACTAAAGAACACAGGAGGCTTTTCCTGACCAGGCTTTCGCTGGTGTAGCACTGCTCCTCGGCCAACACCAGAGGCAATCTGCAGAAACTGTTTTGTAAAGGCAGAGCTCTGCAAGAGCTCAACGGGTCCTTAAGAATCTAAAAAGCTTGTTGACAGGTAGACTTTTTGGTCAGTGCAGTGAGGTGTGCTGAGAGTGTAGCAAAATGGGGAATTAACCTTGAGAGTCGGCTGTAGCTCAGATGGGAGAGTGGGTTGCTTTCTCATCTTAAAGTTGATGGTCCAATCCCCGCTCCCTCCGGTCCACATGCAGAAGTGTCCTTGGGTAAGACACTGAACCCCAAGTTGGTGGCAGGTGAGCACTTTGCACCTTTGTTGTCTTTTTTTGCTCATGGCCAACCAGGTGCCCAAAGTATTTCACCTCCTCTTCAGCCAACAAACACTTGGTATTCAGGGTGAGGCCGACTCAACTTTTCAGGTACAGCAGATTAGTAGATTATCACATCTTCAACGTAGGCAGCAGCAAACCGAGAACAATTGTTAAGAACCATGTCCATTATTCTTCATAAGGTTGCAGGCCAGGCGCTCCGTGAAGGTATTACGGTGTAATAAAAATTAAAATTTAAAAAAACATTTCTGGAATCTGACATGCTGTGTGTCCTTTTACAAGATGTGTCAAGAGGCATTTGCCAGTAACTTTTACAAAGATCTCAGGTTGTGATGGACCTGGCCTTTCCCAGTCTTCCCAGCAGCTCCTTAACATGTGGCATGGGATAAGAATCAAAACAGGAAATGCTGCTCAGGTTCCTCATGTCTGAATTGGAGTCAACTGTGTGCATTGTTACTTTTTGGCTGAGATCAATGATATCCATAGCTATTCTCACACCCATATATGTTCGAGGGAACACAGTAACTCCACCAGCAGGTGACTGAAAGAAATTTCATCTTTGGGTGTAATTACTGAAATTATTAGGTTGGCACCATCCTTCACATCAAGGTTTAATATTAGTGAACTTTATTGGGTGATTTTAACTGCTGGATGATGACGACTGTCCGACCTTTGAGGCAACCACGAAGAAAGTACTGCTGAGACAAAGACAGGAGTAGCTATCACAGCTTGTTGGCTGGGTTGCACCATCCACTTCTTCAGACACTTACTGTGCTGGAGTATACACTGCTCCACAAAGGAAGCCACACTTCTCTGTGCCAATAAAGTTATGTTGATTTGAAGTACGGCTCTTTCAACCAAATTAGCACTGAGTGAATGGACGATCAATAAACTTGTTCTAATACCTTTCTGAAAAGCACCGCTTTACCACAAGGACAGCCCAAATGAAAAGCAGTCAGTGCAGCACACAGATGGCAGATAAGGCTGTAGAGAGTGTGTGTGTGTGTGTGTGTGTGTGTGTGTGTGTGTGTGTGTGTGTGTGTGTGTGTGTGTGTGTGAGAGAGAGAGAGAGAGGTGGATTTCATGTGTTTTCGACTGCACTGTGAACAGAGCAGGCAAATACTGTTGGAAGTGATACAATAAAGTATGCTGCTTATCAAACATAAGTGAGATATAGTTTCGCAGCATAACAACTATGTTTTTAAGCTGCTTACTCTTATCAGCCATGTAACAAGCAAACAGCCCAACAGAGACGCTACGTCTATTTCCTGTCTTTTCCCCTGAGCTGCCTTTAATTTGCTATGTGGCTCTGCACCCACATCGAGGGCCAAAGGCCAGGACCTGCTCATTTACTGGAGTGTGAAATGTCAATATATACTCAACAATAAAAGGTATGCCGCTGCACGTCCAGCTCTGTGGGTGCTCTTATTTGAACCAAAGCTTTGTGCTCTGGATTCCCAGGTGTTCTCAGGACCCAAAGATTCACATTACCACCACCAAATGTCCACGTTAAAGATAAAAAAGGCTGCAGACCCAGAAGGTTCAGAGCAGGTGTTTGGTTCTTCTCTTTGTGTTTTCTCTCAGAGTACTCCAGAGGGAAGACTTAATGATAATGTGGATAGATAGGGTTTGTTAGAAGAAAAGGCCATAGCCAGTAGCAAATTTTCTTTCCCGCCCTCTTCCAAATGTTAATCTCTTATAAAAAATAAAAAAAATGAAGCATGATTTTTAGCTCAGGGGTCACATTGTCTGCTTCCTGAGACACAAAAGGCACCAATTAGCCGTAACAGAAATCGGCAAAACTACCTGTGATTGCCCCTTTTCAATCCTGTATTGTTAATGTATTGTATTAGTGGTTTTATGGAGTTTTAATGGGAAAAGGTAATGCAGAATCCAACAATGTTCAAAGCCACATTGCTGGCTAAGGTTATCGGCATCAAGTGAACCGACTCGTGACGGCAATTGAAAATGAAAGTCAAAATAAAGGGCAGCACTTGAGAGGCGCTTTTATCTGTACGCAGAGTGAACTATCATCCTGTTTATTCATGCACAAAGAGCCATGTTGGGGGGGGGGGGGGGGGGGGGGGGGGGGGGGGGGGGGGGGGGGGGGGGGGGGGGGGGGGGGGGGGGGGGGGGGGGGGGGGGGGGGGGGGGGGGGGGGGGGGGGGGGGGGGGGGGGGGGGGGGGGGGGGGGGGGGGGGGGGGGGGGGGGATGCTTTGATGCCTCTGGGCAGGCGAGGCTCTATGCTTATTTTTTATGATTGCTGCAGTGGATGTGATTTAGCGAGATCTCTGGTGGGATTCTTCTTTGAACTTCTCCAAGCTAATAGGTTTGCCATGTTTAATGATGCAGGAAATTCTCTTGAATGGAAGATATTTATCTTTATCAGCGTTCTCAGAAGTGATCTGTCAGTCAGAAAAGTGTCAAAGACACCGAGTCAAAAACGATGCAAACGGTGCAGAGGACTTCCTGCCAAGCCCAAAGTGTTAATCACAATAAAATGTTAACATGGAATATACTCCCCTCCATATAATGACTCGTGTTTGGAAAGT